>NC_057863.1:614211790-614834290 GCF_019393635.1 Dromiciops gliroides | reverse complement strand
CATATAGTGCCTTGCTCCCAAGGAGCTGTTTTAAATCGGCTACAGTACCATACTGGTATTTCTTATGCCTACAATTCAGTCTCAAAGACATCAAATTGATTAAGGGAAACTGGCAGGAGACAGCCTGGATTCTCGTTCCCATGTCTGATTTACCCACGTGCCAAGCCCCGGCTCTGGGAGGATCTAACCAACTCACAGGTCTCGGTACTGGTCAAAGGCATTGTTGGCTTCTACCTCCAGCTTACGCAGGCGAGCGGATGGCATGGCCCCATCTTCCAATGGAGGGTCATACCTGTTGCTCCAAGGTGACCTGCAGGGAGAGGAACACAAGGACAATGCTCATCAATCAGTCTTTGCTGGAAACAAAGTCCTGGAACAGAAGAGCCAAGCCTCAAGCTGATGATGCCAGGAAGCACGCCATTACTCATGGCTAAATAACTGTGGGGACTGTGGCAACAAATAAATAACTCTGGGGGAAGCTCTCAGATAATTTACACAACCCAGACACTTGAAACAAGTGTTTATGGAGTTTTCCTCTTGATTTAGTGACAGTGGAAGAGAATGGGCCATACAAAGGCTGGTTATAAGAATGGAGGATTGACTTAACCAGGAGAAGACATTTGGAAGGGAGAAGGAGGATTAAAGTATCTGAAGTGCTGTCATGTTGGCAGAGGGATTGGACTGACCCTGTTTGGTCTCAGCAAGAACCAAGAACAACAATGGGCACAAGTAACAGAGATGTAGAGCTCGGCTTCATGTAAGGACAGACTCCCTAAGGAGGAGATCCCTTCAAAACCAAGCCTGCCTTCGGGGACCAGTTCCTTCCTCCAGCAGATGTTCCAGCAAAAAGAAGAACCTGCCACTGATCGGAGATGTGGGTGAGGGGCTCTTTGTCAGGCAGGCATTGGGTCTGGTACGCTATGAGGTATCCCTGCTGGGGTTAATGTAACGTAACGTAATACAAATTCCCTCATGCATCATCTAGATATGCTTGAAGCGTTTTAATGGCTAGGTGACCTAGGTGGGGAGTAGACAGACAGATTGGGGAGTTTAGGTAGAGAGGCCCAAGGCAAAGGATTAAACAACGTCTGAACAACCCTATTACTGCTGTTGTTGTTGAGTCCTTTCACTCGTGTCCAACTCTTCATGACCCCATTTGGGGTTTTCTTGGCAAAGATACTGGGGTGGTGTGTATTTCCTTCTCCAGCCCATTTTACAGATAAGGAAAAGCGAGGCAGGCTGGGTTAAGTGACTTGCCCAGGATCGCACAGCTAACAAGTGTCTGAGGACTGATTTGAACTCAAATCCTGCTGACTCTCTGGCCAGCACTTTATCCACTGCACCACCTAGCTGCCCCCTATTACTACCTTAGCCATCCATAACTTCATCAGTGTGGGAATGCTGCCATCCCTCCCTGCTGCAGATCAAAAATTTTCCCGAATATGAAAAACAATGAGCAACAGTCAAGAAAAGTGTCTATGAAGTGCTCTTTAGACATTAGCTCGTTTGAGTTTCACAATCATCTCATGAGGTAGGTACAACAGGCATATTAGCCTCATTTTGCAGAGGAGAAAACAGATCCAGAGAGGAAAGGAGATCTGTGCAGGGTCACATGTCTAGTTACATGTTGGGGTTGGGATCCGATTTCAGGTCTTCCTGGCTCCAGACTCAGCATCCTGTCTAACACTTTAATGCACATGCTTAGGGAGTTACTATGGTCAACCCCCCCCCCCCATTGTCCTATAGCCAGGCTAGTGATGAACCTCTCCCAACTCAGGTAAGGGGGACCTCAGAAGAGGTACACAGCTCAAGCCTTTCAAGTGTGATAAGACCTGTTGAAGCTTGCACACTCCTGGCATGGGAATGAGAACCCACGGTCACTTTCAAGCCACAATGAGACCTCAGAGCGGACATTATTACAATCATCCATACCATCTCATAATTAATTTATTAAGGCCTATTAAGACCTCTTCATGGTGTGGAGAGGTGACTCTGGATTTCTGAAGTCTATGGTGTCAGCAAAAGTCATGACAACATGCTCCTAGGCTGGAAAGGCTCTGAATACATTCTAGAAAAGGACTGTCCAAAGCCTAGCCCATGTCCCTGCAAAACTGATCGCTAGAAGGCTATCATGAGATGACTTTGCTCTGGCCAGAGCAATGCACGGTCTATTGACTGAGGCTTAGAGGGACCTTAGAGGGATGAAAATATACCAACATAGTCCCAGATGACTAGGAGCTGCTCTTCCTGTCCATTGCAATGGCCCCCAGCCCTCAGAATGCCAGGCATATAAAATCTGTTAAGTAATGAGAACCAGCTTCTCTTTAACACAAATACTGGCTGGGAGATATTTTTTTTCCTTTTAAATGCATTTTGCCACATCAGGAAAACATTTAATCACAGAGAAAGGGTTGCAAGAGGACTGTAAGCTAGAGACCTACTCATTAATTCTTGCAGGTGGGAATAAGTGGGCTGGGTTTTCAGAGAAGGGAACAGTATTAAAAAATAATGGGTGGGGGGGGGATAAGGGTAGAGAAGGCAGTAGAGAGACTATATAAGAAAAAAGCCATTTCCCTCCCTCAGGTTGCAAAATCTTAGCATTTCCATGGTATGAAACCTACACGAATTCTCTTATTTCCCCTGTGGACAACAAGGCTTCCAACAACTTGCTGGGTTTCTAAATGCCCTGGGTTTCTGCTTTAGGACTGTTTGCTAAGAACAATAGCAGCAGCAGCATCTAGTCCTTTGAACCTGTCAATTTCCATTGTGCTCCACGAACAAGAACATTTCCCCCAATAGCCAATGGCTCCCCAATGTTCAGAAAGCCAATGAACACGTTTTCATATCCAATTGTAAGCATTAAGGTAACTAAGCTAGATTTCAAGCACTCCCTGAATTTGTTGGCAATGGAGGATAGAGGGTGGGGGGTGGCGGGGAGAAGTAACCACATTTGGCATCTAAGCAGGTGAGAGCAAGGCTCTTCGGGCGGCAGCCCCCACAGCTTGACCAAAAGCAGCTGGGCCCTTTGGAACCTATTACTTACAAGGCCATCATTTTCTTCCACATACCCTAAGGCTGGTTCAGATTTTGCAAAAAGCAAAGCATAACAGAAGAATAAGAAGGGAGGCCCCCTACATTCCCCTTGGCTAACCAGCTATAGGTTTTATACCCCTCTTGGTGGTTAGGGTGCACACCAAGGAAATCACAGGACAGTGCTACAGAGGACAGCACAGAAAGGCAGGCAGGAAGGCAGGTGCTAAGCTAACTTCTAGCCTTCCTACATGGTCATCTGAGGGTATCGATTCGATTCAGATACATTCAGCACTGAATTAAGCACCTACTACATACTAAGCACTGGGCTAGACATTGGAAAAGATAAAATAACAAAAGATTCCTGTAATTAAATAATAAAGAATTCATCTCTGATCCCATTATGTGTGAGAGGGCTAGGATGGAGTTTGGGAACTCTAAAATTTATGCTGAAAATTGATGAACAGGTGAAAGGGGGACCACTGAAAAGAGAAATAAAAGTGGGAGACCACAGACCTTGAGATCAGAAGGCCTGAGGGTGAGCTCTGGCTTGAACATTTACTAGCTGAGTGATCCTCACCTTTTGGGGTCTAGTTCCTGATCTGTAAAGTGGAAATTGTAATACTTTACACAGCCCGCCCTCCACCAGGCGTTGTGAAGAAAATGCTTTAAAAGACTTAAAGCATTACAGAAATAGGAATTTATTGCCGAAATTCTGCTCAACTGTACCAGCCCAAACATTAACAAGATGACAGAGCACGGTAGAGAATAGAGAACAGAGCAAACCGACACGAGTGCAATTAATTTTGGGGGGCCGGGCAACTGGGGTTAAGTGACTTGCCCAGGGTCACACAGCTAGTAAGTGTTAAGTGTCTGAGGCTGGATTTGAACTCAGGTCCTCCTGAATCCATGGCTGGTGCTCTATTGAGTGCAATTAATTCTAAAGAGCATCAAAGGCAGATGTTCACAGTGGGGATTGAGATGGAGAAAAAGGAAGGAAAGGAAGAGACAATCCTCATGTCCCACTGGAAGCCCTCGGGAGACAGCCTGGAATTTGATGTTAGTAACCCTTATAATGAAGCTGAGATCGAGAGGGCAAATGTTTCCGCTGCTGAGCAATAGTTAAACAACAAACCAAAAAGATCATCTCCTTTCCCCAAATTTCAGAAGAGAAACAGCAGCAGGAGAGGTTGTCCCAACAATGACCCACATTTGAGCAAGCAAGGGGTACAGAGGAGTGTATGGAGAAAGCAGCCCATCTCTGGAAATAATGAGCAGTGTGACTGCAGGCAAGTTGAGGAACTTCTCTGGGCCTTTTATTCGATAAAACAAGATGCTACTTTCCAAATCTTATCTCATTTGAGCCTCACAACAGGCCTGGAAAGGAGGTACTATATTCTAATGTCTATTTTATAGATGACGAAACTGAAGCAGAGAAAGATTAGGCGATTTGTCCAGGGTCACAGACCTAATGTCTAACATAGAATCTGAACTTGGGTCTTCCTGACTCTAGGCCCAGAACTCCATCTGCTAGGTCAGGTGCCTCTCTAAAATGAGAGGAAAAGACTAGAAGGTTGGGGGATGGGTGTCCAAAAGTTCTGTGTCTATGCCTGAACCAAAATCATCTTCCCTCTCTAAAGATGGGTCTGCTATACCACTTGTTACTCTTCCAGATACATCCTTTGTGAACTCTATCCTGAGCAGACACACAAACGTCATCTTAATATTTCTAGGATCTAGGTGCCACTTAAAAAATGTCTGTTGAATGGCACCCCAAAAAGCAACTCAGTACACTTGAGTCCTGTCTATTTTCTCTTTGAGTGGCAGGATATGGAGCGGGAGATTCATAAGGTCCTTTTCACTGTAAATGTTGGCACACAAAATGTTAGACTTGGAAAGGAATTTAATCTTAAGATCAAAAAAGACTTTTGTCCACCACTCTGATATAATTTTTTAATAGAATTTTATTTTCTAAAATATATGTAAAAACAAATTTTAACATCAATGAAAAAAAAAAAACTGTGTTCCAACTTCTCTTCCTTCTCTATTCCCACCCCCCACCCACTAGATATACTTATAATATTAGCCAGTATCTTCATAGCAAAGTGGTTAACAAATCTTATCTCATTGGATCCTTACAACAGTCTTGGGAGGCAGGTGCTGTTATTAGCCCCATCTTACAAATGGGGAAACTAAGGGAGACAGAGGATAAGTGACTTGCCCAGGGTCACACCCACTAGATTTGAACTCGTGGCTTCCTGACACCAGGCTGGGTACTCTAAATAATTGACTCAGGGTCAAACACCCAGAAAGAGACAGGGCCAGACCCTGACTGGCTTCTCCCGATTGGCAGCACAGTGTTCTAGCCAATAGCCCTCCTCCGTGCTCTCTTCCGATTCTAAGGCAGGCACATAAACTGAGTGAGGCTTGTTGAAAGGAGTTTCAAGGAGACGGAGCTGATCCGATCTCTTTTGCAGATGGTGGGTCTGGAATTTTTAAGAAGCCAGAACTTCCATTCTGCTGGCTCTGAGACCAGGACGTTTCAAGTCTGTAGTCCTGGAGCCAGGCATAATTGTAGCTGGAAAAAAAACCTTAACACTCCCCCAGATGTTCTGAGTGGCAGAGGCTCTGCACACATTTCAGAGCTCCAACGGAGGCTGCCTGAAACAAGACAGACGGACAAGAGCGCTTCCATTTCAAAAAGCAGGCTTTTCATTGCCCTCCTCGAGAATGCTTTTTGTTTCAGCTAACAGGTCTCACACAGTGTTGTTGGCAACAGCCACTCCATAAGGATTCCATTTAGGCAAACTATCAAACACGGTTAGTAAGGATGGAGATGTGTGGAGAAAGTCAAAAGGCCTTGAAGTCTTTCATCAAAATAAATGAATGAATGAATAAATAAATCAGGGAACCTCGGAGCTAGCAGGGATGTCAGGGGTCATCTCATCAGCCCAGAGGTGCTTGCCCCCAGGATGCCTCTGCTCTCTCTGCCGGCTGGCCTCCTGGCAGGGGGGGGGGGGAGTGGTGGTGGTGGCAGGATTGCTGGGTTTGGGATTGGGAGGATGGAGGCTCAAGGTCTAGCCCTGTCACTCATTTGCTGCATGACCAGAAGCATGTCAATCTCTGGGACTGTTTCATGAAATAGCAAAGGAGCACAACGGACTAAATGATATCCAAGAGTATTTATTATGTCAACATCTATAATCCCATGACTTTAGGTGATGCTGAGCTCACAACACTCCTCCAAGGCAACTCCTGTTTCTGGATAGTTCTTTTATTTGGGGGGGGGGGGGGAGAGAGACAGGGCAATGAGGGTTAAGTGACTTGCCCAGGGTCACACAGCTAGTAAGTGTCAAGTGTCTGAGGCCAGATTTGAACTCAGGTCCTCCTGACTCCAGGGCCAAAGCTTTATCCACTGCGCCACCTAGCTGTAGAAGAAAAAGATATTGTTCTCTGCCTTGCCATGTTGATTCCCCCCCGCCCCCCAAGAGCTGAGCACCCAGATATGCCATGGTACAAGAGTCCTCAAACTGGGAAGGAGACCTGGGTTTAAACTCCAGCTTTGACACTTAGAAGATGTGTGGCTGTGAGTAATTCATTTCCCCACTTGGGGTCTCAGTTTCAAATTGTAAAAATAAAGGGCTGGTGGGGCAGCCAGGTGGTACAGTGAATAAAGCACCAGCCCTGGATTCAGGAAGACCTGAGTTCAAATCTGGCCTTAGACACTTAACACTTACTAGCTGTGTGACCCTGGGCAAGTCACTTAACCCCAATTACCTCACCAAAAAACCCAAAACAAACCAAAACAAAAGAAATAAAGGGATGGTGCTGGATTGTCCCCTCTAGATCTAGACATTCTGATACTGTGCATACAGATAGCTGCTCCAAGTCAGCAAGGGAGGTGTGACATTGTCTCTGTAAAATGTAATGGTTCCACCACAGGATGCTACTGTTCAAAGCTACCTTATATCAAGCTGGAATTTTCATGTCTAAAAAAGTTAAAAAATAAAAAAGTGAGAAGAAGAGGGCAAAAGAAAGAAAAGAGGGAAGTCTTTCAAGAAAAAGACTGATGCTGGAAGGGTCAAACAGGTACAGTGAATGACGGGACACTGCTTGGGCTCAAATCCCTCTCAACAAAGGCCCAGATGCCCTTTGTCTCCTCCTTGAGATCAGACGGCTTAAGAAAACATGGACTGTGTCACCTCAAGGGTCCATGGTGTTGCCCTTTCAGGGGGATCCTCAAAAGGCTCCCAGAGCATGGGGCCTATAGCATGAAAAGAAGAAGGATAGCTCAGAAAATCAAATTCCAGCTCAGAGGAAACCTAAGGAGGGTAGAATTCACCAAATGCTGGGTAGTCTAAGATGGGCGGTTAGAGCTGGGAGGCCACTCAGATCAGAGAATGTCAGGGCTGGGAGGGGCCTTAGAATACAGGATGTCAGAGCTGGAGGGTCTTTAGCATCCAATCTAATCCTTATCTTTTGGCAGATGAAGAAACTGAAAGCCAGGAAAGAGAAGGATATTTACAGTCATATAGCACACCAGTGACGGCACTAGATTCTTTTGACTGTTAGACAATCTCTAAAGTCTTTTTTACTTTTAAAAGTCAATGGTGGCGGGGCCGCTAGGTGGCTCAGTGGATAGAGCACCGGCCCTGGAGTCAGGAGTACCTGAGTTCAAATCCAGCCTCAGACACTTAACTGCCTCACTAAAAAAACCCAACAAAACAAAACAAAACCAAAAAAAAAAAGTCAATGGTGGGGTCAGCTAGGTGGCATAGTGGCTAAAGCACCAGCCCTGGATTCAGGAGTACCTGAGTTCAAATCTGGCCTAAGACACTTGACACTTAACTAGCTGTGTGACCCTGGGCAAGTCACTTAACCCTCATTACCCTCCCCAAGTCAATGGTTCATGTCCTTCAACTGTGGAATTGAGGAGTTGCTAAACAAGCTGTAACATGTGATTGTGATGGAATACTATTGTGCTGAAAGAAATGATCAGCTGGTTGATTTTAGAAAAACATGTGAAGACCTGCATGAAATAATGTAGAGTGAAATGAGCAAGACCAAGAGAACATTGTATAGAGTAACAGTAACATTGTTTGAAGAACAGCTGTGGACAACTAATTTATTCTGAGTCTTACAAATACTCAAGTCAACCACAAGGACCTTTGAAGGAAGATGCCTTACACCTCCAGAGAAAGAGCTGGTAAACAGAAGTATGCGTAGTATGGCTTTACATTTATTTATACATCTGTGTCAAAAGGTGGCCGTCTCTAATAATGAGGCATGGAGGGAGACAGTTTAGAACTTTTTTGTAACCAAAAAATTAATAAAAATTTAAGACAATCAATGGTTCTCTATGTGTCTGGCTATTCCTTTCTGTCATTCTTTCATTCTCCCCTTTCTACGCTTTAGGCCATGCCTGGGAAGGCATTCTGCCCACACTGCCTTGATGAATTACTCTTGGGGCTGAAGAGGCTCAAATCCTCACATGATAGCAGCCATGGCTGCTTATTTCCCACAGCAAGAAAGCTAGGTCCAGGCCCTGGAAGCAGCCTGCCACCTTGGGTCATTTGGAGCTCCAAAGTTGGCATCCTGCCATGTTTGGCTCCTGGCACTCCCCTCACTCAATGAGTGCATGTCTTAATTCTTTGATACCTGCCAGTCCAGGACCAACCACTGCCCACTTTTCCAGAGGATGGGAACCAAACACAGTAACAATGACTAGGTATGAGCTGGAAATCATTTCTTGACCTCAACTTGCTGGAAGACTCCGAACCTGCCACAAGCTTCCTGGTACTGATTTTTCTGTGACAGGGACATGGAGGCCATGAAGCCACAGAGGGATGTCACGGCCTCAACACCTCCCCTTTCCAAAGGACTTTGTGTTTTACAGAACACTTCCCTCACGGCATCCCTGTCGGGCTGTTGTTTGTCCTTGCTTCCAAAGAGGACCAATGACATCGGAGGGTGAGGTCTTGACTTGGTGTAAATTGGATTTAAGGGAGGCAGAGTTGAAGTCCAGTGGCAGGACAAGAGTCAGGACGACTGGCAACGGCCCGGCATGCACTAGTAACCTTGATGTCTTTGATGTCGGACCATGGTCTAAGTGCTCCCTGGTGCCTGCTTCAGCTGCCTTCATGGCTGTTAGAACAAACTGTTCTCACCTGCCCATTCCACCCTGACATACTTGGCAGAGATACCCCTAACTCACTGATGGGTCTGAGGTGTATCAGTTACCCTCAGCCTGGTCTGCTGAGACAATTCTCCTGGGGTGTGGAAGCTATTCATGCTACAGCTTCCTGGAGCCACGGTGAGAGCTGGGGGAAAGTGGATAGCATGGGTGGATGAGCAGCCCTCACACCAGAGGTGCTAGGCCTCCCTGAGCACCTACACACCCTGTTGGGTAAGTAGTATTATACTCCCCGTTTTAGAGATAAGGAAATTGAGGCTTGGAGAGATTGCCCAAGGCCACACAGACAATATGGAACTCAAAGCCAACTCTCCTGTGACCAAACGCTCTGCTGTCTTGATGGGAGCAGAATGAAGAAAGCCCATCACTGGGAACATGAAATACTTGATCCTTCGGCACGAAGGCAGAAGATCCCAGGTAGCTTGGCTAGAGGTTGGTGAGAATCCTCAAGCATATCCATGAGGACAGATGGCAGAGAGATGCAGGGCTCTCTCTGCCCCTGAGGAGGTGAGGGGGCAGGACATTAGAGCACAGGTCAGTGGAGGTCAGTGGCCTTAAGGAGGCACACAGGAAACCCAGCGTGAGGTCACACACATTCAGGTGGCTTTCTGGGAATACCAGTTTCCCATCTCCCAACAGAACCTTGGAGCAGTGCATTCTCTTTAGAGCCGAAGTAGGGCAGCAGGTCCCAGGAGGGAGCAAACTGCTGCAAGTGTTTGGGTCTTACAATGGTTCACGACCAGTAGTTAAGTGTGCTAAAAGCTCAGTCACACTAATGGCGGTACTGAGACGAGGGCGATCTTCAGAGTTTGCTTGGGAAGCCTGAAGAGGATACTTTGGTTCACATCCATATGTTTTCGTTTTTGTTTTTTGCAGGGCAATGAGGGTTAAGTGACTTGCCCAGGGTCACACAGCTAGTTAAGTGTCAAGCATCTGAGGCTGGATTTAAACTCAGGTCCTCCTGAATCCAGGGCTGGTGCTTTATCCACCGTGCCAACTAGCTGGCCCAGTTCACATCCATATGTAAATCTTGGCTGGGGCTAACTAGGCACTGGAAAATTCTGCTTTTAAAGCAAAATGCTGAGTTTTTTATAACAACCATTGCTATTCAGTGAAATCGATAAGACTTTAATGGAAGCTTCTGAGAACATGTACAAGTGCAAATGTGTGCATACATGGTACTACCTACAGCTAAGAAATGGTTCCATCTGCAAATGAGCTGGCCCATATTCAAACGGGAGGACAAGACCTGTTCACATGCAGGGGAAACAAAAAATTCATTCAGGGCTTAAAAACAATGGTATTACTAGAAATGCTTGGTTTGTTCAGCTAAAAAAAGTTACAAAAAATGAAACTAATGAAAAGAAATAGTTTCATGTGTCTTCATGAGGCTCCTAGTTGTTAGGCATTTGTTAGAAGTTGGGGATACAAAGAAAGGCAAAAGACAGTCCTTGCCCTAGAGGGAGACAACAAAGCAAACCAAAGTGTACAAACAAGCTATCGATGGGATAAATAAATAGGAGAATCAACAGAGAAAAGGCACCAAAAGGAAGGGGGGTTGGGGAAGGCTTCCTGTGCAAGGGAGGATGTGACTTGAGACTGGGAGCAGAGATGAGGAGGGAGGGAAAGCATTCCAGGCAGGGAGGACAGCTGAGAAGTGGAGGCGGGGACTGTCATATTCATGGAATAGCAAGAAGGGCAGGGTCAAGGTTGGGGGGCAGGGAAGGAAGGGGGAGTGTGTGTGTGTGTGTGTATGCACATGTGTGTGAGTGACACACACACGCACAAGTGAGATATAAGGTAGAAGAAGACTGGAAAAGGGTGGGAGGGAGGTAGGAAACATTTGATTCTGCAGGTGATAGGGAGATACTGGAATTTATTGAGCAGGAGGGTGACAAAAGATGTAGAAAACAGTGACTGAGTTATCAGAGATTAAAAAAAAGTAACAACAAAAAAATGTCAAGTGGAATAAGAGCCATAACTTTAAAGTTAAAAATTAAATTGATTCATTTAAAAGCCCCAACTCAGAGGTTTCCCCTCTGCTTGAGCAGGTGCCATCTGCCAATACACACACCACTGCCATCAAATCCCTTCACAAATAAGCAGGTGTCTGTCCACAAAAGTAGACACAACTGTAAGCCATGTCCAGAAAAACCAATGAAATGTCATCATCCTTTGAAACCATTCAAAAGCCATTACAATACCATTAGAATCGAGGCTCCCTGAGGCCAGGGACTTGGCTGGAACTGGAGGAGGAGGAGGAGGAGCAGGAAGGGGCTACCAAGCTGTTCATCCAGATGGGTTAGAGAGCCACTCTAGATCATCTCTCCAACCAAGGGCCCGAGGGCCTCATCCTATAGCTCTCCTTCTACTGCCCCAAGCTGCCTTCCTCCAGAGATAATCTTGTGTCCTTGGCAATCCCATGAAACAGATGGGGAAACAAAGAATCAGCAAGGTTTCATCATTTCCAACATATTAAGTAACTTCACTTAACCTTGGTGAGCCTCAATTTCCCCACATCTGTTTGACCCCACAGATCTGTTGTGGGGCCTCTGCCCAAAGGTTGGCGCTGTCCAGGGTGACTGAATTTAGGGGAGGGGCTCACCTATAGGAATCTCCATCTCTGTTGTAGTCACATAAAAGATAATCCTTTCCCACCACCTTATCTCTAGCAATTTTCAAGGGCTGATCAACGGAGGACAGAAGATCTTCGCACAGGCTGGGGACCTGCCAGGCAAAAAGAGAAGAGAAGGGGTTAAAACGAGACACATCCCTTTGAGGCTGGCAAGGGGCCACACCGTGGTCAGTTGATTGAACATTTGGGCTCTTGGTATTTTGCCCAAACTCCAGGATTGGTCTTCTTTTCCACAAATGTATCTTTGACACCAGCCATGTCCTCTCTATAAAGAACCTCAGACTTGGATTACAATAGAACACGGTCTCTGCTCAAAAACAAGCTGAATTTTCATTGGGAAGCCACTAGTGTGGCCTAATAAAACTAAGCACACACTGTATATCCCTGGTGGGTGAAGTGCCTAGTGGAGACTAAGAAGAGGGTAAACACCTCAAATGCATGGGAATCCAAAGGGCGGCCAGAAGAACAAAGCAAGCATCCCTGCCTGAGAACTCCCCCAGGCTGCTGGGCCGGCTGGAATGGCCCATACTCTTCAGGAAGCTGACCAAGCATTACCATGTTGGCTAATGGCATCATGCACATCTGCTACACAGGTAGCTTTTCATGGCACCTTCATCCCACTTGCTTCCTTCTTCACCTATTTCAAGGTGACTCACTGGAGATACTGCTTGTGGCAGAGGCAGAAAGGGAAGCGTGGCCACAAGGACTTCCCCTCTGGAAAGAAGACTGGACTTGGACCCAACAGATGCAGGTTTTTATCCCAGCTCTGATGCATTTTAGCTGTGTGACCCAATGCAAGTTATATCCCCTTGACCGGCTGAGACCACTGCTCTTTGTACCTGCTGCTTTAAGGAAAGCAAACCCTTTGGGGACCTGACAGCTGTGGGCCTAACAAGACGGCCTTCCGGCTCAGAGAATTCCTCCACAGCTGCCACCCCACCAAATTTCAACCACAGACAAATTTTAGAAGTGACAGCATCGCTTTCTGAAAGTGATTCCTCATCGCCTGAGTAATTTTTACTTTACGTCACCAATGTGTCTGTTTGCTTTCTTTTGGGTTCAAACTCAGTGTTGATTCTGATTGTCAATATTTCTGGTCACAAGGCAATGTACAAGCCCTGTCTCCATCTGTCAGACATCCTGAGTTTGAATTCGGGCTCTGAAACTCAGTAGCTTCTATGACCTCAGACAAGACATTTCATATCTCAGTCTCAATTTCCACATCTGTAAAATGGGGATATGCACACTCGCATCATAGCTTTGGGAGTCTTAAACAGCCACAGAATAATGAGGTTATCACCATGATTTTCCCCATCCCCCCCACTGCTATCTCTTGTTCCTAATACACACTTTTTGAATCTAAGTTTGGCTCAGGATTCCAAATTTGCAATGGGAATAACTAAGGGCTATATGGCTAATTTCACTGATTCCTTCCTCAAGAAAGTTTCCCTCAGGGGGTAGCTAGGTGGCACAGTGGATAAAGCACTAGCCCTGGATTCAGGAGGACCTGAGTTCAGATGGGGCCCACTTACTAGCTGTGTGACCCTGGGCAAGTCACTTAACCCCCATTGCCCCAGGGGGGGAAAAAGTTTCCCCGCAAACAGTTTAAGTTGACAGCAACAAACTAAAGTTTGGTGGACCTCAATAGTGTGTATTGATGATGATGCTAACCAAATATGCCCATGACTCATGATATCATGATGTGCCACTCTGAATTGGGATGTTAATTAAACTCTCTTTGAACTAAGTATGGGAACACTCAACATAAGGTCCCCTGAAAACTGTGCCTGAGTTGTCATCTCCTTCTAGTTCTGAATTAAACTCATTTTATTTTTAGGACAAGAAATCATTTCACCATAACCATACGTATGTTTTGTTTTTTTGTAAAAAGCCAATCTCAAACTGTGCAACACCACTGCCAACACAGCAAAGAGCACACTCTAGCTGGAGTGGAGAAATACAAAATGCTGGTCAGTTTGGGTTCTATATGTTGGTCATTTGTGTACAAATTGATTGAGTGGTGAAAGATGCCTTCCTGGGTGCCTCATCCACTCCAGTCCTGAACAGGAGTCACCTGTGGTCAGATCCAGCCTCCAGCAGAAGGTTGAAGTCCTCCTGTGAGAGGGCATCGACTGCCTCCCTGGGCAGCCTTTTCCACTTCGGGACAAGTGTCACTGTCAGCAAATTTTGCCTCATTGAGGCTGAACCTGTCTCTGACAGCTTCCCCCACCACTCCTGGTCTTGTCCACTGGGGCCACACAAAACAGGTTTAACCCCTCCCTGTGACAGACTGGATTTCTGTAAGTTGTCTCTTTTCCAGGCTGCACATACATCTCCAAGTCCTTTAACCAAGGTTTCTTTATCTGGACTTAGAGCACGCCCTCACCACCCTGGTTGTCCTTTCTTGGAGCAGGATCCAGCTTATCCACATCTTTGCTAAAATGCGGTGCCCAGAACTGAACACAAACCTTCAGATGTGATCTGATCAGAGCACAGTCAGCAGGGCTCCCATCCCCCTTATTCTGGTCATCATGCCGTAAGAGGGCATAATGCTGCTGAGGGAGAGCCAGGACACACGCTTAGCCTGAGGTCCACTAAAACCTACAGATTATCCTTCTAGGTCCTCACTGCTGTTGAGCTGTGCTTCCCCCAACTCAGGCCTGTGAAGCTGACTTTTTAAAACTCAACTTGAAGACTGTATAAATGGTCATGGATTGATGCCCTTTACATTTCTTCTTCTTTGCCCCATTTTGGTCACACGGTCAGAAAACAGGACTCCCTGGAAAAGCCCCATTTGTTGGGAAAGACTGATGGCAAAAAGAGAAGGAGAGGGGGGTGGCAGGGAAGGAGAGGGATGGAGAGCGTCACAGAAGCAGGGAACATGAGCTCGGACAGACTTGGAGAGATAGCGGAGGAAGGAAGGCTCTGGTGTGCTGTGGTCCGCAGGGTCAGGAAAGAGTCCAACAACTGAACAATGAATCCTTCGGTCAATACTTTATTCCCTGGGCTCACAGACCAACTTCAAAGAATGAGGACTCCCAGGGCATAATATTCACTCTATCTCTTCCTTAACTCTCTGTAAACTAGAAGATCACGTGTAGGGGGTGGGGCAGGGGAATTACAGGCAGGATGGAGGGTGGCTCTGCCTCTGCGTAAAACAGAAAATGCTGTCCCCTTGCCAAAGAAGAGCTAGGTTTGGTCCCATACAAAGAGCCTGACCCCAAGCCTAATGCTGACTTGGACCCTGTAAGCTCCCATACCCTTCCCCGAGCCTTCATTTCCACACCTGCCACACGATGGGGTTGGGTTGGTGAACCCCTACAGCTCCCTTAGCTCTAACATTGTCTATTTCTGCTCCTACCCCACCCCCACACTTCTCTCTGCCCTTACAATTTCTCACTCTCCCCTGTATCACAGATATTCCTGTCCTTGTCCTTCTCCTCTTATTAGACTGTATGTTTCTTGAAAGCAGGGTGAGTCCTATGTACTGCTTTATAGGACCTTGCATGCCACAGGGGATTAATAAAGGCTCTTGGAATGAAAACCCATCTTACTTACTTCCACAAGGGTAGAATGTGAAGCAACGATGCCCTGGTAGGGAGGTGCCCTATGGGCACCTGGGCTCGTAAGCTTTCTGAAGCAGCGTGGACTAAAGCCCATCAAAGTAAGGGCACAATACAGGGGGCGGATGTGGTGCCCAACCTCGAGCAGGCTCGATGGCCGGTTCAAGGTGGAATTGGGCCATGTTTTCGAATTCCTCAGCAATGCACTAACCAGCATCAAAAGGGTGGTAATTTAATCTGCAGCCCAGGCTTTCTGGCAATGGCCTGAAAGGTGTTGACACACACACATGTAACCCATAAGTCCCGCATGTTACGGCGATTCGCTCTGCTTGGAAACATTCACGATTTGCCACGGCTGATCGTTTACTGTTACCTGAGCAGCTGCCCTCTATGACTGTGTGTGTGGATTGGATTCTTCTCCATCAGTTCTGCTTCCTTGGATCAAAGATGCATCTGCTTTGGAATAATAACATTCTCCGAGTCATGGGGAATGACAAGTTTGGCCCGGAGAGTTCTGCCTACAGAGCTGGGCTGTGCCAGGTGCCCTGTGGGCTTAGTGGTCACAGTCCAATCTGCTCTTTCCCTCCAGACAGGCCAGACACAGACATGTGCTTTCTTAGAGTCACATCACTTCCTCAGAATGCCGTGCCCACTGCTCTTGGCCCACCCAAATCCTACTCGGGCTTCAGGACAACCAATGCTAGAAGTAGAGAAAGAAGATGTGAGCTCTAGTCCCAACCTCATCGTTTACTTGTTTGGGAAAGTCACCTTAACCTCTCTAGGCCTCAGCTTTCTCATCTCTACAATGGAGATAATAATGCCTACCCTGGGGATGAGGACTGTTTCTAAGGAAAATGCTTTCTAAACTGTAAAGAGCTAGAGAGATTTAAGTTAACTTCTTCCTCAGGACTCAGCTCAAATCGTACACCCTCTGGGATGCCTTTGACCAGCTAAAGTCATCTCTCCTCTGCTTGCCTATACAATTATTGTTCGTGCAACTGATTTCACAATTAGAGAATGCCTTGACACCTATTCTATCGCTGCTGTGAGCTCTTTACTTGACTTTCTATTTATATTCTGCCTCTCCCCTGCTCTGGCCGCTCTCATTCCTTCCATGCCCAGCTACGAGGCTCCTCCTCCTCCTAAAGCATGGCTGTGACCAGCTCATTCCTTTGCTCAGAGCCCTTCAATGGCTGGCAGATCCCTGTTGCCTTTCCAGAAAGCCCAAACTCTGCCTGGAAGGCCAGCCTTAAAAGGCCTCTGCAACCTGAAAGAAGCAGCAAGGGAGGGCAGTCAAAAGAGCATTCGCCTTGGAGGTCGAGGGTCTGGGGTCAAATCCCAGCTCTGTCACCTACTTCTTTACAAGGTGACCTTGGACAAGTCACTTAGCTGCGTCTGGCTAATCTCTAACATCTCTTCTGGCTCTAACTGGACACAGACAAAGACACAGACACACACCCCTTCCCCTTCGACCTTCTTGCTTATTATTACCCCTTGAGCCTGCCAAACTACACAAAAAGCTGCAAAGTATCAGCAGAGACCCAACATGAGAGAGAGGAAAGAGCGCTGAGTGTGGAGCCAGAGGCGCCTGGGCTTAAATCCTGACACTGATCCTTACAACTCCTTCTATGTGATGTCAGAAAAACCCCAGGCCCACTCTGCACCTCCTTGGTTCTTGGAGGCTTTACAGCCTCTCAGTCCATTTCCACACCATCCCCCTGTGCTTCAGAAGCCCTACTGCTGCAAGCCCGACTCAGATACCACCTCCATGGTGAAAGTGTCTCTGCCAAGTCTTGCTAATAGTGAGTTCTCCTATCACTTCATCACTCTCACATGAATGGCTCAAATTCTCTCTTATATTTCAGTCGTGTGTATGTCATCTCCTCCCCTTGTAGACTGTGACATGGTCCTCAAGGGGACCTGCATCCCAGTGCCTAGACAATGGCTCTACCCATACTTGTACAAGGATCCCTTCAACAACATTCCCAGGCAGTCAATAAATTTGTTAAGCACCTACCATGCGCATTCCGCTAAATGCTGAGAACACACAAAAAGGCAAAAGCCAGCTCCTGCCCTCAAGGAGGTTAGAATCTAATGGGAGAAACAACATGCAAACACTTATGTACAAACAAGCTATATGCAGGATACATGGGAAATGATTCAGAGGGAAGGCACTAGAGTTAAGAAAGGCTGGAAAAGGCTTCCAGTAGAAGGTGGGATTCTTGTTGGAACTTGAAGGAAGCCAGGAGGCAGAGAGGAGGAGGAAGAGCATTCCAGGCATGGGGGACAGTCAGGGAAAACATCCCGAGTCAAAGGGATAGAAAGTCTTGTCTTTGCTTAAAGACCAAAGTGTCTTGTACATGAAAGACATTTAATAAATAGTTGCTGATAGTAGGGATAGCTCTGAATCCTGATTCAAAAAAGTTCAATTAACCAGCATTTATTAAGCACTTGCTCTGTAGGCAGTAGCACAGTGTGGTAATAGACAGGTGGCTAGGAAGACCTGGGTTCAAATCCTGCCACAGTCCCTCACTAGCTGTGAGACATTTAACCTCTCAGCATCAATTTCTTGATCTGTAAAAACAAGGAGGTCAAACTCAATGAACTCCAGGGTCCCTTCCAGATATAAAGCAGTGATCCTCTTTTCTCCCAGAACACCACATTTGAAATCGAGGATGGGGATCACAGTACCACAGAAGTAAGACTGAAAGGGAGCTTAGAGATAGAGCACCTCATTTTTACAGATGAGGAAACAGAGATTATGTGACTGGACCAAGGTCACACAGTAAGTGTCAGGGTGGTCAGGATTTGAACGTATATGTTTTTATTCCAAATCCTGAGAATTTCCCACTGCACCATAAAACACTTCTTCTTAAAAAAACTGACAATGCCCCATCTTGTTCTTGCTGTTGCAAAAACCAAATGCTTTTCTCTTATCCAGACCAACAGCTGATCCTATGAAAAGAGATACAAATCAGAAGTTTCCGGCCACAAGTGAGGTTGGTGTTTATGTATCCATATGGTTCTACTTTGTCTCTTCCTCATCTCCATTAGTTATTAATGTTGAAAAAAATATTCAACCAGGAAAAGGAAACTTGAGATGAACCCTTAAATCTCAATCTCTCTTTCTCTCTCTCTCTTCCCTCCCCGCCCCCAAGCCAAATCAGTTCAGATCCATGGATAATCTAATCCATGGAGCCCTAGTTTTTGCATCCTTTGTACCTTGGAATTTTTTCTTAAAGGCCAAATGAACACATGCTCTTTTGATGTGAACACTGGCCGAGTGCCCATCGTTAGAGAGATCAGGATTTAAAACAGACTCTGTTCACCCTGCCGCACATATTCTGATGAGCAATAGTCATGAAAACATGGTATGGAGAACAGGTCTGCAGCCCTTTCCTCCTCAACCATTTCAGGGATAGAAATGCTGCTAGCAGCCAGCAGGGGTCTCTCTTGGAAAGAAAGGAAAGAAAAGTGAAACGTTGAAAAGTTATTTTGGCTTTGTTGAGCAGAACAGAAATAACATCTCAATTAACAAAGATGGCAAGCCTACTTTATTTCCAATCAATCAATTGCCCACCAACATTTATTGCCAGGCCCTGTGCTAAGTGCTGGAGGCTAGAAGCTGCCTCTCTTTTGGTGAGCTCTCTATCCCATAGCCAATATTCACTGCCTCTCAAAATCCTAACTAGGTACATTCCTGTGAGCCAAGGCTGTTGGGGTTTTTTCTTCCCCAGGAACACACAATGGCCTATTATGAGAGATTTTGCATTGAATATCTGTGTGGTTATCAGATGAGACGATATACATGGAAAGCCTTTGAAGCCATAAAACATTCTATAAATTCTTCTCTACTAGAAAGGAAGTTTTCCCCATTCAAGGACTCTCTTGCCCCAATCTAGTACCTGGGCCAGTGTTTTCAGGTGTAAGGTATTTAATGTTTGCTGAATTAAACAGACCCCACAGAGAATGCTCGGGGTTGTTTCCAGGACAAACACAATCCTGGCACCTCCCCAACTTTCTGCTCCCTCCAGATGTGCCTCCTCCCTATGCGACCATTCTCTGGTCTCCTCTGCTATTTGTTCACCTACTGGCTGCTAACCATGGGGTATGGCCTAGGGTCCAGTTCAGGGCCCTCTTCTCTTTCTGTCTCATATTCACTCCCTTGGTCACCTCATTGGGCCCTATGGGTTCGATGATCATTTCTATGCAGATGATTCCTAGATGTGTGTGTGTCCAACCCTGCTCTCGTAAGCTCCAGTTCCTCATCACCAACTGATTTTGGGATGTCCTATAGGCACCAGCAAACTCCATGTGTCCAAAACAGAATTCGTCATCCTTTCCCCAAACCCTCCCCTCTTCCCAGCTTCCACCTGACTGCTGAGGGTTTCCTACAGTCAGTCAGTCAACAAGTATTTAGTAAGTACTTAAGTAACAGGGATAGTACTAAGAGCTGGGGAAACTGAGGATGGCAAAACCAGTCCTTGGCTTCAAAGGAGTTATGTTCTAATGGGGGAGACAGACGTTAGAATCGCCTGGGATATACAAGATACATACAAAGTATATCAGAAGAGAATCTCAAAAGGAGGTTACTATCAGTAAATGTACTGGGAAAACCCTCCAGGAGAGCTGGCATTTGGGCTGAGTCTTGAAGGAAGCCAGACAAGACCAAGAGGCCATGGTGAGAAAGGAAGAGTGCTCAGAGAGGGGGAAGAGTTATAGGGTGGAGGCACTGAGCTAGAGTACTCTACATCAGGTGAACTTTCTTCCCCTCCCAAGGGTGGGTAATGGGGAAGCCCAGAAAGGGGTGGGGGATGGGGGGGCAGGTGGTACAGAGCTCTGGCTTTCTGCATCTGACAATGCCTCCAATCACCATGCCTGGGACCCTCTCTCTCCTCCCCTCTGCTTCTTTCTTAGCTAGTCCAGCTTGCTTCCTTCAAAACTCAGTTAAAATGACTGACACCTTCTGCAGGGTTTTCCCTATCTGCTCGTCTGCCGTGCCTTCCCTTTGGAGATAGCCTGCCATCTATTCTAAGCTGTCCCTCTTATTGAAATGGGAGCTCCTTAAGGGCAGGGTCTGTTTTTACCTTTCTTTGTAGCCTCAATTCTTAGTACAGTGCCCAGCACATAGGAAGTTCTTAATGACTGTTTTCTCTCTTTTTCAAAAACAGTATTTTATTTTCCCCCATTTATATGTAAAAACAATTTTAAACATGAGGTTGTTTTGTTTTTCTTTTTTTAATTTTGAGTTCCAAATTCTCTCCCTCCCTCCCTGAGAGGGCAAGCAATTTGATATAGGTTATACATGTACAGTCATACAAAACTTATTTCCTTAGGGTTGGGAAAAGGTTATGAAATTTCCATGCTGTTAAAGAAAACACAGACCAACCACCCCCAAAAAACCCCCACAACACCAAACCAAAAAACCACCCCCTCCCCAATAGTATGCTTCGATCTGCATTCAGACTCTCTCAATTTCCTTTTCACCTTAGTCAGGGTCTCAGGCTAGGTTTGGGGGTAGGACTGCCCTAGGTCTGCTGGGAATCACTCTTCAGAGAGCCAGACTAAAGAAGAAAAGTTCTGAGGAAGAAAAGAGGCTCTCTGGGAAAGGCCTAGAGCCCCTGCAGAAGGGAGGTCTTCATGCACACAGATGTCAACAGGTTTCTCTTATGGTGGGCTTGCCTTGCAACTATGCAATATAAATTACTCCCTCCCTCATTCAGGTGGTCCCTTAACTCGGTGAAAGGGGGTAACTGTATTTAAATGAGCATTCTGAAAAAGGAGTTCACTTCATTCCAGTTCTTCCTACCCAGTATGAGGGTGTTCATCAGGAAGGCTCCGAAACCAAAGCATGTGTCCATGGGGGACAGTAGGAGGAATCCCTAGGAGAGCATTGAAGACCAACCACTCTCCCATTCTGCTGACGTGTTGGCAAGGAAACAACAGCTTCTCCTCCTTTTCTACACCCCCCCCCAGCTGCCCATAGACATTACTGGCCCAGACACAAGCTGGACTTCAGTTGTTCTCAGCCTGAATGCCTCTGCCATTGGGCAGCATGGGGCCTTCCAAGAGAGGATGGCTTGCTTCTGTCAAGTGAGCAGATCAGGAAAGAGCAGGACAATGGGAAGACAAACTGAAGGAAGAAAATGAAAATGGCCACGCTGTAAGTCAGTGGGCAATAAACGATGATTCCGTTGTGTGCACGTAACCATAAACTTCCCTGAAGTTTGTAAAGTGGGTATGCTCCAAGTTTAATTAAACCAATGACTCCAGGCCAGGTGTGCAATGGATATGGATCAGCTGTGTCCAGAGAGAAATCATACACCTTCCAGAGCTGCAGATCCCTTCTAATGCCCCACCACTCCTTGCCCCCGGACCTCAGGGCAAGTGACACAAAACCTAAGGATATTTTAAAAATAAAGGAAAGGGGAAAATCTTTGAGAAATGTCTGATATGCTGTGAATTAACAATATTAACTTTAAAATCTAGCAGGCCTTAAGGTTTATTAAGTGTTTTCTTCACAGCAACTCTAGAAGGGAGGCAGTAAAAGGATTTTACAGAGGAGGAACCTGAGGCTTAAGGGAAGAAGTGACTTGTTCACCCTAACCCAAATAGTAAGCATATTTCAGAGCTGGGTCTAGACACAAAGATTCCTAACTCCAATTCTGCCATTCCTTCCATTATATCACCTCCAACAACTGTTGTGTGTACGGTCATCCACTAGATACTCCACTGGTACAGACCTGAGGATAAGGGTTCCATAATGCCACGAGGCTTGCCCTGGCCTCAGTCATGTCCTGTCTGGT
Source organism: Dromiciops gliroides (assembly GCF_019393635.1). Lineage (NCBI taxonomy): Eukaryota > Metazoa > Chordata > Mammalia > Microbiotheria > Microbiotheriidae > Dromiciops > Dromiciops gliroides. The sequence goes on along the minus strand of NC_057863.1, from coordinate 614,812,063 downwards.
TCATAGGCTGCCTCTCAAATTGGACAGTCCCACTCGACCGCCCACCCACAAGTTACTGATTCCTCATTAGCAGAGTAACAATTAAAGGAGCCAAGCTGGTCCACAGAAGTCCCTGAGACATGGGCTGCTGATGCAGAGGCCTAAGGAGCGATGTGGACCCGGGGAGAGGTTGTCTGAATCCCTAGACCTTGGAGACCCATATGATGACCATTCTTAGAGCATCTGATCATTGTGTGCTCCTTATCAAGCTTCCAAATCTGGGGCACGATGATGCAACCCACCCAAACAGCTACCTGCTACTTAGCAAAAACATTCCTGGTCAACTGAACTCGTTAAGTTTTCTGTGCCACCAACAAAGAGGAGGCACGGCCTGGCGCTGGGGTGGACAGCTGTCTGTGTGGGGCACCCTGAGGACTCCTGAACAAGAACACCTTCTACCACAGTGCCCATGAGGAGCTGCTTGGTAAACCCTCCAGTTGGACACATTGAGTGAAGAAGCACTGCCTCTCCTACTAATAGTTACTGGGGAGAAGCTCTCCAGTGACTTAACTCGGCCAAGGTCACACCGACAGTATGTGGCAGAGTAAGAATTTAACTTCTGATGTGAGATCCAGGGTGCTTTCCACTAAATTTACCTTGCTCATACTGGAAATAAACTGAAAGCCAACAAGAACTTTTAAAAAGCTACCTTTTGCAATCATTTGCTCATTCAACAAATATTTAGGAACCACTTACTCCCCTGTGCACATTTGGTAGGCCTGGGTTTCTAATCTAGAGTGTGGGGAAGAGGAGTCCTGACCCTGAAGCCAAACCCTGGATTCAAATCCTCACTCTGCCCTTGGCTACCTATGTGTGACCTTCAGGTAAATCTCCTCTTCTCTGGATTCTGGCATCTTCATTTGCAAAAATTCAGGGCATCTAAGAGCTGATCCTATGACCTCTTAAACACAGCAAGGGCCATCTTTTTTTGGGGGTGGGGAGAGAGAAGTAAAAGACATGCAAGACACAAAATGGTTTCCCCATCACAGGAAGTTTTGATCCACCATTAGTGGTGAGGAAAACAAAATCCCTTCAGGGCCACACATGGACTGTTCAGGGGCCCTAGGAGGCATACTTTCCTTGAAGTATCTTTTCCAATAAGGCAGATAGTTTTTAACAAGAGTTAGCTTTGTAGAAAAGCACCAAAGATGCTCATCTGCTCAATATTCCCTCAGAAAGGACTATACAACTACATTATTTGGGGGGGGGGGGAGGCAATTGGGATTAAATGACTTGCCCAGGGTCACACAGCTAGTAAGTGTCAAGTGTCTGAGGCCAGATTTGAACTCAGGTCCTCCTGAATCCAGGGCCGATGCTCTATCCACTGCGCCACCTAGCTGCCCCAAAAATAGATTTTCAAAGTATGCTCAAAGAAGGAAGAGTACAGCAGAAATGGGGCTGAACTGGGATCAGAGCAAGCAGCTGGGCTGTCATCCCAGCTCTTTCACTTGCTAACTCATGGACCCTGAGCGAATATTCTCCCTTCTTGCGGTCTCAGCCTTTCATCTACAAAGCATGAGGCTGAACTAAGTGATCTTTAAGGTTTCTGAGCCTCAGTTTTCTCATTTGTGGAATAAGCGAGGTGGATTGATCATTATGATTCTTATTATTTGGGGGGGGGGGGGCGCAGGGCAATGAGGGTTAAGTGACTTGCCCAGGGTCACACAGCTAGTAAGTGTCGAGTGTCTGGGGGCACATTTGAACTCAGGTCCTCCCGAATCCAGAGCTGTTGTTCTATCCACTGCGCCACCTAGCTGCCAATGATTATTATTCTTATCTGGAAAATATTACTCCAGGAAGAGGTCAGCTTTTGTTAGCAAAGAGATTTAAAATGAATGAAGAGCATTTATTAAGTGTTCACTATGTATGTACCAGGCTAGGGGTATAAATGCAAAAGCTAGATAGTCCCTGTCCTCCAGAGGCTTACATTCTAGCAGAAGGAGACAAGGGTGTTTTTGGTCTGTGAAGTCTCTTGCTTGGTTCCCGCCCCCGCCCCCCCCCCCTCCCCGTGGTGCCATATACAACTGACATACTCTCTTCAGAAACAAGGACAGTGTTGACTTGATTACTATTGGAAGGAAGGAGCAGAGGAACAAAAGGGGCAGCAGGAAGTGTGGGCAAAGAGATGGCCAATCAGATGGGATGTTGTGGAAATTTATTTTGATTTGGGGACCCTACCTTTAGGCTGAGATTGGAAAGCCTTAGGCCCTCAGGGTCTCTCCCCCACCTCCTCAGCTGAAGCTGAGGAGAAAAAGCCCCGTGGGCTATACAAGATGCCAGGTCAGACAGGGGGTGGGGGGAGCCCCCAGCTCCCTCCAACCTGAGCGGAGCTATCTGAAGGATAGCCTGTGCTGAGGCATGAGACTCGAGAGCACCCCCCCCCAGTTGCAGCTCTGGCTGGCGGATTAGTTTGGTCTGTGGGGGCGAAGGAAGCCCCGAGATTTGAGTGGAGAGAAGAAAAGGTATATATGGACCAGGAGGATGGACTAGGAGAGAGGCTGACTAGAGGAGAGGACGGACTAGATAGAGAGACAAGATTAAGGAGAGGGGATGACTAGAGGGGAGCGCTGACGAGGACGGAGGAGGAGAGTTCGGTTCAGAAAAGGAGAGACGGGGCTGACAAGGTTACAGGCCTAAATACAAACGAGAGAAAGTGTAATGTGCCCTGAGGCGGGAGGCAGCTAAGGCCCTTATTGTATTCAAGAAGTGCAGTGGAAAAAGACCGCAGTCAGGTTGTACATTTTATTTCCCGTATTCTTAATTTGAAATAGTATCTCATAAATAAACTCTGCTTTGATTATTTGGTTAAGAGGCTTCTTAATCTTTAGTTTATAAGTTTGGGAGAAATGTGGTAGAACTTTATCAACGGCCCACATTAAATTAACAAAGTCAGATAGCCAAATAGTCAAAAGTCCCCAGATTAGTCCTCCAGTCAGATTAGCCCCCCAAATTAGGCTAGTCAATTCAAAAATATTCTAACATTTGAATGGCAACCACGAAGGGATTTATGGCCCAATTATAATTTTTCTAAATTTATCGTTTTTCATATAATCATAATTTTTCATAAATCCAATTATATATAATTTTCCAGGTTAGTTATGAATAATTAATTTTTTACAATGTAAAGTATGGTTTGGGGTCTATGGCCCACGAAATCTAGTGGGGCTTTGTGCCTGCTAACCCGCTAAATAAGACACAGTTCAGCCCCAGGGCGATGGTTCCAAAATTCAGTGGATTACAAGGATATTAAATCACCCCCAGAAGGTTTTAGGTCAGGATATGCACTCAGGAGGGTGCAGTGGCAAGTGAGGTCTGTTCACGAAGAAAGAACCAGGGTGGGCAGCTGGGCTAGGTTAAAGGACAAGAACGCATTCTCTTTTAACACCTGACAGTGACTATGGCCCTGTGATGAGTGAGAGGGGAAACTGCAAATAAATGGAGAATACTTAATTCACTGATGTACGTGTGGATGGTGAAAGATAAAGGTACCATCGCTCATCACAGAATAATAATGAGCAGCTATGACAGCCATCAGCTGTGCAGACAGCAATAAATTAGAGGCCATACGTAGGCTTCCAAGGTCAACGTTACCCATCATTTACAGCAGGCATTCCTGGACAGGAAGGTCTCTACAAAGATGGGCCAGTCGGGCGCTCCAAATACAAACTGTCAAAGGATTCTAGCGTTTTCATGGAATTCTATGAATACTTCCTGCTTCATTCTTGAATGGGATTCTTCATGTTTCGGTTATAGAATGAAGATACTCTTCACTGAACGCCAAGGGCCAGTGCTGGCACGCCAGTTGTAGAATGTGAGCCCTAAACAAATTCGACAATTGTTCTTGCCCTGCTCCTCTAGCACAAGAATCATCCAGGCTCATGTACCTCGATGTCGACACCTGAACTTCCTCCCATTTGGGCCCTGTGTTTCATTAGGAGTTACTGTAATTCCACTGAGTCATGGGGAGAAAATGGCCCCACTTAACAGGAGGAAAAACTTAATCTACTCTGTGGGGTGGTGGTTCTAATAAGGGGGAAAAAATCACCTTCACCCATAAGCCCAGGCTCACCCCTTTTCTTTGTCCTTCAAGGGTGGAGCCCCAACGACAAAGACTGGATGGATCTCTTTACTAAGGGCCCAAGCCACAGGAAACTTTGAGATCTAACACCCTTCATTTCACAGATAAGAAAATTGAGGTATAGAGAAGGCAAATGACTGATAAGTAGCAGAGCTGGGAAATGAGCGTGCTCTACCACGGGGGGAGCCATCATCTCTTCTGATTCCTGATTCTGGAAGCCCTTTCAAGTTTTTAGCATTGTGTGATGGCAGAAGCACTGACTTTTGTTAAATTATTTTTTTCAATTTATTCTCCTCCCCCTCCTTGTAACAAAAAAGCCTTCAATTTCAAACCAATCTTCAGTCATTAAGTTCTTACTGTGGTAACCAGGGACACACAAGGACAAAAAGAGAAACCCTCAAAGGACTCTATCAAGAAGATCACTGGAGAAGGAGAGCACTTCAAGGGGGTAAACAGGAAGCAGCACCTAAAACAAGGCCTGGAGGAAGACAGAAACCCTCAATGGCAGAAGAGAAGAGAATTCATTCCAGGTGGTGGGGTGGGGTACGGCTTGTACAAAGAGAGCCAGGAGGTAAAATTTTTAATTAAGGAAATAGTTCTGTAACAGGCCACTAGGAGGCGCAGTGAATAGAGTACTGGGCCTGTAGTCAGGAAGACCAGAGTTCAAATCTGACCTCAGACACTGACTAGCTGTGTGACCCTGGACAAGTCACTTAACCTCTGTTTGCCTCAGTTTCTTCAACTATAAAATGGGGATAATAACACCTAGCACAGTGTCTGGCACACAGTAGGCACACCACATAAATGCTGCTATTGTCATTATTAGGCTAGTTTACCTGAACCATAGAGTTCACAAAAAAAGATATATAAGATCCCAAGGTGACTGTTTTTCAGAGTTTGAGCCAGATTAGAAGGACAGAGAGGATTCATGTTATGTCCTAAAGTTAACTAAGTGAAACCCTTAAACCAGTGTCCAATAGACAAAATGCACTGGCTCTTTTTTCTCCCTGGAGTTGGGGTGGACTTTAACACTTCTCATCAACAACTTCAATGAAGGCACAGACTATGGCCTTTTCAGCTGATCAGATCAACAGGGGTCACTAAGCAGCAAGGGCCACCTCACCTACTGAAGGGCTGAAAGGAGATTCCCAAGAGCCTGAGGAGCTCCAAGACTGGACTGTCTCCCAGCTCCCTTTTGTGTTCAAGGTGAGAAAGCCAGAGAGCATCAAGATACAGAGGCCTGCCTGCTCTGTATAAACCAACAGGTTATACGGCTCCCTAAAAGGAAAGCCAAGCTCAGCTTTCAGTGGAGTGTCCGAGGCTGGGGAGGTGAAAGACAGTTCTTGTGGTCTGCCCTTGTCTATGGTGTGGTGTGGAGTCCAGGCAATGCGTCTTAGAAATGGTGCTGCTGAGCAGGGAAGGCACCCAGGGCAGTGCAGTGCTGTAAGATCTTGCCCTGAAGACTGGTTCATATACCACCACCAGGTCAGAGAGGGCTTTTCCTTTGATGCTGCCAGCTGTCAGGGCCTTCCCTGGAAACGACCACACATTTACTTTATATCCAGATGGGGCGTTCTTATACCATCTGGGTATACATTGTTTCTTCCCATAGAATGAGCCCTTGGAAGGCAAGGCCTATCTGCATGCCTACTGCCTGGCACAATGCCTGGCGTGCCACAGCCCAGTGGTACATCAGATCAAGTGTGGGGGACCAGATTTTGAATCCAGTCTGACACTTAAGGGGAAAGTCATTTAACATCTCAGTTTCACTTTCCTTATCTGCAAAATGGGGATAACAATAGCACCTACCACACAGGGCTGTTGTGAGGGCAAAATGAGATGATGTATAAAGAGAGCTTTGAAAATGTTAAACCATGAATTAGTGAAATGTCAGCTATTATAATTAGTGTTTATTAAACATATGTTGATTGACTGACAGACTGAAAGAACCAGGATGCTGAGCTTTGAAAAAAAGAGAGCCTGGGTGGACACCCCCCAGACATGCCCCTGAGATGGCACAGTTCAGAACAAGGGCTAGAAGCTGCAGTGGCAGACCCAGGTTCAAGAGAGTTGTCGAGCTTTCCTAAAATGCTACTTGGGGAAGGAGTGGGTTCCCCTTGTGGGAGCCCTTCAAACAGGGGCTGGACAACTGCTTGGCAGGAGTGTGGGAGAGGAGGCTCCTGTTCAGGGATGGGCTGGGTGTGGGGATTCCGACTTGGGAATCCTAGTCCAGTGCTCTTCTCTCCAGAACATGCAGCCTCCTAAATGCCAGGTGTGACGGGATGGAAGAGCTTAGGATGGACCCCAAGGCAGCAGCAGGCCAGCTGTGGAGCGCCCTGCCTGCATCTCTGCAGGCCAGAGCCCTCACTGCCAGCACCCAGGGCTGCCACCGAGTTTCTGAGGTTTTGCATCAAGGGACTCAAGCCAAAGAAGTTACACTTAAGGGGCAAGGAAAGGATCATTCCCAACCCCTTCCTACTGGCATCTCAATTGTGACCATCAAGTCGTACATGGCAATAAAGGGAGGGACGCTGCTGTCTTCCTCAGAGAGCCTGACATAGCATACGTGTACGGGAGAAGTCCTGGTGCCTAGGCCAGAGTTCGGCCACTAACTGGCTGAGACTCCCTCTTCTAACTTCCCCACGTCCTGTACCAGCAGCCTCCATCCACCCCCTGAGAACACCTCAACCCATGCCGGGCCTTGGCCACGCTCACCTCACTGTTTGACTGAGACCTCTAAGCCTCCTTGACAGCAGCCTTATCCCCAGGGCCTGCCCTTTCCCCTATCTTCTGCCTCCCCTGTATTTGTATCTCGAGTGCTTAGCTCAACGCCCAGCACACAGTAAGGACATAACAGAAGTGTGATCCACCTTCTTATTGTTTTGTGTAACTGCAGGCAAGTCACAACCTGGCCCAGCTCAGGCCCCATGGCTTCCAGGAAGCCTTCACTGAGCCCCGGGATGTGAGCGGCCTTCCCTTCCTCTCCACAGCCTCACACTTTTGTTCTAATCAAATTCTCTCCCCCTTGTGTCCCCCCCCCCAATCACGTGCGGGTGTGCATCTCTTTCCCCTCCCTCATCTAAGTCTGAGTTCCCATGGCCAGAGATGGTGGTCTTTGTTTGCTTGGTATTCCCAGTGTCCAACTTGCTGGAAGCAGTTTGTGGACACTCGATGAATTGACCCAAATCTACCCCCCCCCCCAGCTGCCAGGGCCCAGCAGCACCTGCACACATTCCTGACATTCTCAGGAGGCAAGCCAGAGCCCGTTCTCCTCTTTCCAAAGCATGTAAGGTCTCAAGAGGGCAATGCAAGTGCTCCCAAGGGAATCATGCCTCGCACATGCCTGCCAAAAGGAACTGGTGAGAGGTCTGGGCTGGGGAGTTTTCTCCCTCACCTGGTAATTAAGAAACCAAACCTCCCCAATCTCTGACGGTTTTACTCAACCCAAAGATGAGACTAAGCTGAAGACATCTTCCTTTTCTCAATTCAGGTGGAGGTGGTAGACTGCAGGAAAAGAGCTGTGGACTCATGGTCTGAGCCCCCAGGTTCAAGTCCTGATGCTGCCTTTTATGACCCCGGCTCTCAGTCTCAGTTTCTTCTTCTGCAAAATGTGAGAGCTGGCCTAGATGGCTACTTAAGGCCTTTCCTACCACCGTCTTGTTTCCCAGTGTGCAACTTTCCAGGCAGCTTCAACACCCGAGTGCTTCCCCCAAATTAGGGAACCAACATTCCTCTACAGGACAAATAATTTCCTTGTGACTGAGCAATGTGTACTGCATCCTAATTCATCCCGCTGGGTTCTCTCTCCCAGCCCTCTGTCTGCTTCTTTTGGTATCCTGAGTTAAAAACAGCTTCATCTGCTCATCCTTTCGGCTTCTGCACAAACTAGTTCTCCTGAAGGAGCAGTTCACCCTTACTATGTGCTGGCTGGTAACCTGTCCAGTCTCTTTAACACGAGCATCATGTCAAAAGGACTGCAGGATTTGGAATTATGCCCAAAGGGCGATAAAGCTGTGCATACCCTTTGACCCAGCAATTCCACTTTTAGGTCTTTTTCCCAAAGAAATCATGGAAGGGGGAAAGGGACCCACGTGTACAAAAATATTTATAGCTGCTCTTTACGTGGTAGCAAGGAATTGGAAGTTGAGGGGGTGCCCATCAATTAGGGAATGGCTGGACAAGTTGTGGTATATGAATACAATGGAATACTATTGTGCTGTAAGAAATGATGAGCAGGAAGAGTTCAGAGAAACCTGGAGGGTCTTACGTGAGCTGATGATGAGTGAGATGAGTAGAACCAGAAGAACATTGTACACAGTATCATCAACATTGAGTGTTGACCTACTGTGATGGACTATATTCTTCTCACCAATGCAATGGTACAGAAGAGTTCCAGGGAACTCATGATAGAAGAGGATCTCCAAATCCAAGAAAAAAAAAGAAAGAAAGAACTGTGGAGTATAGATGCTGATTGAACCATATTATTTCTTTTGTTTTGGGTGCTGTTGTTTTTTTTTTCTATTTTGAGGTTTTGCATCACTGCTCTGATTCTTTCTCTTGTAACAGGATTAATGCAGAAATAGGATTAATGTTATTATGTGTATATATATGTGTGTATATATATATATGTATATGTATATAGATATATAGATATAACCTATATCAGATTACCTGCTGTCTAGGGGAGGGGGGAGGGAGGGGAGGGAGGGAGAAAAATCTGAAATTGTAATGCTTGTATAAACAAAAGTTGAGAACTATCTTTACATGTAACGGAAAAAATAAAAAACCTTATACAGAAAAAAAAAAAGGACTGCAGGACCTAGAACTGTCTAGAAAAGACCTTTGAGACCATCATCTAGGTCCATGTTGTTCCTGCCTCACTTTCCAGAGGAAGCAGGACTACTGAAAGCCAAGTCTGAGGCACAGACAGAGAAAGTCAGTCTAGGTTACAAGCATTCACTAAGGGCCTACCCACCAAATGCCAGGCACTGGAATAAAAAGAAAGGCCAAAGGTGGTCTCTGCCTAGATATGTTCACAGTCTAGCAGCTAGCCTGAGGTCACACAGTATAGGCAAGCAGTACAAACGGAAAGAGAACCCAGAGCCCAGGGTGCCCTTCCACCACAGCAGCTCAGGACAATGTCCATGCCGGTCTAGTTTCCAGAAAAATGACTAAATCTCAGGATGGACACAAGTCTTCTTAGGGCAAGCATCTGGTGACAGAAGCCAAGACTGTGCCTTGTGACTGCAAGGTGTGAAGCTGCCTCTGGGCTAACAAGATCATAGGACCACAGATATCAGGTCAGAAAGCCAAGCTCCTTGTTTTGACATGAGGAAACTATGGGGAGCCCCCTCCAATGGCATGAAGAGTACCCCTTCCCCTGGATGTCTCTCTATGCAGAGCCTGATGCAATTTGGGAAGATAATCAATAACCGCAGTTCACTGGATGGAGCTTGGCGGGCCTTTATGAGCTCCAAGGCCTGGTGAAGCATCCACCAGCACAGGCTGCCTCCTAGAACCTGGATAAAACACCGGCAGAAGCGGGTTTCACCCAGGCTGGGCTCATGACTTAGGGCCTCAGGGCACATTGGCATTAAGATGAGAACAAGCTTATTTACAATTCGAGTCCACACTTAATGTGAAGCGGCTTTAAGCAAGGCCCTTGTAAGTAAGAAGCCACCTCTGGAGAGTGAGCCCCCTCGGTCCACCTCCACACGAGCGCCAGCTACCCCCCACTCCCTCCAAGGCTGCATCTAACAGCGAAGAGAAGTAGAAAGACCAAAAGGAGATGCTGGGAAGGCCCAGCGCCACTTCGGAAGGCCAGTGCCTCATAGTTCTACGCCTAATTCACAGGGGGGAAGAAAGGCAAAGAAAAGAAAAACCTCTTTGCATTCGAGATAATCCTTTCCAGCCTGGGGGCAAACCTCCAGTCCCCCAGCCCGAGCCCATTTTCTTCTGAACACAAATGGTGTTATTCTAGCTCCCAGTCTATAGCAATCCGGTGTTGATCTGCATTCCAGAACAGAGAAAATGAATGCTCATTCAAAGCCAGTATTTGGCTCCTAATCCTCCTCCCGGTGGCCTGCTGCTAGGCCTTCCTTCCCAAGGCTTCCTCGGGCCAAACTCCTCCCACCACCTGCAAAACCCAATCTTGCCCCTAACTAGCGGGTCTCAATTACCCCCAAGGTAACCAGCTCCCCGGGATCCTCAATTCTGGGTTCTTCAGAGAGCTTTTCCTATCTCTTTCTCCCTGGTGAATGTGCGGGACTTAGGATTTAATTAGTCATTATTTGCAAGCAGACTAATTGCAGGGTAAGCCTAGGGCCAGGCAGCTCACAGTGAGGCAAATGAATATGGTTCCTTGTGCAACTTCTCCTGGGAAGGATCTTGGGAGAGAAATGATTGACGGTCTCTCTAATAAACTCTAATTGTGGGCTCTGTGGGCCGAGAGAGCCACAACAGAGGTGGCAAAAGGGCAAACCACAAACTGTCCGACTAATGAACGGAAAGTGTCCCGTCTGATGAGGGCCAATGACCCAAAAAAGGAGGCGAAATGAATTCCTCCTCCCCCCTCAACCCCAAGCTCAGAGCTCCTCTTCAAGCAGCGACCAGGAAACACAGGGGGGCAGTAAGAGTCAATTCCCCAGCAAAGGACAGGATGTGAGTGACCCAGGGAACAGGAAGGGGGCAGGCGAAACTACTCTGTGCCCCCTAGCACCACCATCCCATTCTCTCCCAGCAGACTACCACTGGCTGGGAGGGGCTCCCAAGCATGGGCTGAGTTCGAAGGGGCTTTCTCTTTTCTTTCTATCCCGAATTCTGGTCCGCTTAGCTTCTTGCCAGCCACACTAGATGTCCTTGTCCCTTGCAGTAACAAACAGAAAGGTGTGTGCTGCACTCAGGTTCCACCACTGCCAGGCTTGGAGGGGACGAGAAGGATGACGGCAGGAGGAGAGAGCCATGGGGAAGCCATGGAATTGTGCAAGCAAAGTCCCTAGGCTGTACCCTCTGACCCAGAGATTTCACTGCTGAGCCTAGCATATCCCAAGGAAGCTGGAGACAACATGGTGGATCCCAACATTGTATTCAATTCGCGGGGTATTGTATCATCTACAGCAGGTGCCTGGTGTGGAAGATACAGACAAAACCCAGACGATCCATCCCAACGCAGTCACTGCAGTCGAGAAGGCAGAGCCCAAAGAACAAACTACACAACAACTGCAGCATAGTTACAATCACGGTGCAAATGGCCAATGGGGAGAGCGGGCTGGCCTACGTCTATCAGGCTTTTTCAAGATCTTGACCAATTATGCTGAACTGTTTTATTCTTCTTTGTTTTCTGAGATTACTCTCTGGGAAGGGGAAGGAAGGATCCATTGGGAAATGTAGGGGAGAGAAAAACAAAAGATACCAATAAAAATGTATTCTAAAAACATGGTCCTGGGTGTGTGTGTGTGTGTATATATGTGTGTGTGTATATATATATATATATATATATATAAATATAAAAAACCTATATCAGATTACCTGCTGTCTAGGGGAGGGGGGAGGGAGGGAGAAAAATCTGAAATTGGAAAGCCTGTATAAACAAAAGTTGAGAACTATCTTTACATGTAACGGGGAAAAAATGAAATACTTTATTAATTAAAAAAAAAAAAAACATGGTCCTGGGAACAGACTGGAGGCAAAAGGTGTAGAGGGAGGAAAAAGGAAGACCCGGTCTTAAGGGCTAAACCCACAGAGGAAGGAATACAGGGAAGTGTGGCTGGAGAGGCAGGAACAGGCCCCAGGGGCAGAAGCTAAGAAGGCAGGTTTCAGCTAGTGGAATAACAACTAGAGCTGTCCATCAGCCAAGGGGGCAGACTCCTTCTCTCAGGAAGGTTCCCAGGGAAGCACAGACGACTGACTATATTGAGGAAATTTGGTGAGAAGGGACACCAGTGCCAGAATCCCACAAAAATGAGAACTGGTCCCAAGTACCAAGCAGAAGATCCAGGAGATCGGGGACAAAGGGGGAAGGTGGCAGCTATAGCCAGAGAAGGGAAGCAGTGTATGGCATCAAGAGAACAAGACCAAGCATCTGGAAAACATGTGGAAACCACAAACTGGTAACACTGAGAAGGGACGCAAATTTAGTCCTCAAAATGAGCAGCACCAGGCCCCGAGTTATAAAATCTTACTTCAGACTCAGTGATATAGAACCTGCTAAAATCTGAACCAGGATGTGCTTTCTTCTACTTTCTGGGGGAAAAGAAAGATGAGCTAAGCAAATGGGCAGGGAAAATGTGGGCACCGAAATGCAGCCAGGCACTTGTGAATGAGCTTTTCTTCCCGCTGTTATTCGAATCTCTAAAGAACAGGAAGCAGGTCTGAGGAGGCCACACTCTCCTGCTTCCCTGCTGGTTTTTCTACTGTTGCCCAGGCCCAGATGGGCATCCACTCCTCCAGAAAGCCTTCCCTGATGCTCCCAGATCTCTGTCAGTCTTGTTTATTTATTTATTTAGGTGAGGCAATTGGGGTTAAGTTACTTGCCCAAGGTCACACAGCTAGTAAGTGTTAAGTGTCTGAGGCCGAATTTGAACTCAGGTCCTCCTGACTCCAGGGCCCGTGTTCTATCCACTGCGCCACCTAGCTGCCCCCTCTGTCAGTCTTGTGAAGGCCTCTTATGAATGATCAGGGAACATCACTGAGGCTGCAATAGGGTGTAGTGGAAAGAGGGGAGCTCTGGTGTTGGGAAGCCCAGAGCCAAAGCCCAGCAGAGACACAAGTGGCCCACTCTGTGTGTGAGCACAGGGAAATAAATCACTCAAGTCCTCAGTGTCGGCTTCTTTTCTGTACGGGAGAACTAGTCAGACTCACCCTACTCATCTTTCTGGGTCAGTGTAAAGAAAAGTGTTACATCCCCTTTACCCAAACTACATATGTATCTCTGCCAGAGCCAGCACGGAGTTCTGTGCTCAGCAGGTCTCTCACAACAACTACAAAAATTATTGAATTATTGAAAGAAAGCAGGTCCCTAAGCCCCACAACTGACCCAATAATTACATTCTGGTTGACATTATAGTGTGCGTGTGTCTATTTCTGTGTGCGCACACATGAGAGCCTACATCCATTTGTTCACTTATTTGTGTATTTCCTAGATGTATGATTTCTTTGGTGTAGGAAATGCCCTCTACTCATGCAGGTGTACCACTCCTCATCTGAGAGCATTCACTGGGCTCACAGAGAGGCTGAGGGCCTTGCCTGAGATCCCCCAGTCAGTGTGTGTCAGAGGCAAGCCTGTATTTAGACCTCCTTGTCCCTGAGGCCAGTTGGCCATCCACTAGGCCATGATGCCTCTTTCTCATTCTTTGCCTGACCCTGCCTCCTCCTTCCTCTTGCTCATCATTCCCTTCTCTCCATCTATAAATGACGTGTACATTTATATCTACTTGAATATAGACATGTATAAAACATCTAATATATATTCTTTAAACTAATAAAAACTGCATTTTTTTAAAACTTTTATGTTATGATCTTTACCACTTCAGACACTCCAAATCAGTACGGTTTTCTTGTTCTCCAAAAATGAAGGCTGAAGAGAAAACTCAAGTGATGATCATCACCATCCTCACATAAAGGAGATGCCCATCTGTCCTCCAGAGGTTCCCTGAGGAGTGCTAACACGTGCACCAGCTGTGTCCCACACTGAAATCTCCCTGTAGGGGCCAAACTTTGCCCTGGTCAATTTCTAATCCAGCTATGATCGCCATCCACCCTTCTCCAACATGTCCTGACACCTGCCAGGATTCCTACTGACGAGGGACACACAGACATCCTCCCCCCATTCGGGTCAATTAAAAAATATTTATCAGCAAGGAACTACATAGGGGTGTTTAATGAAGATGGTGAGCCTGGACAAAGGAAGCCTTGGGGAAGATGACAGCTAGCTTCAAGTGCCTGAAAAGTTGCTAAGTGGAAGGGTGATCAGGCTCTGCTTGGTATACCGAAGGGGAAAACGTCCTAAAAATCTGAGTTGTCCAAAAGTGGAATTCAGTTCCACAAGTGCTTGGGCTGCCACAGGAGCTCACTTGAAGTCTAGACCCCCATTTAGTGAGTATGGAATAGACATGCCTCTTTTTTGATCTGGGTTGGTGTAGGTGGCTGAGGGCATGACTTGTCCTCCAAGATCTCACTGGGACTCACACCCAGGCCTCTGGCTAGCTCCTTTCCCTCCCAGCATGCATCTTCTTGGTCATTTGTGAGGACCCCAAGCAGCCCGTTGTGTTTAAGGAGTCCAACGTCCTGCCAAGGCAGGATGAGAAGCATGAGATCAGATTAGCCTTATCCTAGTCCAGCTACAAATGTTATTAGTGGCCATAAAGGCAGCGAGCCACAGCCTTGACGCTGAGCTCCTGGTGGCAGAGAAGGCCAATCGGCTGCCTCAGTGCTGAGCAGACTGGAATCTCCCACCTTTTCATGGAGCAGATACTGTCCCTTGTGGTTGAGGATCAGAGGGGGAAGAAGGGTGGGCCCTGCTCAGCTTTCATTACTATCTCAAATATCTCAATCAAAGACCTCTGAAATCTCCTCCCTTCCAGGCTAAATGAGCTAAGCTCTGCAAGCCCTAACTGGCTCATAATGCACCACTGTGCAAAGTCAAGAGCTGTGACCGGCAGCACCTGTAAAAACACACTGAGGAAGGATGCTTGGGGGCAGGCGGGGCCCAACTTCCCAACCACCAGAAGCCAGGTGTCCTAATACACAGTTCCTGGCCTTCTGGGGAAAAGCAGCAAGAGATGATAATGAAGAGCCGCTGTTGGGTCAGACTCCTTTTATTTGTCCTGCTGGTGACCCAGAAGCACAGACCCCAGCGGCACACACATGCGGCTGTGACGCTTCTCAGTTGATAATCTGAGGGCCCCTCGCTCTGCTGGGATCGCTTCGAACCCCAGGTCCTGGAGTCTGTCCTTCCAGGGGGCAGTGCAGGGTAGGTTCCTGAACTGCCCCCCCCCAAGTCCCCAAGGCCAGGATGGTGGGCAGCAACTCTTCTCCTTTTCATGCTCCCCTAGGCTTTCATCCAGCTCTAACACTCATAAACCTGTGCAAACAACATTCTTTCCTGTTTCCAAAAACCTCGAGGTAGTAAGAAGCTCCATGTAGCAGGAGGATTCAAGTCAGCTGGGTGGCTTAAGAAGAGAAATGGTCCCCCTGAATCAGGAGCATTACAGAATGCAGAAACAGGGGTGAGAGCAAGACAACGTGCTGTGGTGGAGAACAGATAGGCCTGGAGTGAGAAGGAAAGCCCTGGTTCAGGTGCAGGCCCTGGCAGCTTTCTCATGTGTAAGACGGGGATGACGTTTGGCCCACCTACCTCACAGGGATGCCAGAAGGAGATCAGCACCCAAATGTGAGCAGCTGTTATTGATGAGGCTGTGCAGTGACTGAGGCCTCTAGCTGGGTCCTCAATTAATTTGGAGGGACCCCGACCAAAGGACACATCAGCACATCTGGAATCTGAACTTCAGGAGGACAACAGTCAAACCACAGCAGGACAGAGCCCCCAAGCCTTCCCAAGAGTCCGCTGTATGCTTCAAGGTCAAAAGGAAGCTTCCTTCACATGACTGGATGGATAGATAAGCATTTCCTAAACTAAGTACTATGTGCTAAGTACTATGTTAAGTGCTGGGGACTGAAACACAGGAGAGTAAGACCTTAAGGTACTTTCATCCTTATGGAAGAGTGGCCAGGGCCAGGGAAGGGTTCCTGGTCTGTGAAGTGGTGAATGGAACAAGGGGACCGTTGGCTAGTGACACCCCCTTCCAGAGGCGATGTTCCAGGCAAAGACAAGCACCCGTGGCTTCAGAATATACTGAGCTAAACAAATGAACTCTTCTGTGGAGTTGGGGTTTGGAGGGCAACGAGAGAAGAGACCACAGTGAGGAGGTGCATGCATGGCCTTCCCCTGCTCAAAAGCTCCAGTGGCTCCCCAGTCACGACCTCTGCCTCTTATTTCACACTATTCTCCCCATCCATGGATTTGGTTCCAGGTCAGAGGAGCTTCTCGCAGGCTGGTGCTGCCTCAGGGCACTTGCCTGGACTGGTCCCTATTCCTGTGATATACCTGCTCCTCATTTCTGCTCTTAGAATCCTTACCTTCTTTTAAGGATCCATTCAGGTGTTACCTCCTCCTCCTCCTTCCTTGATTCCTGGCCCCCATGCCAAATTAGTGCTTTTCACAAGTTCTCACTTCAGGCTTACCTTGTACTATACTTATCTGCATCTCCTGTGTGCTCTCCATGTCCCACCACCCACTTTGAAGCAGGAAGTGTTTTGGGTTTCTATCCCCAACATTCAGAAAAGTGATTTATAAATAAATGGCAGAAGCTTAATAAATGTTTACTGAATTGAACTGAAATATAGCTAATGTTCAGAGGACAAGAACAATGAGGTTTAGTGAGCGCAGAGCCCAAGATCAGGGGAAGAGGAACATAAATTTGAGAATCTAAAGAGACCATAAAGATGACCTAATTAAGACAGCTCATCTTGCAGATAAGGAAACTGAGACCCAGAGAGGCTGTTATCCTGGGCTATCACATAGGTAATCGGGAGCAGGAGAGAGGTGGCAGGACTCCAATTCTAACCTGGGCTTTTCTGACTCACAGGCCACATCCACACGGCCACTGTCAGACCCATACTACAGGCTGAAAAGCTCAAGTGATCATTTCCATAGTAACTTTAGCTCTGTTAGTCATCCCAACAGTTAATGGAAGGGAGATACTGGGAACTGTCACTAAAGTGAAAAGAAGTCTGGAATTCCCAGTTGGCACAGCAATGTAATTCATCCAAACAGCAGACTGCATTCTCACCAACTACAGCCCACACCAAAGTATTCCCTTCTGGTGGTGCCTGTGAGGGACGCAGGGCACAAAGGCTGTATACTGACAACACCTGAAGTGTGCAGATTAAGTCTTAGCTCTGCATAAATGATGCTTCTGGGCTCATATAGAAAAGAACCAAGAAAGCAAAGAAATGACCACGATGTAGAGACCAGGCAGAGAACTGCAGCAGACAAGCTGGGCAGGGGCGGGGAGGCCACACCCAAGTGGCTCCTGTGGGCCAGCACAGAGGCCAGGGCTGGCTCCAAGAATCCCAAAGGGGCAGAATAAAGGGAGGACAGGACCCCTTTCCTCAGAGAGCTTACCCCATGATGAATGTCTTTTTTCCCCCTTTAACTTAGAAAAATCATTTAGGTTTACCGGAACATCAGAGATATACAGGCTGGCAGAATTATTTTTTAAGGTATTGAACCATGTTCATACAATTCTAATATCTGATGGACTTACATTCAATCCAAACAAGCACACCCTTATGGTGTGCAAAGTGAAGACATTTTGGAGACACAAAGATGAAAGACAGCGGATCCTGTCCTTAAGGAATTTATGGTGGAACCGGGAGGTGGAAAGATAGGCTGTGTATCCAAAACACGAGATCCCCGCTGTGGACAGCACTTTCAGGCTGACACAGGGCCGGCCTCCCTACAGTTCTGTACCACAGAGGCGAACATATTCTGGTCCTTAGTGGTGAGAACTCCAAGCTTTGAGAAGTGATGGGTCTTACCTGCCTAAGGTCCCACACCAGGATTCCAGGAGGCTTGATCAAGGCTAAAACAAGGGAGGGAAGGGGAAAGGCTGGGAAATCACTCTACTGGGATTTCTCCACCCCGTCCTCTCTAAAGGGGATACAGGAGTCAATGTCTAATCAGATGAGAGATGGGGGGAGATCCATTCCCAACTCTTCAGGAAGGTCTGAGCAGTAAACAGAACAGATTTCCTATCCGAGACCAGGTCATCTCAATGGCAAGAGAGCCTAGAGTGTGGGGGGAAAGAGAGATGATTTGGGGCAAAAAGCATCCCTTCCAAACACCTGCCTTGGGAGGAAATCCAAGCCCTCGGCCGGAGCTGCCATGCAGCGTACAGTTTCTTCCCTTGGGAACACTGAGATGACTCCCTAAGTGGAGCCCCCACAAGAATGTCAGAGCTGCCTATTCTACATGGGAGCCACCAACTAAGGCCGCTCCCAGGAGGCAGCAGCCACATCGAATGTGAACTCGTCCCCAGCACCGGGCAGCACCGTGTTCTGCCTGCTTCATCAGTGTTCCTGGAAAGGACTACTGGATGACCACTGCAGAGCACACAACCATCTACTAAGCAGCAACTGAAGAAACATTTCAGAAGCACTCAATGGGGGCCCTATGCTGGGCCCAGCCAGCCAGACGGGGGAGGAATGGCACAGTCACTACACTGCCAGAGAGCAGAGGCCTTCAGAGAGGCTGGTGGTGGAGTCCATCTCCCTCCCTCCATTCATTTGCTATGAAGCAGTACTGGTCCAAATGGGTCTGGAGAGAACTGTTCTTTCCTCCTAAATAGGATGAATGAAAGTTATACCTTCCAGTCCTAAGTGCTGAGAGGGACAGGTTGGGAAGAGAAGGAGACTCCAAGATGTTCCATCTTTCCTCTTTTAAAAGAAACCAAGTCACTGGCTCTCAATTCAGCCTGAGCCCCCCACCCCCTCTGCTGTCTTCCTTAAGCTAAGGAAGGACTTACCTTTAAGCAAGGACATCTGCCTCCCAGCAGGGCAAAGCAGGTCTGGGAGTACAATTTCCCCTGGGGATTCAGGGTTGGGGGGAGGGCACATAAAATGCTCCACACAAGATGAAAATCCTCCCCACAGCTTTCCAGGGAATGGAGTTCATTGCAAGCCTGCTAGAGGCCTCTGGCTGCTGTGCATCTTCCCTTATAAAATGGCAACTCTCAAATGCAGGCTCTCCCATAGGATCTATCAGAGCTGTCGGCAGAGGTCTTGTGGGTCTGACTACACAAGTACCCATTATTCACAGCAATTCTCTCCCCTGGGCCGGAGCCAGTAAGGTGAAGGAAAGCTGACCTGGGGGTCAGAAGGTCTGGGCCTGAGTCCCAGCTTTATCACCCACTTACCAGCTGGGCACCACACCCAACCTCTTCCAAGTTTCCATGGAGTCGGGAAATGTGGTCTGTGAATCTCAGAATATCTGAGTTTGAAGGGTACCTCAGCAGCCACCTCACCCACCCAACTGATCCCTAGACAAGCTTGGCCAGTGAAACCCTCCTCCACGTGGCCATGCAGCCTCTGCCAGGAGCTCCCTGGGGAAGGGGAGGCCCCCAGCACAAAAGGTCACAAAGTTTGTCCGGACACTGAGCCCCAATGTGCCTTATTTCAGCTTCTCTATCCTTCCTAGTTTTCCCCTTTAGCACTTGAATCTTCCTTCTGCTATTTACTTGTCTCTACTCCTCACTTAACCTTGCTGGGTCAACAATCACATGGAAAATGAGGGATGCTGGAGGCCAACAGGGTCCATGAGACTATTCTTAAAATCTTTAATAACTGGATTTCTAGATGTGTTTCCTTTGCTAAGCTCACAGGCTGTAATTTGTGCATTTAAAAGCAGGATTCCAAGGAGGGCTCTGTGCCCGGGAGAAGGTTCAGGACACCTGCAGCTTTCCCGAAGGTTTCTTCCAAGCTCTGCCGCTCCGAGGATGAGCACAATGGTGCCAGCACCACCTGCACCACTGACCTCGCTGGGCATCTCTGTGTAAAGTTGGCTCTCAGATGGAGCCACCCAACGGGACGGGGGAGAAAAGGCAGAGAAATGGGTGCAAATAAGTCCAGAGAGTGCAATTTCCACATGTCGGCCCTATTCACTCAGATAACAAGGCCCCATCTGGATGTGGCAGCTGAAGAGACCACCCATGGAGTGAGTGAGCAAGCCCTGCCGGTCAGCCTTCTTGGGAGCAGACTTCACTGAGCTACAGGCTGTATAGAATCTCGCCAAAGTTCTTGTCTTGAAGAGGCCCCTTTGTTGTGCATTTATCATCAGGGTTGACAAAGAAACTGAGGCTCAAAGGCAGGCCAAGGCTCAAACTCAAATAGTTCAATTCCCAGTTCAGGGACCTTTCACCCTATACTGAGCTGCCTCCCATATAATAATGCCATTGGACCAATGGGACTATGGGAAGAACACAGTATCTGGAGTTCAAACACGGGCCTGGCCATTTCCAAACTGTGTGTGCCTGGACAAGTCACTGAACATCACTGGGCTTCAATTTCCTCGTCTGGGAAGTAACCAGATGGTCCCCAAGATTCTTACTCTTACAATCCCACTATGCGAATCCCCATCTTCTTCCCCTTTTTCTGATCTAAATGGGGATTAACCACACCAAGTGAGAAATGACTCCTTTGTGGTTGAGTGCTCTGCCAACAAAGGACAGAATGACCTTCTGTGAGCCTATCCTGCCTTGGGCATCTGGGAGCATGTTCTCGCACTCGGCTTGACCATACAAAGCTGTGCTTAGGCCTGCCCTTTCTATTTCTGGAGGGGACCTCCCGCTACTGAAGGAGAAACATGCTGAGACCATCACAGATCAAATTATCAGCTGCCTGGTCAAAGTGTCAGGACATTACCTCTACCTCAATCATATGCCACAAACTCTTCCTCAAAGGACCCTTTCCACAAAGGACAAAACAGGAGGCTCGAGCTGCTTTGATTCCTACTCCTAGCTTCAGGAAAAACCAGGATGCCTAAGGGACAGAACAGGCCTCAGGGCCAGTGGGAAAGCCATGGAAACTGCCAACTTGTAACACACAGGAAGGTTTTCTGAGCAGATAAGCATATTTCAGGCTATTTTTGGTTTGCTTTTAAAAAGCAAAGGACTGATGGCCTGGAGGAGCGCCAATTCGAAGATGTGAATGCCTTAGTTGAGGGCTCCAATATAACCTCTGCCAAGACTTGCCTCACCCTGCCAATAAGCATAGAGATGCCGGAGGAGGTCAAAGACATCTGAGAGCTGAAAGGGCTCCTCTGGCTTTTCCAACTTTGACCTTCTTCCACAAGTCTCTGCTCACGGGCCTCCTGGACTAAACAGCTACATTTTTATTTTTAAGACCACTTAAACACGGGCAGAGCCCACCCACAGTGCACCAGGGGGCATTGAAACACAAGGGACAGATGAATGCACAGATCACAAGTAACTGGCATTTACCTGGCCCTCGTGGGTTGCAAAGTACCTTACAAGTACAGAAGCCACACAACCTTGTGAGTCAGGGTCCTACAAATCTTACTAGTCTCCTCTGACAGCTGAGGAAACTGAGGCACAAAGGGAAAGTGACTTGGTCAAAGACGTCTAGGTTCAAGAAGGCTGCCACAACAGAAAGGAGCAGGCACATGTCTGGATAGGAAAGGAAATCTGGAGAGACAAGGTCTCTAATCTGGTCCCTGACTAACTTTCCAAAGTGTCCAAGTACAGCTAGGTGGCGCAGTAGATAAGGCATAGGCCCTATGTTCAGAAGGACCCGAGTTCAAACCTGGCCTCAGCCACTTGACACTTACTAGCTGTGTGTTCCTAGGCAAGTCATTTAACCCTCTGCCCCACCAAAAATAAAAATAAAAATAAAAAATTATTTTCCAAAGTGCCCAAGTCACTTCCTCCTTGAACCTCAGTTTCCTCCACTGTAAAATGGGGACAATAATGCCAACAGGATCTACTTCATGGGGCTCCATGGAGGATGAATGGAAATATATGTAAAAATGCTCTGTAAACCTTAAGACTATACAGAAGAACAAAGTAGACTGCCCCAGTCTGGCTGAGTACTTCTCTCCAATACTCATCTGCAGCGGGGCCAGATGAATTCCCCTACAGTTCCCTGGCAAAGAGATCTAAGGAATGACATTTCCTTTCTGGAGAATGTTGGCAAGTCCTTAAAATTCCTGTCAGTCTGAAAACTCCAGCATTTTGGGGCTGTTGTAAAAACAATGTCCTCTTCATCATTTGGGGCAGGTGTGCATGGGAGGAATGCATACAATTTGCACAAAATAGTTTACCTAATTCTGCAACATCGGATTAATCACTGGGTACATGCAACAAAGGCGGCTATTCTGGGGTTCCAATCTGGTCTTAGAATTCAGGGAAAAGTCATAAACTTTTAAAATTGGGGAATATTCAAGAGAAAGAAACTACTGATGGACTTAACTGCTCACAAATACAGTAAAACACCCAGCATAAAACAGATAGTGAGCTCATATAACCGGAGTTTAGTTATAATAACACTGATGACAAAGACTAAAAGAAAAAGAGTATTTCCTATACTGGTTATAGTGTCTGTCAATGGAGATTGAGCACAATTTGTTCAAGATCACAGGTCTGGGGCAGCTAGATGGCGCAGTGGACAGAGCACCGGCCCTGGAGTCAGGAGTACCTGAGTTCAAATCCGGCCTCGGACACTTAATACTTAACTAGCTGTGTGACCCTGGGCAAGTCACTTAACCCCAATTGCCTCACTAAAGATCACAGGTCTACTGAAGATGAGATCTGGGAGGGCCCTTAGGATAGAGAATGTCAGAACTGGGAGGAGTCACAGAACCCAGAATGTCAGTGCTGGGATGGCCCTTACAACACAGGAGGTCAGAGCTGGGAGAGACATGGAGAATGTAGAGTATCAGAGCTGGAAGGGCCTTAGAACACACCATGTCAGAGCCAGAAGGGCCCTCAGCAGAGAGAATGTCAGAGCTAAGGAGGAGACCTTAGAACAAGGAACAGGAGAGCTGGGAGAAACTTTAGAATGCAGATTGAGAGGAAAGGAAAAAGCTAATTCAGCTTCCTCGTTTTAGTAAATAAAGAGAGTGAGGCCCACAGAGGTGAGAGGCTCTGTCCAGGGTCACCAAGAGAGCCCAGGGTGGAGCTGGAACACAAGTCTGAGCCTACCGCATCCTCTGCCTCTCCATTTTTTTTTTTCATGTTCCCTCCTCTCTCCTATACAAAAACACCTTGTGTTTAATTGACAAGATCCTGGAATTCCTTCTAAATCGAGGTTTAAAATGTGCCCGGCACAGTCCAAGACTTCTCAAGTGTCTACAGAAATTTACAACCCATGTCAGTGGGGACCATCAGTTAACAAGAGTATTTGACTGCCAAGGGCGCCCTGTTCCTCAGCCATTTCGGACAAAGACGAGTCCACTATACTTCGTTCACCTTCACAGCATTCCCATGAAGTAGGTACCAGCTAAGACTCACTGGCCTCGATGCACAGCTGAGGCTGGGAGAGCCCAGACCCAACAGTGGCCAGTGGCAGAGATTTATGCTTTTGTTCCTCCATCTACTGGTGCTGGGCATTCTCTGGGGCTGTCCCTCATGCCTGCAGTCCTCTCTCTCATCTCCATCTTCTGGCTTCCTTTGGGGCCCAGCTAAAATCCCACCTTGTACATGAAGCCCTCAAGGCTGCTCCTGTCTACAGCATGTCCGGCACACTTGTTTGTATAATGCCCCCTCATGCCTTTCTTTTTAAGTCCCATGCTTACTTAGCACGGTGCCTAGCACATAGTAGGCACTCAACTAATAAAACAGCTCATATGTATTACTGATAGAAACAGACAACTACTGACTCTTATGAGGCAATGTGCAATGCAAGAACACGGACCCTGGTGCTTTCTGCTACCTGTATGATCTTGAAGAAATCCTCATTTTTCTGAGTTTCAGTTTCCTGACCCATAAAAATGGGGATGATGTCCTTGTGAGATGTACCTTGTAGCACTCCATTCCACCACACTGCCCTGCTTCAAAAAGTTGATAATGAAGGACACTTCTTTGTCCACAAATGTCTCCCGAGTATGCCCCCTCCTCTCTCCTCTGCCACTGCCCCTGCCCCTTCCTGGGTGCAGACCCTTATCCCCTCCTGCCCAGACCATTATTACGGCGGCTGCTGGGAGGGGCCGGCCTGCCCCACCCCCAAGTAGCCATCAGAGTGATAAAGAGCAGGCCTGGCCACATCACCCCACAACTGAACTCCAGTATAAATGCCTCTGTTTGTCATTCAAAGTCCTTACTGAGCTGGCTCCCCCCTTAGCCCCGAGCCCTGACACCCTCTGCCCTCCAGGGACCCTGGCTCCATCTCCAGACCAGCTGTCTCCCCGGCTGTGCCCCGTGCCTGGAACGCTCTCCCTCCTGGATTCTCTGGTCTCCTTCAAGGTCCAGCTGAGACCTCACCTTCTCCAAGAAGCCTTTCCCAGTCTCTCTCAATGCAAGTGCCTTCACCGTGTTGATGACCTCCAATTTATCCAGTATGTATCTTGTTTATACACAATTGTTCTCATGTTGTCTGGCCATTAGACTGTGAGCACCCTGAGGGCAGAGACCATCTTTTGCCTTTCTTTGCATCCACAGCACTTAGCACAATGCCTGGCACATAGTAGGTACTTAATAGATGTTAAATGACTGACTACCCTAATTTGTTGCCTTATTGTCTTTGGCTACATGCCTGCGATATTTCATCTGTGTGAGTAACAGGGGTGAGCTGTCTTCCCAGGACTGTAAGCTCTATGAGGGCAAGAGCTGTGTGAAATGCTGTTTGGGACACATCCGAGTGCAGTGCTGTGCAGTGCTGCCAGAGGCTGGGAGGCCCGGGAGGCTGGCTTCATGAGTGACTCTACAACCCTAGCCAGAACAGCTGCCTGCTAGCCTCCTCCACACTTCCCTGTCTTTACAGGCTCCAGCAGAGGCAGGCTCCTGTGCAAAACCTCTGAAGCTCCAGCTTGGCGTGGCCAGGTTTTCAGTCTCCTTTTTCGCCCGGACCCCAAACCCCGACCCCTGATCAGAGATATTTCTCCTGCCAACAGCAGGCTGGCTCCGGGAGGAAAAGGCCCATGGCCCTTGGCCGGCCAACCCCAAGGCTCTGAAGCCAGGCACTTACCAAGTCAATCAAGTCGCTGAGGTTCTTCTCAATTTGCTGAGGAGGCAGGCGCCTCATTAAGTCCAAGGCACAATCCAACTGCTGGTCACTCTGAGAAAGGAAAGACAAAAGCAAAATCGATATGAAAATAAACAATAATAGCAACAATGATAATAATAACACTTGACCCCAAAAGACCACAGGACCTCAGCAGTAGGATATACTCGAGGTGAGAGTTGGGATTTTTTTTTCTATTGTGAATTTAACATTCACTAACAAACATAAACATCTCGATATACAAAGAAAAAAGATGACCTATGAAAGTCTAAATTTCTGTTATGTTGTTTTTCAAAGTGAAAATTTAGTTTGAGATGACAGTAATAAAGTCACCCTGTTTGAGACACCTGTTTTCACACATGGCCAAAGTATTGGCTTGTTTTGCTTGACTATACAGTCACGTTTTTCTAGCATGGAAAACAAAACAGATGAAGAATGCAGCAGACCACCTAGACTATGACACGTACTTGGACAGGTAATTCACGCTGCTGGGAAGGGTGCTGCAAGTAGCCAAGCTGACACGCCCAGAACAGAATGATCAGAGGAACTGCATCTGAGAAACCATGTGGTTCTTTGGATGACACAAGATACTCATAAAAGTACATCACTACAAAAGCCCATCTGTTTAGCACCTACATCTTCATGGGAATGGAAGGGTTATACCGATGTGAACTATGGAACATCAGGACAAAAAGAGTTACATAACAGGTGGCCCCCAGGCTCACAGACAGATGCACAGTGGGCTTAGGGGTCGGCACACTCCCAAGGTAGGCTTGCATATACATGGCCTAAGAGGCAAAGCTGGTCTTCCAATCAGGGTGGCACTCAATCCAGAATGACTTCCATTATGCTACTCTATTCATTCTAAACCTTGTCACCTGAAGGTACTATTCTAACACCCAGCTCCCCACCTTGTGAGACCCCTCACAGGTACAGTACCGTCAGGATCTCATGGGATCACAAACCATGACTGCTAAAAGGGCCCTAAGAGAGCATCTCTCATACCACCTTCTTCTACTACCCCCATATTATAGAAGCAGCAACTGGGCTGGGCAGAGGTGAGTCAATTTGCCCAACGTCCTTCAAGTGACATATATGCACTGCCTGTCATCATCTCCAGAGCACTGGGTGGCACCCAGGGGCCACCATTTACCAGCCATATAGCCTTGGGCACAGCCTTGGGGTAACTGTTCACTCCAAGGTCAGTTTCCATGGGCTGCCTACCCCACAGCACTGTTAGGAGACTCAAAGACAAACCACGTGAAAACACTCTGTCAATAACTATATGAATGTAATGTATTCATTCAAGTAAATTATTAATTAAGTACCTGCTACAAGCAAAGCACTATACCAGGAAGTGAAGAGAAATGAGGCAGGCCTTGTCCTCAGAACTGACAATCCAGTAAGTTTCCATAAAAGTCCAGCTTATTATTGTTTCTATTTAAAAGACATCCCTCTCCCTTATGGTTGCTGGCCATTCATTTGCAGAACCTGGTGCAACATGTACACCATACTACAGAAAACCTTTCCAATCCAGTCATGTGCCCAATATAGTAGCGGGGACTATTTTACCCCCAGGGCCAGCTCACAGAAGCACCCCTGATAACCTAGGGCTAGCCTTGTTGAAGTCCGGTAACCAGGAATCCCCTAGTTGTGGCAACATGGATTAGTCAAGTGGATGGATTAATGACTCCTGATATTGGGAGGGCTGCAGCATAGCTCTCTACTCAAGTCAACATAACGCCTGCCAATCTCCGTGGGCTCCATATCACGAGAGCTCCCCAACCAAGCTCGGGCCCCTCTTATCCACAGAACATTAAAGCGAGCCAAAATACTTCAAACCAAATCGAATCAAAGTCTTTAAGCTATGGTCACTTAAGAAAAAATTTCCCCGAAATTGAATGAAAGTAAACTGAGAATGTGTTCTGAAAAATCTTGCAATATAAAGTTGGGTTTGAGATCTGTACATTATTGTCAACCTGGCTTAGCCCATCTGCCAAGACAGTTAACTGGGGTGTGGCTGCTGTGGCCACTAATGCTTCTTGGAGCCATGGGTGAGAACTGTGTGCCAGGTGAACACCAAAGATGGATGTGCAGCACATCAGAGGTGCCAGCCCTCCCTGCACATCCATACGCCCTGCCTAGCCAGTCCAGGTACCTTGGGTGGACAGTGTAGAAGCATAAGCAGAACCAGGAATTTCAGAGATGGGTATTACTGGATTTGGGAGACTTTAGGGTACCTGCAGCTCTCTGCTGCAAAAGTCTCCCCTGTAATTAATTAACTTCCTTTCATTTCATCTGTCAGTCTCCTGCTATTCCTTCCAGGGCTGGCTTTTCATTCTGGTAAATCCCCTGATTCAGTGGTCAGCAGACTGGAATACTACTTGCTCCCCACAGTCCCTTCTGATCTTCCCTCTGCTGTCATCTGCTCTGATGTTTCTTCTATTCAAATATATCAAATCAAGTCAACAAGCAATTGTCATGTGCTTACTTACAATAGACCAGATGTTGAGCAAAGTTCTAGAGATACAAGGAAAAGCAAAGGCTCTGCTGTCAAAGGGCTCCCATTGTAATGCAAGAGACAACATGTAAATAACCAGAAATATAGATATCCAGAAGATAATTTCAGAAGGAAGAGTCTAACAGCAGGACTGGATCACAAGGTTGTGGTATGGCTCAATCTCATGTAAAAAGCCCCACAAAAAGGTTAGCTATTTACCATCATCCAGAGAAAGATACTGCTGGAACAAACAATGGGTGGGTGACATAGTAAGAACGATGTGAAGAGAGCTCAAGGAAGGCCTTGGTTCATGAGAGGGCAGCCAGGGCTCCTGTGGGGGAGCTTGTGGAGGACATGTATGAGAGCATGGCTGAGCTGAAGGGAGGGGCAGATGGCCCAGTGTCCCCTTGCATGAGTTCATAGAGCCATGGGCATATGGGGCCATTAGAACATCCCCCCTTGGGGCAGCTAGGTGGCACAGTGGATAGAGCACTGGCCCTGGAGTCAGGAGTACCTGAGTTCAAATCTGACCTCAGACACTTAACACACACTTACTAGCTGTGTGGCCCTGGGCAAGTCACTTAATCCCAATTGCCTCACTAAAAAAAAAAACAAAAACCCCCCAAGCTCTCCAGACCTAGGAAGGACAAGCTCTTTTCTTTGCTTAGTTGGGCAGAGAGAAGGGTGGGATTTTCTCCAAAACACTAACATTAACTCCAACTACTCATAAAAGGGGTCCAGCCTGGCCTATATTAAGAGATAGAACTAATCTGTCATCTATCTCCACACAAACAATTAATGTGCTCAAGGGATTAAAAAGTTTGTTCCCTTCCAACAAAGTCAAACTTGACCCTATTTTTCTTCTGATTTAAAGGTTTGCAAGCCAAACCAATCCTTTCTTCATAGACAGGGGAAGGCAACCTTTTGCCTCTCCTGGCTTTGTCTCAAGCAAACCACATCCTGATGAATTCATGAATTCTTACTATAGACTTCCATTTGCAGACCAGCCACCATCACCCTTTGAAAAGTTCAATCTGTTTTCTGCCACGTGTTCAGGAACAAACTGTGCTCCAGGGCTATTTGCTAAAGAACTTGCAGGCAAACCCCAAACCAACAACCCACGCTGCTCATCTAGAGGTCGTATGGGGAAAACTGCACATTCTGGATTAATAATCATTGTTTTAAGTGTTTCTCCCACTGACTGATTGTGCTCCAGCTCTATCCCTGGAGAGAACAGCCATGATTATAACCATGCATGGAGAGAGATGTCTCAGCGAGTCCAAACCCAGACATTCCCTTTGGATGACTCGATCGGCCCAAGGGAAGACTCCAAACACCATCAAGTGGCCTGAAAGACAGTGGCAAAGGCACGATTCCTCTCTGCTACAACTTCATTCTGGCTCACTAGCATTGCATCCCCTAGGCTATGCTTACTTTGGTAGGGATTTTATCATTATTAAAAGGCCCCAGTACATTATGGTCTCTCTTAAAAATCTCAAGTGGGTTCCTTGGGAGCAAGATACTACAAGAGCTAAGAAAGCAGGGCTGACAAAGGACCAACCTCCACCTCGAGGTGATAATCAAGTTAATTAAGAGGCAAGGGGAGCAGGGGAAGGGATGTATGTACTTCCTTGCATATTCGGACGGATTAGTAAGCCTACATTTGTGTTGTTATTTGGGAAAGTGTTCTACATGCCCTTCCTAGTGTCCTCATACATTCTATACATCCTTGCCTTCTTAGCAACAGAGGAACCGGGAGTGTCAATAGATGGAAAAATCTTATACTCTGATGTTTTTTTAATTCCCAGTCCCTTCTAATGTTAACTAGAAGCCAAACAATCAGCATTTCTCTTGATAACCTCATGCCATGTGGTACAGAAGAGTGATGAGCCTGCTTTGACTTTTTTCCGTTTCCTCCTGAGCAAGCCTGGCTGTCCCATCTCATCCTTCTACCCCTGGGCTGGGCCTGACTCTACATCAGCTCCCCACCCCACCAATGCTCTGTGCTTTCAAAGTGGATAACCAAGCACTGTGTAGTCTATATAAATGCCTAATTTGGGGAAGGAACCACTGATAAGATAATGTTGTTATTTTCATGGTTAAAAATTTATAAAAAGCTATCAATTTAATGTTCAATAGATTTCTTATGTAAAGTTATATTAGTTCATAATAAATGGGTTTTGGGGCAGCTAGGTGATACAGTAGATAAAACACTGGCCCTAGATTCCAGAGGACCTGAGTTCAAATCCAACCTCAGACACTTGACACTTACTAGTTGTGTGACCCTGGGCAAGTCACTTAACCCTCATTGCCCTGCAAAAACCAAACAAACAAACAAACAAAAAACACATAATAAATGGAGTTTTTAAGAGGGAAAAGGTTTTCAGAGCATCTTCTAACAGAAAAGTGTCTGGCTTTCCTGGTAATTTAACAATGTAGTTATTTGAGGGTGGCAGAGGGGCTCTGAGGCCTTTTTTGGATTATTTTCAGGTTCATGGCCCTCTCCAAGAACAGTGGTGTCAAATGTGAATAGAAATGGATTATTGAGCCCATAATGACTGAGAAGATCACAAATTAACATTATCTGTGTTGTAGTACATTCTTATTCTTTCATTCATTCATTCATTCATTCATTCATTTATTTAATTTTGTTAAACATTTCCCAATTTATAGTCTAATCTGGTTCCTCCCTCCTCTCTCCCATTCAGGACTTTTGTCCCCAGGATTTCTGTTCTTAAGAGCTGAGTCTAACAGTCAGAGGAGTAGGGTACGGGGTGAACAACTGGGGTGGGGTGAATAAATGTAGGCTTACTACCATTTATTTCCATCCAACTGACACTTCGACCATATCCCTTACTCTACTTAATTCACAACTATGTATTCAGAGTCTTATGTTTGCTACGTGCTAAGGCTAGAAAGATGAAAAAAAGACCCTGCCCTCCAAGTGTTTACAGTATACATTACAAAACTCATTACCAACCCAATAAAATACACTCTGGATCTTCTCTACAATCTGGCTCCAATCTACCCTTTCCTGTCTCAGCTCACACTACTCACTCTCTGGAACGGCCAAACTCTCCCTTCTCAGTGCATTTTGCCTGGACCTGCTCTTTGGACCTTGTTAGTACGCTGATCTAAGAGTCAGGAAGGCCTGAATTCAAATACTGGCTCAGACACTTACTAGCTGTGTGACTCTGGGCAAGTCACTTAAGTTCTGTTTGTCTCAATTTCCCTCAACTATAAATGGGGATAACACTAGCACCTACTTCCCAGGGCTATCGTGAGGACCAAACAAGATAATATTTGGGTTTTTTTGGTTTTTTGTTTTTAATTAATAAAGTATTTTATTTTTTTCTGTTACATGTAAAGATAGTTCTCAACTTTTGTTTATACAAGCTTTACAATTTCAGATTTTTCTCCCTCCCTCCCCCCTCCCCTAGACAGCAGGTAATCTGATATAGGTTATATATATATATACATACATATACACATAATAACATTAATCCTATTTCTGCATTAGTCATGTTATAAGAGAAAAAATCAGAGCAATGATGAAAAACCTCAAAATAGAAAGAAACAACAGCACCAAAACCAAAAGAAATAGTATGGTTCATTCAGCATCTATACTCCAGTTTTTGTTGTTTTTCTTGGATTTGGAGATCCTCTTCTATCATGAGTTCCCTGGAACTCTTCTGTACCATTGCATTGGTGAGAAGAATATAGTCCATCACAGTAGATCAACACTCAATGTTGATGATACTGTGTACAATGTTCTTCTGGTTCTGCTCATCTCACTTACCATCAGTTCATGCAAGACCCTCCAGGTTTCTCTGAACTCCTCCTATTCATTGTTTCTTACAGCACAATAGTATTCCATTGTATTCATATACCACAACTTGTCCAGCTATTCCCCAATTGATGGGCACCTCCTCAACTTCCAATTCCTTGCCACCACGTAAAGAGCAGCTATAAATATTTTTGTACATGTGGGTCCCTCTCCCCTTTCCATGATCTCTTTGGGAAAAAAAACCCAAAAGTGGTATTGCTGGGTCAAAGGGTATGCACAGCTTTATCACCCTTTGGGCATAATTCCAAATAGCTCTCCAGAATGGTTGGATCAGCTCACAGCTCCACCAACAATGCATTAAGTGTTCCAATTTTCCCACAGCTTCTCCAACATTTATTATTTTCCTTTTTTGTCATTTTAGCCAATCTGATAGGTGTCAGGTGGTACCTCAGAGTTGTTTTAATTTGCATCTCTCTAATCATTAGAGATTTAGAGCATTTTTTCATATGGGAATAGATAGCTTTGGTTTCTTCATCAGAAAACTGCCTGTTCATATCCTTTGACCATTTCTCAACTGGGGAATGACTTGGATTCTTATAAATTTGATTTAGTTCCCTATATATTTTAGAGATGAGGCCTTTATCAGAAGCACTGGTCATAAAAATTGTTTCCCAGCTTTCTGCCTCCCTTCCAATTTTGGATGCATTGCTTCTGTTTGTACAGAAATTTTTTAATTTAATATAATAAAAATCCTCCATTTTGCATTTTATAATATACTCTATCTCTTGTTTGGTCATAAACTGTTTTCCTTTCCAAAGATCTGATAGGTAGACTATTCCTTTCTCTCCTAATTTATCTATGGTATCACCTCTTATGTCTAAATCGTGTATCCATTTTGACCTTATTTTAGTATAAGGTGTAAGATGTTGGTCTATGCCTAATTTCTGCCATACTATCTTCCAGTTTTCCCAGCAGTTTTTGTCAAATACTGAGTTCCTATCCCAGAAGCTGGAGTCTTTGGGTTTATCAAACACTACATTACTAGTGTCATTTACTACTGCATTTCCTGAGCCTAGCCTATTCCATTGATCTACCACTCTATTTTTTAGCCAGTACCAGATAGTTTTGGTGACTGCTGCTTTATAGTAGAGAGCTCCAGGTTTGGTACCGCTAACCCACCTTCCTGTGAATTTTTTTTCATTATTTCCCTGGATATTCTTGATTTTTTGTTTTTCCAGATGAATTTTGTTATTACTTTTTCTAGCTCTATAAAATAATTTTTAGGTAGTCTGATTGGTATGGCACTGAATAAGTAAATAAATTTAGGCAGTATTGTCATTTTTACTATAAGATAATATTTGTAATAAAACTCTTGGCACAATGCCTGGCATGTAGAAGGCAATTAATAAATGCTTGCTTCCTTCCCCCTTCCCATAGTTCAGTCCAATTCAACAAGTGTTTGGCATCTACTGTGTGCAAGGCACTAAGGATATACCGACAAAAATGCTGATAGCCCCTGCTCCCAGAAAGCTTAGCTCTGACTGAAACATTTGGTGATGTATTTAGATGTATCTCCTCTTCTATTAATCTAAACCCCTTAAGAGCATGTGTGCTGGGAGAATCTACAAATAAACGCTTGTTTCCCTTTGCCCAGAGGACTCTCAATGGCAGAAGTTGCCATCCCTCCAAATTTCAGAGCCATGCCAACAGCTCTGGGACCCTTCCTGGAGGAAGGCCAGTTACTAACCTGGCCATTCACGCTCACTGGCCTTGCGGGATCATCAGATCATACAGAGAGAGGACCTCAGAGGTCACCGAGACCAACCATCTCATCTTACAGAAGAGCAAACTGAAGCACAGAGAGGTCCACTGATCTGCTAAAATATGGCAGAGCTGAGAAACTGTCTAAGCCAGAAGGAGAGAGGAGTCCTTGCCGCTCCCCCAGGCTCTACAGATGCCGGCCATGTTCAGGAGAGCCTGAAGCTTGGAGTGTACTTCCTGACCAGGGGGAGGGATTTCCACATGCCTCTGCTTCCTTAACACCACCATACATGCAGGCCCCACGGCAAACCCTATTTCTACCACCAGCAGATTGTTTTTCCTCACTCTTCAGAAGAAACAAAACGAGTCACTCCCAAAGGTCAGAACTTTAGCTACCGCTGCTGAGTCCGTTCGGTTGTGTTTGACCGTTCGGTTGTGTTTGACCGTTCATGACCCCATTTGGGGTTTGCCTGGCAAAGATACTGGGGTGCTTTGCCATTTCCTTCTCCAGCTCACTTTACAGATGAGGAAACTGAGGTAAATGGGATTAAGTCACTTGTCCAGGGTGACACAGCTAGTGTCTGAGGCCAGATCCAAACTCAGGTCTTCCTGACTCCAGGTCCGGCCTCTATCCATTGTACCACCTAGTGGCCCCACTTTAGACATTACATGAGCACATCTAAAAGTTTTATACATATCTGGCAACCCCAAGCCTAAATCTTCCCAGCTTTAGAACCTCACAGAAAGATCCATATGCCTTGATGAAATGCTTTCACACATACAGGGAAGGGAGACAATGAGATATGGAACAAAATTCTGGGTGATCCAAGGCTGGAAGCAATAGCTAAGATACCAGATAACAGACATGATATCTCAAAAAAGATTCTGACAAAGTAGAACAAGGAAATCCAGTAAGAAGAAATTAAATTGGGATAAGTCTTGCCATTGATCAAGCAGGAAATGGGGGCGGCACCCCTAGGTGACACCTCATGGAAAAATAATCTGGGAGGGGTTAGTGGCCTGAAAACTCAGTGCACCCACAGTATGAAATCTACAGTAACGGAATCGTGGTACTGCCAGCCCCGTGCTATGCCCTGGCCTGATATGATCAAACCTGGAATACTATGTACACACCAGAAAGAAAAAAGACAGACAGGAGAAGGGCTGGATCAAAGACTGCTTAAAGAACCTGGAGAAACTTAAAATGTCACCAGGGGAACTTCTTCAAGTGCAGGCCTGAAGGGATGCTGTGCCCAAGTGAGATTCAAGGTGCCTGGTGTGGCCTCATGAAATAAAGTGCGCAGATCCCCTGTCTCCATGACTTGGCCACATACAAAGCCAAGTGCAGTCTCCCTCTAGGGACAGCTCAATAATGGGAAACCCTTAGTGTCTTCCCACAACAGCCAATGAATTTCTGCTCTTCCAGGATGCTGACACACTCCTAGCTAGCCTAAATACGGACTTTTAGGCTGGGCTGGTCTTCCTTTGCCTACATTTCATAGTAACAATATTCACATTTAAATACGTCTTTAATGTCTGCAAAACTCCTTACATGATTCTCTTACCTAACCCTCACTACAGCACCATGGAGAGGAGACTTGGGGAAGTTGGGGCATTCATCATCCAGGGGATTTGAATCCAAGACTTCACGCCTTGTAGAAGCATGAACTCTCTACCACGTGGCCCTTTATGGAGATGAGTTTGTCCATCCCACTCATTTATGGCTGGCAAAACCAAGGCCCAGAGGGATGAAGGAGTTTACCCAAGTTCACCTAGCTAGTCTGTCTCCCGATTACCTTTATCAATTAGGTTCCCAGGCCAACACAAGAGGGGGGAGCTAGACTTCCTTATTATCTTGCTTAATGAACACTTGGCAAGGTAATTCATTGTTGCTATTCCTGGATAACTGGGAACAGTATGGTTTAGCAGAAAGACTTCTGGATTCTGACGAACAAGTCATGGGGCCAAAGCCTAGCTCTGGTGCTTACCAGCGGCCACATTACTGTTGAGCCTCAGTTTTCTCAGCCTTGAAATGGGAATGACGACATTTAAACTATAACCTCAAAAGGTTGTTGGAGATGAACTAAGTGCTTTGTAACCTTAAAGCACTACAGAAAGGTGCACTAAAGCTGAACTGAATGGAGTCACCTTTGGAAAACAATAGCCCAGAAAAGGCGGTATTCTAGAGCAAGCCTTCCAGAAGGGGGCAAGCTCTGGATGTATCTACCACAAACTGTGCACAAATCCTGTCACCTTTGACCAAGAGCCCTCGCTGACAGATTAGTGTATGTCTAGCCTCTATGTGTGAATGATACTGTTGTGGTTGCACTCTGGGGCCACTTTCTCCAAAAGGCCTTTCTGACCCCCTCCAATCCTCAGTGCCCCCTCCCCTTTGCAGAATTTCTCTCTCTCTCTCTCTCTCTCTCTATATATATATATATATATATAGATATAGATATAGATATAGATATAGATATAGATATAGATATAGATATAGATATATATACACACCCCTATCTGTGTATAGGTTGTTTCCTCCAATGAAATGTAAACTTTCTGAGGGCAGGGATTACTTCACAGGCTTACTGGACTCTAGATGTAGGATCTAGGCAAGGGACCTCAAAGGCCATGTAGAGCATCATTTTACAGAATAAGAAACTGAGGGCCAAGGAGGTTGAGTGATTTACCCAGGGTCCCACAGGGAGGTGGGATCTGAACCCAGGTCCTCTGACTCTTCCACCATCCCATGATCCCAGGGGCTAGCACACAGTCTGACACATTCCTAGTGCTTAACAAATGCTTCCTGAATGAACTCAAAGCAGTGAAGTCCTTTTGACATCATCTGTCTTGGGTGGATCAGAAAGTTTCCTGGACTCCTATGGCAGAGTCCACAGCTCTACGATTTCCCGTTGTCTGTTCGTTAATGTTCCACAGATGTCCCAGGCCACTTTTTCCTCCTTGTCTGATGTACCAAGTGACTAATTCCTCCACTTGGTTCAGTGACAGCTGAATGTAAAAACACAGGCACTGGAGCACAGCGCACGCCAATTCTATAACATCAACCATCCTGAGCTATGGGGAGGAGCCTGGAGAGGCCTTTCCAGGCGAGAAAAACCAGGAGACAGGAGGCCGTGCCTCTGCTAGAAAACACCAACTTTTTCTCTTTTCAAATCATGGAAAAA
This sequence comes from Dromiciops gliroides, assembly GCF_019393635.1. Classification (NCBI taxonomy): domain Eukaryota; kingdom Metazoa; phylum Chordata; class Mammalia; order Microbiotheria; family Microbiotheriidae; genus Dromiciops; species Dromiciops gliroides. The sequence goes on along the minus strand of NC_057863.1, from coordinate 614,775,923 downwards.
GCTGATTTGGATTAGGGTGGTGGCCCCTGGCCAATAGGGATAGGGATAAGAGAGCATTTCTTCACATTTAAGATGGCTTATTACAACGAAATTTCTCCCTAAAGAGATTTACAAGATGGATTAGACCAAGGATCTGCCATGTGGATGGGGAAGGGCTCTGACCTCTTCTTGACATGGTTTTCAAGAGTATGTACACGGAGGGGTTGAGGATGGAGCTACAATGAAAGGATCTTTGGGATCACTTTGCAGAAAGTGTGAATTGATAAATCTGAAAAAGAACAAGAAGATTTAAATGATTTAGGATAAAAATCAAGGCTCTGCCAATGCGAATACTTCACATGGAAAGAAGTAGCTACTTTATGACGTGAGTCCAAAGGAAGGTTGAAGGGGAAAAAAGTTCATACAAAAAGCCTTGTCATTTGGTCCATTTCTTTTCCAGGCTCCCTGAGCTCCCATTCAGGTGGCGATGTCTGAAAGAAGATGTAAGATGGGAGACTGCAGATCAGCAGAGAGGTCAGAGCAAGATAGGTAGATTTAAAATTCATCAGCATAGATCCGATAATTAAATCCCTAGGCGCTGATGAGATCACCTGATGAAAAGGATTGAGGGAGAAGGGAGAAGAGAGTAAAAAACAGAGCCCTGCAGGACACGCATGGTTAGAGGCATTTTCTGGATAAAGAGCTAGAAAAGGAAACTGAAAAGGAGCGGTCAGAATGGTAGGAAGAAAATCAAGAGAAAGGTGTCTTGAAAAACGAGAGAATGTCAAGGAGAAGGTGATCAATAATTTCAAAGGTTACAAAAAGGTCAAAAAGAAGGCCATTGGATTTGGTAGTCTGGAGATCAGTGGTAGCTTTGGAGAGAACCCTCCCTCATGTCAGGCAGGGTGTTGGAACATGGGTCGCGAGGTCATGCTCCTTACTAGAGGATCGTGGGAACACTTATGGAAACCCTTGTGAGGGCTCGGCCAGTGGAGTCACTGCCTCAGAAGAGCCTGGATGGAGGGAAAGGCAGCAGATGTGAAGGGAGCACCATGATCCAAGTTGTGCTTGCTATGACTCCGAGGAATGCCCTTCTTACAGAGCAGCTGGTAGAGAGCAGTCTTAAATGGAGCACTTGAACAAAACCCCTGGAATGCCAGAAAGCTGAAGGAAGGAAAGAAAAGATGGAAGTGGCCACTGGGCCACCATAGATACACCGGCTTCGTGTGCTGTGCTCATTCTCTACAAGAGAAAGAGACTGGATCATAGGGTTTGGGACGGGAAGGGACGACTGAAAAGATCCCAGGTCCTTGATCCCAAACCTAGGGTTCTTTCTATGATACCCCACATCCCTCTTATAAAAACATACAGGCAATGTTTCCATTCTTCAATACAACGCATCGCCCACAAAGTAAAAATCACCATCGGCAGGACATACAAAATTATCATCCAAACAGTCAGGTGGGACCAGGCACTTCTCTACTTGATACTAGCTCCCCCCTTTATTATCAAAGGCATGCAACTATGGAATAGCAGGTAGGGTTTGGGACACAAATAAAGAGCACACAGCTTCTCTCCCCTTTGGGTTGTGGCCTCTCCTGGGCAGCTAAGACCCAGCTATAACCCTTCCCCTTTTGGGTGACCGGGACCATCCGTTATCCTACTCCCAATGAGATCTGATGGCATTCTTTGTCTTGAAATCCTCTTTCTTTTTCCCTGGGGATCTCGAAACAGGTGTTAAGCTTTCTCATGTACATTAAAATGCACCCACAGTAAAGGTGAGAGGCAGCATGGTGTCCTGGATAGAATGCTGGACTTGGAGTCGGACGTAGATTCAAATCTTACCTCCTCCACTTACTAACTTTCTGACTCGGCAAATCACTTGATCTCTCAGAAGGATGGACTTGAAGGCCTCTTAAGTCCCTTTCAGCTCTGAATCTATGATCTCAAGAAAAGGTTATTGCCTTTTAGCATCACGGGCCCTTCTGCCTCTTTTAGGCTCCAAAGCAGCTAAAACAGAATGGGGCAGTCATCAGACCCAGAAGAGGCCTTAGAAACCACTTAGCCAAACTTCTCTTACAGATCAGGAAACTGAGGCCCTTAGAGGGCAACTACGGAAAAAACCCCTCCACTAATACCTTCTTCCTCGTGGCATGGAAACAACCCTGGGTTCTTGAAAGCAAACACCAAAAGAACCCAACCTTGGGCTCTGCCACGTGGGAAAGACTTTAAGGGGCGAGAGACGCTGTGCTGCCTGACGTCTAGGGGCCAAACACCCTGGATTCAGAGAAGGTAAGTATGAGAAGAGGAGCCACAACACTGGGAAGGTTTTCATCCATAGTCAATCAAAAAAAAATCCCTACTAAGATGGAGAGAGGCTGTTATCTTTGCTAGTGAATGAGCAATGCCCAAATCACAGCATGATCCAATTTTAAGGGGCCTCAGAGGCATCTAATCCAAACAGTTCTCTTTTTTTTGGGGGGGGGGGGGCAGGGCAATGAGGGTTAAGTGATTTGCTCAGGGTCACACAGCTAGTACATGTCAAGTGTCAGGCCAAATTTGAACTCAGGTCCTCCTGAATCCAGGGCCGGTGCTTTATCCACTGCGCCACCTAGCTGCCCCCCAAACAGTTCTTACTAGAGGGTGCCCTCTGAAATATCACCTCCCCCACCTCCCAAATCTGCTCCTTGACAACTCCCTGACTGCTTCCAGATCAGCTGGCTGAGCCAGAGCAGGACAATACCTCTTGGAAGCAACAGCCTTCCGTGTCTGAAGACAGCTGCTGTGTGTACCCCACTTCCCAATTTTCTTAGTTCTCTAAAATACTAGTTAGTAACGATAAATGCTAAGTTTCTAGTGCTTACGATGTACCAGACACTGTGCTAAGCCCTTTACAATTATTATCTCATTTGATCCTCACAACAAACCTAGCATTTATGTGCTATTAGCTTCATTTTACAGAAGAATCTAAGGCAAAAAGAGGTTAAGTGACTTGCCCAGGGTCACCCAGCTAATAAATGTCTGAGGTGAGCACTCCATCTACCATCCTGCCAAGCTGCCCCATATGGCATGAATTTGAGGCCTCTCATCTCTCTAGTAACCCTCTCCCTCTGGATGCTCTCCAATTTATCACTGAAATCTAAGTCCCTTCAAGGGCATAGAAATGAAAATGAAAAAAAGATTTGTGCCTCAATTTCCCCATATATAAAATGAAAGAGTCGAGCCTGATGATCCCTTCTGGCCCCAGTACTAGAATGGGTATAATATCCCTGTGCCTGCCTTTGCAGACTATAAAGCATAAATGGGGAGGGGTTCCACAGATGGGAGCCATTCTTTTCACAAATAATACAAATAAAATCCTTAGCCTTGTTCTGAATCTTTCTTTCTTTCTTTCTTTTTTGCCTTGCTCTGAATTTCAAAATAAAGACATTTCAATGTTAAAGAATGTTTAAGGGTTAGAAATAGGGAAGAGATGTTTCAATAGCAGTTGTTCTGACAAAGATCCAGGGGTTTTTAGTAGACTGAAATCTCCATTAGGAGGAAGTACGTGGCTAATATGGAAATAAGTCATGCATGGCTTCACATGTGTAATTGATATAAAATTGCTTGCCTTCTCAAGGAGAGGGGAGGGGAGGGGAAGGGCAGGGAGAAAAGGAATTTGGAACTCAAATTTAAAAAAAATTAATGTTAATTATTTTTTTCTATGTAACTGGGAAATCCTTAATGAAATAAATAAAAATATTTTTTAAAAACAGGAGTCAGCAGTGGGATCAGGATGAGGACAGGACCTGTGATTTAATTTGTACAGAGTATTTCCAGGTAAGAAAACTCCCTTATCTCCACTTTAGAGTCTAAGAGAGGCCACAAAGATAACATAATCTTGGGCTGCATTAAGATAGGCTGAGCTCCTGGGAGGTCCCACTATAGTCTGCCCTCAACAAGAAGACCTCATCTGAAGAACTAGATGCAGTTCTGGGCATTGAAGGAGACTGAGAAGACACAAGACAGACAAGAGAAGAGAGAGACTCCTCCTGGCTTAATCACACAAGGTGTCCAGAGGATGAACAGCATAGTAACAGGCCCCAAGTCTGTGTCACAAAGGATCAAATGAAGGAAGTGGGGAGATTTCACTTGAGGAAGACAACTCCAGAGGGATACAGGATAAAAGAGTTCAAGGACACGAAGGGTTGTCCTGTGGAGGAAGGATTCAACTTGACCTCTGGCCCAGAGAGCAGGACCCCAGGGGCAACCAAAATAGGCTGATGTCTGGAAAAATTCCCTAAAAACAAGGTCACTGCAATCTAGAGGTTGTGTGTTCCCCTTCTCTGGGAGCTGTCTTCAAGAAGAGGTTTGCATGAGCATCCCACTGGGTGTGTCAGATAGTGGGGGTCCTTCCAAATATGCTTGGACTACATGGCCACCAATATTCTTCTTTCAGCTCTCAAATTCTAGGAAATGTGTGATTAAGCCAGGAGATGTCTGCCTGTCGGTCTGTCTCCCACTCCCTCTTTCCCTCCTTCCCTAGACATGCATACACATGGGGCAGGGAGAGAAGCACAGTTTAATTCTATAAATTGAACTCTAGGAATCTTCACTATAAAATACTCGCTTTTACCCTAGGATGGCATCTGAAGAGCCACACTGTCCTCCAAACATGAGGGTCTGCATGCTGAAATCTGTCAGGATGCCTCCCTTTCCTACTAAGCAGAGCCACTTGGGCTAGGCCAAAGCTCTAGGAGACCACAGGACCTTAATGAGTTTCGTGTTTCCCTGACTGACATTACAGCACTCTGTAAGCACTTGCACTGAGTCCAAGAAAGCACTCCTAAGGGAGGAGCAGGAGGAAACATGAAATGAAATTCTGGAGCAATCTGGTTGCTTTGAAGGACTGAGAAAACACAGGGACCTCAGAAAGCCAAAGAGCCAAAAGAACCTTCAGTGTGGAATGTGACTCTCTCTCTCCGGCACTTCCTGTAAGGATGCCCTGCCTGCTGGACTCGCCAATTACAGCGTTTGTTTCCTTTCAAAGAAAGTTCCATTTTCTCTGGCTCTATACTTTGGCCGCCTGTGCCTGTTACAAGCCTGTAGCTTTTCAGCTTTACAGGAACCAAGACAGCTAACTGGTTAAACAATGAACTTTTTACTCGCTGGCAGCTAGGTGGCATAGTGGAGAGAGTGATGGACTTGAAGTTAGGAAGCCCTAAATTCAAATCCTGCCTCAGACACTTTCCAGCTTTGTGTAACCTAAGCAAGTCACAATCTTTCTCTGCCTCAGTCTCTCCACATGTAAAATGAGCACAATAATAGAACCTATTTTTCAACTCAAAGGGTTGTTATGAGGATCAACTAATACTAACATCTATTAAGTTCCCTTGCAGACTTTATTTTATTTATTTATTTTGGCAAGGCAATTGGGGTTAAGTGACTTGCCCAGGGTCACACAGCTAGTAAGTATTACGTATCTGAGGCCAGATTTGAACTCGGGTCCTCCTGAATCCACGGCCAGTGCTTTATCCATTGTGCTACCTAGCTGCCTTCTCCTTGCAGACTTTAAATGCTAGTTATTAACTGCTTCTGTAAAATACAGACAACATGGATTATTTCAAGACAAATAAGAAATTAAATGGTATTTTTAGCAAAAAAGGAAGGAAAGCTATTTCCCAGTAGTTATAACAACTAATCTGTATCTCATAGAATTCAGAGCTAGAAAGGACCTTAGAGACCTCAGTTTCTTCATCTGTAAAATGAAGGAATTAAACTAGATGTCCTGTATGGTTCCACCCAGCTCTACATTGATGATTCCATGATTGAACACCTTCATTTTAGTTGAGGAAACTGAGGCCTAGGGAGGTATGACTTGGTCAAAGGTCACAAGCCAGGATTCACATTCAGGTCCCCTTTAATTCTAAATCCTATACCCTTTCACCACATCCCAGAACTCCACTGATCTGGTGGTTGGGTTTAAGGATTTGGGGGAGGGGGGGTGTTTTTCCCTAATGCCAAGGCATAAGTCAGACTTGTACTTATAATAATCACCTGAAGTCCATATTTAGAGAGATGCATGTCTCAGGTGAGCATCTCCTGAAAAATCTTTCTTAAGAAATTACCTAATCAAGATTGATTTTCTCCTTAGATTCCAAATGCCTGTGGACGATTAGAAGTGATGTGCTGTACAGATTCGCTAGCACCTAGTGTTCAAAGACAGAGGAATGCAGACAACTAACTAACTAATGGACTTCAACTAACCCGTAGGCTATTTCCTCAGCATTCTGGTAAGGGAGGCCTTCTTGACTAAGGGTATCTTTGGATAGCTGAGGTCTTCCATTTTCACCATTAGTTTTTCAAGATTTCTTACTCTGTGGATTGATTTCTGTAACTTTTCTTGTATAAAACAACTGGACATTCTTTGTATACTGGAAATAACCAGCAGACCTAATATTTCACTGTGTTGTATCTTTTATGTATATATCTTTATCTATCTCATCAATAAATGGGAATTCCTATTTTTTTTTTTGGAGGTGGGGAGACAGAAGCAATTCCTTTGTCTTCAAAGGGGAAGAGAACAAGCCGGGTGGTGTTGGTAGTCATGTTTAACAGATAACTTTTTAAAATGTTCATTCCCTTGTCTAGATTAGGCTGTCCTAGAATTCTCTTCTAGTCTCAATTCTGCCACTAAGTAACTATGAATCCTTTGGAGAGTCACTTCCCTCCATTTCCTCTGTAAAATCAGAGACAGGAACTAGGTGAGCTCTGAGGTCTTTCCAGTTAAAATGATGATTTTTTTCACCTTGCCAGGTGAAGTGTTGTCCCCCTCTCCCCAACAGCTATGTGTTTATTTTGGACACAGTTAGTATTTACTTATGTGTGGCCATGCTGTGTCCTTCCAGAATGCCTGGGCTCCTTTCAAAGACCTTCTCACTTCTGCAGAATTTCTATCCTTAATGTCTGTGAGCACAGTGCTGGGTACTTTATAAATGCTTTTTAAATCTTCTTCTTTTCACCTGGCTACTCCTTTGCATACCATCAGAGCAGGTCTGTTCACAGCAAATGCCAGAAAAAACATTCCTGCCTGAGGTTCACCTCTGGCAATTTGGGGGGAGGGGGTAGAGAGAGGAGGGCAGAGTAGGCCAAGAGCCACTCTGTACATGAACTACAGATGCACTTGTGCTCAAAAGCTGTTAATAAAATTCAAGCTCAGCTTCTGATCTCCCTTCAAAGCAGTGTGCGGAGGCATCAGCTGAAATCCACAAACAAAAGTCCGATTCAGGATGCCATGAAAATTAGGTACTGACTCTCTATATCCCTCATTATAGAGTTTTTCCCTAACAGATTTTTACCCATGAGGACTCATTAGAAAAGAAAAGAAAGGGTAAAAAAAATGGAATGTGGTCAAAATAGGCCTTAAGTAAAAATAATCATTTAGATGAAGGGCTGAATGGAATATTACTCATTCCATAAAAAGCACTGCAATTTCATGGGTCATTGGTTCTAAAAGAGTCTACCCGTCTGGTGGAGAAAGTTAGGGACCTAATTTAAACTGTGGCCTGGCCAGGCCAAACCAAATTCATGGAAAAACCCAGCATCACTAGCAGAGATGAGAAATGAACCACAAAAAAAGGTCTAGACTGAGATACAATGAATTTAAGGAATTGAAAGAAACTTGAAAGAGTTCTGTGAACTGATGCAAAGTGAAGAACCACCAAAAGAAGAGTATGCGCACTGATCATTTGGATTTGTACACTCACTCCCCTTCCCTTACATTCTCAGAAAGCCACAGAGCCCTCAGGAACATTCAAGGTGCCCCATGGGCTGGGGCCAAACTAGCTTTCTTTTGTCTTTTCTTTTTTTAAAAAACATTTTCTTTTATTTAAAAAATAATAATAATAAACAATTTAATTTTGTGGGTTCCAAATTCTACCCCTTCCTCCCTCCCTTTCCCGATGCAATATGCAATCAGATATAGGTTATACATGTACAATTATGTAAAACATGACCATATTAGTCATTTTGTACAAGAAAACTTGAATAAAAGAAAAAAATGAAAGAAAGTGAAAAATGGCGTGCTTCAGTCTGTGTTCCATCGATATCAATTCTTTCTTTGGAGGTGAAGAGTATGCTTCATCATGAGTCCTTTGGGATTGTCTTGGATTCTCGTATTGCTGAGAACAGTTAAGTCATTCATAGTTCTTCACCAAACAATATTGCTGTCATTGTGTACAATGTTCTCCTGCTTCTGCTCACTTCACTATACATAAGTTCATAAGTCTTCCAGGTCTTTTTGAACCAACCTATCTTTCTAAATGTTAACTAGAGGAGAGGGTTCCCTTCCTTATTCATACCGTTTCCACATGTCTGAAGACCTGTCCCTCCCCTCCTCTTTCCAACAAGTTTCCAAATACTATTCATTCAACCTTTAAGGGCTAGTTTAAGTTCTATACCAGCTAATCAATCTTCCTTGACCACACAGCTGCCAGCCCTCCTCTGACTTCCTAAAACCTTCAGGAGTCTGATCAGAGCTTTACTAGTTTATAAAGACCCTTACAAACCATGGAGGGCAATTCCCTCACTTCCAAGGCCCAGGAGGAGAATGACACTGTTTATCCCACTCCTTTAAGACTTGCGCCACACTTCAGTATTAATGAGTCTCATCTCCCCACCTACTAAACCACAAGCTCCAAAAAGGGATGCACGATCTGCCTTATTTTCCTGAAATACAGGATACTCGCACATTCCTCAACAAATCATTGTTGTAGGTTAGGTGCCAAAGTGGGGATAAGATCCCCAGGATGCAGAGCAAAGCCATTCTAGGAGTGGGGTGATGACAGCTTAGTGTGTGGAGAGGGAAGGGAAAACAAAAAGCCAAACAGAGAGACATTGGTCCCTGAAATGTCCAAGTTACCTTTTAGGGCCTCTGCCTGCTGAGAATAGTCACAATGTCCTGGGTGGAAAGACTGAGCTGCAGTTTCCTTCTATGGGAAATGGACTTGTGAGACCAGACAACTCTGACAGTGACTTTCTAGAGCCTTAAGCTGGAGCAGATCAGGGTGCGTTCATCTGCCCTGGGGCTACGTCCAGTTACTGTCTCTCCCATTTAGGGCATGTGACCTGGTGATACCTACTGAGGTCTGTATCCTGGTGCCCTAACAGAACATGAGTCCTGGGAGCTCAGTTTCCATGTTTCAGGCTGTCCTGACTCCTTGGCAAACGCAACATCTCTCCCACATGCAGCACTTTCCAGATCAGTTTTAATCATCCCCACCCCCCAAACACACGGACACACTCAACGATCTGTGACATCCCGCTTCCCACCTCTATGTCCTTGCACAGGTAGTGCCTGAGCCTGCAATGTTCTTTCCCTGTTCCCCTTCTTCTCTCCACACAGAATTCCACCTCCCTCAGTGGAACATAAGCTCTTTGCAATCAGAGACTTCCGGCTTTGTTTCTATTATCTCCAGGAATTCATGCTGTGCCTAGTACACAGTACCAGTACACCTGAGAGCTTCTTGAAATGAAGTGAATAAATGTTAGCTGGCTGTTGTTGCCATAGAGGAGACTGGTCATGAACATCTCTAAAAGGCAGGGCTCCAGGGCAGCTAGGTGGCGCAATGGAAAAAGCACCGGCTTTGGATTCAAGAGTACCCGAATTCAAATCTGGCCTCAGACACTTGACACTTACTAGCTGTGTGACCCTGGGCAAGCCACTTAACCCTCATTGCCCTGCAAAAACAAAAAACAAAAAGGCAGGGCTCCGGGGGAGGGAATGGGGCAGTTTGAACTATGCCAAGACCTTATAAAAGAAGGCCTGGCTGCTATGTGTGTGTTGGATGGAGATGGTAGGGGCTCAACAATAAGCCCTTTGCAGGGCAGCACCTTCTGGGCTAGGAGCCCACCCTCTCCTCTGATGCCCACTCTTAACCCCCACCCCAGCCAACACTTTTCTGAATGTGAAATCGGAGCTCTGAGACCCAATAGCCAGTTTTGTGTGAATGGTAAATAATGGGAATAACACGCCCTTTCTCTCACCCTCCATTTCTTCCTCTGTAAAATGAGGCCGGTGAACTATAAATGGTAATGGGAGTACTAATATTCCTCCCATGGCTGAAGGGTTAGTCCGTTTTACCATCCCATGGCCTATGTTCTCAGGTCCTTCCTAACGTAAAAAAATATTCCAGTGGCATTAATCTGGCACTTGGGAATGCAATGCTAACAGAATGGACTGTTGGCACTGACGTTTTTTCCATGTTCTGACTCTTTTACTAGTTTTGTCCAAGGGAAAATCATTTTTTCGCTCGTCCTCAGATTCCTCACCTGTGAAATGGGTGTGGCAGTGTCTACCCTTTAGTATCCTCCTTCAAGAACGTGGTCATGGGTCTCCAATGGGGCACGCTCACTCTAGATAAAGGTCAGCTATTTATTAGTGCCATTTTGCTTTCTGTCTCTAAGTCTAGCAGTTAAGCATGGAATTACAATGTTGACTATACCATTCTGAGAATGCTAGTTCTCTGATCTTGGGTGACTGCAGAGAACTACCAAGCAAGACCAGGAGTTGCTCAAAGGTTAGACCTGAACACAACAAAGGCATGAAAGAGGCATTCTTTGGAGGACCTTCAAAGACCCAGTTTGGGTTCCTACATTTGGAAGGTACAGCCAAAGAAAGCATGATCCAAACAGTCAACACCTGGAAACTAATCAGCGAATTTCAAGGGGTTTTATGACCCAACACTATTCATGAATGGAGAAAGTGGTCTGGTTGACTCTGCCAAAGGTCACATACACAATGGGTCACTGCAGAAGGAAGGTCAAATTCAAGACTGGAGCCAGGACTGTGTGACTATAACTGGGTGGGCAGGTAACTGTCCTCAAAAGGTAAGGTCCAAGCCCTGGAGCAAGTCCATGAGCCTCAAGGACTTGTCCTGGCTTCACCTAACACACTATATGTGATCTCAGAGCCCTTTCCCCTTCAGAGTCTTTGTTTGCTCCTCTGTAAAATGAAAGGATTGAACTAGGTGATCTTTCAAGCTCTTCAGGCCTAAACATAAGTCATTACCCCACGTCCCCAAAGCTGGTCAGACGGGTTGAAATATTAACATCACACATGTGTATTTAGCACCCACAAAGCAGGGTTTCATTCATGGGTCACTGATAGTTCACCAACAGCCAGAATACATCTGGACTGACATCAACTCTCCCCGCCAACCCTCCCCTCAGCCCATTGCAAGGTTTTCAAAGGATTTGTTTTCAATACAAGCCTCCTCAAACCTGCTATGGCCTTTTTTTCAGTTGAACAAACATGAAGCCCTTGCTTTGTGCAAGGCAGTGCAGTCAGGCACAAAGATCACAAAGAACCAAGAAGGAGGGAGAGGAGCAGAGGGCCAGACCTGGGAGTCTGGAAGACCCAGATTCAAATCCCAGAAAAATAATGGCACTACTGACCAGGAACAAGGAAGGCAATTAACTGCCCTGCATAACCCCAGGCTCATCTGTAAAATAGACATACTGTCTAAAAGCACCTACTCACAAGGCCATTGGGTTTCCGCACCTGTAAGATAGGGATAATTGTAGCATACCCAAACACTCTTATCCTTCCTTGCTTCCTTCCTTTCAGAATCCCAGCTAAGTACAAAGCTCAGCTCCAGTGCCTCCACCTCCTTCCTACACAAGGCCTTTCCTAATGTGTCCCCAGACTCTTCCATGCTGCCTTCCCTCCTCCCAAATTACACTGTAAATTTACCTTGTACATATTTTTTATTGACATGCGATTATTATTTTCTCCAGTAGGATGTTAAGTTCCTTGAGGGCAGACTTTTCATTTTTGCCTTTGCAGCACCCAGCACATAGCAGGCACTTTGTAAGTATTTGTGAAATTGCTCAATTGAATAGCGCCTGCTTCATGGGGTAGTCAGCCTGAATAAGATAATACAGGACGCGCCTCAAAAGTCTTAGTGATTTTTAAGTATTAAAAATAGCTTAAAACTGCATTAAGAGTTTTCATTGTATTGATCAGTTGTGCTGATTTTTCTCTTTCTCTCTCTAAAAAATACTATTTGTTAAATGGGATGGCTCTTTGGGAAGGGGAGAGGGAGAGATCCTTGGGATAACTAAGATGATGTAAGAAATAGGAAATAGCAATAAACTCTTTTTTAAAAACCCTGAATCAAGACTTTTGTAAACCTTAAAAGTCAGAAAATGTCAGCTCTCATGAAATAGGCAACACTTGCTGCCTTCCCAAAGTTCACTAATCTAAAAGGCAGCTAGGTGGCACAGTGGATAGAGGACCAGCCCTGAAGTCAAAAGGAACTGAGTTCAAATCTCACCTCAGATACTTACTGGCTGTGTGACCCTGGGCAAGTCACTTAACCCCAATTGCCTTAAACATCTGGGGCCATCTCTAGTCATCCTGATACATATTTTGCCACTGGACTCAGGGGTTCTGGAGGATTGAGGTTGGTTATCTTGCACAGCCCTCTCTCACTTAAATCTAATTCAGTGCACAAGAGTGATGTCATAGTCCTCTTACAGAATGAAGGACTAAAAATGACAACAATCTAAAAGAAAGAATATGAAGGGTGAAAGATCCAAGAGAAAATGTGTTAAGACCAAAAGGGAGAGGTTACAGAGGACCCTCAGGACAGATGAGGAAGGACCTGGGGGGACTCCGAAAAGGGGTTTCTGGGAGCAAGCAGGACCTGCATTGGACCTTCAAGCTAAGGACTTCCACAAGCTGGGTTCAGCAACAATAAGGGGGGAGTTCCCAGGGCATTAGATCCCAAAAAGAAGTAGCCATGAGTCAAGGATAAAAAGAGGTATGGGAGCCAGGTGGTGATGGTGGTGGTGGGACAGTTAAAGGGGCTTGTACTTTATCCTTTCAGGAGGTGATCAGTGGATTCTTTCAATTTCTATTTTACCTTCTGCTTCTAGAATATCAAGGCAATTTTCCCTTACAATTCCTTGGAAGATGATGTCTAGGCTCTTATTTTGGTCCTGGTTTTTGGGTAGTCCAATGATTTTCAAATTATTTCTCCTAGATTTATTTTCCAGGTCAGCTGTTTTTCCAAAGAGATATTTCACATTGCCCTCTATTTTTTCATTCAATTGGATTTGCTTTACTGTGTCTTGATTTCTCATAAGGTCACTAGCTTCTATTTGTTCAATCCTAATTCTTAGGCAATTATTTTCTTCAGACAGCTTTTTTACCTTCTTTTCCATTTGACTTTTTCAAGCTGCTGACTTTTCCTCATGACTTTCTTGCATCGCTCTCATTTCTCTTCTATTCTTTCCTCCCTCTCTCTAAATCTTACTTCTATCTCTCCTACTTTCTCTTCAAAGTCCCTTTTGAGAGCTTCCATGGCCTGAGACCGGTTCATATTTTTCTTGGAAGCTTTGGATATAGGGGCCTGAGGCTGTTATCTTCTTCTGAGGGTGCACCTCGAACTTCCTTGTCGCTGAAGAAACTTTCTATAGTTCTAAACTTTCTTTGCTTGCTCATCTTGCACTCTTTTACTTGACTTTTAACTCCCCACTGGGGGCCCCGCTTCTAGGCTACACTACTGTCCCCAGCTTCAGAGCGTCCCAGGTGTTCTGGTTTGAGGGAGGCAGGTTTTTCTCTCACATGGCCTGTTCTCTGGTCCAAAGATAACCTCAAGTCTACTTACTAAACAACCAACCAGCAAAGCTTTCTGTGGTATGGTTCTTAGCTTCAATGAGCCTGTGCCCCTCCCCCACCTGGGCCTCCTGCTGCTCAGGATTTCTTCCTGGTTCCCCACTGGGGAGGGACAGCCATGACACCCCTGCACTTCCCCCCCCCCCCCCGGCCAGCCGTTCAGCCCTCTCACCCGACCTCAAGCTCAGTTCCAGAAGGCGCTGGTGCTACAGCTGATTTGGAGGTTTGGGAGTTAAGTTCCTCTGGTGCGGCGTGCCTGGGGTCTCTGTCAGCATGATCGCGGGGTTGGACTTTACTGGTAGCCCCCTTTAATCTGTCTATGGCTGGAAAATAATCTTAGCCCATATTTTTGTGGGGTTTTCTGCTCCAGGGGTTCTTTTATTGATGTTTTGGGGGTAATTGTATCAGGAGCTCTGTGCATTTAATGTCTTTCCTCTACCCTCTTGGCTCCGCCCCGCTTGTACAGGCAAGAGGGAGCCACTAAAATGTCGTGGCCAAGGAGTGACACAGTCACCCATCTTAGTGGCTGCCAGAAGGATGGCTAGGTTAGAGGAGGGTCTGGAGGCTAGAAAACTCAGTAAATGGCCGCTGAAGAGCCAACCATGGAAAACCATCTTCTCTCTAACTAGGTTTGTGCCACTCAAATATATAGGAGGTTTCTTTAATATATAAGATATGGGGGGAGGGGTGCTTTGAGATTTAAAACTGTTTGCTTCCTCTTATTCCCTAACACCCTAACTTCCCAGGCAGCATTCTCCCTTCTCCAATCTCAATGTCCCTCATAGCCACCCCTTTCAAAGCCCACCCAGCCTCTAAGTGCCACCTTCTCTACAAAGTCTCCCCACCCCACCCCAAATGATTCTTCTTTCGTCCTACCCCAGCTAAGATACCCCAGTTTCTGAGTCCAGCCCTTCCACTCTGCATTGCAGCTTTGTCTTATTTCCCCAACTAGATTGTAAATAGGAACAGAGGTCACACCTTCTCCCAGTAGCTCCCTCAGTGCACTCCCATAGTACCCAGCAGGTGCTTAATGTCTGCTGAATCTGAACAGCCAGCCAATGGTCAAATGCTCACTTGCACTGCAAGGATTAGGGAATGGCAGGCAGCATGTTATAGTGGAAATGAAGGGAGGGTTTGGGATCAATAACTGGTTCAAGTTCTGGCTCTGCTAAAAGTGCCATATGTGATTTTAGATGACTTCACTCTCTTCAACAGAGCCTCAACTATGTTTCCTACTCTGTAAAATGGGGTTTGGGAGGTGTTGTCCTAAAATTGAGATGATTTCTAGGGTCTCTTCTAACTCCAAAGCTGTGATCCTATTAGCAAGTCTTAAAGGAAGAGCAAACCGAAGTTTCCTCCCCTTCCCCCTCGGTGGACGGAGCCAGGGCCGTGTTTGCACACTGCTATCTCATAAGCTGGTATGAGTCAAGTGCTAGGTAAACTTCCATAATGCTTAACAATCTGAAACACATTGTGAACAGAATCTGCAGAAAACCTGTAGGAAATCCCCCCAATATCTGTATTGTAAAACAGCATGTTCCAGTACACCCACCTTCCCCTCCAACATCCAGCTTTTCCCACCCTCCAGTCTCTCTCGAGGCAAAGCAAGCTCTTAGCCATGAATCAAACCCCTTAAGTAGTTTGATTCAAGTGCCCCACCCTGTATCCCTTTACTTGATCAACACTTTCCAGTTCCTTGGACCATGCTAAAGAGGTGTTGGGGGAGGGTGGGGATCTTACTCTGGCATACTCCTTAGTCCACAAAGTCCAGAGGAAAAAACTCCCATGCTGCCTCCTTTCTGAATGACTCAAGTGTAATTGTGACACCTAGGGCTGAAGGGAGGTACCGAGCATTCCACCATCACTCACCTAGGACACATGCTCTTACTGGAATTCTTTGGAGTTTCCTGGTGATGGGGGTCAATTTCTGTCCCCTGCTTGGCAACAACACTCCCCAGGAGAGATCCTTTGTAGCTTCCATCAATTCAGCAGCTGGCCTCACTCTGATCTAACATAATTCTTCACACCCATGTAGCCCCCATTAACTCAGCTCTTTCCCTTTGTCTGTCATCTCCCCCTTACCACATGAGCTGAAGTTTCTCCAATGATGTCCACTCAGTCACCTGTTCCTCCTCCATCAACATCTGTCCAGCTTGGACCTGAGCCTCTCCACAATCACAAGATTCTGGAAAGTAGATGTGCTATGATGCTACAGTGGAGTCAAGTGAGATCTGGGTCCAAATCCTAATTCTTACATTTACTATCTGTGTGAATCCAGGCAAATCACTTAACCTCACTGAGCCTCAGTTTCTTCATCTGTCAAATGGGATAAGCACATTCAAAGGAGAGCATGAGTACATATATAGCAGTTTGAAAACTTTAAGTGCTATATAAATGTCAGCTAAGTCTTAACTTCCCCTTTTTTAGAGAGGAGGAAACTGAAGGCCAGAGAAAAGTGACTTGTCCAAGGTCATCAAGGTGGTCCAATGAAGACACAGGTCCTCTGATTACTGATTAATCCAGCTTAGCCCGGGCCATCCTTCCAGGTTGGATGTTGCCCAAACAGGAGAAGCTCTGTTTCAAGAGCCCCGCCCCAGCCCATACGACCAATTGGGTGAGTGTGGACAAGCCCCTTCCCGTCACAGAGCCTCAGGTTCCTCTTGTGTAAGACAGGGAAAACAGGGACACTGCTGAATCGCCAAGGCTTCTGCTCTCACTGTCCAAGCACCCATTCTCTGGGCTGCTCGGCAGCTAAAGGAGATACTAGACTGGGGAAAATCATTTTTCAGGCTGAGGAGGCAACAGGAAGATGAAAGATGACATGACAAGCAGACAGGCTTGAGGCTTGCCCCCTCCTGACTTTTCCCATCTGGTTTCCGTCTGAGCCAAGCAGCCGGCCAGGTGGTTTTCATCTGGAGACAAAACCCCAACAGTTCCAATCAAACAGAAACTCCTGACTACAGCAACTACTCTGGGCAAATTCATCCCAAGGGCACACATCTAGGGCATTAGCCAGTGAGTGGTCATGGGGATGGAATGGGGTCTCAGATGAGGGACATCAGGCAGTGACATGGCCACAAAACCCACTAGACTAATTCTACAAGACCCACTGTCATTCTGGCAGAACTGACCAAAAAGACCATCTTAGTGTCCCCTCAGCTACCACCAATATTCTCCCAATGAGGCTCTAGGAGAAAGAATCCCTGCAACAGATGGCCGACCCAAAGATAACATGTGGGGAAGGAGACTAGGACTGACAAAGGGGTGGCTTTGATCTCCTGAGGAGGGAGAGGGTGTCCTGCTTGTCGATACAGTCCTCTCCAGGGGCGTCTCAACCCTAGAGAAGGAGAGGCAATGACAGAGCAGCCAAGGAGGGAACCTTGGAGTTCTCAAAATGGCACTAGCCAGAGGCATTGGCAGAGTAGGACTGGACCAAGCCTCTGCCATGGGAAGGGACACAGAGGAGGAGAGGAACGGTCCTGTGGCCACACACAGCTGGCCCGGACAGGAAGTAGCGAATTCGGGCCTTGCTCTCCACTTCTCCTGAATATACATAGGAGTTTTCCATGAAACTTGGGATAAAATATCCAGCTCTCCAGACCTCTCTCCATGCTGGTCTACACTGGCCCACAACAAAGAACATAGCTGACCCCCCTCCCTCCCCCAGGGGACTATGGAAGAAGTATGTGTAGAATCTTCCTGTGTGACTACATGATGAACAGGGCTCTGTGAGAGCTCTTGTGCAAAGAAACACTGGGTGGGTGTCTCTTAGCAAGGCTGACAGACCACACCACAGAGGACTTCCCCATTTCTCCCCCACCCCCTCGCCTGATTTCCAGGCTGGATCTATGGGAACTCAAACAGCTGGCCAAGAGGCTTAAACCTGGGTGGGATGAGCCAATGGTCCAGTTATCTGGAGAGGAATGAAAACAGTGAGCACAAGATTGTCTAAATACCAAAATGGTCCAGCTGCACTTACCTCATGTTAAGCAATGACAGATTCAAGTAGAACATATACATTATGCTTATATGTTTACCAAAAGAAAGGTATGTGGTAGGCTAGGCAGCATGTTACCAGTAATATCTTAAATTCAAAGAGTGGTGTAAGAGAGATCAAGGATGTGTATAACCAGGAAAAAAACAAAACAAGGCTGCACTGGGGAGAACAGCTGGGCGGCCTGCATATTCCCCAAATATCACCCGACAAGAAGCACTGGTTCCCACCTCACCAGGCTCAGACCTCACAGGGCGTTACTACAACAAATCTGCAAACCCTCAATAAGCAAACACACCACCTCTGGGGCCTTGGGCACATGCACATCCACACATTCCCATTTTTTCAAAAGTATGTGGCCACTACCCGTGTCTGATACAGTATCTCATTTAAGAGTCTGGCTGTTTTGGTCATCACATACAGTTACCCCTTCCACATCGTGGGGCTTAGGGGCGCAGCACCCCCATGATCAGGAAAATCTGCAGAAAAGGTTTTGGCCCTCCCTCCATAGCAGGAAAGTCTGAATTATTATGGCATTAGCGGATAAATATGTTGATACTGTACAAGACTATGCATATATTTTATACATTTCTTAGTTTCTAAACCTTTTCTGTCATCTACAGCTTCTGAAAACTCCCCCAAATTCACATTTAATTTCTTATGCTGACTCGAGATATATTGAAGCCACAATGTGGAAAGCTGCGATGTGGAAAGGATAATTGTATTCTCAATCAGTGGCATGGAGCTCTGGTGTCATAAGATGTGGAATCAAATCTCATCAAATACATTCCCAGTCCCATTGTTTCCTAATATGTAAAATGAGGTAGGAAATGGACTACATGACTTCTAGGTCCTGCCCAGTTCTAAAATTCTGCTTTTCTTTGATCATAAAAAGGGGTCCCTCCCATTCAAAATGAGTCAGAGCCACTGACCTAGAGGTCGGCCTTTAGCACACTGGGTGGATCCTCCATGGTGGACTTCTGGAGGGACATGGGCAAGAGTAACCCGGGATGAGAAGACATGGATGGGTTGTGCTCTGTCTGTACCCAAGGAGGTCTCCTCCTAAGAAAGCATGTGATGGAATCGAAAGAACACTAAACTTGGGCTGCGAGTCCTGGGTCCAAGCCTGAGCTCTGATGCTAGCTTATGTGACCCAAGGCAAGTCATTTGCAAACATGGAATGTAAGCCTGAGTTTCCTCATCAGTCGGAACCCTACTGCCTACTCCCAGAGTGATCTGGAGGAAAGTGCTTTGTCATCCTTCCCGAGGCACACAAATGTGGGTCATTCTGGACGCCCAGAGCCACCTATGTCCCCAACACGGCCATTCTGTCCGCCAGATCTTTCTGTAGGTCTGAAGAGACTCTCCTCGTAAAGCCTTCCCACGCAGCCATGTGGAAGTCCTTGGAAACATCAGCCCAGACAATCATGACTTCGATATGCTGGCAGAGGGAGACGGTCGGTATCCAGTCCAAGTGAATCCTAATGAGATTTTCCTATGTATCTTCATGGTGACTTTAAGATTTTCCAATGGAGCTGAATACATTAAGAACCTAATCCCCCGGCAAGAGAGAGTAGAAGTTCTGTCACTCCCTTGCTCAAGATCATTCACTGCCTCTCTGTTGCCTACTAGGTGACATTCAAGGCCCTGTGCAGTCTGCTGCTGCCTAACCTCCCCAGACTTCTCCTAGCATCCCTCTGAGCATATTCTTCACCCCGGGAGAACCGGACAGACTGCTCCTATCCCATCCCCAAACACATCCCGACTTTCCCATCTCTGTTTCTTTGTACCCCAGACTGCCTTCCTTCCCCTCTTTCCATTTGTGGAATTACCCTCGTGGTCAAAGCGCAGTCAATGCAGATCTTCCTTCTCACATTTATCACACAAGGAAGTGTGGTGGGAGTGCAAAGAGCTCTGGTGTCAGAAGGCACGGGTTCACCTCTCACCTCTGAAACTCCCATCCGTATGACCTCAGGGAGTCCTCTCACTTGCCTGGGTCTCAGTTTACCCATCTGTAAAAAGAAAAGCTTGGACTAGCTGGCCTCTGAGGTCCTTCCCAGCACTTGAAGTGATCCTAAACCACAATAGTGACTCAGTGATGCCCTAAGGCCCCCTCAGCTCCAACTCTAAGATCCTAGGGATTGAAGCCGTGCAGTCCTCAGCATCCAGAACTTGCTTTTTTCCCCGACAGTCTTCAGACTCTTCAACTACTTCTCCATTCATTAGGGGTTAAGAAGGGAAGAGAGTGCATGTTGGTTTGATTACAATACTAGTCTGTGTATCTTTGTTCATGTCCAAAATTTGATCCAGCTGGGTTAATTTAGCTCTGGCTACCCCAAATTCCTCTCAATTTCATCTTTCTATCGATTGATGCTGACAACCTTGGGAGCAAGTTTCAATTCACTCCTTAAGTCTATTCTTCAGTATGAAGCACACGAGAAAGGTCCATTATTTTTGCTATGTAAGAACTTGGGACTCTTGCCCCAAGGCTGGGGACTAGGCACAAGCTGCTGGTCCAAATGGGTAGTATGATTCCAAAAAGAACTAGCCCAGGGGCAGCTACGTGGTGCAGTGGATAAAGCACTGGTCCTGGATTCAGGAGGAGCTGAGTTCAAATCCGGCCTCAGACACTTACCACTTACTAGCTGTGTGACCCTGGGCAAGTCACTTAACCCCAATTGCCTCACTAAAAAAAAAAAAAAAAGAACTAGCTCATCCAGGACTCACTTTAAATTCTCTCCCATCCCTAGTATGAGTAGTGTGACCTTGAGGAAGTTAGAGTCACCAGTTAGTCAGGCCCCTGGAGAAATGAGGCTTCCAATTTAGAGCTTTAGCTTAGGGAAGAATCCAGAAAGAGACCCCAAGTCAAATGACTCAACCATTTGTTTTGATGGTGCTGAATACCCCACACAAAAACATTTCTAGTCTTTCTTTCCATAACAGCAAGAACCCCTGGGAACTAAGGGGTGCTCACCTACTGCAGAACGGCCAAACAAAATGTGGTGAAGGAACATAACATACCATTGCTGCACCATAAGAAATGACGAAATGAACCATTTCAGAGGACAATGGGAAGACCTCTATGAACTGATACAGAGTGAAGAGAACTAGCAAACTAAAAGTACTACTTGTACGAAGCCACAGCATTACAAAGAAAACTTCCAAAGATGCTAAAACTCTGATGAATGCAACAATAAGCCACGATGCCAGAGGACTGAAGATGAACATGGTGCCCAGGCTCCTGCCAGCAAGGGGAAAGAATTGAAATGCAGAATAAGACATATAATTATATATTTGGGGGGGTGTGGCCAATGTGGGAATTTGTTGTGCTTAATTTGTTCTGAGGGTTTCATCTAATTTTATTGTTAGATGGGGAAAAAGGACGTGGGGTGCAGAGGGAGAGCCAGATGATAAATGCATCTAAATAAATTAAGTAAATAAGCAAGCAAGCAGATAAACAAACAGATGGACTGACAGATGGGTGGATAAATCAATAAGGCTATGCATGAATCAATAAGGTTATTAGCCCCAGAGTCACAGAAAGGGCCTTACTTATCGAAACTCCTCATTTACAGATAAGGAGACAGACTAGAGAAGTGATATGATTTGCAACCAGGGTCACAGGGCAAGTTAGTTACAGAGGCTGATGAAAATCCAAACAGAAAACAGACATTTGAAGTTGCTTCACATTTGACTCATCTATCAAAAGGATGTTTATGCCTTTTTGCAAAGTCTCCCTCTCCCTGTGCAGCCTTCCAAATAAGATCACCTGGTCCATTTGAGGCACACAAGCTGACAAGTAAGTTGAATACTTGTCACTCAAACCACATCTGTTGTATACAGAGAGAGTGACCTGTATTTCAGCAGCCAACAGCCACCACTGAGATTTATAAAGTCCCATTATTTAGGAGGACCCTGAAGGAACAAGACCAATGTTAGGAGACTCAGAGACCCCTAATCAAATCCCCCAATTTCAGAGACAAAGAGACAGAAGGCTAGGTTCATACAGCAGATAGAGAACTAAGCCTGGACTTGGGAAAGCCTGAGTTCAAATCTGGCCTCAGGCATTTACTAACTGTGTGACCCTGGGCAAGTTACTTAACCACTGCTTGCCTCAGTTTCCTCAAGAGTAAAATGGGGATAATTGTACCTGCCTCCCAGGGCTAATGTGAGGATCAAATGAGATGTTTTTAAGGTACTTAGCACAGTGTCTAGCACATATCAGGGCATTTAAAAAATGCTTGTGGGGGCAGCTAGGTGGCGCAGTGGATAGAGCACCGGCCCTGGAGTCAGGAGTACCTGAGTTCAGGTCTGGCCTCAGACACTTAACACTTACTAGCTGTGTGACTGGGCAAGTCACTTAACCCCAATTGCCTCACAAAAAAAAGAAAGAAAAATGCTTATGCCGCCCCCCAAAGAAAATAAGGTCACATAACAAATCCGTGACAGGCTCAGCAAGTGCAGAAGTACAAAATAAATATTTGAAGAAATTTTTGCATTAAAGGAGGATATTTAAACTTTTTGAAAAGGTCTGTGGCAAGATTCTTTTAAAAAGGGTGGGGAATGGTCGACATTTCTATCTTTGCTTCCCAGTGCCCTAGGCCAGTACCTTGCAGAGCACTTTAATAAATGTTGAACTGAACTGAAAAATAGCCAAGTGCTTTTATGATGTGCTGCTCAAAACGCCTAGGGCAATGAGTTCAGGTAAGTAGCAGCCACACTGACACCTGAGTGCTCTGACATCAATCATCTTGTCAGAGCCTCCCAACGATCCCAGGAGACTAGAAGTTCACTTAATACTACTCTAGTTTTTATAGATGACAAAACGGGCTCAGAGACGGGAAATGAACTTGGCCATGGTCACATGACTAATAAACTGTGAACAGAGAGCATGAGCTCAGGCTAGTCCAGATGCCAAGCCCAGCCCTCTGTTATAACCCACTGCCTCTCAAGAACCAAGAACGTTCTCAAGAACGGAACAAGCAGGGAAAAGCATTCAGTGCTTACTCTGCTAAGAGCTGGTGACATAAAAACAAGAAGACAATCCCTCTCCTGAAGCATTATGATATCACTGGGAAAAACAATACACAAGAGGGATCCAGAGTTGGAAGTCTGGGAGGAGGGAGGCAAGTGGCAGCAAGAGAAGGAGAAAGTTCACCTGTCAAAGCTTATGATCCTAAGGGCAGAATGGGAGTGTCAGTGGGCAGGAGAAGAAGGCCACAGTACAGATGATATGACTTGGAAATGACAGGAAGTGACCTAATGAACTGGTTCAAGTCAAGATCAGATGAAAGCTCAACCACCAATCAGAACCCAGGCTCCCAGGGCCAAGGGCCAAGTTCTGACAGGAGGAGGGGAGCCAGAAAGCACCCACCATGGTTTGGAAAGACCACCTATATAAAAGGAGGGCCACCTGTACTTCAGCAAACTTGAAGCACCCCTGGCAGAGCCCCCAGATCAGCAAGGTGGTACAGTGGATAGAGCACCGACCCTGGATTCAGGAGGAACTGAGTTCAAATCCAGCCTCAGACACTTGACAATTACTAGCTGTGTGGCCCTGGGCAAGTCACTTAACCCTCATTGCCCCCCAAAACCAAAACACAGTCCTAGCCCTCAAGGGGGACAAACAAGCTCTACACAGAATAAACAGGAAATAATTAGCAGAGGCAATTAAGAGAGGCTGGTGAAGGTGACAGGAAAAAATGAGATTTTAGTTGGGACCTAAAGAGAAGCAGGGAGGTCAGGAGAGCAGAGGAAGGAGAATGTTTCCATTATTGGGGACAGCCAGAGGGAGGGTCAGATGGAATCCAAATATTAGAAGGCACATTTCCAGAGGATCTCAGATTTGGAGGGTCTTCCTTCAGTGGCCCAATTCACAGTAACACAGCCAATAAGTGCAGCCTCTGCTAAAAGACCTCCAAGGAGAGGGAGCCACAAGATCAAGAAGCTGAGGCCTCCTTCAGCTGGTGCCCCGTGGTAAGTAAGTGTTGAAGCCATGAAGAAAAGCCAGGGCACCCAATTCCTTACTGAGTCCTTCCTACAACATCCCAGCCAAGAAGGGGCCTTGACCATCTCTTCTGAGTCTAGCTCCTATCAGGAGCTCTTGTGTTTCAGAAGGATAAAAGAATGGAAACCCAGAAGAAAACAGGAAAAGGACGAATCCAGCTAAAAACAGTCACATGGTCCCAGACTGTTTTGGAAAGATGTAAATATACGATCCCCCAGCATGCCATTACCAAAGCTGGTCTTCCAAACGACCAAAAGGGATATTTCCTAACTCAGAGAATTGTCTTTGCTATTCCAGGACTCCACTCTGCATTCAGAAATATCATCTGGTGCCATCATCTTGGCACTATTATCTGGTGCCAAGGGAAAGTCTCCCCAAACACCAATTGTGTAGAAGTGAACGTTGCCCACAATGTGTGACAGACAGCATAACAAGGGATATGCCCTTGATCGAGTACACATGGGGACTAGTAGGGCTATTATTGCCAGCTGTCAAGTATTAGGGCTGGTGCCATTTCCGGCTCAGGACTTTAGGCTTAGGCCTCTTCCCAACCGTTCAACAACTTAGAAGCTTCTCTTATCTTCAGTGTCTCTCTGCCTAGTATCCCCCTCTCTTCTGACTCTGAATCCACCCACATCTCCCTCATTCTTCCCCCACTAGTGACAGCTAGTAAGTGTCAAGTGTCTGATGTCAGATTCGAACTCAGGTCCTCCTGAATCCAGGGTCAGTGCTCTATCCACTGTACCACCTTGCTGTCCCATCTCGCTCATTCTTAAAAAAAAAAAAATTCTCATTTGATTCAATCAACCCTGTTGACTATTATCCTGCATCTTCTCCCTTTCTCAGCTAAATTCCTTGAGACTGTGTGTTATTTTCCAGAAGAGTAATAAGGGATTCATCCACACACGCTATACATCTGCTTGCCTTGGTTATCTCCCCCTGGAGAAATCTTAATCACTGTGCCTACAAAGCCGTACACAAACACCATCATTTACCTGGGATGCTACCAGTGTAGGCCAATGTCCTGTGTAGCAGCTGCATGCTGCCAAACCAATGAAGCCGTGTTAAATGTCACAGTTCATCTAGGTCTTCAAGAGGCTGTATGTGAGACGTTGGAAAGAGGATTCTTGCTGGATGGTCCCTGACATGCCCACCATCTCTGAAACCCAGAGGTCTGTGATCTGGGGGCAAAGTGACCCCATATGGGCACAGAGCTGGATTCATTCACCACTACACGAGTTATACCTTGATTATCTTTCTGGGGTGGCCTGGGGACTCAAGGTGGTAACATGTCAACTTCAGGAACACAGACATTCACATTTTGTCCATGTTAGCTTGTCGCCATTGTTACAACAGGCCACTTCTGCAAAAGTGCCATCCCTGGTGCACTTTCCTCTTGGCAACGCCACTGCAGTTAGTGGTGACATGTGCAGGAAGCAGATGCTCCGGGCTGGCACCCCACCACACCCCGGATATTAAATGTGCCCCTGTACTAAAGGGGCCTGCAAGATAGTTCTTAGCCAGCTTACATCCCAACTCACAGAAGCTCCCAGGGGTTTCTTATACCTGTCCACCATGGATAAGGGGTGGGCAGCTGGTAAATTGGGTTCTTCTTTGCTTTAATGTTAAGATCAAGCAATACTCTAGGGTTAGGGGAAAAGGGTTAAACTGGAGATAAGACTGCTACAAATGCTTGCAGGAAACTCTGGACCAGGAAGACAGTGCTTTAGACAAGCTGCCCATTCATGCAGCCAACATTTAAAAGACTCAAGCCCCAGAATAAGTGCTGAGGGAAGATATAGAAATGAACAAAACCTAGTCACCCCCCACCCCCACTAAGAATCTCGTAAGGAAAATAAGGCACGGACACAAATAACAGAATGTTGTTGGTATCTCTGGAAGATAAAGTGCAAGAATGCAGGGAAGTTAGAGACGGAGCTTGGTATTGTGGTTGGGTGAGTGGGAGACAAGGGGATGGGTCAGGCAGGGCAAGTCTAGGGGAAGAGGTGTTTGAAGTGCTTCTTGAAATACAAGGAGAATATCAGCACGAAAAGTTTGGGGAAGGGACAGGCAGCTGTCCAAGAAAGCAAAACCAACCCCACAAGTTGTTTGTGACTATGCAGGAGTGTTCATTGTAATCAAATGAAATGGAGTCAGGGAAAATGCTCTGAAAACTAGAATCCCATCTCTGTCAACGCCATGCAGCGAGGGTAAAGGGCGTGTGGGAGCTGGAGCCTCTCCCCTAACTAAGGCAATGCCCAGGGTGCCAGTCTGTGACCACCTTGTGATGAGGTACTCCAAGCAGATCAGTGATCAGGCCCCTTTGGGCAGAATCCAACACTCGCTCTCCAGCTCCAGTTGGAGACTTCCTCTCAAAAAAAAATTTTATTTTAAATTTTAAAACAGAAAAGGAAGAGTTCTAGCATAAGGATGAATTCAATTCCATATTTATGAAGCATTTTCTGCAGCCAAGGCACTGGCCTTCAAGGCACTTTCATTCTGCTGAGGTTTGGGGTTTGTTTTTAGCGGCTGCAGGGGCTCCCAAAGCCACAGGCCTGAAGTGGAAGAAAATCTCAAGGTGGGAGGTCTTAATGGGCAGGGGGGTGGGGGGAGCAGGTGCATAATGTTTATGCCAGGGAAAGGCAATAGGTAACAAGGTACCGAGGCCAAACATGAGGTACTCCGCTCAGAGGAATGCCAATCTCCTTTAGTAGACAGACTAACCACCTGAGGTGGTTTGTTGTGGGAGAATCTCAGCTAAGGTCTCCCAAGTATGAACTGAGCCTCCAGACCAGGGCTGCAGCAACATCTTTGTTCCCCTTGGGTGCACCTGGGTAAGAGGAGCTAAGAGGATTCATTCCAGCAACCTTAAAGAGGCGCTTTTGAAGGTCTTGCACAGGAAATGAAATAACGGCCAGCATTCCTGCCTCGTGCTTGGAGATTAACCGGAGGGGGGGGGGGGGGAATGTGCAGGAGTGGGAAAAGGTGTTCAGAGACTCTATTTAGCCCCACAAAAGGCAGGAAGTTCCAGGAAGAGACTATCCTAGTCTCACCCAGCAGGGAGGCAGTCAAAGAAAGTTCAATTATAGCCATTCACAAAGGGAGGAGCCCAGGGATTAATGGACTCCTTAATTTTTTAATTTCCTGGGGTTTACGGCTAATTAGACCCTTAGCAACTGTAAGCGATCAAATTTCATCCCAGTTAATTTAACAACTGAAGGTGGACTATGGCACAGAAGACATCACTGTGCCCTAGGGACCACGGACACAGCAGACAATGCACGCCTACTGCCTTCCTCCTACTCATTAGGAATCTCTAATTCCCCCCACGATGAATGAATGACACAGAGGACAGCTCCAAGGGGGCTAATCTGTGGCTTCCCTGACATATGCTTGCCCAGGACCCATCCAGAAGCCCACGTGGGTATACGCATTTCAGTTCTCTCATTTAGAGGTTCTCTCATTTAGAGGATGCCTGTCCGAAAGGCCTCTTCCCATCAGAGGACACAGAGCTAACAGGCACTTCCCAGATCATCTCATCTAACCCCTTCATTTTACAGAGAAGGAAGGTCAGAGACCCCAGAGAAGGCAGAGAGGCAGCATTCTGAAGTGAAGAGAACTGGACTTGGGAGTCAGAAAGGCCAGGGCAATTCCTAAACCAACACTGTGTGACCCTAGGCAAGTTGTTTCACCTGGGCCTCAGTTTCCCTATCCGTAAAATGGATAATTCTGTCCATAGCGACTACCAACAGCTATGCTGTCCAGGCTTAAATGAGGTAAAATGTGTAAATCACTTCTGTAAACTATCTAGTGCTATGAAAGTGACAACCATTATTACTATTCATTTTTTTGACTTTCCGAAAGTCACAGCACCAGTAAGAAGGATCATCAGGAATTAAACCCAGGTCACAGAATGAGAGAATCAGAAGGGACCTCAGTGGCCCTCACATGACACGAACCCCCACCTGCCTCTAAACCCAATGCTTCTGCTACTAACCCAAGCCACCTGCCACATGCAGTCAGGCTCTCCCTGAAGGCATTACGGACAAAGTCCCCCAGGGCTTCTATCAGAGAGCCCATAGCCAAGTGGGTGAAAGCCGTACCACGCCATTCCAAAGCCCCTTCACAAACCTTTCCTCTCACAATCATCTGAATATGTCAAGTGGCTGGATGAGAGAGGACATAAAAAGGAGAGAGGAAGCAGGAGACAAGGGAGAGACGAGGAGACAAGCCCAGCATTGCACAGGAGGAGAATGGGCCAGAACGTCCCTGGGAAACCACAAACATTTTAGTGGCCCCCAAACTGCTCCCAGAAAAAAACAGCCCATCTTCTTAATACCGATATTCTCCGGTTACTCTATGGGTGCCACTGTCTCTTCAGAACTGAAAGAGAATCACCTCAAGAGTAAGAGGGGGTGAGCAAGTGATGTGAACACGGGATAGTTAGTGCATGGGCTCCCAGCTGACAACAGAGATCGAGGAAGGCCTTATGGGAGCAGTAACACAATGCCCCCCCCCCCCCCCCCCCCCCCCCCGCACAGACGGACTAACTGGGTAAGACAACTGGGGCACTAAGTGCAGATCACTGGGTCGACATGACTTTTGGCAGCTCCATAAGGCTGAAGTGACTTTCCGGGGATCACACAGGCTCGCAGCAGAAAACCCCTTATGGCTAGAACGGAGCTGAGTAGCAGCCTATGGTTTTTTCTTTCCTTTCTTTTTTCTTTTTTGGAAATTGAATCTTGCCAAGTTTTCATCAGCATGAAACTGCCACTGATCCTTACTTAGCCAAGCTTCCTTCTAAGGGGACCTGAAAACAGTCTACAGAGAAAACAAGAGACAGGAAGCACTGAGGCCTCTGAGGCAGATCCGACAGACTTGGCCCAAACCTCTAAGAGACAGGCAGTACTTCATAGGGTGGATTTAAAGACAAAAGGGATCGGAGGGGGCTATCTATAACTCCTCACACATACACCCATTTTAAAAGGCCAGAGAGGTTAAGGAACTTGCCCGTGATCACACAGCCAGCAGGATTCCCCAGCTTTCACCACCAGCTTCTCTTAAAGAACACCAATACCTTAATGTTATCTAACGCATTTCTCCTAAAACTCAAAGCACAACTCTCCAGAACAATGGCAGCTCCCACCCGTGGGTAGCAGACCCTGGGGCCTCCAGAATAGTGGCCCATCCTGGCTGCAACAACAGAGGCACCAAGTCCCTACAAGAGCTGAGCGTGAATCTTCTACTTGCTCTTTTTTTTTGTTTTTGGTTCTTTTTGGGGGTTTTTGGCAGGGCAATGAGGGTTAAGTGACTTGCCCAGGGTCACACAGCTAGTAACTGTCAGGTGTCTGAGGCCGAATTGGAACTCAGGTCCTCCTGAATCCAGGGCCAGCGCTTTATCCACTGTGCCATCTAGCTGCCCCGTACTTGCTCTTTTTAATTGTACACCAATGGCGTGATTAATAAAATAAAAATGGCCTTTTGAGCATGCCTGAATTCATGGCAGCTTTGGGATATTCCTATCACGGCACAACTTGGGTGGAGGGTAAGGAATTTGAGAGAGGTTTTGGCCTTACAAAGGGATCCCAGGTTGGAAGGCACTGCTGCAAGCTTAGGGAGCCAATTCTCTTTAAGAAACAAGTGACTGGGGCAGCCAGGTGGCACAGTGGATAAAGCACTGGTCCTGGATTCAGGAGGACTTGAGTTCAAATCTGACCTCAGACACTTGACACTAGCTGTGTGACCCTGGGCAAGTCACTTAACCCTCATTGCCCCACAAAAAAACCCCAAACATCCCCCCCCCCCACCAAAAAGAAACCAGTGACTGACAACTGAACTGATGTAGCCCTGCTCTCAAGAAGACAGCCCATTCTGGGGGGTCAGCAAGGTCAAAATTTTGCATAATTAATACTGAGACATTTTCATTTCTATTGTAGTAAACATTGATGAATATGACCCACATGAACCAAGACTCTTCAGGGGGTCCTCAGTCATTTTTAAGAGGATAAAGAGGAATGGCTTGTCCAGTGCAATCTTTTATCACCCATCTCCCCACTGCTCCAGTGTTCTTGTTCCGATTCAGTCTCTTCCCCTTTTCAGAGCCTTCTTTCTTCTCCTTGGCCATGTAAATACCTCAAAGAAACCAAGTAACTAGAACTATCTAGAACTGTTTAACTCTAAAAGCAGTAAGTTCTAGACTGGTATACCTAGCCAATGCACAACTAGTCAGCGCACCTAAAGCCTAAAATAAAGCAGATAAAGTCATCTAAGGGCTAGAACTCCAGTTCGAGAAGCCCACCTGACACACACTGGTGGCTGTGTGCACTTTAGCAGACAGGACACACTCTCTTCACAGTCTTGGTACCTCTTGATGGCTCTAAGTTGCAGAGAAGGTATCGACCTGAACTGGTCCAAGTTCTCTCACCAGATGGTTCTCTATCATGTTCAATGAGCAAAAGTCCTCCAAATCAGGGACATAGGACCTACCAACAAAAAGTACTTACAGCCCCCTCCTCAGGGAGAGAGTGCGTCATCATCAGTTATATTGTTGTGGGATGCTAACCACCACCTAGAGCAGGGTGGGAGCACCTCCATGGTGCAGCAGCGGATACAATGCTGGGCCTGGAGTCAGGAAGGTCTGAGTTCAAATCCTGCCTCAGACACCTACTATCTGGGTGATCCTGAGCAAGTCACTTCACCTATGTGTACCTCCGTTTCCTCATCCATAAAACAAGGATAATAGCATCTATCTCCTGGGGTTGTAGTGAGGACCACATGGGATCACAGCAAAGCACTGAGTCTGCCACACAGTAAGTGCATTATAAATGATGGCTACTTCTAAGAAACGCTTCCTTTGCCACAAAAGCACCCCCCCACCCCCATCTTCTCCTCCCCCCCGCCCAGGTCCAGGGCCTGCTTCTGTCAGCCACAAGCACAGGAGAGAACCAGAAGAATCTCTCCTAGCAAGGAGGTTGGCAGTCACTGGACACCCTGCCTAAGCTGGACAAAACGCCAGGCTCTACCAAGCTCTTCTCTATGAGTAATGTCCCTGCTTCCCTGCACAAGGCAGAGGGTGGAGAAACCCATATTTAAAGCCAAAGCCCCACCCTTTAAAAAACGTTAAATTAGATCTTAATATTATTTAAAACCTTTGCTACTCACAGACTTCCTCATGCAAAGTTTTAATTCCGGATAGTAAGCCTCCGAAATCACCAACTGGAACCTGCAATTATGTCGGGCTATGAGAGTCTTTAACAGAAACCCCTCACAGATGGGTCATTTATGGTTCTCCAAAAGCTCCTCTATAGACTAATGTACCTGATGGGAGTGAATGCTTAGCCTTGAACATCCCCTAGTAAGCCAAGCAGGGCTTCATTCCATGATGAATCCAGCAAGTTCATTCTCTAGTTAACAAGAACATGGTCAATGCTCCTCCTCCTGTGAGGGGGCTGCAGCTCGGCACAGTGGAAAGGAGCCTGGAGCTGGGAGAAGAGGAGGGCTTTGGGCAAGTCACTTCAACTTCCCTGGGCCTCAGCTCCTCCTGAATAAAACAAGGGCACTCACCCTGATGACCTGCTCTGAGCCAACAATTTCATCAATCCCTTGACTTCTAGAAGGTTTTAAAGCTAACCAAGTGTTTTCTTCCCAAATACCTTGGGAGGGAGGTACTACAGATATTTTTATCCTCACTTTACAGACATGAGGCTCAGAGAGTTGAAGCACCTTGCCATGAGCAAGGCCAGCTAGTCTAAGTCTGAGTCTAAGGCCACCACAGTGGGAAATGCACTAGGCCTGGAGGCAGGAAGAGCTGAGTTCAAATCCAGCCTCAGACACTTATCAGCTATGTGACCTCAGACAAGTCACTTAATCACTGTCTGCCTTGGTTTCCTCAGCTGTCAAATGGAGTAACAGCACCTGCCCAGAAGGGCACTGGAAAGTGCTGGCACAGAGCAAGGGCCGGGGCTCGACACATAAGAGCTATCTAAATGCTTGTTTTCCCTCCCCCTTCCCTTTGCACTGAACACATTTGGCTTTGATGTAACGGTGAATGCATGATCAAGTCCTTACCTCTCCCTAGAAGTACATTTCACCACAGTAAGTGATCAGTAGGTTGTCAAGTTTGAAATCAGACTCAAAGTTGACCATCTTGCAAAGATAACACACTAAAAGCTATTTAAATTTGGATCTGTGAGCCTCAGCAAGATTCACTTGCATAAAAATAACCAAAAAAGGAGGAGTCTGTTTTCTCTGGTCAGGGTCTGAGAAGTAAGACTCTGGTTTTGAAATAGGATGCGATTTCTAAGACTTGAGCCCTCAAAGCTGCCATTTCTGTCTTCCTGTCCCAGCAGACCTATCACAAATGCTCCTGTCAAACCTATAAGATCTTGATGTTGAAATAAACACCCCAAATCCAACATTTTTTCATGTTTGACTATGAAAATAATTACAATTAAAACTAAAATGCATCACATTGAAATTTTAAATAGTAGGACATTTTAAACCATAAGAAACCAATAGACCTGACACCCAGGACATTTATGAGAAGGCAAGGAGGAAGTACATTCCCAACATGGAGAGCTACATATACAAAAACATGGGTGTGGGGAATGGGATGTCATATGGTCAATCATGAAACTCTATGTCCTATGGCTGTACAGTGAAAAAGCACACAATTTAAATTCAAAGGACCTGGGTTCAAATTTTGGATCTGTCATTTAACCTCTCTAGGCCTCAGTTTCTTCATTTGTAAATAAGTGTGTTTGAACTGGATCAGAAAATGTGGCCCATAACAGTGCAGCCTGATACTTAACAAAATAAATCAAAATACAATAAAACATGGATAATGTTAATATGTGGCTTTCTAAGTGAATATGGAGTCCTCTTTGATACCACTGGATTTGCCGCCTTCCACTCTATGATCTCTTCTAATTCTAACAGTTTTCTTTTTCTTTTTAAATTTTTTATTCTGAATTTAAAAAACAAAGAATTGCGCATTTGCATTTGCAGAAAAGAAGAGAGGAAGGATTGTATATGAAGCTGGAAACCTCTTATATGTAGCACGCTTCTTCTTTTAAGTATATAATAAAAAGCAGGATGTAACTTTGAAAGCTGTCCTACCTACCTGTGTTTCCTTCTGGTCTTTGCTGTACTTTTTTGCCTGACATTGTTTTCTAAGGGTCTCTCCCAACTTTGACATTCTATGTTCAGAAGTCTCTCCCAGTTCACCACTGTGTTTTCTCTGTTCAAGTCACTCCTAACCCTGAAGTTCAGTGTTTTCTGGCCCCTCCCAGCTCTGAAGATTATGATTTTATTAGCAGAATGCCACCAACAATTGGCCCAGCAGAGCATCAAACAGCCGTCAAGTTACAATCTATGCCGAAAGCAGCGTGCTATGTACTGTGGAGGAGCTACAAGCATAATTAAATCACAGTCCCTCACACCACTGCTTCTGAGAAAGGGCCTTGCTTGGTATTGCCAAAGCATCAGGAGCTTTGCAACCAACAGTCCATACAGTTAAATGAGTCTTGCAGAAGCAAGCTGAGAGAGAAGCAGTTCCACCCTAAGAGCCTTCTGGTCTAGAGGTCTCAAAGACATGATTATCATCAGCCCAGCTACAGGGATGGAAAGGAAGACTTTTCTTCTAGGGGAACAATGATTGCTGCATCCCAACCCACACTAAACTACTGCCCAGTTTTTTCCCATTTATCCTTTGATTTGCTTTCAGGCCTAAGTGGCCAAGGCCCAGAGGCCCAGCAAAGCCTCCCAGTTCGGAGCCAAAGTTCAGCTAACTATCTGGGTTTAAACCTGAGTCTGGGTTGGTAAAGCACCTCATTTAGCTTCCTAACATCTGTTTCTATATCATCATCTCCCAAGTGAACATAACTTAAAGATGTGGGGAAATATATCTACCCTGCTGGGTTACAGGATTTTGAAAGAATGAGATGCCTCCCCCTAACTTCCCCACAGTCCTAAGAATGGAATCCCCCAGGGAAAAACACCAACAACCACAGGATCCTTATTACTACTCAACATTTGCACCTTATTTGAGAGTGGGTAAATGGTGCTGCTTTCAGATAATGGGAAAAGGACTTCACAGTTGATCGCAGAAACGTTGGAGAAGCTGTTTGTTCAAAGAATGAAGCATCCACTGGGCACACCTTGTGAATGCCCATCTTTCTGATTCCTTCCCCCAAATCATCAAACATGGTCAGAGTGTTCCTACCCACCCAAGGACCCATTTTATGGTATTCTAAAGCCACCATCATCTTCATCCCTCCCTCTCCGCCTCCTGACAATACTTTGTAGAGGTGGGAGGTACGCAAGTGGGAGCACTGCACCCCATTATTTTGATGCCATTGGTATTGGTTTTACTGGCTATTTTTATCTCTTCTTTTTTTTCTTTAAAAAAAGAAGTCTTTGTTATATGATATGACTCTGGGAGAAGGAAGGGAAATTGAGGTGCTATATAAAAAAAATTCACAAAAATTGTTTTGTAAAGAAAGTCACTGCCATCAAATGGACGGAGGCTGCTGAAGCCGTGAGAGGCAGGACTAACAGACAGAGTGCCAGCTGGCCCCCGGGTGCCCATGGCCACCAAAAGAACCAAAGGAAACTGGAGCTGCTTGGAAGACTGATAGAAAGTCATGGACAGGCAAATGGGGGGAGGGTGTTATCTGTACTAGGAAAGGGAGAAACCAATCCATGAGCTCCTAGATCCACCAAGTGCAAGCCTGAGACTGTAACGCACAGACCCCCATCGGATGAAGGTGAATCTGGGCTCCTGACAACCATGCCAGTGGAGCACAAGCCCTGAACAGCCCATCAAGCTGAAATGGATTCACGGGGAAGCCCAGCAGATGATGAGTTGGAGCTTTGCTAAGTGCAGAGAGACTCTCCACAAGAAAGAAGACCCTCTGCTAACTAAAGACCTTTTTGCAGCCACTCCATGATGAAGATGATCTCTACCTAAGGCACCAAGGGGCTGCTTTCTTCATAGGTGGAGGCAGCACACATGAAGACAGCATGGGAGGTCTCCGAAGTGCTCACATAGAAGCCTAAAGTCTTCTCTCTTACCCTGGTCAGAGAAAAGCACATAATATTCTCACGGATTCATTGGCCCAACACTTCCTGAGCTCCTGCTATCCGCTTGGCACATAATCCCTGCCTGTCCCCCAGAGTGCACTTGGAGAGCCAGGATCACTCACACCACGTGGAGGGTACAGCGGCAGGCTAAAGGATCCTTTCAGGTTGTACTGATCAGAAAAGCTGTTGTGGAAGAGGAAATGGCCTGTAAGGAGAAGCACTGTTTGCAGCAAGGACTAGATGGGAGCTGTAGTTTTAGTCAAGGAAATGCTCCAAAAGCAGAAAGTTGTGAGGTACTCCCACTGGCTGCTCCAGGATGTTCTGGGGGAGAGAGAGAGGAGACCAAGAAGGCTGATGGAGTTGGGCTATGGAGGGCCCTGAAAGGCAGGCTCATGAGAGGACAAGGTTCTAAGACCTGGAGTTGGAAGGGATCCTAGAGATCACCCAGCCCAGCCCCATCCTTCATAAGTGAGGAAGATTTGGTCAAAAAGATAACCTGTACATAATGGTGCTTAACATACATTTATTATATTGAATAAAGTGGCTTAACCATGGTCATACAAGTAGTAGATAACAGAGTCAGGATTCTAACCCAGGTTTTTTGGCTCCAAACTCAGTGTTCTTTCCTCTAAAGCAGTGTCTTTTTCCATAAGGCAAGTGGGAGCCATGAAAGGTTATGGGGTAGGGGCATAGAGCCATAATCCATGGCTTGAAGGAAGTTTAGTTTAGCTGTGCCCTACAACCTGCAAGAAGAGCCCGAAGATCAGCTAAAAGACCAAGCTTCTGAACCAGACTGGTGATAAAGGGGATAGATAGAGAAGACTCAAGGAGGCCTCAGAGCTCTGTTTACAGGCAGAAACAACAGTGCCGTGTGAATACCTCAATGACAGGCAAGAACAAGGTGAACCACTGAAGAAGCCAAGACAAAAGACCGATAAAGCCCACCAAATTCCAAAGTTAAGCCCAGGCCAAGGGGCTCCTCAGCAAAACCTGGCCTTGATCCACTCACCAACTTACTTTCCTGCCCGTCAGCTCTTTTCTTTCTCGGAAGAGAACTCCTAGTCAGGGGGTTGGGGGAGTTAATGAAGATGTTCACCACCTCTACTTTTACAGGGGAAGCTCTAAGAGTAATTAAACAGGGACTTTGACTTTCCACAGGCTGTAAGAGGCTTTATTCAGAAACAACTGGTGAAAGAAGGAGCTTCCCTTCAGCTAAAAACAACCATTGCGTCAGCTAGAGGGCGCAGTGGATAAAGTACCAGTCCTGGATTCAGGAGGACCTGAGTTCAAATCCGGCCTCAGACACTTGGCACTTACTAGCTGTGTGACCCTGGGCAAGTCACTTAAGCCTCCTTGCCCTGAAAAAAATTAATAAAAACCACCATCCTTTAAAAAAAAAATAAGACCAGCAAGCATTTCTATAGCACTTTAAGATTCACAAAATGTTTTATGTACTTTATTGGATCCTCACAACATTCCAGAGGTGAATGCTATTATCATTCCTATTTTATAGATGAGGAAGTGGAAGCAGAAAAAAAAAAATCATGAAGTTAAGTGACTTGCCCAGGATCACACAGCTTGTAAGTATCTGAGGTGGAATTTGAACTCAGGTCTTCCTGACTCTGGGCTAGCTCACAATCCACTGCACCACCTAATTGCCAAGCTGTGCTTCTTAAATCAGGACTTCCAGAATGGAATTCAAGACTCCAAGTGAGACTGTTGTTGTTTGTCCTTCATGTTCGAAAAGGACCGATGACATCATAGATGATGTCTTGACTGCCGAATGAATTGGATTTAAGTGAGGCAGAGTTGCACAAAGTTGTCAGCCTCGCTCTCTGCTCCTGAGTCACTGAAGTCTAGTGACAAAAGTCAAGACTAGAGATGGCCCGGGATGCAGTGGATGACTTTAGTGTGTGATGTCCTGCCAAGCTCTAAGCACTCCACAAAGCCTGCCTGCTTCAGCTGCCTTCATTGGAACACATCGTTCTCATCTGCCCATCTTGCCAGGGGAAATCTTCACATACTTGGGGTGAACATCCCCTAATTCACCAATGGGTCTTGAGGCCTAGTCGGTTTCCCTCCTCCTGGTTTAGCCCGTCTGCTAAGGTTTACCCAGGTGTGGCCACTGCTCAAGCTACAGCTTCTTGGAGCCACAGATGAGAGTAAACAAAGATGGACACCAAAGGTGGATGAGCAGTTCTGAAAAGGGCTCAGCAAGCCTTCATCCCAGAGGTGCTAGTCGTCCTGAACATCATACACGCCTCCAAATGAGGTATGGCAAGGATGGAGTGAGTAGAAAGGGACCAATCCAATGCCCAGGCTTGGACACATCCTAGAAGATTAGGTTTTTAGCCGCTACATCATATGCTGGCTCATTTGGAGCTTACAGTCCATCAAACTTCTCCAGAGCTTTTTCAGAATTGGTACCTGACCGTGCATCCCCAAGTTTTGTACTTGTGAAGTTGATTTTTTGTACCCAAGTACAAGACTTTACATTTTTCCCAATTCAATTTCATCTTCTTAGAGCATTTGGCCCAATGAGTTACCTGCCAGTCTGAGGATACCTTTATCAAGTCCCTGATAGAAATGTTAAACACCACAGGGTAAAACTGATAGTCTGAATGCAGAAGGAATTATACATTTTTTAAACTTTATTTTTCTTTGGGGTTTTTTTAGTCTGTTTTCCCTTACAACATGACTAATATAGAAATGTTCTACATGACTGCAAATGTAGAACCTATATCAAACTGCTTGCCTTCTCAATGAGTGGGGAGGGAGAGAATTTATAACTTAAAAATTTTAAAAACAAATGTTAAAAATGGTTTTTAAATGTTATTAAAAATATTACAAAACAGAAAAATAAAATAAACTGTACAGGGCCAAGAACAGATCCTAGAGGGCTCCCCTAGAGAAGGAAAGTTCCTACCCCACAGACATGGAACCATTAACATGAATTACTCTTTGAGGTGACCACCCAGTCAGTTTTAAATCCATGAGACTGAATTCTTATCTAATCTCTAGTTCCCCATCTTCTTTACAGAAAGACTATCACAAGCTTTGCCTTCTCCTCAACTATGAGCTTAATTATCTTTTCCAAAAAGGCAATGAGGCTGGCCTGACATTACTATGATCAGGAAGCCAAGCTGGCCCCTGGTAATCCCAACTTGTCTTTCTCAGTGTTCATCAACCAGCAGTTCCTTAAATGAGCCATTGTAGAATGCTGCCAGGAATTCAAGTCAAGCTTCCTGACCTAGAGTTTGTAGATTCTACCTTCTTCGAAAACCAGGACGACATCTGCCCTTCTCCAATCTCATGGTTCTTCTCCGGGATTTTCCACGCTGTTTCAAAGATCACTGAGGAGGGCTCAGCACCACTTCTGACAGCTCTTTCCGGATCCAAGAACAGAATTCATCTGTTCTGCGGGATGAATTCCTCACAAGCAGTTATAGAGAGGCACTCTCTTAGCCATCTCACTCCTTATCTCTGCTTATTACCTCTCCACTAGTCATTTCCAGTGCAAAGGTCATTCTCCTTAGCAAAGAGAACAGCAGGGCCCAAGAGTTGGACAGCTCTGCGTTCAGTATCATTGTCCCATCCCCCTCAAAGTCCCTCCCTCTGTCCCGGACCCTTTTTCTCCCTATACAGCCTGGAAGACAATGACCACCACCATCACAGCACCCCCTCATTCACTGCCATCACTCAGTTCATTTTGAGTTTGAACAGGCCGACACTATTTTTACAGGACCACACCCCACTCTTTATCTTCACCTACTGTTCTCTGACATTCTTTTTTAAATCTAAGCTGGCTGTGATTAAAAAGAAAAACAATCTAAAGTGGCTGGTCCAGACAAACCCCATAATTCCTCCTTACTGGAAATGTTTCCCTTTGTGTTTTCAAATGCTCATTTCTGAGTATCTCCCATCCCTCCAAGGCCAACTTGCCTTAAAGCATTCTACTCCAGGAGACCCTTTGAAATCAACTTTCCTAAACTGTGGAGCACATCTCAAGCTATGCCTTCATCTCCTTTCCTTCTCTATCACAAACTCCAAGAAGAAGTAGTCACGTTCCCTCAGGGTTTCTCAAGATTTCTGCCCCAGCAACCAGTTCCCCCAGTTAATGAAAATCAGATCCACAGAAGATAGAATTTTTCCTGGGATGAAATGATCACGAAGGTGAGTCAAGAAGTTGCGAGGATCCCATGAGAGAGAGATCTGTAAAGTTCTCAGCACACAGTGCCAGACTCAAATAATGCCCGTTCCCTTTCCGGTTCTGGCGTAGAGGATAAAGCGCCGGGATCGGCGCGGGGGGGATTTCAGGAAGATCTGAGTTCAAATTTGGCCTCAGACACTGGCTGTGGTGACCCTTGGTAAGTCACTTAACCTCTCTGCCTCAGCTTCGTCAAATGAAAATGGGGATAATACCACCTTACTCTGCAAGACTGTTTTAAGAATCAAATGAGATAACATATACCCCCCCCCCCAAAAAAATTCCTCCTACTGTCAGGCATATAGTAAGCACTATATAAATACTTCCTTCCTTCCCCTCCACTTCTCCTCCTATTAGCTGCTCCGCTTTTTACAGTTATCCCCCATTACTCTGTGCCAGGCTTGCGATCTGTTTCCTCTTTCTGCCCAGGTGGTTTGCAGTACATTCCAATGACAAAAGCATAACTGTTTGTCCCTCCACTGACTGACCCAAATCATCTTTATCTGCTTCTCTCTCCACTCTCTGTGTCCTCTTCCCCTCCCCACCCACCTTGCATGAAAATGAGTACCTTCTCCTATCTAGTGCTGTCCCACTCCTCATCTCCCTCCCATCCCTTCTGATTTTCCTAGTTCTTTTGAGGCAGGCGTGCCCTCCTCCTTTCAGAACCAGGGGACAGCCACAGGCTTCGCCCCACCTGGGAGGTCAAAGGTGCTTCCTTCCAACTAGGAGCCCTTGTTCCTCTTCTCTGTTGCCTAAACTCTCTGGGCAAGGCATACAGGCAGGCACCTGAGGCCACGGATTTTGCTTCCTGTACTTCTGGGTTTCTCTGCTGCTCTTCTCTTTTCTATGTAGCATTCTCAATGGTTTCTAGCATGAAGGATGGCCATGGGCAGTCTTCTCCCTTCTCCACCCTTTCTAGTTTAGGACTTGGGTTCCAATCCTGACTCAGCAGCTACCTTTCTGAGATGGATTTTTCTTCCCTGCACAACAGGAGGTAGTTGAGTAGTTATGAACTCTAGGGCTCCTTCCAGCTCCATATGATTCCGCAGCTCGTACTAACTCACAAGGGCACGGGCAGAAAATCTTTCTGGAAATCTTAAAGAGCCACAGAACATGTGAGCTATTACGAGAATGACATCTGAAAAAACTATCACTCTGAAAAGGGAAGTGATGTGCTCAGGGGCCCAAGGGCTACTGAGGAGGAGAGCTGAAAGTGACACGCAGAACACAGGTTCTCTCACTAAAATTCAAGATTCCTGACCGAATCAAAACCTACACTGGAATTGAACTTGCTACTAGTT
The DNA here is from genome assembly GCF_019393635.1 of Dromiciops gliroides. NCBI lineage: Eukaryota > Metazoa > Chordata > Mammalia > Microbiotheria > Microbiotheriidae > Dromiciops > Dromiciops gliroides. The sequence continues at coordinate 614,735,693 of NC_057863.1, read as the reverse complement.
ACTATCAGCCCAAGGTGATCATTACTGAATCAATCAATCACCAGAGCATAATATGCCACAGAAAAAAACATGAACTAAGGCATAAGGCATGGAGGCTGGAGTGAACATGACATGTTTAATAACTGGAGGAAAAAACATTTCTTTTAGGGAGGATGGAAATTGGGCTGCAGAGATCAAACAGGTATATGACTTGTAAGAAAGTATGGAGGCAGGTTTGAGAAGGTCCAACCAGGAGTACATTAAGATCTTTCTAGGAGTAATACTAAGATATTTCTAGAGCCATGACAAGACTCACAGTCTAATGGAAAAAGTACTAAGTATGTAGTAAAAAGACCTAGGTTCTAATTCCACCTCTCACACCTAGTTGTATGACTTTACATAAATAAATCACTTAACCAACTTCCATAAGCCTCAAATTTCTCATTGGCAAAATAATCAACTGAAACTGGATGGCCTGAGGTCTTTGGCACAATGATTCTCTGACTATGAAAAGAATATTGCAAATGAAGGGGATACAATTTTTAAAAAATAAATTTAAAAACTTTTTTACTATCTAATCTGGATTTTCTTTTTATTTATACTTTTCAGTAATTTGCCCATGTATATTCTTTCTGAATGCATTTTGTTCCTTGTAAATTTTTTTTTTTTAAATCCTGGCTTGGCTGCATGCATGGGTTCTGTCACTAACGCCTCAGCGTGCTTCTTTAAAATAAGGCAGATGGGCGAGAAGCCCTCAAAGGTCCTTGAAAGATTGGTACTGCTGGTTCTTAAGTCCTTTCCAGCTTTAAAATTCTACAAATCCACAACAGCTCCTCGAGAACTCAGCATACCAACGATGCAAGATGGACTGATTGTCAGGCGAGGCGTCACAGGCCTGGCCCTAGGGTGGGAGCCATGGGACTGGAGGATGTTTCCCCTTCAAAAAGAGCAAAACTGGGGGGCAGCTAGGTGGCGCAGTGGATAAAGCACTGGCCCTGGATTCAGGAGGACCTGAGTTCAAATTCGGCCCTAGACACTTGACACTTACTAGCTGTGTGACCCTGGGCAAGTCACTTAACCCCAACTGTCTCACCAAAAAGAGAAAGAAAAGAAAAATAAGAAACCATTATAGGAGGCTGTGACATTTTTTACATTAAGAAAGAATGTTGGGATTGGCTAGGTGGTGCAGTGGATAAAGCACCGGCCCTAGATCCATGAGGACCTGAGTTCAAATCTGGCCTCAGACCCTTGACACTAGCTGTGTGGCCCTGGGCAAGTCACTTAACCCTCATTGCCCCACAAAAGAAAGTTCCCAATTTTAAAAGTTGGGAACCACTGGATCAGGCCTTATTTAAGGTCCCTTTGATCTCTAATGTTCCATGTTTGAACACACTGTGGCCTGAAGTTTCCTCCTGTTCTAAGAGCTCATATTTACATAAGGTTTACAAAGTGCTTTTCCTCACAGTAACCCTCATGAGATAAATAGTACAAATGTCCTTACCACCATTTTTCAGATGAGGGAACAGATAGCTAGTGGTTGAAATGTCTTGCCCAAAGTCAGATAACTTACTTCTTAAGTGGCTAGCTGCTCAAGCCTACCGTTTTTTTACTCCAAAATCCAGGGTTCTTGTTTGTAAGCATGGCTGCCATAACATTCTACCTTTTAAAGTCCCTTTCCAGGGCTAAGGTCCTTCCAAGCTCTGACTTTCTATATTTAAGCCCCCTGGCAACCCTGACATTCTACAATGGAAATATCATTTCATGCTTACAACAAAAATTAACAGCCTCTCTGCTAAGCAGGATTAATTGGTGCCATTATTGAGATGAGGAAACACATGCAGGTTCTATAAAGTGAAAAGGGTATTCCCTGGAGCCTCCTTGTTCCCCAACCCAAAAGCCTAGCTTGCTCTCAGAACAGGGTCGTGGCCCCCCCCCCCCCATCTTTCACACAGATCAGGGCTTCCTGGTCTGATTCACCAGTCACTCAGTCTTTGAAAGGAAGCAATTTCCTCTGCTAGCACATCATTGCCAACAGCCAGACACACACACACACACACACACACACACACACACACACAGCTCAGGCTCTGGCAGGAGGACAGATGCTGGGGTTTCCTAAGTACAGTGAGTTCTGTTCTTTGCAGAGCACAGAAGGCCAAGTTCTTTCATTAGTGGAGAAAGAAGTGAATGGATGTGGTTGTAGAGAAGATCTTTCAAGATGTCATTTTTATTGGAAACTTCAGGAATACATGTTGAAAGACAGGTTGTTAAGTGGGACAGAGATAGTGAAGTGGAAGGAGCACTGAGATGGGACTTGGGATTCTCTGCTCTTTCTACATTGTGGCTGTTCTCTAAGGCAGGGTATTTTCCTACTCCCCATTTAATTTTGGGCAGCAATCACTGATTGTGATTTTAGTAAGGATATAAAAAATTCTATAGCTCTTTCCAAATCTTCCTCCAATTAATTACCTGGGGCTGAGAAATGTTTTTATTGGAGAGATTTTGGTCTTAAGACCAAAGGAGAAATCAGTATGGCACGGAGCACGAACCAGCTATGACTTGAACAAGAAAGCCTTGGACAGTTTCCTCACTTGTAAAATGAGGGGGGTATAGGAAAACCTAAAGTCCGTTCCAGTTCTAAATGAGGCAACTGGAATGGATGGACTCTAACACCCCTCCCAGCTCTGAAATTCTGGGTTCTGAGGTCTTCCCAGCCCTGACATTCTGGGTTCTAAGGGCCCTCCAGCTCTGACATTCTGGGTTCTAAGGCCCCTCCCAGTCCTGACATTCTGGGTTCTAAGGCCCCACCCAGTTCTAAAATGCTAAGAATACTATTGGCCTTCTGTACTGCCTCACAAGATGTTCTGAATAAGATTCAAGTCTAACACAAACTTTGAGCTCATCAGCAAAAAGCAACAGAATTCAATAGCCAACTCCTACATTTCTAGGTCTCCATACTGCCAATTAGTCTCATGATGGGCGGGCCCTTCCTAAGGTGCCATGACGACCATTTCTTGTTTGGAATTTCAGGAAATATTTTCTAAATAGTCAATATACACCAAACAGACCTTCACTGAGTCAAAATTAAAGCTTTTGGAGTCAAGGCTCTGGGGGGAAAAATTCTTAGGAAGCCCCTCTACTTTCTTCATCTAGGATTTCACCTCTCTCAGAAATATCAGTCCATCAACACACAGGAGGACAAACTCCAACAAATTCTCTTTTGTGGCAAGTAAAATAACAAGGCAGTCCCAGATGGGAAGTACAAACATCCAGCAAAATCAAGCAGTCAGCAAATCTTTGAAGGAAGTTGTTTAACTTCCTGTAATGCTAAAGTTGGTCTTGTTAAAGAACTGTGAAGACTAGATGAGAATTCTGGGAAATGGGGCTTTAAACACATTGGTGATGTACCCAGGTTTTCATTCCTGAGCATTTATTTATCATTCTAGACCAAGACAGGTTAAGATCCAACCTGGTCTTGGATCTAGAATAAGTCCAGAGCAGAACCACTCCAGAGACATTCATCACTTACTTCTCACACTTACCTCTTGCAGCATATCAGCTGCTAAATTCTGTCACTTCCACCTCCACAGCGTCTGGCCCCTTCCCTCCACTCCTAGGGAGTTTTCGGCTCTTGGCTCCAATCATTATGTTTTAAAGTGATCAATTAAAACACTCTCTATACCAAGCATTCTTGACCTGGAATGGGGGTGGGGGCTCATGCTCATATGGATAGGTTGTTGGGGTTGTTCTGAGGGAGCGAATGAATTTGAATAGGTAAAAAAAATGTGATCTTCATTTTCACTAATCTTTGGTTTCCTTTGAAACCTTTGTGGTTTTATGCATTTAAAAACTTTTTTTCTGAGAAGGGGTCCACAGGCCTCCTCAGATTGACTGCCAAAGGGTCTAGGGGACACAAAGAAGGATAAGAAGCCCAGTCTCGAGCTCTGGTCAATCAACAAGAATTTATTAAGTGCCCACTATTTGCCAAGCACTGTGCCCTAGAGGCACCAGGGATACAAAGAAAATATCCTTTAATTTAACTGTACATAGCACATCAATTAGATCACACTGTCTTTGAGATCTTTTCAAATTCCAGGACTCTGAAACTCTTATTTCGTCCTCACCTTTCACATCTAATGGTCGACAAGAATAATTCAATCAGTGTCTGAATTCATCTCTTGCTTCTATCCCTTCTTGGTAATTTTCATTGTCGCTATGCTAGTAGAGAGCCTCCTTACCATTAGGTGACAAGTGGATACGGCACCAGCCCTGAAGCTGGGAGGACCTGAGTTCAAATCTCACCTCAGACACTTACTAGCTGTGTGACTCTGGGCAAGTCATTTAACCCGACTGCCTTAAACATCTGGGGCCACCTCCAGTTGTCCTGATGTGTATCTTGCCACTGGACCCAGATGGTTCTGGAGGAGAGAGTGAGGCTGGTGACTTTGCACAGCCCTCCCTCACTTCAATCCACTTCACTGCAAGTCCTGACATCACCCCGATGTCACGACCTTCAGACGAGCAGCACCACCACAACCTACTAGGTCCTCCTGACCTACTGTCCTCCCCCCCCCCCCCCACAATCAGACTGATGGATCTTATGCACTGAACTCACTGTAGTTGTCCCTCTGCCTGCCACTGGGGATCATCCGCATGCTATGCTAGAACTGCTCTGCTCCCCGACCCTCATGTCTCCACTTCCAGTCCCATCCCATAATTCTGGGCTGACTGGCGACCTTTGTCACGGTCAAGCCCACCATGCCTCTTTCTATCTCCCCCACCCCCTCCAACTCCAGCTGAGAAAAGTTATCCAATACACTGCTGGAAAATACATGTCACTCATTTGCCCCACGACTCCAAACCCTGTTTCCTCTCTGACCTCCCCATCCGAAACATTCTTCCTAGCCCATACGTTTTGTCCTCTGTAAGAATGTGAGCTCCTTGAGGACAGGGGCAGTCTAACTGACTGAATTTGTATCCCCAGCAACTAGTACAGTGATCGGCACATAGTAAATGCTTATTCGTTCATTCATTTTTTCCAACCTTATTTACTATTAATTATCCATTTCATTTTATGCTCTAACTAAGCTATAAAATTCTCCATTTCCCCCACAGGCCCTGGGCTTTCTTACCACTATGCTTTTGCTTATGTCATTCCCTATCCCTGGTACTTCTTTCCTTCCATTATTTACCTACTGAATTTCCACTCATCTTTTATAATCCACTTCAAATTCCCTCCCTTCCAAAAGCTTTCTGCACCATAAAATCAGGTACCACTCCCCCATAAGATCTTAAAAGCACTTTGTTTTATAATTTTCTGATACAATTTCCAGTGTAAGTTATTATACAATAGTCACCTGTATCAGTATCTCCCCACTATTACGAGACAAGTCTCCAGGGCTAGGTCTTCTATCTATTTCATATAAATACCTCTGTTCCTTATACAAGAGGCACATAATAAAGGCTTGTTGAATTTCTAAATGAATAACCAATCTGCCTCTAGGTCATTCGGAGTATTTCCTTTCCCTCCCCTGTAACTGTTCCCTTCTCCATTCGCAGCTCCCCTCAAACATCCAGTGTACTTGTGTTGCCACAACTGTCCAGGGCCTACTAGCTCCTTTCCTTCCCTCCCCACCCTGCCCAAGAAGATTCCTCTTATATTCCACCTCCCTACACAGTCAATGCTCTAGCCAAACTGGAGTCACACCTTAGCCCCAGAACTTAGCCCCTGGGCTTTCTTGCCCCTCTGCCTTTGGCTCAAACCCTAACCCTAACCCTAATTCCTGCCATCCCTTCAAAACCCAACTCCAATTATGCCTCCTCTAAAACACCTTCACTGATCCTTTCTGCCCTTCAAAATATCTTCTCATTTTTCTTCTGGCCACCCCAATGCTTCCCACACACCCCACACCTCACCTAGGGCTTAGTTTTGTACCTCAAGGACATCCTTAGAGGAAAGTATGCTAGTTATCTCTGAATCTGATCCCATTACTAAATTCCATAAAGACAAAGAAATATATTTACTATCTACCTCAGTACCTAGCACTGGTCTCTGCACAGCTATTTAACAAATAGTCAATGAATTAAATAGTCAAGAACCTAGGCTGAATTTTTTAAATTAATTTTAAAAAGGAATTTAAATGTCCAAACAACTTTAGGTCAAAGATTCCCTTGCTGGGAATAGAAATCAAAAAGATCAAAGACAGAGAAGTTCTACCATATGTGCCCAAATAGTCATAGCTGTATTTCTTGTGGTAGCAAAGAACTGGAAACAAAGTACATGCACATCAACTGGGGAATGGCTAAACAAGTTGTGGCACATGAATGCAGTGACATATTACTGTGCTATAATGAACACGCATATAAACAATTCAGAGAAATATGGAAATATGGAAGACGTATGAAGTGATGCACAGTAAAATGAGGAAAACAATTCACAACAGCAATGTAAGTGAACAGAATTTTTTTTGGGGGGGGGAGGAGGAGACAATTGGGGTTAAGTGACTTGCCCAGTGTCACACAGCTAGTAAATGTCAAGTGTCTGAAGCCTCATTTGAACTCGGGTCCTCCTGACTCCAGGGCCAGTGCTCTATCCACTGCGCCACCTAGCTGCCCCAAGTGAACAGAATTTAAAAAAAAATAACCCACCGTAATAATAATGAGTGAGTTTGATCTTAGAGGGGAATTGAGAAAATGCACCTCCCTCCCTTCTTTGCAGAGAACAGTGGGGGCTATGGTTGTAGAATATTGCAAAGACTGTCAGACAAAACGGATGTGTTGTTGATTGGGTTTGTTGAACTTCTCAATTTTTTTATTCTTTGTTACCAGTGATGGCTCACTTTGTTAGAGAGGGGAAAGGATATGTAGAAATGAAGGCAATGTAAAAAAAAAAAAATATATATATATATATATATATATAGAGAGAGAGAGAGAGAGAGAGAGAGAGAGAGAGAGAGAGACAGAGAGAGACAGAGAGAGAGACAGAGAGAGAGAGAGAGAGAGAGATTCCTTAAAGAACCTAGGCTGAGACCTAGACAGAATTTCCCACATCTGAAGAACATCTATAGAGATGAGAGGTTCTTGAATGTTTTTGTGTCTTTTGGTAGTATGGCGAAGCCCATGGATTGCTTTCTCAGAATCATGATTTTAAACACATAAAACAGATAGGATTACAAAGGAAACCATTTGGGGCAGCTAGGTGGCGCAGTAGATAGAGCACCAGCCCTGGAGTCAGGAGGACCAGAGTTCAAATCCAACCTCAGACATTTGACACTTACTAGCTGTGTGACCCTGGGCAAGTCACTTAACCCCAACTGCCTCACCAAAAAAACAAACAAACAAAAACCCAACTTGTGGTCCTATATTAGGACAGGCTTGGAGAACACATCCAGGTCCCAGTTTGGAGATCTCCCCACCAGTTACGGAGGGCTCAGTATAAGTCACTGTACATAAGGCCCAGTTTCAGATTTGAAGGAACTTACAGTCTGTTTCAGACCCTCTAGGACTGAAATCCCCTTGACAAAGTTATTTGGGGGCCCAAAGATGCTTTCTAGCAGATCCAAACAATTAGGGTAGGCAAGGTGAAGGTCCCACACATCCCTTGGTTCTTGCCATCACCTCGGATCTCAATGGAGTATTATAATCATCACCCTGAACTCAAAACAGACATAACATGCAAAATCATCATTGGCAAAGCCAGGCTACTTTTTAAATATAGCACTAGACTCTTTCCTGAGTTTTAAAGAGGCTCGCTGTCAATGCCCAGGCAAAACCAGGAAGTAGCCAACTTGTAAAGAAAATCAGCTTTTGGCTAAACAAGCAGATGCTTCTTTTTTCATCAAAAAGTTGCATTAGGGGCAGCTAGGTGGTGCAGTGGATAGAGCACTGGCCTTGGAGTCAGGAGTACCTGAGTTCAAATCCAGCCTTAGACACTTAACAGTTACTAGCTGTGTGACCCTGGGCAAGTCACTTAACCCCAATTGCCTCACTAAAAAAAAAAATTTAAAAATTTTTTTTAAAAAGTTGCATTACTAATAGAAAGGTCCAGTGGGCTTTAGGATACAGTGGCAAGGCACCTTCTCTGATGTCATTAGCACTGGTGAAAACCATCTGTTACTACTGTTGAACAACTTGATGGTACTAAGCCTTCTGGGGCAAGAATCTACCATTCTAAGATCAAAGGAGATAATGAAAGTATGCTTATCCCCAGAGTTATTGACCTCACTGAGAAAAGAGGAAACAAGAGATGCACATGGGTGGAGCAACTTCCCTAATAGCAGATCTACTCAGCTCCTCAGTGGCTAAACCCCACCCAAGTGTTTTTCCCACTACCTCACTGGGTCCCATCCCATCAGTAGTCCCTGACGTGCTCCCCCTGGTGATCAACAGCCTAAAAAAAGTAAGAAATGAAGGGGCAGGCCCAGAGATACAACCTGTAAGCACTCTTGGAACAAATCCTGGAATGACTAAACACAGAAAGAGAATTCCCTCCACCAGAGCAGGGGATGTCTCAATACAAGAGTCTGCTGGAGGCACTGAGGTGAAATGACCTGCCCAAGATCCCACAGCCCTGATGTACCAAAGGCAAGGTCAGAACACAGGTCTTCCCAACTGAGCCAAACTGGAAGACTAAACAGAAAATAGCACCAGCATAGCGGCTTTACCATTTCAACAACACAAGCCCAACCACTTTTTAAATCTCATCTAATTTCTTTCCATTGACTTACACTGATTTACATGGTTGACACAGAGAATGAAGAGGAATGCATTTTTTCCTGTCAAATTTCTCCGAACTCTTTTCCCCCCCAACCTGATACTCCCCTTCCCTTACATCAAACAAGCCAGAGATATCTGTAGGCCTGTTCTCCCACTGCCTCTTCTGTAACCAGAGACAGAACCAGGGCTTTGCAGTTCTTCCTGCAGCTGTTTCACACCTGCAGCACCAGAGGGAGAAACTGCAAACTCCAGAGAAACCTGCCTCCAGATCACCCAGGGAAATGGAAACTAAGGAAGAGGACATTCCATGGTATACAGTCAACAGCTGAGCACCAACTGCTACAAAGGTTTTCGGAGCTTAATCAAATAGCTGAAAACTGTTTGTAAATGTCATACTAACAGTAAAGCCCCACCCTCTCTCTATATACCACTATATATGTCACTGGTTTAGACAGGCTGGCCCTGAGGGTGGCTGACTATACCACAGAAATCAGAGTTCTAGAATGTCAGAGGGTGTTCACACACAAAATGTGCACAGAGTTTCAGTACTGGAAGGAATAAGGAGGTAATAACCCAGCTGTCTTGTCTGCCCTGCTCAGCCCCTACCCAAAGCACTGTGATAAACTCTGGACGTCACAGTCTAAGAAAGCAGGGCCTCGAGCTCCCATTAGAAGAAATGTGAACAGAACTTGGGCATTCGGTCTGATGTTGGAAGTGCCATAGCTGCTGTTTCTGTGAAAAGGGATTAGCTCTATTCTGCTTGGCTGTCACAGGCAGAACTTAGAACAGTCCCAAAGATGCCAATTTAGATTTGACTTAAGGAAAAACTTCCAAAATGGAACAGGCATCCTCTAGAGCAAGGGGCTTTTTAACCTAGGCTCCACAGACCCATAGATTCCAGGAGCTCAGGAGATTTCAGGTGAGCTCAGATGGGAAAGAAATTCCATCTTTATTTTCATTAACCTCTAACTGAAATTTAGCATCTCTTCACATTATTTAAAGACATTCTTCTTAGAAGGGGTCCGTTGTTGTTGTTGTTGTTTGTCCTTCATTCTCAAGGAGGACCAAGATATCTGAAGGAGATGTCATGACTTGCAGTGAATTGGATTTAAGTGCAACAGAGTTTTGCGCAAGGTCACCAACCTCACTCTCTCCACCAGAGCCATCTGGGTCCAGTGGCAAGATATACTTCAGGACTACTGGAGATAGCCCTGGATGTTTGAGGCAATTGGGTTAAATGACTTGCCCGGGGTCACAAAGCTAGTAAGGGTCAAGTGTCTGAGGCCAGATTTTGAACTCAGGTCGTCCTGACTCCAGGACCGGTGCTCTATCCACTGGGCTTTCTAGCTGCTTAAAAGGGGTCCATAGCCTAGTCTTCACTAGACTACCAGGGGGGTCCTGCTCTAGAGGTAAAGATCTCCCCATCACCGGAGGTCTTCTTACACAGGCTGAATTTGAATTGGCCACTTATAGGATATGATGCGGAGAGGATTCTTTGGGGGCCTGGATTAGATGTCCTTTCCAACTCTGAACTTCTGTAGCCCAGAATGTTAGAAGCAAGAAGGGACCTGAGGACACAGAATGCTTGAACTAGAAGGGGGGCTGTTAGCCCTGGAAGAAATGATACGGGTCAGTTAGCTACCCCCTACCACCACCCTCCCTTCCTTCTCTTTCCATTGTAGAGGAAAGGAAGCTGGGGAGGGAGGAAGGCTGATATTTGCCCAAATTCACATAGCTACTTGATGATGCTGATGACGACGACAATGACATTTATATAGTGTTTTAAGATTTGCAAAGCACTTTTATAAATATTATCTCATTTGATCCTCAGAGCAAGACCATTTTACAGATGAAGAAACTGAGGAAAACTGAAATGGAAGCTTAGAGAGATTACCTAGGCCAGTCCTCTTCCTTTACAGATGAGCAAAGTGGAGAGACCATCCCAGGGTCACAGAATGTAAGAAGGTCAACAAGGGCTGGTTCTCCAGGCCAAGCCTCATTCCCACCTCTTGGCCAGGGCTCTGTCTCCCGTCCCACACCACTGCTTCCTCTATCAGGATAGTTCTCCCATTCCACAGAATGAAAAAATTTAACGGCTTTCTGGAAGAGTGGATTTTATTGTAACATGTATCAAAAATGCTCTTTCTCCCAGATTCCTTGTTCACTTACAGACCAGTACATGTCTTACAACCTTTAAATCTAATGAGGCTTCCTTCTGAGCTATGGAGAGAGCAAGGCATCAGGCCTTCGTGAGGAGAGGAGCCAGGGAAACGCTCTGGTCAAGGGAAAGTGTCCCCCTGCCCTGAACAGTCTATCTACAATCTAGAAAAAAGGATGAGTAAGGCAGCTAACTCCCAATGATTCTAGAGTCTGGTGTCCTGGTCAAACACCTCAGGCAATTAACATGCTTGCAAAGCACACAGCGTCTCATTTAATTTTCACCAGCAGCAGCATGTAGGGAATAGTGGGGAAAATGCTGAAATTAGAAGGAAAGGGTCTACATTCACATCCCACTCTTCTTGGACTGACTCTACCCACCAGTATCATGTCCCCTCCAGGATCAGCTCAACACCACGAATCTCACCAGCTTTGGTCCTCACACCTCATCAGGAGATTCTGAAGCCTCTGATTGGAGGCTAAAGCAAAAAACTCCTCCCAAAGCCACCACTTAAAGAGGGTTCAGAAGCCTAGTCAATGAACTCTTATTTTTTACCTGCTGGATTTAACTTCATTATCCTGAGCTCAAACCAGGTACCTTCTCTTCCATAGGCCCTTTTCAGCTTCCTTTGATGTGTAGTTTTCCTGATTAGATTGTAAGCTACTTGAGGGCAGGGCCTACCTTTTCTTATTTGTATACCCAGGGCTTAGCCCAGGGCCTTAATTAATGTTTCCGGTGTTGTATTGTTAACTATGCCACTTCTAGTTATGGGATCGCCTGGATAAGATACCGAACAGTCTCAAACCTTGAGTTTCTCATCTGTAAAATAAGGGAACTGGGCCAAACCCTATTCCAGCTCCAGCTCTATGAGCAGTGTTGTGAGGGAGGTAACTGCAGGTATTATTACGCCAGTTTTTGCAGACGAAGAAAGTGACAGGGAGAAGTGCCCTGCCCCTGCTCCCCACCCAATCCTAGAAAATACACTAGTGAGACATAGTATAATGGAGAGAGTGGAATGGTTCCTGAGTCCGATCACAGCTGTAGGGCTGGAAGGAATCTCAGAGGCCAAGGAGTCCTTGGCCTGCCTGCCTCTTTTTAGCTGTTCCCCTGTGTAGATCACAAAAGAAGAACCTTCTCAGACCTCAGTTTCTTTTAAAAACCCTTGCCCTGAGCAGCTAGGTGGTGCAGTGGATAAAGCACCAGTCCTGGATTTCAGGAGGACCTGAGTTCAAATTCGACCTCAGACATTTGACACGTACTAGCTGTGTGACCCTGGGCAAGTCACTTAACCCTCATAGCCCTACACCCCCCCAAAAAACAAACAAACCACAAAACCCTTGCCCTTTTCAGGGCTGTCTGGTTAGATACAGTGGGACAGTTCTAAGGCCCATGTAGAAACGCAGCTATGATAGTCAACCTGCTTGGCAGGATCTCGAAAACACTAACTTCCCTCCTTCAGTGGAAGCTGGTTGCTTACTCCCTTTACAGGAGGTCTAGGAAGAAGGCTTTTCCTTATCTGGTTCCATCTGGTTTCATTGGCTAGACCATAAAGCAACTTAGAAGGAAAGGTGTAACAGGTGTTTCACACACAGACCACTCCCTGCACACATTAAATGTGGTTCACCCATGTTGCCTTTGGACTCATTTCAACTTTCAGACTCAAAAGCATTTCCCAACCTCTAACCCAGCATCAGCATGATTCTTGCTGTCGATGTGCCTGACACCCAGGAATCATTCCCATTAACACAGACCAGACCAAGCAAAGCAAATGCTGGGGCAGTCCACCATGACCTTCCTGTTTAGCCTTCACAACCATGCTAGAGTTCTCCAGTCTCAGAGGTCCTGGCTCCCTCACCACCTTGGGCCTGCCCTGAAGAGCTGTAGAGATGAGGGTCTTCTGCAGGACGGCAGATATAGCAGTGTGCTTTGCCAAGAGCAATCCGGAGGCCAGAGGCTGTGGCCAAACCTGGGTGCTGCTCAGTGTACAGTACAAAGGAGGTGGGCTCAACTATACTTTCCCTACAAAGTGGGGGGGGGGGCAGTTTAGCACTGCTGATGAGAAATAGACTAATCACCACTGGAGTTTATATAGTAGACATTCAAAAAAGGACCCGAGAAGTGTTTCTGCAGTCCTTGAGGCACCCGAAAATAAGCCTTTTTGGTGAGTACAATGCTAACAGTGTCCCCCTGCTGTTTCTAAGTACAATACTGTATGCAAAAAAGCCCAAATCCACTGAACTATAACCTGTTTGGGTTTGTTGTTTTGGGGTGGGGGGAGTCCCCAAAATAACTAAAGTGTCAGCTCTGAGAAACCTGGAAGGACTTGCATGAACTGATGCTGAGTGAGATGAGCAGAACCAGGAGAACATTGTACACAGTATCATCAACATTATGTGTTGATCAACTGTGATAGACTTGATTCTTCTCAGCAATACAATGGTCCAAGATAGTTCCAAAGGACTCATGATGGAAAATGCTCTCTAAATCCAGAAAAAAAAGAACTGTGGCATCTAGATGCAGTTTGAACCATGCTATTTCTATTTTTTTTGTTTTTATTTTTTAAGGTTTTTTTTCCTTTTGCTCTAATTCTTCTTTCATAGCATGACTAATGCAAAAATATGTTTAATGTAATTGTATATATATAACATATCAGATTGCTTGCTGTTTTGGGGAGGGACGGGAAGGAGGGAGAACAAATTGAAATTAGAAATCTTATAAAATCAAATGTTGAAAACTATCTCTACATGTAACTGGAAAATAATAAAATACTTTTATGATTAAAAAAAAGGTGTCAGCTCTGAATGCCCATATCAAATGCAAGCACATTATGCCAACTCTTCCAGATTGAGTTTTTTTGTGAATGACTCTACCACATGATGCTAAGAAAAGGGAATGTGACCTCAAGAAAATGCCAGGAATATGGTATTACTTATGTTATTACTATAATACCATATGGTATGTTATTTATAGATATATACATATATCACACAAAGAATCTTGGACTTTGGAGTCAGAAAGACAAGAGTTCAAGTTCTGACTCTAACAATGATTTTGGGTAAGTCTCAAACCACTATACCTCATTTTCTCCATCAGTAAAACAGGAATGTCACTTTATTGGTCCAAAATTAGCTTGAACAAAACTCGAATGTGGCTTCTCGTTGCACTTATTCAGTATATCTGTATTCCCCTTTCAAAGGGCTATCATTTGGGGGTTGTAACATATGAGGGACAATCCTGAATATAGATCAAAATAATACTACTATAGCATTACCTATCCTCTTAAAGCTTCACTGAGAGAATTAAATGAGATAAAGCATATTGAAAACTGAGAAGTACCAAATAAGAGAGGTAGCATCATTAAGTTATTATTAATCCTAATGGGACATCATTTGCTACTCTCTCATCCTATCTTTCAAAAGTACCATTTGCAAAGTGACAAGAGATTATACACACTTTAGAAATTCAAATTTCCATCTCATCCAATATTTTCTTAATTAAAAATATTTCCTTTGATAAATGTAATTTAGCCAACAAAGCTGAACCATCTTATAAAACATCATTAAAGGATTTAGCCAATAATATTTTTAAGATAATGGCCTCATAGCTGATCTCAAACTGCAAAAAATAATGCCAAGTTTACTCCACGAAAAGAGGAACACAATTGAGTGGTTTGACCAAGGACAGCCAAGTTTCAAGTCCTATTGGTTACTGGTCATTTAGGTCTTAACCTACAAATATGTAGTATTCTTCAGGCCTCTTAGGGAATAAGGAGATGATGGATTTATCTGTCAAACATTTGGAGGCATGTGAGAACAAACCTTCAGTTCATGTAGGCAACCACTTAACAAGCTGCTAAATGAGAAGTCAGAGACATTTGGATGGGATCCACATGACCTTTGAGGGAGATGTCACAAAGGACAGCTAGTGCGTTCTCCCCACACGTCCTTTGGTGCCACTACCAGCCAGAGGACGGTGGAAGGAATGAACCTCTGGCCTGAGCCAGGCTGTGCCAAAGGGTCACAGATATAGAGTTGGAAGGGCCCTTCACCCAGAGATCATCTTAGTCTATCCTAGCCCCTCATTTTACAGAGGAAGAAACTCCAGTCCAAAGTGTTAAGAACCTTGCCCGGAGGTCTCAAGAGCCAGGCTTACATCTTCTCCCTCACACTCAGCAGTTGTGTAACTCTGCATGAGTCAGTCTTCACTCAGAGTCTGTTTCCTCCTCAGTAAAATCGAAGATATTAACATGTATTTCACAGAGTGTTTGTGTAAACAAGTGAAATAATATATATACAAAGTGCTTGGTAAACATTAAAGTACTATAAAAATGGGAGCTATTAGCAATTCAAGCCAGGGCTTCTGATCTCAAGTCCAGGCCTCTTTCTTTCCACTATTTGATCTGTCTCAGTGTTCAAAAGAGCAAATATCCCCTTAGCAGAGTAGGTGTACACAGAAAGCGTTTAATAAATACTCATTCCATGACTGAAGTATCTGGGATGGGATCTGAACCCCACCAGGTCTACCTAACCCCAAGTCTGGCTGGCTGTCAGCTCCTTGAAGAACTTCATAGTTAAGAGGAACTTTATATACCTACACCCTCTCGTTCCAGCTTCAAAATTAAATGAGATACAAGCACTCCACGTCACAGAGGAGAAAATGGAGACTCAGAAAGTTTAAGTGACTTTGCCCAGGCAAGCATCCTTGGCAAACAAGGCTGAAAGCCAATCGATCCCAGATGAATCTCCACCAGGCTGCTGCTTCAGGCATTGATTAGACACCTCCCTGGTCCAAAAAGCAGGGATATTAAAAAAAAAAAAGCCTACCACCTAAACAAACTCAGGCCCCAAGGGAACAGGGCCAGCCTACCTGCATATATACGGTAGGATAGCAGAAGCAGTGCTATTCCACAAACCAAAAGGCTAAAGGGCCACATTAGCATATACTTGTCACTGTTTTACAAGTCGGCTCTTCCGGTGGAAAGGCTCCTAGGAGGGTCGACTTTCACTTCTCAGGAGGAGAGGACTGGATCGATTAGATGGGATGCTGAGGAGAGGGCATGGATTTGGGGTCCACGGACTAAACTAGGAACAAATCCAATGTCTACTCCTCACTCATGCATGACCTGCGTGACCCCAGCAAAGCCCCTGGGTCCTGGCTTGGCCTCGTTCGCTCAACTCTAAAATGAAGCGAGGTTGGACGAGATGGCCTCTAATGTCTCAGCTCCAAATCCACGAGCCTGTCACTTGTGGATGTTCTCCACCGAGCCAATTATCCACAGTGAAAGTTTTCTCTAGCACCTCATTTGTCTGCTCTGATCCCAGGCTGCCTCCGCCTACTACCCAGAGGGTATACACTCTCTTGGGAATGGAAACTAATTTCATTAGCATAGCATAATCCAAGAAGGAAGCGTAGATACCACAAAATACAAATTAAAAAGTCTTTTCAAAGTCTTAAAATTGGGGCAGCCAGATGGCGCAGTGGATAGAGCCCTAGAGTCAGGAGGACCTGAGTTCAAATCCGGCCTCAGACACTTGACACTTACTAGCTGTGTGACCTTAGGCAAGTCACTTGACCCCAATTGCCTCACAAAAAAAAAAAAAAAACCAACTCTAAAAACAAAGTCTTAAAATCCTAAACTGAAAAGAGCCATCTCATCCAAGCCATTCATTTTACAGATAAGGAAAGAAGTCCAGGGATGGCAAAACCCTTCTGTGTCCTGTCAGCCCGCTCTCTTTCTTCGGTGCCCCACCAAGGGAACAGCCAAGAGATGTTAGGCATGGAGGCCTGACCTAGGGTGTTAGCACACTGAAAAAGTTTGGAGCATCCTCGGTCTCTCACTCAAAGTCTTATTTACTCAAGGTGGAGGAGAAACTCATCCTAAGAAGGCTGGCAACAAGGAGTTTCTGGCCAGAGGAGGTACACCTGGATCAGGGGAGGGAGGGCTCTTACCATCGAAATCAGAGTTTGGTAAAATATCAATATGCTGGGAAAGCCTTCCCCCCTGGAAAAATGACCAATGACTGTTCGGCACACACCTTCACAGAATCCAGGCACTGAAAAGGGGTTCAGTTTATAATCCAGCCCCTTCATCTTACAGATGAGGACACTGAGACCCAGGGAGGGAATCAGGGACTTGGCCTAGGTCCTACTGCTAGTGGCAGAGCTGGGAGGTCTCAACTCAAGGCAGAGAAAGACGTAATCATGTCCAATTCATTTTTAAGTGACTTACACTAACATCATCAAGCCTCCCTTTTCCTAATTCTGAAAACTGGTTTAACAGGACCCAGTGGTATTAGTCAAGCATTTGCCTGACTTTTGCTGTCTAGACCATGGAGCCAAACAAGTAGCTTCAGGAAGTCAACTTGAATTATGTATGGCCTAGGAGACAGACACTGGCCCCACAACTCTCAAAGGGGGAGTGTCAAACTCAAGGCTTAGAGCTCCTAGGCCTACTACCAAAACAGGAAATATCCAAAAAAAGGGACCAATTAATTCTAAATGGGTAACCATCATTATCACTGCAAATACTCTCACAGAACCCTTAAGGAGTCTGGACGCCTGGGCCTAACTCTGGTGCATGTGTCCCTTGTTCTCTGTGCCTTTTCACACCTCCCATCGGGCCTCTCCACATCATAGCTTGTCTAGATTGGGTTTCCTCAATGAAATCATCTCTAGAACAGAAAAGCTGACAGAGGGGAGTTGGGGGTGGGGAAATACTGCTAAATCATTCAATCGTTTGGGGAAAGGAAGACAAACTGCAAACTCTCAAGATATGGACAAATGCTCATTGTCTTCAAGTGAGTAAACTGTAGACGCTTCTAGGTGTTCTGTTTGAATGGAATTTCGAAGAACCCTACAGACTCTGCTCATGGGTCCAACTGTCAAGTTTTAATGTTTAAAGAGATCTCTAGAAAATGAAGATGGTTCTATATGGATGATGAAACTTGGTCTGCTCAGTTCTTGGAGGCAGAACTAAAATGCAGGAAAACAAATTCTGCTAACAATGATGACTGCTTACCGAAAAGGGGATGGACTGCCTCAGGAAGTAGCGAGGTGCCCAGCCCTGAACAGACAAATCAGTAAGTAGATGCTTAATGGCCACTTCTCAGGAATGCCCTAAAATGCACTGCAGCTTTGGCCATGGGTAGACTGGACCTCTAAGATCCCTTCCAACTCTGCAAGTTGGAGGGTATGAACTTATTTCTACAAGTCAAGTAACATTTCACCCAATATAAACATTTACTAATTTACGTGAGATTTGGAGACAAACTAAAGTTCAAATCCCAGCTTCTTAGTGGATAAAGCACCAGCTCTGAGATTCAGGAGGACCTGAGTTCAAATATGACCTCAGACATTTGACACTAGCTGTGTGACCCTGGGCAAGTCACTTAACCCTCTTTGCCCCATTAAAAAAAACAAATCCCAGCTTCTTGTCATGTGACCTTAAGCAAGTCACAATCTTTATCATTTCTTCCTGTAAAATGAGACAATCCCTAATACCTTTAAGCTCTATGATTCCATGAGACTTTATGGACTGCAGCCCTTAATGAGTATACTACAGACAAAAAGAAAAATTCCTCCCTTAAGTGTCCAATCTTCTGACTCTCGTGGAACTTATAGTAGCTGATCTGGTGCTAAATTAAAAAAAAACATTTTGGAAAGAACCAGATCTGGAGTCAAGAGGAACTAGGTTCACATCTCAGCCTGCTAACCCCTGTGACTCTGGACAAGCGCCTTAAACTCAGGAGGCCCAAGTTTCGCGATAAAGG
This sequence comes from Dromiciops gliroides, assembly GCF_019393635.1. NCBI lineage: Eukaryota > Metazoa > Chordata > Mammalia > Microbiotheria > Microbiotheriidae > Dromiciops > Dromiciops gliroides. The sequence goes on along the minus strand of NC_057863.1, from coordinate 614,717,072 downwards.
AGGTTAGTCAGAATAACCATCTCCAGGATGTCTTCTTCCAGCTCCAGTCCATAGTCACAGTGGTTGAACCTATAAGAGCTCGGGCGCTGCTGGCCTCTAAGACTTTAATTCAACAAAAACAGTCCTAACATCTTACAAAGACAAGTGATCACTGTTGCAGTCTCTTTTGGTCTCTTAGTCTATTTGTCCCAGGTGAGCCACTAAAGCCTGAAGCCATGGGTTTGGACGGTTCTCAGTGAAGTTTCCATCTAAATTAGGCAAGAGATCAAAGCCGGCTTCACCTATAAGCAGTCCTAAGGTCCAGTAACCCGGCCCGGGGAAACACAGTATGGGTCGTGCCCGGAAGGCTCTGGGGCTTCATCAGCAAAACCACCAGGAACAGAGCTCACCTTTCCCAAAGTCTTTCCACAAGAGGCACCTCTAATTTTTGCCACCTGGTTGTTCAGGTTGGACAGAAAACAGCGCCTATGCACCGGCTGCATGGTGCCTGGTACAGTTTGCTCGCGGTACAGTGGGCGTTCAATAAATGCTCCTGACTGACAGGGGCCGGATTGTGCGCTCATCCCCGCCTGCTGACAGCTCCCCCCTCCCACTGTGACCGAGGGAGGGCTCAGCCAGCCATCCCTGGCCCTGGGAGGAAGTCTGCCCTCCTAGAGCAGGAAGCCAGGTCGCCATCCCCTCCGGGGGGCACCCAGCGCACCCTACCGGGGCTGAGCCCAGGGACGCAAGGGGAGCTGGTGCCCGGAGGGGCCCTTACTTCCCTCCGAGGACGTCACCCCCCAGGTTCCTGAAGCCCGGGCTCCTAGGGCTGCCACCCCCAAACCTGGCCCCCTGCCTTACCCAGCACGACCTGAGCCACCCGGTCTGCGCCCTCCTGGCTGAAGGTGCAGGCGCTACACGTAAGGCGGGGGAAAGAGGGGGTTTCCCCTGGCCAGAGATTAGGGGAACGCGAGGAGACGCGCGAAGGCCTAGGGGAAGGGGCCCAGAAGGGCCCCCAGTCGGGGCCAGAGCCCAGGAAGTGGGTGGGGACGGGGTTGGGGCAGGGTCACTCCCCTCAGTCCCAGGCCAGCCCTACCCGGACTTCTCCAAGGGCCCCAAAGTCCAAGTCTTCCCTAACTCCCCCCCCCCCACTCGCCCCTCCCTGGGGAAGCAGCCCCCTTCCTCAGCCCCTCCCCCACCAGTCGGGGGGACCCTCCCACTCCAGCAGGCTAGCTCCTCCCCTACGACGGGTCCCAGTCCCCCTCCCCCAGCAGCCTATGCGCCCCTCCTCCCCAATGCAGCAGACCCTCCCCCCAGGACAGCAGTCCCTCTTCCAGCACAGTGCCCCCTCCCCAGGAAAGCAGCCCCTCCCCCCAGCAGTGTCCCTGGCCCCCCCGCGGGGCCCACCCTCGGGAGAGGCAGAGGCGGGCAGGGAGGAGGACTCCCGTGGTCAGGAGGAGGGCAGGCCTTTACCATGGCGGCGGCCCCACTTCCAGTCCCGGTCGGTCCCGCTGTGTCTGACTCTCCTCCGGCGGCGGCGGCGGCGGCGGCGGCAGCAGGGCCCGGCGCTTCCACTTCCCCGGGTGCCTAGGAGTGAACATCCGGGTCACCGGCTCCCCCGCCCCCTCCTCCGCCCCCTCCCCCCGGCCTCGCCTTGCCTTGCCCCCCCTTCTTTGCCTTCCTCCGCCCCGCCCCGCCCCCGGCTCGGCTTGGGCCCGCCCCACGCCGCTCCATTCCACCAATGAGAACGCGGCTCTCCGGCCATCGCCAAGTATGGAGCTCGGCGTGGGGCGGCCCCGGCGGGCGGGGCCCGGAATGGGGAAGTGAGGCGAGGGGGGAGGAGCGAGGGTGAGGGAGGGGAGAGGAGAGGATGAGAAGGGAGGAGGGAGAAGGAGGAGGAGGAAACTGACTAGCTGGAGTCCCGAGCTGTGGCGCTACCCGGGCTGCCTGGGTGGAGCACTGAGTGGGGGAGGGACGGGATTCGCCTGGAGGGGAAGGTTAAGGAGCTGGGCCGGGAAGGAAAACTGCCCGCAGGAGTCGAGACTGAGCTGGAAAGTAGAAAACCCAGCGGGCTCCTGGCGTAGTTAACTCTGTGCTGCTGCTGGCCGTTTGGGCAAACTGAGGCTAGTCACGTGGCTTCTCGTGCCTCAGTTTCCTCATCTGTAAAATGAAAGAAGTTGGACTAGATGACCTCTAAAGTCCCTTAAAGTTCTAACATTCCTGATTTTTAGGTCCCTAAGGGCCCTCCCAGCTCTGACATCCTCTGTTCTAGGGGCCCTCCCAGCTCTGACATCCTGTGTGGTAAGGGCCCCCTCAGCTCTGTCTGACATTCTGTTTCCTAAGGACCCTCCCAGCTCCGACATTCTCTGCTCTAGGGGCACTCCTAGCTCTGACATCCTGTTTTACTTTGCTTGGAAACTGTTTCCCAAGACATATTCCAGCCAACTCACCATACTGTCTGCATCCACCACCAACCTCCTTTCCTCCAACTCTCCTCCCCAACACCTAAACATAGAACCCTAGTCTCCCAGCTCTAATAGCTGCCATTCTTATCCTCATCTCTTTCATCCCTCATATCTAGCCTGTTGGGAAAGCCTGCCCTTTGTACCCTCAAAATAACTCCTCTGTATGTCCCCTTCTCTCATCTGACACTGCCACCACCCTGGTGCAGGTAGGCCCTCATCGCTGTATGCCTGGACTATTACTGCAGTAGCTCACTGGTTAGTCAGTCTCCCAGTCCCAAGTTTCTCCCCACTCCAGTTCATCCTTCAGTTGGTGGTCAAATTGATCTTCCTTACCATAACCATATCGTGATCCTCCTCCACCCCACCCCCCTTCATTAACTCCAGTGAATCCTTATTACCTCCAGGATGGAACATAAAACCCTATGTTTGGATTTTAAAGCCCCTCCTAATCCAACCCACTCTTACCTTTCCAGTCTTCTTTTTTTTTAGTGATGCAATTGGGATTAAGTGACTTGCCCAGGGTCACACAGCTAGTAAGTGTTAAGTGTCTGAGGCCGGATTTGAACTCAGGTCCTCCTGACTCCACTGCGCCACCAAGCTGCCCCCCTTTCCAGTCTTCTTACAACTAACTCACTTCTCCTCCCCTCCCCCCTTCTCTTCAATCCAGTAAAGCCTTGGCCTCTTTGCATTATCACTGGTTTCCTCTCCCTCCTCACCCCGCCCAATACCTGAAACTTTCCCTCCTCATCTCCACTTCTTGACTTCCCTGACTTCCTTCAATCTCAGCAAAAGGCCTACCTTCTTAGGAAGAAGCCTTTCCCAATCCCCTTTAATGCTACTGCCTTTCCTCTGATATCATCTCCAATTTATCCTGTCTATAACTTGTTTGTACATAGTTGTCTGCATTTTGTCTCCCTCTTGGGAGCAAGGACTGAAGTTTGCCTTCCTTTGAGTTTAGCACAGTGCCTGGCACAAAATAGGCACTTAATACATGCATCTGGACTGACTTGCATCTTGACTTTAAGTAAAGGCCTGGGAACCAGGCCTCCAGGCCACAGCTCATCCTCATGATACCACTGAGGTTATTATATCCAGAGCCCTTCTAAGATTCCTGGGTTGTGTTCTCCCCTTAGAATGTAAATTCCTTGAGGGCAGGGACTCTCTTGCTTGCTCCCAGCACTAGTAAACATTGAATAAATAATTATCTGTCAGTCTTTCATCCAGTCCATCTCCCACATTTCTGATTCTAAATGAGAGACCCAAATCTCCATTTCTAGGACTGATTTTTCCACTTCTGACCTCATTTTTCTTGTATCTCCCAACATAGCATCATGGATAAAGTGCTGAACATCTCATCCAACCCATTCATTATCCACATGAAGAAACTGAGGCCTAGGAAGATTGGGTCTTGGGCAGTATTCTACCTCAAGTCTTTATGACTCCAAGTTCAGTGCTCTGTGCCTCCCAAGAAACCCTAAGGGATTGTTAGTTTGAGATTAAGTGATTTTTCCAGGGTCACACAGCTGGTGTCTGTAGATTTTAACTTAGCTGGGTCTGACTTCAAGTCCAACACTATAGTAATTATATTAGGAGATGGCAAAAAATTTTTTTAAATCAGATAAAACATTGCTCTTCTGGAGCTTGTAGAGATGTAGGATACAAATACAGATAAAGATAATAAAAATAGGGGCAGCTAGGTGGCGCAGTGGATAGAGCACTGGCCCTGGATTCAGGAGTACCTGAGTTCAAATCTGGCCTTAGACACTTTACACTTAATAGCTGTGTGACCCTGGACAAGTCACTTAACCCCAATTGCCTCACTAAAAAAAAAATAATAATAATAAAAATAAGTGCATGAGAGATCCATGGGTTCTGAGGAGAAGATAATGAGTTCTGTTTTGGACACATTAAGTTTAAGATGCTTACAGGACATCCAGTTCAAAATGTCAAAATACTTGGTGAGGAAGGACTGGAGTTCATTAGAGGGACTGGGCTGGATAACAACATGGAGGTGATAATTGAACCCATGGGGCTGATGAGGTCACCATAAGTAAGAGTAAGAGAGAAAAGAAAAAGTGGTCCAGGGCAGAGCCTTGGAGGATAATCTTTATTAGATGGGCATGACTTAGATGGAGCAGCAAAGGACACTAAGAAAGGGAGATCAGACAAGTAAGAGGAGAGCCTGGAGAGATCAGTGTCATGAAAATCCTTATCCAGTCCTTTGTCAAGTCTTGTTTCTATCCTTACAATGTCTCTCCAATAGGTCCCCTTCTCACCACTCACACAGCTACCATCTTTGTTCCCATCATCTCTCACCTATGCTATTATAATTGCCTCATTTCATTCTCCCTGCCTCAAATCTCTCCCCACTCTAATCTACCCTCCACATAACTGCCAAAATGATTTCCCTAAATCACAGGTCTAACCGTGTCACCCCACACCCCCCCACTCAATAAACTCCAATGTTGTTCAATCACATCCAACTCTTTGTCACCTGCTTTGGGGTTTTCTTGGCAATGATCCTGGAGTGGTTTGTATTTCCTTCTCCGGATCATTATACAGATGAGGAAACTGAGGCAAACAGGGTTAAGTGACTTGCCCAGGGTCACACAGCTAGTAAGTATCTGAAACAGGATTTGAACTCAGGTCTTCCTGACTCAATGTCTAGTGCTCTGTGCACTATGACATCCCCTAGCTGCCTTCCAATGCCTCCCTGTAACCTCCAGGAGCAAATATAAATGTTCTGTCTGGCATTTAAAGCCCTGGCCCCTTCCTGAAGCTTTCCAGTTTTCTTTACTTTTCATTACTCCCCTCCATGTTCTTTGGAGTCCAGTCACACTGACCTACTTGCTTTTCCTTAAACATTTCCCCAGTTTGCTCTGGGTCTTTCCCATGCCTATAATATACTCTCTCACCTTTGCCTCTTAGAATTTCTGTTTTCCTTCAAAACTCAGCTCAAAGGCCACCTTCTGCCAGAGGCCTTTCCTGATCACCCCAGCCTCCCCCTCTAGGGATATTTTCTATCTCCTTTGTATGTATCTTGTACTGTAATTAAGTCTTTATGTATAAGTTGCCTTCAACCGAATGTAAAGTCTTTTAGGGCAGAAACTAATTTTTCTTTTTCTTCGTATCTCTAGCACTTAGCACAGTACCAAGCACATACATAGTAAGCAATAATTATATGAATACTAGTTATTTTCATTACACTGCACTGCCTCTCAAAAAGAAGTTATGTAACAATAGTACAATAGCTAACATTTACACCTTAGGGTTTACAAAGAGCTTACATCAGGTTGAGGTAAGGGTCAAATGGGGAAATGTGGGTAAGAGTTTTCTGTAAGGCGTCTCAGTGATGAAGACGACAAAGAAGATGATGACAAAAAGAAGATGATGATGACCGCCACCGCCACCACCATGAGGACAATGACCAATGGGGTGTTTTAGTCAGATTTTCCCTTAGCCACCTGCTATGAGTTTGAACCTGATACATTCTACTGTTCTGACTGAAAATCTGGAGGAGAGCTTCTCTGTACCCAGAATCACAACCCAAGCCGGCCTTCTGGGTGCTGGGCACCATGATAGCTAGGCACTGGAGATACAAAGACAAAAGCCCAAATCAAATGACGACAACAAAAGCCCACACCAATTCCAGCTCTAGGAGCTCACGTTCTCCTTGGGTAGAATGGACACAAATGAGTAAATGCATGTTAATTTGAGGAGGGAGAGAGTGTTAACAGCTAAGGTAATCAGGAAAGGCTTCTCTTAGGAAGTGGCTTATGAGCTGAGCTTTGAAAGAAGCCAGGCGTTCTGGGAGACAGGGAACATCTCATGCTTGGGGGAGAGCCAGAGCAAAGGCTGGGAGATGGAAGCTGAGGAAACAGCAGGGCCAGTTTGCCTGGAACATCGAGTGGGTGGAGGGAAGCCGTATGCACTAAGCCTTGCAAAGGTAGGCTGGAACCAGATTGTAAAAGACTTTAAATGCCAAGTTGAAGAGTGTGTGTATTTTATCCTAGAAGCAATCCAAAGCTCTCCACACATAGACAACTCAGGAGAACAGCAATTGTAGGGAAGGCATTGTATGGAACAATGCACATTTGCCCAATGGATTCCCGCTGGGGCTCAGAAAGACTGGCAGAATTGACAACCGGGAAGGAGATTTCCATTGAATGACAGAATGCTGGTTAGTTAATGGACATCCAGTGGAATCAGCTGTGGCTAGACCATTCTGATTACTGGATACCGGAGCTGGGCAGAACATTAGAAAAGCTTTCAGGGAAACCCATTATCTCAACAGATGAAGAATCTGAGGTCCAGAATGGAGCAGTGGCTAGCTTAAAGTGAAAGTAAGTGAAAGACCAACATCTAAAGCTAATTTTAAATCTGAATCCATTGACTATCTTGCACAGCCTCACCCTCATACTTTTGAACTGGTGTACTAGAAAATTGAATGATCAGTTGTGCACAAGGTTAAAAATGACAATAGCCCGTAGTTATAATATACCACTTTTACAGTTTACAAAGCTAAAAAGATTCCTTGTATTTTAATGTGTTCAAGCCCTTTTCTTTTTGAATTCAGATTTAAATATAAAAAGTCTCACTTTTGAGGATAATGCTCAGAAAATGCGAAGGTCAGAGCTCAAGCTTGCTTTCTACTCCACCATTACGCTGTAAGAAAATGTAAATGGGTTAGAAGGTCAGAGCCCATATTTATATCATGATATCTTAAAATCTAGAACTGGAAGGGCCCTTAGAATTCAATTGTTGTCTGTTGTTCAAGATACTATAAGAATAAAGAATTATAAGTGACGAAAAATAAAAGTAAAAAATCAGGTCTTTGTTAAGCTTAGCCTTCAGAGGAGTTTATTATCTTTTGCTATGGACTCTATGAGTTCTTTTTGCAGGGGGTGGAGTTGGCAGTTTCTGAAGATGACAAGATTTAGAGGTAGAAGGACCTTCCAAAAAATGGAGTCTAATTCCTTCATTTTCCACCAGCTGCTCTGGACTCTTCCATCATGACATTCCCCTGAAACTGATTATCACAGAGACTGCTTCAGCCATGATACTCACCAATCGTCAGTAGCCTCGATTCCCTCTGGCCCTCTGATTGGAGGATGAAGCGTAAAACTCCTCCCACAGCCTCCCTTTAAAGAGAGCCCAGAAGCTTAGCCAGTTCTTCCTTTCCTACCATCTGCCCTGCTTGCTTCTGATCACACCATCATCCTGTCCCATTCTCAGTGCCCCCTCTTTTTAGCTTCCTTTTATGCATTGTCTTCCTCCAGGGGAGGGATGGACCATCTTTTCTTATTTGTGTCCCCAGTGCTTAGCCCAGTCCCTGGCACTTAGTCGGCACTTAATAAATGTTTATTGTATTATATACACATTATGTACATGAGTTGTTGTTTGTCCTTCATTCTTGAAGAGAGTCATGACGTCAGGGTGGTGATGTCATGACTTACAATGAATTGGATTTAAGTGAGGAAGGGCTGTGCAAAGTCATCAGCCTCACTCTCTCCTTCAGGCAACAATATACATAAGTAGCATGTAGCAGGAACAGGAGTCAAATCTAAGTCCCCCTAAATCTAAATATAATTGTCTTTCATCTATACCAGCAGCTAGTGCTTGTGCATGCTCTCACTCTTGCTCTCTTTTTTTTGAGGGAGGCCAGGGGATTACGTGACTTGCCCAGAGTCACACAGCTAAGGAACTCCCTGGGATCAGATTAAAACTCAGGTCCTCTAACTCCAGGACTGGTACTCTATCCACTGTGACACATAGTTGCCCCAACACCAGCAGTTCACAAAGTTTTTGGTTTCAGGATTCTTTCTACTCTTGTGTTTTGTTTTGTTGGGGGTTTTTTTGTTTGTTTTTTATTTTCTCCTTTTTTTGTTTTTTAAGTGTGGCAATTGGGGTTAAGTGACTTGCCCAGGGTCGCACAGCTAGTAAGTGTTAAGTGTCTGAGGCCGGATTTGAACTCAGGTACTCCTGACTCCAGGGCCAGTGCTCTATCCACTGCACTACCTAGCTGCCCCTCTTTCTCCTCTTTTAAAAAAAACTATTGATCTGGGCAAGTCACTTAAACCCAATTGCCTCACTAAAAAAATAAATAAATAAAAAATTAAAACCTATTGAAGATCTCAAATAGCTTTTGTTTGTATGAGTTGTAATGTGTACCATATTAAAAATTTCAATGTCTTAATATTACTCTGAAAAGAATTTTGACCTCGGATACCCCCAAGAATTGCTGCTTTATACCATGCACAAGTCTGGAAAGAAACCAGGTTGTGGACCTCCAAATAAGTCAAGCAGCAAGCAGTAAACCTTTCAGCCCAGGATAGCAGAATACAATGCAAACAATGTCGAGTGAGCTCAAAGTTAAGATCAATTTTGAGTTCCAGTCCCAATATTGAGGAGTGAGTTTTCTGATCATAAGCAAGTGATTAGGCATCTCTAAGCTGCCATTTCCTCATCTGCAAAATGTGGATAACAAGAATACCTAGTAGCATTCACATAGCACTCTAAGGATTGCAAAGTGCTTCACTTCTGTTAGACACAACAACCTTGGGAACTAGGTGCTATTATTCCTCCCATTTTAACACATGAGGAAAGGTTATATGACTTTCCCAGGGTCATACAGCTAGTATGTATCTGAGATAGGAATTGAATTCAGAACTCCTGTCTCCCAAGCCAGTCCTGTACTCACTATGCCACCTAGTTAGATAGTAATACTTATATAATTTATTAGGGAACATGCTTTATAAACTTTAAAATACCATGGAAATGTGAACAAATTCTTTTAGAACTGAAATCTTCTTTTGTTTCAGACTGTCCAAATTATGGCAAAGTCTCAGGCATTGGTTTGCCATTGGCTCCTATTTTCCCTCCCAAAGTAGACTCAGCATCTATTGCTCATGTACAAAACCATTAGTAGTGTTCTTTCCAGGGATTGGAACTTTTTTTTTTGTGGGGCCATAGGGGTTAAGTGACTTGCCCAGGGTCACACAGCTAGTAAGTGTTAAGTGTCTGAGGCCAAATTTGAACTCGGGTCCTCCTGAATCCAGGGCCGGTGCTCTATCCACTGTGCCATCTAGCTGCCCCCAGAACTTTTTTCTACCCATAATCATCTTGAAAGAACATGTAACATGAGGGAGGAGACCAGTGGTCCATCAACAGCCTCATTGTTTTTCAAGTGTTTCCAAGAACCCAAGTGGTTGTCAGGGCCAAAAGCATGCTCTAGTCTGTAGTTAAACACAAGCATCTTGGAGTTTGGAGTTGTTGTTGTTCCTTTCCTAATAGGTACATGGAAGAACTAACAGCTGCTGTCTGTTTGGACCAGAAGTATTTGCATTATAAGCATCTGCAGAGTCTTGCGTTAAGTGATGGGCTGGTCTCTTCCAATGGAGGCCAGCTGTTGGAAGGGTTTTTTTTTTTGTTTGTTTCTTTGTGTTTTTTTAATAGGCATGTTTAGGAGAACTCATGCTTTGTTTATTAAGATACCGATCTAGTTGCCCTCTGGAGTAGAATTTACAGTTGGAAGGATGGTAGGACAGGAATGGGAATGGAAGTTTGTCCAAAGAATGTTCGAATTCAGAGCCCACCAGAATCCCAGGCTGCAGCAGGAAGTTGGCTCCTGATAGCTAGGCTGTGACTCAGGGAGGCAGCATTCTGCTGGGGGGAACTAAGTACCTTGTGATTAGATAGAGAATTATAGGATAAAACTATGCAATAAACAATAATAACAACATCCAAGAGTGGAATCAAGAAACCGCCCATGGGCAACATCTGCATGATCCTATCCTACAATAGTCAACAAAGTTTCATTGAAGAAAGAATGAATCATACAAATCTGTTTATGGAAATGGAGGGGTTTATGATAACAATTCAGCTCCAGCTCATCCCCACCAGAAAATGTAAAAGGGTTATCCTTGAAGAACCTGGATTTATTGATCAAAGCAGTTTGTTCAAGGAAACATTAGGATGAACAAATTTAGAGAATCCACCCCAAATGTTCACATGGCCTATCTGTGCCCAACCTGTGGTGGAGCATTCCAAGCTTATATTGGTCTGATTAGTCATGGTTGAACACACTGTAGCTTGACTCTAACATAGTGACATCATTTGGGTCCTCTGAAAATAAAGGACAACAACCCAACTGAGAAACTCTGTAATATAACATTGCAGGCTGCAAAAATTTAGCACCACCCAAATACATAGAAAGATACAACCACCATGTTAATGGGAATCCTACTTCTGTTCTTCACCACTGTTGATACCTGAAACGGGCAACAAATTACCCTACTATATATACAAACCTGAAAATACCCTTGAGAATTCAAAAAACAAACTCTCTAGGAACTAGAGTATTATCACAGACAGAACAATGGCCCACAAGCATCTTCACATTACATTAATCCATTACATTTAAGAATAATGTTTTAGGGGCAGCTAGGTGGTGCAGTGGATAGAGCACCAGCCCTGGATTCAGAAGGACCTAAGTTCAAATCCAGCCTCAGACACTTAACACTTACTAGCTGTGTGACCCTGGGCAAGTCACTTAACCCCAATTGCCGGCAATCCAGGGCTGGTGTTCTATCCACTGCACCACCTAGCTTCTTCAAGAATAATGTTTTAAGTAGTTATTACTGTACTATACAACCTCCAAGTTACATGGAATAAAAAGCATTCAGAACATAAAGACTTATTAGAAAAAATTGGAACTGTGTAGCAACAGGATGTTACATATAATTCCTATTTTTTATCTGATATTGGAGCTTCTGAAGATGTTTTCAGTGAGCCTGCAGAAGATGAGCTGGAAAGGCCCTCTTTCAACTTTTCCTCATATCACATGATATACAGATTCCTCACCATTCTGATCAACTTCTCCTGAACCCTGCTTGATTTTGTCAATATTCCTCTTAAAATGAGGCAGTTCTCCAGATAGCAACTGACCAGCACAAACAACTGAAAATTATTACTTCCTGTAAACTGGTCACTAGATATTTATTAACTACCATCTCACTTTTTTAAAGAGTAATATGGCACTCCCGATATATTAAGATTGTGATCCACTAAATTCTTTAGATATTTGTTTAATGTTTAGTCATTTATCTATGTATCCTTACAGCTTTTGAACATGGGAATTCATGGGGCAGTAGAAGGAGGTGGATTTGAAGTCAAAGGACCTGAGTTTGAATTCTGACCCTTCTGCTTTCCACCTGCATGGCCTTGGGTCTCTCTTGGCCTCTGTTTCCTCAGTTGTAAAAGGCAGGGCTTAGACAAGATGCCCTCAAAGCTGCCTTTCAGTTCCCTATGTTCTATGAGCCTACAATTCTATAATGGCTTTATCCCTCAAGTCACAACTACAAGAAAGCTACTTCTTCTCTGTACCTTACTTCCCTCTCCCATGAAATAAGAGTGTTGGATTAGATGACCTCTAAAATTAGTGTTATAGTTTGTCTTCCCAGTTCTGATTTCTGTGTTCTAATAGGATAACCTATCTATATTTTCTATGATATTCCACGGTCCCTTCCAGATGTAACATTCCATGTTTAACATGGATCTATGGAATCCCTGACACTGTGTTTTTTTGTTTTTTTGTTTTTTGGTGGGCAGTGAGGGTTAAGTGACTTTCCCAAGGTCACACAGCCAGTAAGTGTTAAGTGTCTGAGGCTGGATTTGAACTCAGGTTCTCCTGAATCCAGGGCCAGTGCTTTATCCACTGCGCCACCTAGCTGCCCCCAACGTTGTGTTCTAATGTTTTTTCCAGCTCTGATACTCTATGTAATTCTTTGTGACATTTTAGGATTTCAAGGTCTACCCCAGCTCTGAAATTCTTTGGTCCAAGGGCCCTTCTATTTCTGACATTGTAGGTTCTAACATTTTACCTTCTCTCTTTTCCAATCTACCATTCTATGATTATGATTCTATTGTCTATATACAATTTTGTCTTTCAAGAAGTTTAAGTGACTTGTTCAATCATACAGCTAGTGAACCTGGACTCATGCCCAGGTAAGAAGCGAGGACCCAAAGATTGTAACTGTTTAACCTACTCTTTTATTTTTTAAGGGAGGCAATTGGGGTTAAGTGACTTGCCCAGGGTCACATAGCTAATAAGTGTTAAGTGTCTGAGGCCCGATTTGAACTCAGGTACTCCTGACTCCAAGGTCAGTATTCTATCCATTGCACCACCTAGCTTCCCCTAACATACTCTTTATTAAGCTTGACCCTACCACATATAAGGAGATGTTTAATAAATACTTTGAATGATGATAACAGTGATGATAGACCTAGAATTATCTATAATTGGCTTTCTGGCATGCCCGTCAGGAATTTCTGCAAACCATCCCCTGTTACTTTCCAAGATACCATGAGGATAAAGCAAATGACATACTGTAATGCTCATTGTTCTATAGACATCACCCAACAATCTGCACACACATTCCCAGAGTGTTTGGTAGAGGTCACTTGAAATTACAATAATTTTTGCCAGCCTACAACCTATGTTTACTAGTCTGGCCAAAGTTTTTCAAGACTGTAGGTATATATTTTATGTATAGAGCATATTCATCAAAGAAATGGTATAAAGGAAGGGAAAGGATGGAAATGTGACCTCAGAAGACCCATATTATGTGTCCTGGTTCTACTGCTGATATCCCAGGTGATTTTGGGCAAGTTGTTTCACCCTTCCAAGCATCAGCTTCCTCATCTATAAAATGAAAAAAAAAATGATATGAGCTTTTCCGGTCTGCCAGAGATCTTGTGAAGATCATATGAGATCATATGTGTACTTTGAAAATTGTAGAGCACTATGGAAATGTCGGCTATAATTGTAAACGGTGGGGGCAGTGAGGTGGCGCACTGGATAAAGCACTGGCCTTGGATTCAGGAGGACCTGAGTTCAAATCCAGCCTCAGACTCTTGATACTTACTAGCTGTGTGACCCTGGGCAAGTCACTTAACCCCAACTGCCTCACAAAACCAAAAAAAAATTGTTAATGGTGGTGGTGATGGTGAGCCTACTATGTTTATTTTTTGAGCTGTATGTAGGACCATGTGTCTCTTTCAAGGCTCTGAAACCTCAACCCAAGGCTGTCACTTTCAAGGCCTTAAAACTGGAATGCAAAGCTGGTCTGAAGGAAAGGGATTTGAAATATAAACAAAACCCAGGTTAGAAGCTCAACAAAAAAATGTGTCCTTCCCTAACCCATTGGCATGTAGCTGGGAAAGCAGTGGATTGTAAATCTGGAGACCACAGTTCCAATTCTGGTTATAATACAGTAATAGAGTAAGATTCTGGATATATGGTAAATAAAATATTAGTAAGATTCTGCATAAGTCACACTCTATAGACCTCAGTTTCTGTTCTATAAAATGAAGGGGTTGGTATAGATGAGTTCTCTAGATCAGAGTATTTAAACTTTGCAAAGTTTTTTTTCTTTATAATGTCATTGTCCTTGTATAAATTATCCTTTTGATTCTCTTAATTTCATTCTGCATCAGTTTATATTCCCCAGGATTCTCTGAAATCATCTTTCTTATTTCTTATGACTCAGCAATATTCCATTACATCCATATAACACAATTTGTTCAGTAGTCCCCCAAATGATGGGCACCCTCTTATATTTTAGTTATTTTCTCCCTCCTCCCCCCTTATTATCCTTCTGCAAGATTAGAAAGTTTGACTTTCGTGCATACCCTTTGACCCAGCAATACCACTTTTAGGTTTTTTTCCCAAAGAAATCATGGAAAGGGGAAAGGGACCCACATGTACAAAAATATTTATAGCTGCTCTTTACGTGGTAGCAAGGAATTGGAAGTTGAGGGGGTGCCCATCAATTGGGGAATGGCTGGACAAGTTGTAGCATTTGAATACAATGGAATACTATTGTTCTGTAAGAAATGATGAGCAGGAGGAGTTCAGAGAAACCTGGAGGGTCTTGCATGAGCTGATGATGAGTGAGATGAGCAGAACCAGAAGAACATTGTACACAGTATCATCAACATTGAGAGTTGATCTACTGTGATGGACTATATTCTTCTCACCAATGCAATGGTACAGAAGAGTTCCAGGGAACTCATGATAGAAGAGGATCTCCAAATCCAAGAAAAAAAAAAAAAAGAACTGTGGAGTATAGATGCTGAATGAACCATACTATTTCTTTTGTTTTTGATGCTGTTGTTTTTTTTTTCTTTCTATTTTGAGGTTTTTCATCATTGCTCTGATTTTTTCTCTTATAACAGGACTAATGCAGAAATAGGATTAATGTTATTATGTATATATATGTGTGTAAAGATATATGTATATGTATATGTATATAGATATAGATATATAGATACATAGATATAACCTATATCAGATTACCTGCTGTCTAGGGGAGGGGGGAGGGAGGGGAGGGAGGGAGAAAAATCTGAAATTGTAAAGCTTGTATAAACAAAAGTTGAGAACTATCTTTACATGTAATGGAAAAAATAAAATACCTTATATGTAAAAAAAATTTTTTTTAATTAAAAAAAAAAAGAAAGTTTGACTTTCTTGCAGCTATTCCCTCTCTGGTATTATCCTTCCTCTTCAACCCCCCCACCCCATTTCTTTCCCCATTGTTTTCCTGTTGAGTTTGATGTATTTCTATACCAAACTCTAGATTAGAGCAATATTCAACCAATGCCTGCTGTCACTACCCTTTTCTTTGTGTTAGTATACTCTTTTTCTGACCACCTCATTCATGAGAAAAAGCAAATTCCACCCCTAATGGTAATGTATTTCAATCTATGCTAGTGTATTCCTTTTACCCTACGTTCTCTTTCCCCTCTTCAAGCCCTCAGAACAGTACCAATCCATCCCCAGGTTTAACTCTCCGAATACCCTTTGAAGACATTAAGGCTCTGAAAAGACACTTGTTTCTTTTTCCTTAATTAGAATATTATCACTAAATCATCTGATTGCTCAACTAGATTAACCTTTCTAGTATTCTCTTGACTCTTGTGTTTAGATTTTAAAGTTCCTGCTCAGCTTAGGTATTTTTGTTGGAAATGCTTGAAAGTTCTTTATTCAGCTAAAAATCCATTTTTTTTTCTCCTATGGGATTATATCCAACTATGCAAGATCTTATTTTTTATTGTAAGCCTGTATCTTTTATCTTTTGGAAGATAGCAAGTTCTTACTTAACAGAAGTGGACTGTTCAGCAGACTTCTCCCTCCCTTTAGGGGACTCCGAATGGCTGTTTCCACTCCTTGGCTCTGTAGTCCCTACAGTCAGAGCTGCTTCAGTGCCTGGAGCATATGACAGCTGACTCTGGCTGTATGCACCTGCCACTGCTACCACCACCTTCTTGGAGCCAAAGCCCAGATGGCATGGGTGCTGCCAACTTCCATCTGGGGAGTAAAATTTGCATACCATATTCCAAGATTTTCTCTAGTTCATAGTAGAAGCTGTCAGGTCTTGTGTGAATTTGACTGTGGTTCTTTGGTTCTTGAACTGCTTCTTTCCAGATCCTTGAAGTATTTTTCTTTAATGTAGGAATTCTGAACTTTGTGACATTCCCGAGACTATTCCTTTTGTGTTTTGTTTTGTTTTTCCATGTGGTGATCAGTAGATTTTTTTTTTTCTATCTGCACTTTGCCTTTTGGCTTAAATAGATCTGGAAAGTTTTTATTTATGATGTCTTGAAATATAGCACCCAGGGTTTTTAATTATAGTTTTCAAGGAATCTAGTGATTCTTAAATTATCTTTCCTTGATCAGTTTTCCAGGTCACTTGTTTTTAATGTTAAAGATCAGGTTTTTTATTTTGCTCTGATACTTCTTTTTGTCTTATACCATCACTGATTTCTCTTTGACCTCATCTAGTTTTGAAGGAATACTTTAATTGAGTAAGGTTTATCACTTTCTCATTTAAGCTATTTATTCTCCTTTCATTTCTTTCCTTCAGAGCTTTTATTTCAGTTTTTATTTCTTGCTTCATTTCTCCTAGACATACATGTTGTCCCTTTCGAAAATCCATTTTTTTCCCTTTAAATCACTATTTGTAGTTGTTACAAACCACTCTCTCGTTTTGAAGGATCTCTTGAGACAATTTTTGTACTGATGGTCATTTCCTTTTACTCATTTCTCCAACTTTAGCTCCTGAATGGAGGCTTTAGGCCAGGGTTAGGCTCTGTCCCCTGCAGCTGCTATTGGGTGCAGTGACCGATCCATCCTGACTGGTATCACCCTAAGACTTGAGTTTCTGTGATGATCTCCCTTCCAGGGAGATCCCCAAATCTTTGAAGTTTGAGTTCATCAGGGCCCTCTGTGGTATCTCAAGAGAGAATGAAGCTACTGGGTGCCTGGGTTTTCATGGTCTGAGGGCTGCCACACTACTCTTGTTGCTACTGCTTCCCATGTTTTCCAATCTCTCCACCCTGTGGCTTTCTGACATCCTGAGGCCTTTCTAGGGGTTGGAGTACAGTGACAACCTTTGCTCTTTACTCTTGTAGCCCAAGGGCTACATATTTCTCCCACCTTTTGCTGTTTGCAATCAGAGGCTGGGCTTATTTGCCTACATTACAACTGGCTTTGTTAGAGCTCACCTTTCTGTTCACTTCAAGCTTACTCTTTTGTTCAGTTCTAGGACAGAAGATGTCACTGGAGTTTCTCATTAGAATTCTTGATCATTATTTGGTGTAGTGTAAACTTCAGGGTTTTGCTGGAGGACGAATGTGGGAACTAGGAGTTTGGCCTCCATTCAGGCAGCAATTTTGGCTGGAAGCGTCTGATATTCTATGTTCTAAGGTCACCTCTATCCCTAACATTCTATGCTCTAGGGTAACTTCCATCTCTGAAATGCCATGTCCTAAAGTTTCTTCTAGTTCAAACATTCTTTATCTTATGGTCACTTCAAGCTCTAACATTCTATGTTGTGAAATCCTTCCCAGCCAGGATAGTCTATTTTCTAAGGTCCATCCCATGTTCTAAGGTCCATTTCTGTTCTGAAATTTCATATTCTAAGGTCCCTCCCAGATCTGACATTCCACATTATAGGGTCCTTTCCAACTCTGATGATCTATGATGATGATTCAGCATTAGTGTTCGATACTGAGAATTGTTATAGTAGCGACCCCAACTTCCTAGGAGCTGTGAATTTCAGTTCTTACTGAAAAGGGATGAGCTGGGGTGATATAGGGTAAGAAGGTGAAAAAGTCATGTTTCCTAAGTATAAAAAAGAAATACACCCATCATTAAGATTCCCTGCCACCCCCATGGGATTTCACCCTGGCCCTTTCTGATAATATCACTATAATGATGGTCTCCATAAACAGTTGCAAAATTCCAAAATGAAAGGGGAAAGTATTTTTCTTCTCCAACCAAGCTATTTGGCTTTATTTGAGGGATCAAGGCAGTGTCATCTGGGGTAAATTGGAATGCCAAATCTGTTCTTTTAATAATCTCTTCTTCCTCTGTAAGGATAAGCAAAGACCTTGTAAATCACCAGTTGATGGAGAAAGAAGAGGCCATTCAAGTGTTTGTCTGTCTGAGGATGCTCTCCCGCAAAACATGTTAGCAATAATTGTTAGAAACAGATAAGGGAATTGGGCTTCTTACACCCTTTGACCTTTTTAACCCTGCTCGGTCCAACGAAGACAAAAACAGGCTTGTGGCCTTGGGGAGGGTTCTGCTAGTGTAAGAGGAATTGGGACTGGGACCTGAGGGAGTAGGATTTGGTTGCCTGCCACTAACCCTGATTCCTGATCCAGAAGGGGTGGAGGGAAACATATTTTTAGGCCACGATCATTCAAATCTCTAGTGTATTGACATCTGCTATAACTGACATCTGTCATCTCCATCCTTTGTGTTGTTCTCCAAAGCTCAAAGTGCTCTTTGAACTGCTGACTGGGCATGCCCTGATCGCAGAAGCAGAACTAGCTATTTTTGTATTTCTGGCAAGTTTCAAGAACTGCTGTGCCCCTTGTTCCATCTCTGACCTGACCTAACACAAATGATTCCTTCCCCCTCCATGTCCTGGTCTGACCACTCATTCGTTAAACAAGCATTTTTTGAGCTCTTACTGTATAAAGAGCATTGTGCTAGGCATTGGGGCCCCAGTTGGTCAGTCAGCATTTATTAAGCACTCTTTGAACTCCTATTCAGGCTACAATTCCAGCTATTGCTCCCTCAAGGTTCTAGGGCTAACAATGAGGATTTGAATGGTGGTGCTCACAAGCCCCCATCTGGTGTGTTCCCACCAATATCAATTACCAGGTGATATCTCCCTAATATCTTCAACTTAATTAAGATCAATAACTTTTATAAAGGGATTTTTACTGTGAAGACATAGTAAGAACAGAAATATAAACACTTCCTCTCAACACTCACTAAACAAATGAACATCAATTAGGGTTTTTTTTTTTTTAAGGGGGATATTTATTGTGAAGATACAACAAGAATAGAAGTATACATTTTTCCCCTCCACATCTGGGGCTATACTCTTCTCTATATTGCCTTGGCCCATAAAGATAATGAGCTCAACCTGAAGCAGTTTCTATATAGCACTTGCCCCACAAAATTCACTTTGAATTTCCCATAGCAGATGGATGTATTGTTCTAGGCCATTCTTGGCTGCCATCAAAGTATGCTGAGTTAAACGAGTGGGTCAGACTTTGTTTCTTACTCTTTCATCTGACTATAAAAATCTGGCATAGGGGTGGCTAGGTGGCACAGTGGATAAAGCACCGGCCCTGGATTCAGGAGTACCTGAGTTCAAATCCGGCCTCAGACACTTGACACTTACTAGCTGTGTGACCCTGGGCAAGTCACTTAACCCCCATTGCCCTGCAAAAAAAAAAAAATCTGGCATACACTCTATCATTTGGCCCTCTGAAGCTTTGCCATTCTGACCTTTTGAAGCTCACAAGGGCATAGCTGTCTCTCACACTCCTTCACCTAAAAAGCCAAGAAGAGACAAAGAACAGAGGCCCATCTTCTCAGGTTCTATGTTGGCTTCAGATGGGGAGGGCCTGAAGCTTCTTACCCTCCAGAATGTCTCCCTTACTTAAACCCAGCCAGGAAGGAAAGAGAAAGAGGCTCCCTTTGGTCAATTACTGCTTTTTTTTTTTAAATTTAATTAATTAATTAATTAATTTTTTTTTAGTTCTCAACTTTTGTTTATACATGCTTTACAATTTCAGATTTTTCTCCCTCCCACCCCTCCCTCCCCCCTCCCCTAGACAGCAGGTAATCTGATATAGGTTATATCTATATATCTCTATACATATACATATATATATATATATACACACACACATATATATACACATAATAACATTAATCCTATTTCTGCATTAATCCTGTTACAAGAGAAAGAATCAGAGCAGAGATGCAAAACCTCAAAATAGAAAGAAAAAAAAAACCAACAGCACCCAAAACAAAAGAAATAATATGGTTCAATCAGCATCTATACTCCACAGTTCTTTCTTTCTTTTTTTTTCTTGGATTTGGAGATCCTCTTCTATCATGAGTTCCCTGGAACTCTTCTGTACCATTGCATTGGTGAGAAGAATATAGTCCATCACAGTAGGTCAACACTCAATGTTGATGATACTGTGTACAATGTTCTTCTGGTTCTGCTCATCTCACTCATCATCAGCTCATGCAAGACCCTCCAGGTTTCTCTGAACTCTTCCTGCTCATCATTTCTTACAGCACAATAGTATTCCATTGTATTCATATACCACAACTTGTCCAGCCATTCCCCAATGGATGGGCACCCCCTCAACTTCCAATTCCTTGCTACCACGTAAAGAGCAGCTATAAATATTTTTGTACATGTGGGTCCCTTTCCCCCTTCCATGATTTCTTTGGGCAAAAGACCTAAAAGTGGGATTGCTGGGTCAAAGGGTATGCACAGCTTTATTGCCCTTTGGGCATAATTCCAAATTGCTCTCCAGAATGGTTGGATCAGCTCACAGCTCCACCAACAATGCATTAGTGTTCCAATTTTCCCACAGCCTCTCCAACATTTATTATCTTCCTTTTTTGTCATTTTAACCAATCTGATAGGTGTCAGGTGGTACCTCAGAGTTGTTTTAATTTGCATCTCTCTAATCATTAGAGATTTAGAGCATTTTTTCATATGGGAATAGATAGCTTTGGTTTCTTCATCAGAAAACTGCCTGTTCATATCCTTTGACCATTTCTCAATTGGGGAATGACTTGGATTCTTATAAATTTGATTTAATTCCCTATATATTTTAGAGATGAGGCCTTTATCAGAAGCACTGGCCTCAAAAATTGTTTCCCAGCTTTCTGCCTCCCTTCCAATTTTGGATGCATTGCTTCTGTTTGTACAAAAATTTTTTAATTAAATATAATCAAAATCATCCATTTTGCATTTTATAATATACTCTATCTCTTGTTTGGTCAAAAACTGTTTTCCTTTCCAAAGATCTGATAGGTACACTATTCCTTTCTCTCCTAATTTACCTATGGTATCACCTCTTATGTCTAAATCATGTATCCATTTTGACCTTATTTTAGTATAAGGTGTAAGATGTTGGTCTATGCCTAATTTCTGCCATACTATCTTCCAGTTTTCCCAGCAGTTTTTGTCAAATACTGAGTTCCTATTCCAGAAGCTGGAGTCTTTGGGTTTATCAAACACTACATTACTAGTGTCATTTACTACTGCATTTCCTGAGCCTAGCCTATTCCATTGATCTACCACTCTATTTTTTAGCCAGTACCAGATAGTTTTGATGACTGCCGCTTTATAGTAAAGCTCCAGGTTTGGTACCGCTAACCCACCTTCCTGTGAATTTTTTTTCATTATTTCCCTGGATATTCTTGATTTTTTGTTTTTCCAGATGAATTTTGTTATTATTTTTTCTAGCTGTATAAAATAATTTTTAGGTAGTCTGATTGGTATGGCACTGAATAAGTAAATTAATTTAGGCAGTATTGTCATTTTTACTATATTAGCTCTGCCTATCCATGAGCAATTGATATCTTTCCAATTATTTAGATCTGATTTGATTTGTGTGAAGAGTGTTTGGTAGTTGTGTTCATAGAGTTCCTGGGTTTGTCTTGGCAAGTAGACTCCCAAGTATTTTATATTATCTACCGTTACTTTAAATGGAATTTCTCTTTCTATCTCTTGCTGCTGGACTTTGTTGGTCATGTATAGAAATGCTGATGATTTATGTGGATTTATTTTATATCCTGCTACTTTGCTAAAGTTGTTAATTGTTTCAAGTAATTTTTGAGTTGATTCTCGAGGATTCCTTAAGTATACCATCATATCATCTGCAAAGAGTGATAGTTTTGTTTCCTCCTTGCCTATTCTAATTCCTTTAATTCCCTTCTCTTCTCTGATTGCTAAAGCTAACATTTCTAGAACAATATTAAATAATAGGGGTGATAATGGACATCCCTGTTTCACCCCTGATCTTATTGGGAAGGCCTCTAATTTATCTCCATTGCATATAATACTTGCTGATGGCTTTAGGTAGATACTGTTTATTATTCTAAGGAAAGCTCCCCCTATTCCTAAACTCTCTAGTGTTTTTATTAGGAATGGGTGCTGTACTTTGTCAAAAGCTTTCTCTGCATCTATTGAGATAATCATATGATTTTGGTTGGTTTTCTTATTGATGTGGTTGATTATGTTAATAGTTTTCCTAATGTTGAACCAGCCCTGCATTCCTGGTATAAATCCCACCTGGTCATAGTGTATTATCCTGGTGATCATTTGCTGTAATCTCCTCGCTAATATCTTATTTAAGATTTTAGCATCAATATTCATTAGGGAGATTGGTCTATAATTTTCTTTCTCTGTTTTTGCTTTGCCTGGTTTTGGTATCACCACCATATTTGTGTCATAAAACGAATTTGGTAGAACTCCTTCTTCACCTATTTTTCCAAATAATTTGTATAATATTGGAATTAATTGTTCTTTAAATGTTTGGTAAAATTCACCCGTAAACCCATCTGGCCCTGGGGATTTTTTCTTAGGGAGTTCACTAATAGCTTGTTCAATTTCTTTTTCTAATATGGGTTTATTTAAGGATTTTATTTCCTCTTCAGTTAACCTGGGCAGTTTGTATCTTTGTAAATATTCATCCATTTCATTTAGATTGTCAAATTTATTGGCATACAGTTGGGCAAAATATTTCCTAATTATTGCTTTAATTTCCACTTCATTGGTGGTAACATCACCCTTTTCATTTTTGATACTGGTAATTTCGTTTTCTTCTTTCTTTTTTTTAATCAAATTAACCAATATTTTATCTATTTTATTGGTTTTTTCATAAAACCAGCTCTTAGTTTTATTGATTAATTCTATAGTTTTTTTGCTTTCAATCTTATTAATTTCTCCTTTAATTTTCAGGATCTCTAATTTAGTGTCTAATTGGGGATTTCTAATTTGTTCTTTTTCTAACTTTTTAAGTTGCATGCCCAATTCATTAATCTCCTCTTTCTCTTTTTTATTCATGTAAGCATTTAGAGCTATAAATTTTCCCCTAAGCACTGCTTTGGCTGCATCCCATAGATTTTGGTATGTTGTCTCATTATTGTCATTCTCTTGGATAAAGTTATTGATTGTTTCTATGATTTCTTGTTTGGCCCATTCATTCTTTAGAATGAAATTATTTAGTTTCCAATTGATTTTCATTCTACTTTTCCCTGGCTCTTTCTTACATGTAATTTTTATTGCATCATGATCTGAGAAGGATGCATTTACTATTTCTGCCTTTCTACATTTGACTATGATGTTTTTGTGCCCTAATACATGGTCAATTTTTGAAAATGTGCCATGTACTGCTGAGAAAAAGGTATATTCCTTTCTATCCCCATTCAATTTTCTCCAGACATCTATCATGTCTAACTTTTCTAGTAATCTATTCACCTCTTTCACTTCTTTCTTATTTATTTTTTGGCTAGATTTATCTAATTCTGAGAGGGGGAGATTCAGATCCCCCACTAGTATAGTATTACTATCTAATTCCTCTTGTAACTCATTTAACTTCTCCTCTAAGAACTTGGATGCTATACCACTTGGCGCATACATATTTAATATTGATATTACTTCATTATCTATAGTACCAATTACTGCTTTTTGAATGCATCCCATTTATTATTTTTTCTTTCTTTTTTTTTTGTTGGTCCTTCATTCTTTTTTTTTTAAATAAAAGTATTTTATTATTTTCCAGTTACATGTAGAAATAGTTTTCAACATTTGTTTATATAAGATTTCCAATTTCAAATTTTTCTCCCTCCCTCCCCCCTCCCCTAGACAGCAGCAATCTGATATAGGTTATATATACATAATAACATTAAACATATTTCTGCATTAGTCATGTTATACAAGAAGAATCAGAGCACAAAGGAAAAACTTCAAATCAGAAAAACAACAGTACCAAAAACAAAAGAAATAGTATGGTCCAATCAGCATCCATATTCCACAATTCCTTTTTTTTTTTCTGGATTTGGAGAGCCTTTTCCATCATGAGTCCTTTGAAACCTTCCTGTTCCATTGGATTGGTAAGAAGAATGTAGTCTATTACAGTTGATCAACACATAATGTTGATGATACTGTGTATAATGTTCTTGTTCTGCTCATCTCACTCATCATCAGTTCAGAATGCATCCCATTTCTAGTGCATCAGCCAACCAAGGGATTGTCTCTTCACCATGTGGGTTAGAATATCTTCGTATACTCCAAAGTCCATATGGGGATTACATCTTACACACACACACACACACACACACACACATTCTCATAAGTGCTATTATGGATGAAATGCATTGGAGTATCAAAGGATACAGGATACCCATCAAGGATAAAATTGAATCTTGCTCCTTCTGGGAACAGGGATAGGAGTGGTGTGCTTCTTTAAGAATTTATTGTTGGGGGCAGCTAGGTGGTGCAGTGGATAAAGCACTGGCCCTGGATTCAGGAGCACCTGAGTTCAAATCTGGGCTCAGACACTTGACATTTACTAGCTGTGTGATCCTGAGCAAGTCACTTAACCCTCATTGCCCTGTTTTAAAAAAAAAGAATTTATTGTCATTGTCTGATTAACACCTTGGGATGGTTGTAACATGATCTTCATGGGCAACAGGGCCAACTTAGGGTCCTAGCCCTGACACCAACTGAGTAAATGGACCCCCCTATGATTGGCAGTCTTTAAACAACAAGCATTTATTGAGCGTTTACTGTAGCAGAAGACACAAATAGAAAAGCGAGACAATCCCTGCTCTCAAGGAGCTCCCATTCTGATGGGGCAGAAGGCAGACACAGAGGTTCCAGCTATAAGGCAGATGGAATGTTGCCATTTGCCAGGGATGCTGCAGAGGGGATTCCTGTCCAAGTATGGGCTGGCCTTAATGGCCTCTGCAGTGACTTCAATTTGTCTTTAAATGACATGGATTCCAGGCCCTTCACCATTCTGTTTGCCCTCCTCCAGTTTGTCAAGGACCACCCCCACCCCCAGTTTATCAATGGCTTTCTACCCAGAACTGAACAAAATACTCGAGATATGGTCTAAGCAGAGCAGACTATGATAGGACTCTGATCTATTCACTCCTGGAAGTTATGTCTCTCTTTGTGAAACCAAAGTCCCATTTGCTTTTCTGATGGCCACATCCCACTGTTGACTCACCATTGAGCTGGTGGCCCACTAAAAGCCCCAGATCTTTTTCAGACAAACTGTGTATCTAATCTCATCTTACTCATTTATTCAAATCAACGTTGAGGCATGACAAGATCCTTTTGGATCTCAGCTCTATCATCTATTTTGTTATTTCTTCTTCTCTGATTTATGTCATCTGCAAAGTTTGATGAGTATCTCATCTATGCTATTATCCGAAAGAGAAGAGAGGAGAAAGGAGGAGATGAGAATTTTTTTTTTGTTTTGTTTTTTTAGTGAGGCAATTGGGGTTAAGTGACTTGCCCAGGGTCACACAGCTAGTAAGTGTTAAGTGTCTGAGGCCGGATTTGAACTCAGGTACTCCTGACTCCAGGGCCGGTGCTCTATCCATTGCACCATCTAGCTGCCCCAGAGATGAGAATTTTAAGGAAGGAGGAATGGATAAAACCCAGTATAAGATGAAATACATAAATGAGGGACACAATGTCAGGAGGACAGGCAAATGAAATGCAGGACAATCCTCCTTTGTGTCAGGCAATTGGCCATTATAGGTTGTTCTGATGATTATACTTTGTGCATTCCTCTACACTCAGATAACCAAGCTAAGTAATACAGGATTTTGATCGAATGGGACTAAAAGAGCATTTGGGGAGGTGAGTACTTGAGCCAATTTGGAAGGAAGTTAAGGAGATTTATTGTCTGGGAATCAAGAATCATTTGGTGTGAGTCCAACTTTCTCCAACCATGTTGGAGACAGCTGGTTATCATAAACCTTCAGGGGCAGCCTCTGGTTTATTTAATTAGTCTTAAAGAATAAGGTTCAAATCCCAGTTATGATGCTTTCTGGCTGTGTGACCCTAAGCAAATCACTTAACCTCTTTGAGACTCAACTGTCTTCATCTTTAAAATAGGAGGAGGGAGGCGGAGCCAAGATGGCGGAGAGAAAGCAGCAAGCTGCCTGAGCTCTCCTTCTGTTCCCTCAAAATGAACATTAAATCAAGCCTCTGGACGGATTCTGAAACTACAGAACCTGCAAAGAGACAGAGAGACACAGTCCTCCAACCAGAGATAATTTAGAAGACTTCAGGAAAAGGTCGGTCTGACTCGGGTAAAAGGGAGGCCCAGCGCAGGGCAGCAACCCAGCGCCGAGGGGGTCGGGGCAAGTCAGCAGGAGCTGTGGGCCACAGCCGAACAACTGAGGCCCCTGGAACCTGGTTCAAAAATCTGGTGGCCAAGAAGGACAGTGGAAAAACCTACCTGCACCGGCCGAGAGGGCCACAAACGGGTCAGGCGGGATCAAACACCGGGGTGCGGGATCAAACACCGGGGTCCGGCGCCTGGCTGGCCGAGCACAATCAGACAGGAAGTGCAGGGCGGGGGATCTCCACACACCATAAAGGCCTCAGAGTAAAAACCCGGTCACACAGCACCTATACCCCTGCACAAGAAGCCCAAAACAGGGACCCTGGTGCCCCCAGAGCAGACCTCAACTTAAAGAATAAATAAATAAGCTGTAATAATGAGTAAGAAGCAAAAAAAGAGCCCTCTCCATTGAGAGCTTCTGTATCAATAGGGAAGAAGCCAACACAAACTCAGATGAGGACAATAGCCTCAAATTGCCTACATCTGAAGCCTCACGAGGGAAGGTGAATTGGTCGCAAGAACAAAAAGCCTTCCTGGAAGAGCTCAAAAAGGATTTTAAGAATCAATTGCAAGAGGTAGAAGAAAAAATGGGGAGAGAAATGAAAGCAAAACAAGAAAACTATGAAAAAAGAATCAGCAGCTTGGAAAAGGAAGCACATAATTTCACTGAAGAAAACAAAGCCTTAAAAAATTCATTTGGCCAAATAAAATAGGAGGAGGGTGGGGTGAAGAAAGGGAACAAGCATTGGTTAATCACCTACTATGTACCAGGGCCACTATGCTAAGTGCTTTTACAATTATCTCATTTGATTCTCACAACAACACTGAAAGGTAGATACTATTATCCCCTTTTTACAGCTGAGGAAACTGAGGCAGGAACAAATTAGGTGACTTGCTCAGAGTCACACAAGTGGTTTTTGAGGCTGGATTTGAACTCAGGTCTTCTAGCCTTGGTCCAGCCAAGTTCACAGCCAGGTATGGCATGAATGACTGTTGGATGGATCTTCATCCCAGCTTCTGAAGGGCTGGGTCCTTTCAAAGGTCTCACCTGAAGATCATTTCTTTTCCCCTTGGCATTGATGTTGGGCTACCTGCAAAATCTGGATACTGGGATTCCCGAATGTTGACCTGTATTCTAAAACAAAAGACCAACTGATAAAGGGTGCAAATAGTTCAGGCCTGTATTCACAGGTCCCTGGTCTTGAAGGGGAGAAGGCTTTCCCAACAGTCAACCTCACTAAGAGACTTCACTCCTGCTATGCAGCTAATTCCTAATCACATAGTTAGCAGACCAGAACCAGTCAGCAAATGCCTACACATGCTCCAAAGTCTCTACAAGGTATTTCCATTAAGTGTCAACTCTCCTAAAAGCTGGTTCTGCAGCCTCTTCATGTGGGGAATTTGCATGCTGCACATCCTGTACACATGACCTTTTCCCCACTCTCCCTTTGAAAAACTTGCCATCCTTGGTAAATTGGCAAGGGTGCATTTTGAATACCTTGTCCCTATCCTCAGTCTTGGGGGAGGCATAAACATTAGCCTTTCACTTGTTTCCCCAGTGCCATTCAGGAAAGAGTCTCAAAATAGTCAATATGGCATAAGGATAGATGGTCCCACGCCTACGAGTGAAAATCACAATTACCTCCAAATGCTAGGTTATAAAGATCCAGCCAACAAGGACGATGGCATAAAGTTTCTTTTTTCTTTTTTTTTTTTTTTGTGAGGCAATTAGGGTTAAGTGACTTGCCTAGGGTCACACAGCTAGTTAAGTGTTAAGTGTCTGAGGCTGGATTTGAACTCAGGTCCTCCTGACTCCAGAGCGGTGCTTTATCCACTGCGCCACCTAGCTGCCCCTGATGGCATAAAGTTTAACAAAGATTACTGCTTGTTTAGTACTCAACAAATGCCTGGTGGTGTTTTCTGTGGTCTTCCTCAAAGAC
This sequence comes from Dromiciops gliroides, assembly GCF_019393635.1. NCBI lineage: Eukaryota > Metazoa > Chordata > Mammalia > Microbiotheria > Microbiotheriidae > Dromiciops > Dromiciops gliroides. The sequence continues at coordinate 614,688,925 of NC_057863.1, read as the reverse complement.
AATGAAGAAAAGAAAAAATGAAGAATTGGCTATCTTGTCCCTAAAGAGCTTCCCACTTGATATGGAGCTCTCCCAGGAAGGACTCAGGACCTGGGGCCAACTGAAAGTCACCTCCTCAATCTCAGGTGAAAAATCAAACTGACTTGGTGCTTGTAAGGTAGCTCTGCGTACTGGGGCTAGAGTGCGTCACCTCCTCCCCTTCCTACAAGGGCTCTACTCTTCTGTTCCAGACCAACATTCACAGAGCTGGTTTACCCAATGGGTCACCCACAGGTGAGAAACTAACTGTTCTGAGTGATAACTTTTCCATGATTCCCTATCACCCTCCTTGATGAAATACAACAACCTCTGTTGGGATTTTCAAGTCTTGCCCCAAACTGGCCCCATCCTACCTTTCCAGTCTTCTTGTACTTTATCCTGCTCCATGTACTTTTCAATCTAGTATCACTGTTTTCCTTGCTGTTCCTCTCTTCTTGGGATGCCGTCTCCACTCACCTCCCCCTCGATTTCTTCAAGACTCAGCTCAAGTCCCACTTTCTGCCAGAAAACTTTCCCTTGCCTCACCAGTTCCCCCATCTCTTTAATAAATCACATATCATTTGCACTCTCTGTAAGTTGTACATACGTAGTTATGTGCATGTTGTCTTCATTAGAATAAAAACCTCTTGAGTAAAGGGGCTGTTTTTACCTTTATTTGAATCCCCAGCACTTAGCACAGTGCCTGACTCATGCTAAGTGCTTAATAAATGCTTGTTGATTGAAATATGAGCTGTTATTCTTTTCAGAGGGTGGAGTGGGAAGATGTCCAGTACCTGCAAATGGACCTTTGTCTAGTTTCCATCCTCAGACTGAGGGTGTCCCTCACTAAACTAACTATTCACTAATGCAATCTTTTTGTGCCCAGCTTCTACTGTACCAACCACCTTCCAGTTTTCTTTCATTGCACTGTGTTTCTTGTCTGGAAACCTGCTCTATTTTTCTGTAGCATCCAAATGCATTTGGTTGCTCTCCTGGAATGAACATACAAGTATTTCCTTTTTTATTTATTTAGTTTCATTAGCATCCTCAGGGAGAGCTGCAACTATGCTGTTTCTATCTCTGCCCAAATAGCTAAACCAAAGTCAGAAATTAGAACCACTTGATCTGAGCAGTGAAAGAGAAGTCAGAAGGATGTTTGAGGCAATTGGGCTTAAGTGACTTGCCCAGGGTCACACAGCTAGTTAGTAAGTAAGTATCAAGTCCTCCTGACTCCAGGGCCAGTGCTCTATCCACTGCACCATCTAGCTGCCTCCTCTTTAGGCTTCAGATGGCTTTATCTGTATATGAAAGGTCAGGGATGTGATTACTGAGATAGAAGAGACAAAGATTGGGTTTGAGACAGCTTTAGGTCTCTCTGACTTTTCTTCTTCCATTAATCTACACAAGGTTGAAAGTGAGGAAAAAATAAAATATCTCATAATAAAAAAAAAAAAGAAAGAAAGAAAGTGAATAGAACACTGGCCCTGAAGTTGGGAGAACCTGAGATCAAATCTCACCTCCAACACTTAGTAGCTATGTGACCCCGGGCAAGTCACTTAACCCCAATTGCCTCAAACATCCGGGGCCATCTCCAGTCATCTTGCCACTGAACCCTCTGTGGAGGAGAGAGTGAGGTGGGTGACTTTGCACAGCCCTCTGTCACTTAAATCCAATTCAGTGCAAGTCATAACATAACCCAAATGTCATAGTCCTCTCCTAGAACTAAGGACAAACAACAATCTACATAGGAGGATGGAAGAGGTTTAGAGTTGGGAAAACTAGGGAACCCCTAATCCCAGAGTTGTTTGGTGGTGGCTGATCTAATAAACCTTATGTGGAGGATGAATAGGGTATAGTCTAGCTTTCAGTGATTAAAATCAGAAGTGCTACAGAATACTCACCATGATTCAGAGTGAAATCTCTGACAAAGACCCAAGTCCCTAACCCTGGAAATAAGATCTAAAGAAGAGATTCATCCTGAAGGCATTAGTCAGTTGGAAAGGCCTACACTTTATTCTAAACTTTTTGATTTGTTGGGCTTGAGAATCTGATAGGGACATGAGAATTCTCATGGCCAAGACTCAGAAAGGAAGAAGACAGGATACTTAATAAGGAAAATAATAACAATAATAATTTTTTAAAAGCCAAATAGGGGCAGCTAGGTGGCACAGTGGATAAAGCACCAGCCCTGGATTCAGGAGGACCTGAGTTCAAATCTGGCCTCAGACACTTGACATTTACTAGCTGTGTGACCCTGGGCAAGTGACTTAACCCTCATCGTCCTCCCCCCCGCAAAAAATTTACTTGACTTGGTAAAAAAAAGCCAAATAGCCTTTTTATTGGTCCATGTTTGGAGCAGCTTTTCTAAAATAACCATTAAAATTAAGCCTCTGGCTTTTGTACTGAAATATCACAGCAGAGCCCAGTTGACAATAAAGAGCTAGCCAAGAATAGAAACTGTATCTAGCAGGGACAAGCAGAGTAGCAGCCATGTGGCAAACTACAAGTCCAGTGGAAAATAGAGGGAATGGTATGATGATATCACCAGAAAATATTGGTGACCACGTAGCACTAGAGTTATGAGTTGCCCCAGCATCCTTGTGCCCTGGCCACAAGTGTTCCCTATGTCTGTGCTTTTCCAAGCATGTTTACTATGTATATCCAGTCTTCTAGTTGTATATTTGTGTGAAAATCTGTGGAGATATTTTGTTGCTACTTTTCCTACTATATGGGCTAATTTTGTCCTCTGGTTGACTTTTAAAGGTAAACACTTTGGTGGGGGCTCACAAGTTATGATTTTTAGGTGAATGTAGACCCACAGAATACCTTGAACCTTGGGCATACCCTGTGAGTTTGGGAGTGCCCACAGGTGCTACATAGTCTAAGCTTGCATCCCATCTAGCATATGAAATCTTGGAATCATAGTTTTCTATCATCAGCAGGAGCGCAACCAAGCTACTCACTATCTCCTGAAGCAGCTCACTTCACATTTGGCCTATTTTGAATGTTAAAAAATCAGTTTTGGAAGAAAGTGGTCTATCAGAAATGAGGCATAGACCAACATCTCACACTGTATACCAACTTGAGGTCAAATTGTGTACATTATTTAAACATAAAGAGTGATATAGGAGGGAGCAGCTAGGTGGCGCAGTGGATAAAGCACTGGCCCTGGATTCAGGAGTACCTGAGTTCAAATCCGACCTCAGACACTTGACACTAGCTGTGTGACCCCGGGCAAGTCACTTAACCCCAATTGCCCTGCAAAAAATAAATAAATAAATAAAAAGAGTGATATAGGGGCAGCTAGGTAGCACTGTGGATAAAGCACTGGCCCTGGATTCAGGAGGATCTGAGTTCAAATCTGGCTTCAGACATTTGACATTTACTAGCTGTATGACCCTGGGCAAGTCACTTAACCCTCATTGCCCTGACCCCCCCCCCCCAAAGTGATATAATAGCCGAGTTAGTGGAACATGGAAGAGATTACCTGTCATATTTATGGATAGGGGAAGAATTCATTACCAAAAAAAGAAATAGAGAAGTCCACAAAAGATAAAATGGTTAATTTTTGTGTGTGTGTGTGAGGCAATTGGGGTTAAGTGACTTGCCCAGGGTCACACAGCTAGTAAGTGTCAAGTGTCTGAGGCCAGTCCTCCTGACTCCAGGGCTGGTGCTCTATCCACTGCACCACCTAGCTGTCCCAAATGGATAATTTTGATTACATGAAATTAAAAAGGTTTGCAAAACGTTTGCAAACAAAAACCAGTGCATCTGAAATTAGAAGACACGAAACTAGAAAAAATCTTTGCAGCAAATTTCTCTAAGAGGTTTCATTTAAAAAATTCATAGAGAACTAAACTAAATGTATAAGAATAAGTGCCATTCCCCAATTGATAAGTGGTCAAAGGATATGAACAAGCAGTTTTGCAGAGGAAGAAATCAGTTATCAATAGTCATATGAAAAATGCTCTAAGTCACTAATAATAATAATAATATTTACAAAGAGTGATAGTTTTGTTTCCTCCTTGCCTAACAAAACTATCACTCTTTGCAGATGATATGATGGTATACTTAAGGAATCCTCGAGAATCAACTCAAAAATTACTTGAAACAATTAACAACTTTAGCAAAGTAGCAGGATATAAAATAAATCCACATAAATCATCAGCATTTCTATACATGACCAACAAAGTCCAGCAGCAAGAGATAGAAAGAGAAATTCCATTTAAAGTAACGGTAGATAATATAAAATACTTGGGAGTCTACTTGCCAAGACAAATCCAGGAACTCTATGAACACAACTACCAAACACTCTTCACACAAATCAAATCAGATCTAAATAATTGGAAAGATATCAATTGCTCATGGATAGGCAGAGCTAATATAGTAAAAATGACAATACTGCCTAAATTAATTTACTTATTCAGTGCCATACCAATCAGACTACCTAAAAATTATTTTATAGAGCTAGAAAAAATAATAACAAAATTCATCTGGAAAAACAAAAAATCAAGAATATCTAGGGAAATGATGAAAAAAAATTCACAGGAAGGTGGGTCAGTGGTACCAAACCTGGAGCTTTACTATAAAGCGGCAGTCATCAAAACTATCTGGTACTGGCTAAAAAATAGAGTGGTAGATCAATGGAATAGGCTAGGCTCAGGAAATGCAGTAGTAAATGACACTAGTAATGTAGTGTTTGATAAACCCAAAGACTCCAGCTTCTGGAATAGGAACTCAGTATTTGACAAAAACTGCTGGGAAAACTGGAAGATAGTATAGCAGAAATTAGGCATAGACCAACATCTGACACCTTATACTAAAATAAGGTCAAAATGGATACATGATTTAGACATAAGAGGTGATACCATAGGAAAATTAGAAGAGAAAGGAATAGTCGACCTTTCAGATCTTTGGAAAGGAAAACAGTTTATGACCAAACAAGAGATAGAGTATATTATAAAATGCAAAATGGAGGATTTTGATTACATTAAATTAAAAATTTTTTGTACGAACAGAAGCAATGCATTCAAAATTAGAAGGGAGGTAGAAAGCTGGGAAACAATTTTTGAGGCCAGTACTTCTGAGGCCTCATCTCTAAAATATATCAGGAACTAAATCAAATTTATAAGAACCCAAGTCATTCCCCAGTTGAGAAATGGTCAAAGGATATGAACAGGCAGTTTTCTGATGAAGAAACCAAAGCTATCTATTCCCATATGAAAAAATGCTCTAAATCTCTAATGATTAGAGGGATGCAAATTAAAACAACTCTGAGGTACCACCTGACACCTATCAGATTGGCTAAAATGACAAAAAAGGAAAATAATAAATGTTGGAGAAGCTGTGGGAAAATTGGAACACTAATGCATTGTTGGTGGAGCTGTGAACTGATCCAACCATTCTGGAGAGCCATTTGGAATTATGCCCAAAAGGCGATAAAGCTGTGCATACCCTTTGACCCAGCAATACCACTTTTGGGTCTTTTTCCCAAAGAGATCATGGAAAGGGGAGAGGGACCCACATGTACAAAAATATTTATAGCTGCTCTTTACTGGTGGCAAGGAATTGGAAGTTGAGGGGGTGACCATCAATTGGGGAATGGCTGGACAAGTTATGGTATATGAATACAATGGAATACTATTGTGCTGTAAGAAATGATGAGCAGGAAGAGTTCAGAGAAACCTGGAGGGTCTTGCATGAGCTGATGATGAGTGAGATGAGCAGAACCAAAAGAACATTGTACACGGTATCATCAACATTGAGTGTTGATCTACTGTGATGGACTATATTCTTCTCACCAATGCAATGGCACAGAAGAGTTCCAAGGAACTCGTGATGGAAGAGGATCTCCAAATCCAAGAAAAAAAAAAAGAACTGTGGGGTATAGATGCTGAATGAACCATACTATTTCTTTTGTTTTTGATGCTGTTGTTTTTTTTTCTATTTTGAGGTTTTTCATCATTGCTCTGATTTTTTCTCTTATAACATGACTAATGCAGAAATAGGATTAATGTTCTTATGTGTATATATATATATAACCTATATCAGATTACCTGCTGTCTAGGGGAGGGGGGAGGGAGGGAGAAAAATCTGAAATTGTAAAGCTTGTATAAACAAAAGTTGAGAACTATCTTTACATATAATGGAAAAAAATAAAATACTTTATTAAAAATAATAATATTTAAAACAAAAATATGTTTATTTAGTCATAGTAGTGAAAGGACATTTAGCAATGTATGGGGCAAACTGCCTCAGTTTACCCAAATAACTCGAGGAGACCACCAAGTCAAGCAGAGACAGATTTATTACATTCCCATGGGAATGGGCAAACTCAATGCCTGAGCCGTGCTAGCTAATACATGCCTTGACCTTTTATAGGAATGTTGGTCAGAGGGGAAGTCCCCACACACACTAGGGCAAGTTCACAATCTAACATCCAATCCTGTCTCACCCAGGGTGCGTGTTCAGCTCGTGATCAATGTATGGAGACATGCATACGTGTTCCAGGAATAAGGGGGAAAAGGGGAGGGGGAACAAGGTCAAACCAAAGGAAGAGGAAAGAGGGGAGTGACAGTCAGATGTTTCAGATCTCACAGTTCCCACTGACTCCCCTCTCCTGACCCCTGTCTCTAAAGATATTCAACCTGAATAACAGGAAGAGTCACTCGGGTGCTTCAGCATTGTTCTGTAGTCGTGTTAATTCTAGAAGGATGACAGGGTGGTCCTCCTTATCTTCAGATATGTTGGGAAGAAAAGAATAATCTATTGTTGGGACCCCAGGGCCAAGGGGATTCTGCTCTGAGAAAAAGAGACATGTCACTTAACATCTGGTCTCAACTCAATTGCTGCATCCTGTGCCGAGCCCTGTCCTTTCTTCTTAAGTCCCGAGTATTGAATTGGTGGGCAAACTCCCTGACCCACTCAACAGGGACTGGGGTTCTGACACATGATGGATTGCAGACAAAACTAATATGTAGCTGACAAGTGGGGAGACTGAGCAGAAGTAAAAATACTGTTAATTGGCAATAAAACTTAAAGGAGACAGTGAGAATTTGACAAGCAATAAACTTCTAAACGAACTATACTGGCGCAGGGCTGGGTACCTTCCAGACCCCTTCCTCAGAATTTTATCTGACTCAAATCCATAATCATCTCATACAGCAAGAACACAGCATTGATCCAACTGGGTATAGCTTCCATGCGTCTATGTTGTCCATGATGATCTATCATCAGATATTTGTGGGAGGAACCAGGTGACAATTCTTTACTCTAGTTTTTATACGTTGAGTAGTGGGAAGTTACATCAAGAGCCTGACCTTCCAGTCCCTTTTGAGCAAATGAAGTTGTTTTTTTGTTTTTTGAGGTTTTTTTGAGGCAAGTGGGGTTAAGTGACTTGCCCAGGGTCACACAGCTAGTGTCAAGTGTCTGAGAACTCAGGTCCTCCTGACTCCAGGGCTAGTGTTCTACCTACTGTGCCACCTAGCCACTAGCCACCTAGCCAATGAAGTCTTAAGGATGATTTCAAAACCTTTTTTTCTTTTTCTTTTTTTTTGGTGAGGCAATTAGGGTTAAGTGACTTGCTCAAGGTCACACAGCTAGTAAGTGTTAAGCGTCCGAGGCTAGCTTTGAACTCAGGTCCTCCTGACTCCTTTTAAGGAAAAACTAGCCTAGTCTGCATAAAACCTTAGGATACTGCTCAGACCAAAAGTGCCTACTTATTACCCAGCAAAGTGTTGAGTCAACAACCCTTTACTAGTCAATGGGAGAAATACATAGATCAGAAAAATCTTGGTTCCTACCCTCATGGGGTTTCCAGTCTAGGAGGGTGATATAGCATTTAAAAGGATAATTTAAAAAACAGAAAAATATATACAAGTGCATTTAGTGGATTAGAGGTATGTACAAGGTGTTACATGAAGTACCAGTGGGAAGATCATTCCACCAGGAGGAACAAGGAAAGACTTTATGGAGGAAATGGTATTTAATTTGAACTTTAAAGGATAGGTAAAAATCCAGATGAGGAGAATGGGGACATTCCAGGCATAAAGGATGAACTGTCCAAATGTTATGTTGCAATGGAAAAAGAGTAGCATTAAAAAGATGGACTTTTGGGGCAGTTAGGTGGCGCAGTGGATAAAGCACTGGCCCTGGACTCAGGAGTACCTGAGTTCAAATCCAGCCTCAGACACTTGACATTAGCTGTGTGACCCTGGGCAAGTCACTTATCCCCATTGCTCCACAAAAAAACCAAAACCAAAACCAAAAAAAAAAAAGATGGGCTTTTGTGGTAATGAGTAATTTGGGATCATGAAAGTACTACCCACTTTAAAAAATTCAATCCAGTAGTTTATCCTCCAATACCATAAATGGATCCAGCGAATTGTCTGTCTGTAGCCCCTGTCCCAGAGTATATTAGCATAATGTCATTTGTGCATTGGAGCCATTGAATAATCTTGCCATGAATAGGAAATCCTTCTTTTACTTGGGCTCCTTGTAGTGTGCCCCCCATTAGACAAGCGAGTGACCTACGTGAGACTGTGTCTTCCTCTTCTGAATAGCTCGATATCAATACTCAGTAGATCTTTGAATAAATTGTGGTCCATAGCTGCAATCATCATAACATATTGCATGATATAACATTTGCTGGAGGAGAGCCTTTAAAGCTTTGTGGGCATAGTGAATATAGTGTTGACCTTAGAATCAGGAAAACTGAAGTTCAAATCCTACCTTAGACACCAGCTGTGTGATCTTGGGCAAGCCACTTAATTTCTCTCAGCCTCTGTATACTCATCTACAAATTGGGGATAATAATAATAATAATGCCTGCCTTACAGAGTAATTGTGAGGATCAAATTAGGTAATAGGTAGGTAGTGTTTGGCAAACTTTAAAGTGTTATATAAATGGTAGTTATTATTGTTATGCTGAATCAAATGCTTTTTTGGAAATAAACAATAGACATGGAGAGATTCTATTCTCTGTATTTTTTCAATTGTGTGATTCTGAAAAGGTAGTTGGCTCTTTAAAAAAAAGCCAGCATCTGCAAAAGCCTCCAAGTTCCCTTTTCAATTTTTCATCAAGTATATCCATGCCTTTAAAATATATTGCTTCTAGCACACATCTCATATATATTTGGTTAGATCCAGACATTCCTTCTGACTTCACCTTCTTAAGAGACATGGTCACTTCCTCAAAGTAGATACTGAGATGATAGAACTCACAATTCCTGCTGATGGAAATAGATTACTATAGAAACCCAAGCAAATTTGTTTCAGCTTGTATCTGAACACTGTCTCCCTGTCAGTTTAATTTGCAGTTATCCTAGATATAATCTTAAACCAAGTTTTCTGTGGACTTGTCTTTTTCAACTTCACTAATTTATGAAGTCATATTGCTCGTGACTCTTTATCCTCCTGCCCTATAATATAAACTCATGTTGCTTTTTCCTGCCATGTCTCTCCACTTAATGAGGTTAAATGCTTATTGGCTTGGGCAGTTTTTTACATCATTTGGCTTCCTCATTGTGGTGACTGTTTTGCATTGTACACTGGTTACAATTCCCTTAGAAATGGTGATAGAGCTGAGGTCTTTACTTTTATTCACTTCCCAATTCTCAGAGTTGACAGTTGCTTAACTAGGTCAGGTTGGAGCTGCAATAATTAGATACTATACTGTCTTCCCCTCTTTATCTTTCTTCTAATTTGGCATTTACTTTGATATTTTCTCCAACCTGTTGATGATGTGGCTTTTCACTGATGTCACCAGATTGGTTGGTTAGTTGGTGTCCTTTCTTTTTTTTTCTTTTTTTTTTTTTTGGTGAAGCAATTGGGGTTAAGTGACTTGCCCAGGGTCACACAGCTAGTAAGTGTCAAATGTCTGAGGCCAGATTTGAACTCCGGTACTCCTGACTCCAGGACCGGTGCTCTATCCACTGTGCCACCTAGCTGCCCCATTGGTGTCCTTTCTTCTTCAAGAGGACCAAAATGATATCACTATGTTGGGGTAAAGGTACAGTGTGTCTGACTGTGGCCGATCAGACCAATATAAGCTCAGAAGGCTCCACCACACGTTGGACACAGTCTGTGTAAACATTCAGAGTGGTGATGTCTCTAAATTTGTGCATCTCATGTTTCTTTTGAGCTACTGCAATTCTGCTGTACTAATATAATAGAGCACCTTGATTGATGCTAGGCAGTCCTGTTCCAGTGCCTCCCATGTCCCAGAATAGATTCCAAAGTTCTTCAGAGAGACTTTGAGATCTCCTTGCAAAAGTTCTTCTGACCTCCATGTGAGGGTTTGCCTTGTGTAAGTTCTCCATAAAATAGTCTTTTAGTCAAACATATGATTGGCCAGCCCACAGGAGTTTCACTCTCTTTGGTACAGTTTGAATACTTAGCAGTTCAGCTCGAGAAAGTACCTCAGTGTCTGGTACCTTATCTTGCCAGCTGATCTTCAGAATCTTCCTAAGACAATTCAAATGGAAGTGACTCAGTTTCCTGGCATGGCACTGGTAGACTGTCTAGGTTTCATAGGCATACACCAATGAGGTCAGCACAATGGCTCTGTAGATCTTCAGTTTAGTAGTCAGTCTAATGCCTTTTCTCCCCCACACCTTCCTTCAGAGCCTCTCAAACACTGAGCTAGCTCTGGGAAAGCATGTGTCAACCTCATCATTTATGTGTACATCCCTGGAAAGTATACTGCCAAACTAAGTCACCTTATCCACAGCATTCAAAATTTCTCCACTTGCAGTAACTGATAGTCCCATGGATGAATATTGGCTGGAGAATATGTGTTTTCTTGGTGTTCATTGTTAGGCCAAAATTAGAATAAGCAGTAGAGTATTGATCCATTCTCAGCATCTCAGCCACAGAGGCTGCATTGAGTGCTCAATCATCTGTGAAAAAAGTCACATGGCAATTCTCCCTCCACTTTAGCCTTGGCTTGTAGCCTTTTCAAGTTAAATAATTTACCATCAGTGTGGTAGCTGACCTTGAGGCCATTTTTGTCCTCGTTGAAGGTGCCCAGCAACACTGCTGAAAATATCATGCTCAGAAGCTTAGGAGCAAGCACACAGCCCTGCTTCTTTCAGTTGACTGCGATGGTGCATCCCTGAAGTCTATTGTATTTAGGTAAATAGAAGACAGTGTTGGTGATGAGGTCGTGAGACACACAAGTCTTCAGTAGTAAGTGACTGTTACATTCCTCTCAAGGACTCCCTGTCAAGTCTGATAGTCTGTGCCTACTCTGCCATTAAAGTCACTTAGAATTATAGGGTTGTCCTCTTTTGGCACATTGATTATGAAGGTCTTCAGGTCTTCACAAACTTTTTCTTTGATCACATCAGGGTTTGTCATGTGTGCAACTGATGATGGTGGCATGGTGCTTTCCGGGAAGTGGCAATTGCATTTAATAGGGCAGTCATTCCTTTTGGGAGGCATACAAGCTTGTTGACTTACCTACACCAACTTCATGGCACTCCCCACCACTGCCACTACTCCAGAAAAACATGTATCCACTCCAACCTCCATTTGCCAGTCTGGCTTCACTCATGGTGGCTATTTGGATTAGATACCTGCTGAGTTCCCTTGTGACAAGAGATGTTCATCTTTCTACTGGATTTCATGATGCCCATAAGTGTGTGCATATTCCATGATAGTGAGTAGAATCATCTTCACAAAAGTCACCAGATGTATCTGTTGACTTGATATGGGGGAATCTTGTCAAGTTCTCCCTATGACTTTCCCATTTCACCATCCTCAGGTGGAGAAGTCAGGGGCCTGTCTTCTCTGTCACTCCTTGCTCTCTCTGGAGGGACCCTCTACTCCCTACTTCTTTGAGCTGGCTTGTCCCTTCTCCCTGTTGTTTTGGTAACCATATCAGGTAACTGGAGCCGCTGTGCAATTTTCCCAGATATTTGTAAGCCCCTTGAGGGACCAACAGTGAAGAAGCCGAGACTAACTCTGGGTGCTACAGGGCTTGGAAATCCTTTCTCCATAGAATCTTCCTTCTTGGTTCCCAGGGTCTCCTCCCCTCCACAGCCCATCTCAATTGCTAGGAGTGACACTCCTTGAAGCAAGTCACTCCTCACTTGAGTTTCTTCATTTCCATGCCTTCCTAAAGTGTGTCTCTGCTCCCCAGTGGATGTAGGGTTTCCTATTAATTCCCAGAAGTTCCCCTTTAAAACTACATAGCTGATCTAAATAACAAGTAATTAGACAAATACAAATTAAAAGAACTTTGAGGCTACCACTGTATACCCATGAGATTGGCTAAGATGACAGAAAATAAAATGATAAATAATGGAAGTGATGTGGGAAAATAGGTACACTGATGGTGTAGTCTATCCAGTCTGGAAATCCATTTGGAAATATCCCCCAAAGCTGTTAAACTGTATATACCCTTTGACCTTTGAAGCTATGTGTCAAGCACTTTTGCTAAGCCTGGGGGTATTCTAATGGTGGAGATATGGCTGGATGGGATGTTTAGGTTTGGAAAGTCATGGAGAGAGTGAAAAACAAAAGATATCATGATTTTTAAAAATCATGAATTACACGGCGACAGATCCCAAACTTTCAAATTCCCACTTCATTTTTTCTACATTTTCCTCCATCAGTCACTGCCCACAGCACTTTTAAGTAGAAAAGTTAGGCCCTGGGAAGAGTAGGCTTTAGTCCCATTTGTTCAGTCCTATTGCCTCTAGGTCCACATGGCTAATATTGCTCATGAAAGATCAAGCTTTTCTATTTCAGGAGGGAATGTCACAGGCTAAATATTTCATCACCGACACTTCCTGCAGCTGTCTAAAGTACCGTTCATTCTTCTCTATGGTCCAGAAAGCAAAATAACGAGAATCTTCACGATAGTGATGGCTGAGTGTTTAGCTCGGGATTTAGGACTGGAAGGAATTTAGCTGAGGAATTATGAAATATACAAGAGGAACTGTGAGGCATGTCATTAGAGAGATGGATGCTCTGGGGCAAATATCCCAACTCCTACTTGCCCTGATGAGTCTAGCCACCCCCCCCCCCGCCACCCCCCCCCAGAGCATAGTTATTACATTCTCTCATATCCCTAATGTCTTTAGTGGGTACCCCCTGAGGATTTGGGGTTTGCCTTTCTAGTGCTATGGTTCATGAACCCCCACTGGTAGGTTCTGCCCCAGAGATCATCAGTTGAGAATCAATTTAGTCAGTAGCCTAAAATAGCTTTTAAAAAAGGGATATTTATTTTTTGTTTTGTTTTGTTTTGTGTGGGGCAATGGGGGTTAAGTGACTTACCCAAGGTCACACAGCTAGTAAGTGTCAAGTATCTGAGGCCGGATTTGAACTCAGGTACTCCTGACTCCAGGGCCGGTGCTTTATCCACTGCAGCCACCTAGATGCCCCGGGATATTTATTAAAATGGTACAGTAAGGATTCTCTAAAGGGTCTGGGACACAGCCCCTCACCAAGCTTGGAAAGCACATGTAACAAAGGGATAATTCATGGCTCCTGGATGTCACCGAAGTCTTTTTTCTCTTCTTCATGGGGGCACTCATGATGTTCCCCTTCTCTATGGTTTAATTTCCTGCTGTGAATCTTCATCTAGTTTTGTTCTTTGGTCCCAATGCATTCTCTGCCATTTACTGTTCTGGGGATGCTACTGGAATGAAAAGATGGAAAGTCTACTAGACCTCCAAAGTTCATAAAGTTCTCCTTGAGTCTAAGAGTGGGGGGTAGGAGGTGGCCAATGCTGATGTTTAAATGTCTTCCTCCCCACTCGCCCAGATGACTCCTCTGTCATTTGGAATGATCTCTCCTGATTCATGGCTCACAAACATCTCTCTCATTTTGTATTGGTCCGTTTTTTAATAGAAGAACCATGGAGTGTGATCACATTTCCTCACTTAATCCAAGTGCTCTTCCTGCACCATCACTCCAGTTTATCTGGTGGCTCACCAAAGACCTTTTCTAAATTAAGCAAGGCCTTTTTCACATTTAGTTGGAAGGCCTTTGATTGTTTTGCTTCAATCAGGATTCTTTTCCAACTGGTTAAGGTACCCAGGTATGGCCTTGAAGTACTTATTGTAGATGGGGGGCGTGATTTTATTGATTTTTTTCCAATTGACCCCACAGTTACAGAGGACTGGAAAAAATTATGGGTAAGATATACAGCAAGAATGTCGGATTTACTGGATGATATGGACAAAAGTCTCCCAGAATGGGTAAGCTTGGATGAGTTACAATAGACATGACTGGAGGGAGTACACTCATCATGGAGAATACAGATTCAATGATATGCTAGAATAATTTAATTGCCATCCAGTCCAGTTTCCACATTTACACATGAGAAAACTGAAACCCAGAAACTGTGCACCTAGCCACCCTGGTAGAATGTGGAAAAACCACTTGACTGGCAAGTGCATGTCTATGGGGCACCATGGAACAACTATTGGACTTGAGCTCAACCGATATGATTATGGACAAGTAGCTTATAAGTTCTCTTCACATCTCAGAGGCAAAGTTTAAATTGAGATCCTCTGACTCTAGAGTCAATGTTCTTTTCAATTCTCATTCCTGAGAAACCTTCTGCAAGGCAGGCTGTTGTAGGATAGCAAAGCTGGATATACTCAGGGCTCTGTCTTGGGCCCTTTCCTTTTTCTGCACCTACTCCCTGTGATTGCATCAGCTCCCCTAGATTCAGCTATCACCTCCTTCTAGCCAATTTCCAAATCTACATGTCCAAGCTTCATTTCTCTCTTAAAGGTCAGTCTCACATTTCCAACTATCTTCAGTGTGGTCTGGAAATGTCTGAAAAGTGATGTGGATACTGGTGCTGGGCAAGGTAAAATGAAGGCTCACCTTTCAGAACCTGGGTACCCAGGGACATGGTATAGGTGATCAAGAAAACTCTGCCACTTCCTATAGAGACTGGTAGATCTATCCAATATTTTCAACTTGTAGTTTTACTCCGTGTTCCTCAGGGTCACTAGAAAATTGACCTTCCCCAGACAGTAAGTCAATTCTCGTAATTTGCAGTAGTTTTGTTCTATTAGGTGACTGCAAACACTGAATTAGTGAATATTGAACCCCTATGGAAATATCGGGTTAGGTTCCTCTGATCCTCTGGTCACAACATTTGTTTTAGTACTTTCCAGAATGGCTTCAGATTGGAGAATTTCCTTTTCCTTTTCTGGATGGACCATGTCATTGATTCATTAATACGGAACCCACACATGCCTGAACCAAACTTATCTAACACATGCATTTTATCCATGAGGCACAATGCAGCCTTCTTGCACTTTCAAAACACAAGACAGTACTTCAACATTATGTTTGGGAGCCACTTTAAACAGCAAAATCACAAAAATGTGAAAAACAGCACTAAGTTGACTGCAAAAAGGACACTTGTTTATAGTATAATGCAGCCGAATCAAGAAAGCAGAGCATCACCTTGTTCAACCTCAGCTGGGAATGTGGGTGTCCAGTGACTCAAATTTTTCACCATGCTGCAGATGTCTGTGAAGTACTGCAAGTATTGATTTTGAGGTTATAAATACATTTTAGCTAGTAGGCGAATTCACAAATACAAAATTTGCAGTGGTTAACATAATGATACTAGCAAAAGTCAATGCCCCTCTTCGAGGGTGGGACTTCATGCCTCATAATTCCCTAGTCTTGACTTTGGTTCCAATCTTTGACTCTGTGGTACACTGTCATGCCAATCTTTCTTCTCCTTGCTGCTCTTTCATCCCATTACCCCTTCAGTGCCTCCATTGCCTTTTTTTTTTTTTTTTGGCAGGGGCAATGAGGGTTAAGTGACTTGCCCAGGGTCACACAGCTAGTAAGTGTTAAGTGTCTGAGGTCAAATTTGAACTCAGGTCCTCCTGAATCCAGGGCAGGTATTTTATCCACTGTGCCACCTACCCATTGGCTTCTAGCTGTTTCCTACAAGGGTTGCTCGGATACAAGGGTTTTGAGGATAGGTCTATGTATGACTTGGCATCCCTGTCTGGGACAAGCTCATTCCCTCCAGAGACAGGTCTACATGGGCTCACTTTCTCTGTGTGGCACCAGCTCCTTTCTGTCAGAGGTCCTGTGGCTATAATGGTCTTCAGCACAGGCCTCTTCCCAGGTTACATGAAGCTGGTGTCTCTATCTCATTGGTCAACCACTGTTTCCAGGTCTGCTTGGTAACACTCTCTGCCTGGTCTTCACGGTTTCATTGTTCTCAGATGGAACTAACTTCCTTTTAACCTGGTTTTCTTCCACACATGAGGGTGAAGGGGCTTTCCTATTTTTTTCTTGGTGAATGTTCAAGATGCATTCCAAGCTCACATCAGTACCTTGGATATTGACAGTGTGGCGCCATGAAAAGAACGCTGAACATGGAATCAGAAGACTTAGTTTGACTGAGAAACTCTGACACGAATTATTTGTGTGACCCTGGACAAGTCACCAAACCTTTCTAAAGCCTTGGTTTCTTCATCTAGAAAACTAGAGGCTTGGAGTAGGTTTCCTCTCTAAGTGATCTTCTAGTACTGTGAGTTTGTATGAATGTGTATGATTATCATTGATCTCTGGCTTTCCAGAAAATCGGCTCCTGACTCATTGCCCATTCAAAATCACTGAAGCTTTTGAACTCTGAGCTCCTTAAAGGGGAAGGGCTGCCTTTTGCCTTTCTTTGTATTCCCACTGCTTAGCATAATGCCTGACACACGGTGCTTAATAAATGCTTTTCGACCAACTAACTGCCAGATTCCCTCCCTTCAGATGCTGCTTTGCCACTTCTGCTGATGGATTTGCCTGGACCCTTCTATTACAGGGACCCCTTGGTTAACATAATAGATAGGTTTCTGAAAAACTGTGTGCAAATTATAGTGGCCATATTTGGGTTTGGAAATAGTGAGATGTGTCCTGACCAAGCAGCAAGGAAGAAGAAACCATATCTGAAATCGTCAGCACTGTCTGACCAGGCTCAAATATATGACCAATCATTAAGAATGCTGCAAGAACACGAGAACGTTCCAAGAAGACACTCCTCTATGGCTAGACAATCAGTAGTCTTCTTAGAAAACAGACTTGGGTAAATGAAATCTGGGTTTTTTCAGATGTCCAAGACCATTTCAGAGACAAATGAGGTAACAGAGGGAACGCTTGTAGAGAAGTCAAATGACCTGGGTTCCAGTCTCTGCTCCCTCACTAACAACAAGCTGTACGATGTTGGACAAGTCATTTAACTTCTCTGCAGCTCAGTTTCTTCATTTGTAAAATGATTAGTGAGGTTCCTTCTAACTCTGATATTCTTTGTTTCAGGGCTTCTCTTGGGTTCTGACATTCTCTAACTTATGATCCTTGTTTACTCTAATATTCAATATTCTAAGATTCCTCCTCCTAGCTCTGACATCCCACATTCTAAGATCCTTCCCATCTCAGATATATTTGAGGGGCCCTCTTGTACCCGACATTCTAGTCGACTACAGATCTATCTTTTCTCTTCATTTCTATAGGGAACAGGCAGTATTTTTTTTGTTTTGTTTTAAAGAGTCCCCTTTCCTCTTCTTTCTTTCCCACCCCAATCTTTTATGCTGCATTGTATATGAAATTCGAGTATCCCGGGAAGCTTTTGTTTAAAGGAAATCTTTTTAAAAAAATAAATGAGGTACCTTTTCATTAATGGTAATACCCAGTCCTCTCATTTGTAAGTTTGTCTTTTGGGTTCACTGGTTTTTCTTAAAGGCACTGTGCTTATGCACTCTTTCCTGGCAGAGAAAAAAAGGGTGCAGTTTTGAGTCATCCCACACTGTAGTCAGCTAGTTCACAGGCGTTTATTGACTGAGGAACATGAGCCGGGGCCCCTCACTAGATGCTGTCATGAATCTCTAAACATCAAAACCATTGTTTCCGAAGACAAATAAAACTCTGGGGTCAAATGAGATCCACTTTGCAAAGCAGAAGGAAGCAGCAAAGCATTAGGGGGGATTCTTCAACTAACATATTTCCCATCTCTTTGTAAACAGGAAACACTACACGCACAGTCTCACAGTCAGGGGTGAGTGATACAGTTCTGTTGCCTATTCACTGTCGCCCCGATTGAGGAAGCTTACCAACTTCCAAGAAAGCTGCAGAAAGTTAGTTAAACCCATGCATTTTAATTTGGTTGTAAAGAAATTTTTAAGAAAGAGAAAAAAAGAAACAGAGGTGAAATGAGAGACCGAGTGGGGGTCAGAGAGGGAGGGAGGGCGGAAGAAGAAAGAAAAGAGAGAATGAGAAAAATGAAGAGAAAGGAAGGAAGAAAAGGAAGGAAGGAAAGAAGAAAGAGAAAATCTTAGAAGGAAATGAGGTTTGAGCTGTTACTCTCGCAGTGGTAACCTCTCACTCTCTTGGATTATCCCTGTCCCCTTGACATATCAACAGGGCATATTAGGAAATTAGGGGTACAGATGTGAAAACAACTGTCCTTTAAAGGCACTGAACCCATTACATTGAATTTATTGGTATTGGATGTTCATCAAAGACAGAGGGAATCCATGAAATGCTTTAGTATGGGGAATGGCTTTAAAAAAGTGTAATCCTTTAGTCAACAAACAACAAATTAAGGACCTACTATGTACCAGGCACTGTGATAAGTATTGGGGATACAGAGGAAGCTCTCAAGGAGCTCAGTCTAATATGGGAAACAACATACAAATAACTATGTACAAACATATAGAAGATAAATAAATAATCAACAGAGAGAAGGCATTAGCATTAAGGGGGCTCAAGAATGACTTCTTGGTTTTTTGTTTGTTTGTTTTTGTTTTTTTGCAGGCAATAGTGGTTAAGTGACTTGCCCAGGGTCACACAGCTAGTAAGTGTCAACTGTCTGAGACCGGATTTGAACTCAGGTACTCCTGAATTCAGGGCCGGTGCTTTAACCACTTTGCCATTTAGCTGCCCCTAAGAATGACTTCTTGTAGAAGATGGGATTTTAGCTGAACTTGAAGGAAGCCAAGGAAGCTAGGAGGTGGAGATGCAAGAGGAGGGAGAGAATTCCAGGCATGGAGACAGCCAGGGAGAATGCCTGGAGTGTGGAGCATCTCCATGAGATGCTGCGTAGTTTATTTTTCTGTCAGATCCACATTCCCTCTTGTCCGTTTCTCAGTTTTCCTGGCAGCTCCTACAAGTGTCTGAAGAAAGAAGGAGGATGCTATGAGTCTCTGGCCTCTGGTTGATAGGGATGTTGTTGGTTTTTGTGTGTATGTTGGCTTGTTCCCCCCACCCCAAATCAAATTCCTGAAAACTTTATTTAAAAAATAACCAAGAGGGGCAGCTAGGTGGCGCAGTGGATAGAGCACTGGCCCTGGAGTCAGGAGTACCTGAGTTCAAATCCAGCCTCAGATACTTAACACTTACTAGCTGTGTGGCCCTGGGCAAGTCACTTAACCCCAACTGCCTCACTAAAAAAAAAAAAAAAAAAAACCAAAACAAGAAACCACAAGTTTCTCTCCAGGGCCTTTTGGCAAAAATGTAGCCCTTTCCAAATACCAATGTGTAGCCTTACATGCATGGACTGATTTTCAGAAACCAACTTGGTAGCCCGTGGCATCTGTTCTTTGAGGTGGGAGTCCGGAGCCAGAGCGGGATGAGTTATTCAACTGAAAGGGAAGGGAACTGTCTAAGGGGCAGAAAAAGTCAGAGGCTGTGGGCTCCTGCAGGGTTGGCTTTGCACCAGGGGACATTTATCAAGCTTTCCTTGGGGCCTGTCTACAGATGGGCTGTTCAGTAGTCAAGGGATACAAGACGTCCTGGAACACTGGATCCATTCCCAATCTTCTATTCAATATCTATCTCACAGGAGAGATAAACACAGGATGGAGCCTGCCCTCCCCATCACTAACTAAGGAATACTAAGAATAAAACAAAGAGCTGGTATGTATGTAGTATTTTAAAGTTGGCAAAGTATTTTTTCTTTTTTTTTGCGGGGCAATGGGGGTTAAGTGATTTGCCCAGGGTCACACAGCTAGTAAGTGTCAAGTGTCTGAGGCCGGATTTGAACTCAGGTACTCCTGAATCCAGGGCCGGTGCTTTATCCACTGCGCCACCTAGCCGCCCCGGCAAAGTATTTTTAATACATTTATTTGTCTCAGCTGAATCTGAAGATGACCTTGGGAGACAAGTACTACAGGAATGATTGTCCCCATTTTACAGATGAGAAAAGTGAGGATCAGAGAAGGGGTTGTACAGTTAACAAATATCACGGGATCCAAACCAAGGTCTTCCTGTCTTGGAGTCTAGTGCTCTTTCTATTCTGGAATTCTATTTTCTTTTCTTGACTCATAATATCCCTCCCAGGTAAGTAGTTCAAGGATTTACTTCTCCCCATTTTAGAGATGAGAAGACTGAGGCTAAGAGAAATTATTTTGCCCAAGGTCACAAACTGCCAAAGCAAAGTTAGAATTAGGGCTCATGTTAGTCATTTGTCAAATAAAGGAGGTGAACAAGACAATCACTAAGTGTTCTTTCAGTATTATACCCTGTGATCTATAACTTTAACTCAGGGCTCTTTCCACTGTACTATGTTGTTTCCACTGGGATTTGGGGGGACTTTTTTTTTTATTCAGACCCATAAATTCAATAATAATTTAGAAATTCCGGCATGGAAAATCCTTCCACTGGTGGAGAGCTGCAACTTATCCGTAACTTCCAATCTTGTTCCTGATTTTCTTTGAATTTCAAAATCATGTCTCTGTTTCTGGTTCATCTTAGAACTTGTTACTTGCAGCCTCCTTGTTCTAGAACATCCTATTACAACTGTGGCTGAGTTCACCCTGGAATACCTCTCCTCAAGGCATTTTTCCCAATTGGTGAGTTCTCCTTGGGCCCACCATTTTGTGGAGGGGCTCAGGACAGCCTGCCACCGTTCCCCTCCTAGTTCAGTTCCTGGCTTTCTCTGGACTTTAAAATCATGCTCCCGGGGCAGCTAGGTGGCACAGTGGATAGAGCACCGGCCTTGGATTCAGGAGTACCTGAGTTCAAAGCTGGCCTCAGACACTTAACACTTACTAGCTGTGTGACCCTGGGCAAGTCACTTAACCCCAATTGCCTCACTAAAAAAAAAAAATTAAAAATAAATAAAATCATGCTCCCACCACACCAAGGAGTCAGGTACCTTCCCCCCTTCCCCCACCTTGATGTTTAGCTCCCTTTTATGTGCTCTCTTTACCCTTTTAAATGGAAGCTGCTTGAGCATGGGTACTATTTCTTTTTGCTAGTATTGGTATTCCCATTTAGCGTGATGCCTGGAACATAATAAACTTTTTGTTGTTGTTGGCAAACCAGGGTGAAGTGACTTGCCCAGGGTCACACAGCTAGTGTCTGAGGCCAAATTTGAACTCAGATTCTCCTGACTCCAGGGCCAGTATTCTATCCATAATGTGCCAACACAGTAAACTCTTTAAAAAAAACAAACAAACAAAAATCATTTTTATTTATAGTTTTGAATTCCAAATTCTATCCCTCTTTCCCTCCCTCCCCTCCCTGCTCCCTGAGGCTATAAACAATCAGATATGGGCTATACATGTACAACTATGTAAAACATTTCCATATTAGTTATTTTGTACAAGAAAACTTGAATAAAAGAAAAAATGAAAGTGAAAGCGTGCTTCAGTCTGTGTTCCATCAATATCAGTTCTTTCTTTGGAGGTGGATAGTGTGCTTCATCACTAGTCCTTTAAGGCTGTCTTGGATCATTGAATTGCTGTGAATAGTTAAGTCGTTCACAGTTCTTCATCAAACAATATTGCTTGTCTCAGTGTACAATGTTTTCTTGGTTCTGCTCTCTTCACTATACATCAGTTCATACAAGTCTTTTCAGGCCTTTCTGAAATCATCCTGCTTGTCATTTCTTATAGCACAATAATATTCCATCACCGTTATGTACCACAGCTTGTTTAGCCATTCCCCAATTGATGGGCATCCCTTCAATCTCCAATTCTTAGCCACCACAAAAAGAGCTGCTATCAATATTTTTGTATAAATAGGTTTTTTTCTCTTTTTGGGGATGTCTTCGGGATGTAAACCTAGCAGTGGTATTGCTGGATCAAAGGGTATGCACAGTTCTTTTTAAAAATTAGTTAATGAATATATTTTTTTAATTTCATTATTTTCTAGTTACATGTATAGTTTTCAATGTTTGTTTTAATAAGATTTCTAATTCCAAATTTTTCTCCCTCCCTCCCCCCTCCCCAAGACAGCAAGCAATCTGATATAGGTTATATATGTACAATCACATTAAACATATTTCTGCATTAGTCATCTTGTAAAAGAAGAATCAGAACAAAAGGGAAAAACCTCAAAAAAGAAAAATAAAAAAGTAGAAATAGTATGGTTCAATCTGCATCTAAATTCCATAGTTATTTTTTCTGCATTTGGAGAGCATTTTCCATCATGAGTCCTTTGGAACTATCTTGGACCATTGTATTGCTGAGAAGAGTCAAGTCTATCACAATTGATCAACACACAATGTTGTTGATACCGTGTACAATGTTCTCCTGATTCTGCTCATCTCACTCAGCATTGATTCATGTAAGTCCTTCCAGGTTTCTCTGAAATCTGCTTGTTCATTGTTCCTTATAGCACAATAGTATTACATTACATTCATATACCACAACTTGTTCAGCCATTCCCCAATTGATGGGCATCCCCTCAATTTCCAATTCCTTGCCACCACAAAAAGAGCAGCTATAAATATTTTTGTACATGTGGGTCCTTTTCCCTTTTCCATGATCTCCCTGGGAAAAAGACCTATAGTGGTATTGCTGGGTCAAAGGGTATGCACAGTTTTATAGCCCTTTGGGCATAGTTCCAAATTGCTCTCTAGAATGGTTGAATCAGTTCACAGCAACACCAACAATGCATTAGTGTGAGAAATGGGTAGTTGTCTCCTCTCAATGTGGATATAACAGTCAGTCATACTCCGCCTGACCTGCTTGTAGGACAAAGGTCTCAGATCCCCTCCACACCCTCAGGTTAGCAAGGTCACATGGTTCAAGGAGCCCTGGTCTCAATAAGGTCCACTCCAGAGTTGTGTCCATATAAGGAAGTATAAGGTCCACTCCTGAGTCATGCCCATACAAGGAAGAGGGGTGGGAATACTGCTTTCCGATTAGCTAGTTTTTGCTCGTAGATTGTAACCCTTGAGTAATTGGACCATTGATGAAAAAGGGGAGGGTCCATTTGCGTTAGAGACTAGGGTATAAAACAGGGCCTGCAAGCCCCCTTTCTGGGCACCCACTAGCTGCACACTAGGGTGCCTCCTTCTCATGAGAATGAAATAAAGCCTTTGTCACTTTGCTGCTGAGTTCCTGAGAATTATTGAGAAGAGGATGGATTTTTCCCTCACAATTAGTGTTCCAGTTTTCCCATAACTTCTCCAACATTTATTATTTTCCTTTTTTGTCATATTAGTCAATCTGATGGGTGTCAGGTGATACCTCAGAGTTGTTTTAATTTGCATTTCTCTAATCAATAGTGATTTAGAGCATTTTTTCATATGGCAATAGATAGCTTTGATTTCTTTGCATGGTAAACCTTTTTTTGGGGGGGGGGCAGGGCAGTGGGGGTTAAGTGACTTGCCCAGGGTCACACAGCTAGTAAGTGTCAAGTGTCTGAGGCCGGGTTTGAACTCAGTTACTCCTGAATCCAGGGCCAGCGCTTTAACCATTGTGCCATCTAGCTGCCCCATGGTAAACTTTTAATAAATGTTTTATTCCTTTCTAGAGAGTTGTCTCAGACTCTGAGAAGTCCAGTAACTTCCTCCAGATCACAGAGCTAGTATATGGTGTGGTAGCCTAGATTCTAAAAAGAAGACATTGGCTTGAATCCCAATTTTGTAACCTACTAGCTGTATGACAGTGGACAAGTCAATTAACCTTTCTGAGCTCAGGTTGCTCATCTATAAAATGGGTTTGACAATAACATCTGTAGTACCAACTCATAGGGTTGTTGTGAAAGATACAATAGAGGAATGCTTTAAAAACTTTAAAGTTATTATGCACCATACTAGTTTCACTTTTTTTTGTGAAGTTTTTTCCCCTTTTGGTCTGTTTCTTCTTTCAAAACATGACTAATATGGAAATATATTTTACACGATGGCACATATACAACCTATATCAAATTGCTTACTATTGTAGGGGGTTGGGGAGGGAGAGAGGAAGAAAATTTGGAACTCAAAAAATTTTTTAAATGAATGTAAGGGGCAGCTAGGTGCTGCAATGGACAGAGCACTGGCCCTGGAGTCAGGAGGACTGGAGTTTAAATCTGGCCTCAGACACTTGACACTCACTAGCTGTGTGAAACTTAACCCCAATTCACACACACACACAAAAGAATGTTAAAAAATTGTCTGGGGGCAGCTAGGTGGCACAGTGAATAGAGCACTGGCCCTGGAGTCAGGAGAACCTGAGTTCAAATCTGGCCTCAGACCCTTGACACTTAGTAGCTGTGTGACCCTGGGCAAGTCACTTAACCCCAATTGCCTCACCAAAAAAAGAAAAAATTGTCTGTACATGTAATTGAAAAAAATACTATGTATTTATATATAGTATTTTAATACACACACACACACACACACACACATATATATATATATATATATATGTTATGCATCAGATGCAAGATTTGAACCCAAACAAGTCATTTTGCTGCCTCCCTCCTTGGCTGTTTAGGGATTATTTTTTAAGGAGCTAAAAATTTTAAATAGCCTACTTTGGCCTTTCTCCTTTTTTCCTGCCCATTTTGTGGGCATGAATTTTTTGTGATGGAGAAAAAGCCTGGAAGACAGTCAAATTCCATGTTTCTGCCTCTCTTGAATTAGTGTTTATATCCCTCAATAGGGTTTTCCTCCATATGCTTATATAACACCTTTTAAAAACAATTTGTGCTGGTTTTTCCCTTTCCTTGTTCCTGGATAAGTTATTCCAACTGACCACTTTCCACCTCAAAGAGAAGTAGTGGAAATTTTAAAATGTGGTGGTGTGGTATAGTGGGTAGAGCTCCAAGTGGGGTCAGGGGACCTTTCATCTCTACATGGCTCTTCTGTGTGCTTGCCATGGGACTGGAACCTGGGTGTTTCCTTTCCTGGTTCCCTATTGCCAACCCACTGAAACTATTTATTCTGGACGGAGTCTCTTAGTGTCCAGTTGTCCAATTCTGGGTTGCCTCCCTCTTCCATCCTACCTCCAACATATACCGTGTTTAGATGGAAAAGTGAATCCTAATTATGGAACACATGATTACCTATTTGTGTCTAATGGCAACCATCTCTAGGGTGGTGGGGGGAAGAGAAGAAAAAAAGGAGAAAAGAAAGAAAAAAGAAATTTATTATACAGAAATTATATATAAAAATTCATTATATATGTAAATGGTATATACTGTATATAACACACATTGTATATTATATATGTAAATGGGATAGGAAGTTGTATATCATAGATTTTCAATGTCATGTTCAATCTTTTTTTATTATACTATGTTATGGAAATTCTGGTTTTATACCATAAATAAAAAATAAAATAAAGTATTTTAAGCATCCATAATTTTCACAATCCAGGACCCCTGAAGTTTTCCCTTAGGCCAAATACCCTTCAGAAGGTGGTTTGTAGTCTTAATCCCAAAATCCAGCAGCAGTCTCTGACTCCATTTAATTCTAGGTCTTTTTCCCCATATGTTAAGTAGGATAGCACCACCTCTGGGCACACTCTCCCAGCACCCACTGATCCTGACAGGTGGAGTTTCCCAAGCACAATGACTACCTTCCACTCTTTCTTTGGGCAACTCTAAGGGACTAGAGTTTTCTAATATTGTCACTTGTGTGCCCCCATTGGCATGCTTCCCTCAATTTTGATTAACTAGTTGATATCAATTAGCTTTTTAAAGGGATATTTCTCTTTTTTTAGTTTTATTAATCACTTTTTATACATAATTTGTAGATTTAAGCTTCCCCTCCACACAAATTTGAAAACATTGAATCCTCTCCTTATAATAAATAAAAGAGAACTCAGTCAATAAAGTAGGTACATAAAATGGTTTCTTATATAGTCTAAATGTATAATCTCTTGTATTTCTAGGAAAGGCAGCAAATTCATCTCATTTTCTGTTCTCCAGGACAACATAATTAAAGAATACATAGTTTTATTTCAGAGTTTTTTGTTTCCCCATTTCCATTGGCTATACCATGGCTAGACCATTCAACCAAAATCAGGAAGACCAGAGTTCAAATATGGACACAAATAGTTTCTAACTATGTACCTAAAGGGATCTTTCTTGAGAAAGCATAGCAAGGAGAGCAATTGAAAAACAACCCTCAAAATCAGTGTGTTCTCTGTACTACACACCTTCAGTTACTGGGGAGACTGGGCTCAAACTTGAGAAGTTTGGGAAGTACAAAGGAATTGAAGTTACCCTATAGGGAACATAGGAAGTCAGGGGTACCTCCTGGCCTAGGAGTCCTTTTCTCCCTTCTCAGAGTCTTCAAATTCACTCCTGGTTGCTAGGTAGTGAATGGATAACTCCCTTGCTTCACTGAGCTAGCTCCTTATAGGATTTAGGGCCTGGGTAGCTGGGTCTAACCACTCGACTACTGCTGCTACCTGCTCTGGTGGTCTTTTGTGGCTTGGGGGCTCTTGCGGTTTCACTGGTCACCCCAGAGCTCTCCTTTGAGGAAAGTCAGTCTCCTAAGGTCAAGAAAAAAAAACCCAAAAGAAACTGAGGCACCATGCTCTTATGAGCATCTGGCAGCTGATGGGAAGATCTGCTTCCTCTCCCCTACATGCTTGTGTTCAGCAATCGTCACTCAAAGCCACTGGGGAAGGGAGAAATCATCTACTTTAACCTTTCATAAGCACTCTCAGTTCTTTCTTAGCCTCTACTGAGTTATTGGTCCTTCCTCTTCCTGAGCCAACTAGAAGATTTTCAATATCACAAAGGTACTCATGGCCGGAAACTGGATCCCCAAAGTTCCATGTATTGGATTGGCAGCAGACAATATTTTTATTCCCTCTAGGAAAGGCCTATTTGCACTTGCCTCTCCCCTATTACATATATTACATATAGGACATATAGTGGCAAAGGATCTTTGAGTCTATAATGGTTAGAGGGCTGGACTCAGGAGTCAGGAAGATGTGTAATTTAAAATTCTAAATGTGGGTTCTAATCTGTCCCCCCAGTTTGGGGGGAAACTGACTAAAATCACTGATAAACAAATTTAGGTTTTTTAAGGGTTTACTGAAAGATAGTAAAAGAAAGAGAAAGATTGAGAACAGAGTTCCTATAACCTGACAACCCTAAACTTCCCTAGCTCCCACTTCTGAAGTCCTCGCCACCACCACAATCTCTCCAGCCAAAAGAGAGTGAGCTCTCTGCCCAGACTCCGCTTCCTCCTTCCTGTTCCCCTCCCAGAAATGGGAGGTTCTTCAAGCTGATTGGTTAACTGGGCCCAAAGGTGGTCAAAATTCAAAGTTGTTAGGTTCTGAGAACAATTACTTTCTTAAGTACCCTTAAGTACCAGCCAGATGTGCTTATACTCTAGTAAGTGGTCAACAGTCAGTCGCCTTATCTAATTCAATCAATTTAACTCTCCTGGTGGGTCCCTGAGTATCTGCTAAATCCATTATCTTTTTTTTTTTTTTTGTAGGGCAATTGGGGTTAAGTGACTTGTCCAGGTTCACACAGCTAGTAAGTGTCAAGTGTCTGAGGCCGCATTTGAACTCAGGTCCTCCTGAATCCAGGGCCGGTGCTTTATCCACTGCGCCACCTAGCTGCCCCTTAAATCCGTTATCTTAACACAAAGACCTGGGTTAAAATACTACCTCTGGGGCAGCTAGGTGGCGCAGTGGATAGAGCACCAGTCCTGGATTCAGGAGGACCTGAGTTCAAATCTGGCCTCAGACACTTGACACTAACTAGCTGTGTGACCCTGGACAAGTCGCTTAACCCCAATTGCCTCACCAAAAAAAAAAAATACTACCTCAGGCACTTAGCTGTGTGCCCATAGACAAATCTCAACCTTACTGAGCCTTGGTTTTCTTGTCCTTAAAATGGGATAATACCCATAAGACCTATCTCACCAAATTGCAATACACCTTGAGGTTCAAATGAGATAATGAATGTAAGGAAACTTGCAAACATTCAAGTTCTACTTAAAATAAGAACTATTATTAGTATTATGATTATTTTAAGCCTGTCCCCCAAACTTGGAATGTTCTTCCTTCTTACCTGTTTCCAAGAGTCCCTAGCCCTCAAGGAGGTCACAGTCTAATGGGGAAGACAATATGCAAACAACTAGGTACAACCAAGATTTAGACACAATAGACTGGAGATAATCATCTGAGAGAAGGCATTAAAATTAGAAAAGATTGGGGGCGGCTAGGTGGTGCAGTGGATAAAGCACCTGCCCTGGATTCAGGAGGACCTGAGTTCAAATCCGGCATCAGACACTTGACACTTACTAACTGTGTGACCCTGGGCAAGTCAGTTAACCCCCATTGCCCCGCAAAAAAAAAAAAAAAAAAAAAAAAGAAAAGAAAAGATTAAGCCTTTTTGTAAATAGCAGGATTTAGCTGAGATGGGAAATGTGGTCAATAAACAGTCTTGAAATTCCACTTGGTCTTATTAAGTGGATGAGTAGACCAAAGAAGGTAGAGCCAAGATGGTGGAATAAAGGCAAGGAGTTGCTTGAGCTCTCCCAAATTCCCTTCCAAACAACATTAAAATAATGCTGTAAGATGAATTCTGGAGTGGCAGAAACAACAAAAGGATGGGGTGAAACAACTTTCTAGGCCAAGACCATTTAGAAGGTCAGTAGGAAAAATTTATCTCACTGGGATGAGAGTGGAGTGCAATCCAGTGCAAGCTACATCCTGTCAAGCCAGCTACAGGCTTTGGGAGTGAATAAATTATCTATTACTTCTGTAACTCTCAGCCCACATATGGTAAGGGGGTTGAAAAACTGGTCAGAAGAAGATTACAAATGACCCTTTTCTGACTCTGGGAGCAAGACTGTTACATTACTCATTTTTTTTTTCAGGGCAATGAGGGTTAAGTGACTTGCCCAGGGTCACACAGCTAGTGTCAAGTGTCTGAGACCTGATTTGAACTCAGGTCCTTCTGAATCCAGGGCCAGTGCTTTATCCACTGTGCCACCTAGCTGCCCCTGTTACATTACTCATATGAGTTCCAAGTCCCAGTCCCAGGGAAAGGAGGAGAACTAGCAGGAGTAGGGATCCTGGTTGCAGTTCCAGGGCAAAAAAGAGTGTTTGTGGTCATTAAAAGACCAGATCACACAAGTTAGGAGAATAATGACCACCCCTCTCCTTAGATTATATCACCTTGGAAGAACTGAAAACTTACACACCTCCAGAACTAGCTCTGAAAACAGCTGCACAAAAAAAAGCTTAAGCTTGCAACAGTGCCCCCTCCAAAGTCAAGAAATAGGCTAGAAAAAATGAGCAAACAACAACAACAAAAGAACCTGACCATAGAAAGTTACTTTTGTGACAGGGAAGATCAAAACAAAAACTCAGAAGAAGACAGAAAAAGCAAAGTAGCTACATATAAAGCCTCAAAGAAAAATATCTGGAAGAGCTCAAAAAGGATTTTTAAAATCAAAGAAGGGCATCTAGGTGGCGCAGTGGATAAAGCACCGACCCTGGATTCAGGAGTACCTGAGTTCAAATCTGGCCTCAGACACTTGACACTTACTGGCTGTGTGACCCTGGGCAAGTCACTTAACCCCCATTGCCCCCCACACACAAAATAATCAAATAAGAGAGGTAGAGGAAAAATTGGGAAAAGATATGAAAGTGATGCAAGAAAATTATGAAAAAAGAGTCAACAGATTGGTAAAGGGGGCACTAAAATATTGAAGAAAATAAGACCTTAAAAAACAGAATAAGCCAAATGGGAAAAGAGCCATAAAAATTCACTGAAGAGAAGAATGCCTTGAAAAGCAGAATTGGCCAAATGGGAAAAGTGGTACAAAAATTCAATGAAGAAAACTCTTTAAAAAAAGAAAAAGTAGAATTGGCCAAGTAGAAAAAGAGGTACAAAAGATCACTGGAGAAAATAATTCCCTAAAAATTAGAACTGGGCAAGAGGAAGCTAATTACTCTATGGGACTTCAATAAACAATAAACTAAAATTAAAAGAATGAAAAATGGGAAAAAAGTGAAATATCTCATTGGAAAAACAACTGAACTGGAAAATAATCAAGGAGAGATAATGTAAGGATTATTATAAAATGATAAAAAAACCCACCTATATATCATCTTTTAAGAAATTATCGGGGCAGGTAGGTGGCACAGTAGATATAGCACTGGCCCTGAATTGAGGAGGACCTGAGTTAAAATCTGGCCTCAGACACTTAACACTTACTAGCTACGTGACTCTGGGCAAGTCACTTAACCCCAATTGCCCTCACAAAAAAAAAAAAATAAAAGAAATTATCAAGGAGGGGCAGCTAGATGGCACTGTGGATAAAGCACCAGCCCTGGATTCAGGAGGACCTGAGTTCAAATTCGGCCTCAGACACTTGACACTTACTATCTGTGTGACTCTGGGCAAGTCACTTAACCCTCATTGCCCTGCCAAAAAAAAAAAAAGAAGGAAAGAAAAAGAAAGGAAGGAAGGAAGGAAGGAAGGAAGGAAGGAAGGAAGGAAGGAAGGAAGGAAGGAAGGAAGGAAGAAAGAAAGAAAGAAAGAAAGAAAGAAAGAAAGAAAGAAAGAAAGAAAGAAAGAAAGAAAGAAAGAAAGAAAGAAAGAAAGAAAGAAAGGAAGAAAGGAAGAAAGAAAGAAAGGAAGAAAGAAAGAAAGAAATTATTAAGGAAATCTGCCCTGATATCCTAGAACCAGAAGGGAAAATAGAAATTGTTTGTTTTTGGTTTTTGTTGGTTTTTTTGTAAGGCAATTGGGGTTAAGTGACTTGCCCAGGGTCACACAGCTAGTAAGTGTCAAGCGTCTAAGGCCAGGTTTGAACTCAGGTCCCCCTGACTCCAGGGCTGGTGCTCTATCCACTGTGCCACCTAGCTGCCCAGGGAAAATAGAAATTGAAAGAATCCACCAATCACTTTTGAAAGTGATCTCAAAATGAAAACTCCCAGGAATATTATAGTCAAATCCCAAGGCTCCCAGGTCAAGGAGAAAATATTGTAAGCAGCCAGAAAGAGACAATTCAAATATAGTAGAGTCACAGTCAAGATAATACAAGATTTAGCAGCTCTTCCATTAAAGGAACAGACGATTAAAATATGATATTCTGGAGGACAAAGAAGCTAGGATTACAACCAAGAATCACCTACCCAGAAAAGTGAATATAATCCTTCCGGAGGAGGAGGGAGGAATGGATATTTAATGAAATAAAAGTCTTTCAAGCATTCCTGATGAAAAGACCAGAGCTGAATACAAAATCAACTCTCGAATACAAGACTCAAGAAAAGCATAAAAAGGTAAACAGGAAGGGGCAGCTAGGTGGCGCAGTGGATAGAGCACCAGCCCTGGAGTCAGGAGTACCTGAGTTCAAATCCAGCCTCAGACACTTAACACTTACTAGCTGTGTGACCCTGGGCAAGTCACTTAACCCCAATTGCCTCACTAAAAAAAAAAAAAAATTAAAAAAAAAAGGTAAACAGGAAAGAGAAATCATAAGGGATTCAATAAGGTTAAATTATACATTGCTACATGGGAAGATGATACTTGCAACTTCTAAGAACTTTATCATCATTAGGGCAGTTAGAAGAAGCATACATAGACAAAGGGCATGAATGTAAGTTGAGTGTGATAGGATGATATCCAAAAAATAAAATTATGAGGTGAGGAAAAAAGATGTACTGAGAGAAGAGGGAAGGGAAAGTCATATTACTTCAAGGTGTATGTTCTGGGACTTTATGGAATCAGGAAAATGTCATCAGCAAATAGTAGCATCTGGATGACCTCCATATCTACAAGGATCACTCTTCAGCCTGAACTCTCAACTGGAAATTTTCCATCACTGCAGGGAATATTTTTGGTTAACATACATCTTTCTGTTTTATGTGTCACCTGAAACGTGTCATCAGAAGGTTACTGAACAGGGTTTTTTCTGTTAAATTTTCTAAGGGAATCTTGGATGAGCTTGAGGTCTGTTTAGGAGACGTCTTGTTGGGAAAAAAGCCTGTAAGTCTTCTGTTCTACTGATTCAAATGCTTTTTTTGGTAATCAATGAATAATAAGCACAAGAGCTCATATTTTTTTTTTTAAGTAGTAGGCAATCGGGGTTAAGTGACTTGCCCAGGATCACACAGCTAGTAAGTGTTAAGTGTCTGATGCCGGATTTGAACCCAGGTCCTCCTGACTCCAGGGCCGGTGCTCTATCCACTGTGCCACCTAGCTGCCCCAAAAGCTCATATTCTTTACATCAATCAGTTAACTGTAAAGTGGCAATTATGTGGTCCATTGTTAACTATCTCTTGCAGAAGTCTCTTTTCCCCCTACAAATACTCTTCTTGCTTATACCCTTCATTTGTGTGGAGACATTTCTCACAAAGGTAGTTGAATAGGCATAGAAGTAGGTAGTTATTGACATTCCCTTGATCATTTTTTTTGGTATTAATAAGATCCAGGATTCCCGCCCCCATATCTTTGTAATTTTCCCCTCCTTAAAATATATTGTACCTCACTCCCTTTAAGCCTAAAATTGTATTGCATCCAGCATGGACTTTCTCTAAATATACTTGGTCTAATCTGATTGTTTTGTTCTCATTATTGCCATTTTTACCTCCTTTAAAAGCATATCTGAGACAGATGTTAGGATCTAAGTGTGGTGGTTCTGTTGTCCTTTTTGGAAAAAAAATACCTTGTTAAAAGTTTTTTCCATTTTTCTTCTGTTTGTTATCCTCCCATTTTCACCTTTGAATGTCTGAATTCTTAACTCATTTACTTACCCAGCTTCTTCAAATTGGTTTTATCCCCAACTGCTTCTCTTGACTTTATGAAACAATACTGTTTATAATCATCCTTCATGTCTCTTTGTAAAATTGTACAAAAGAGTTCAGATTCTACCCTGGTGTTGCCTTTGGCACTTATCCCTAGCCATTTGGAAAGTAAGTTAGTAGAAGAGTATTTTGCCCAAAATGCCAACTTGAAACAGGATGAGGTATAGAACTATCTGTCTGAGTTCTTGACCACTAAGTTCATTACCATCATAGAAGACAGAAGGATAAGCCAGAAGCTCAGAACAAGGTTCAAATATTGCCAAAGGAGTGAGGAACCCATGTTGAAAGATCTCATACTCCAGGTGAGCCAAAAGCACCTGTGGGTCAGAACTATGGAAGAACAGGCAACCAATCAGACAGATGATGAAGATAGGACTAGAAGGAATGAACAGACTGGGGAACCTACAGACAACAGTGAGAATCCTTTCCTGGCTTACTACTCCAGGATGGCCAACCAGTTGGAAACTGGCATTGGTTGATTCTACACCAAGGAAGCATCTGTGTTCCAGGATTCAGAACTATCTAAACTTCTCAAGAAAGAACATCCTCTTGCTCTGCCCCAGACTATTTCCTATATATGTGGCAAGCATCATATGCAAATGCCATAGAGAGTCTGAGGAAATTTAGACTTCGTTGAGTAGAGAAATGAGCACAAGGGAAAGAGTCCCAACTTTGACATTTGCAAGCTTTGTCTGATTTTGGGCAAGTTGCTTAACCTCTTTGTGCCTCACCTTCCTCCTCTGTAAAATAGAACAATAACGACCTACCTTATTCTCAGGGTTGGTGCGACTCAGAACTATATTGCTCTGCTTAGCAGGGATAGACATAGAGGGAGAGGGGAATAGGTATATGAAAGGGTGAGAAAATGAATGAAAAAGACGAGAGAACACAAGTTTCTCCTGTCACTCTTGCTCCCCAAGATTTCTGTATTACTGCTCCAAGGGAAGCCTGCACCCATCCTCCCTAGCCATCTGGCCTGGGTTTGCCCCCCTAGGACCTCTGCCAGTTGATGCTTCTTCCAGGAAACTGGAAAACAAGATGAAGTGAAAGAGAGGCTCTCAGAAGCTCTATCTGAATCCCATTTCTCTCTAAACAAGTGGCCATGTAGCCACCAGTTATGCACTTCCTTATTAGGTAGCCATTTCCACTTTGGAACCATTCTGATTGTTAGAAGTTTTTCCTTCTTTTGAAGCAAAATATTTTTTCCCCAACCTCCAGCCATCATCATTCTCACTCTCTTTAATATCTTCCACAGATGATTCTCTTGTCCCCTTTATTGACCCTCTTCCATCATACCATCACTGCAGAAATAGAAAGAGGCTGTGCAAAGCTGAAGGCTATTTAAATTTTTTTATTTGTTTTATTGGTTGCCGTGAAAAAATATATAAAGGTATATGATATATACACAAAATAAATACATTAATACAAGATAACGTTCAATGACTTCTTATTGTATTTATGATAAAATACAAACTCCTCTGACATTCAAAATCTTTCACAATCTGGCTCTGACCTATCTTTCCAAACTGATTTTGTATTACTCCCCCTTGTGTACTCTATGTTCTAGCTAACTAACTGGTCTCCTTGCTGTTCCCTGCACATTACATTGCTTCCCCTTATTCTATAAGTTTGCCCAAGTGGTTGTGCATATCTGGACAGCATTTTTCTTTATCTCCAAGTTTTAGAATCCTTATCTCCCTCCAAGATGCAGCTCAAGTTCTACCTCCTATATGAGATTTTTCTTGATCTCACCACCCCTACAAGTTGTTATTGTCCTCCCCCATGTAACAACTCCCTTGGTTACTTTCCCAACTTGCATTCATATTGATGGTTTGGATTCCCTGGAAGGTTACTGCTACCTTCTACTGTTACCTTCTATGGGTAACCCTCTGGAATTATACTATAAAATTATACTACAAATTATACTTCAAAACTATAGTTCATGAGCCCCCATGAGTGTTCTGCCCACTTACAGTCATGCCAATAGACACAATTAGCTTTTAGTAAAAGGATTTACTAGAAAGACTTAGCAGCTATTCAACATTTCCTATCTATACCCCCATAAGCCTGGGCCTCACTCTCCCACAAATATACATAGCATCTGGGAAAAGAGTGGGCATAAACTTAGGGTATAATGATAGTGAAACACTCATATTGCCAAGACATATCATAACTCTAGTACTACAGGGTTTTGATACCCTTTATCTATCAATGGAGCTGGAATGAGTGTATTACCATGTGACTTTTGTAGTCCCTGTGTTTAAAGGGAGGAATAGTTGCATGTTCTCCCCCTATCTCCCACAACATGAAGATAAAGAAGAACAGTGACTCTTTAGCCTGTGCTTGCCAACATCTTGTCCTTTCATAGTCTGTCATATTCTTCCTGATATATTAAAATAAATGTTATAGCCAACACATTACAGTAGTGCCCTTTTAACCAGAATCACAGTGTGCAAGACAGATGGGAAAGAGTCAGGATAAATATGTCATAAATCTTCACAATATACCCATCTGTTAAATAATATGTGACCATTATGGTTCTTTCCATAGAAACTGAATGAACTTCCAAAGGTCACTGTTGCTGGAAAGACTAAGATTAGTACCTGGTATAACCAAGAGAAGAGTTAACCTTTGCTTATCCAGTTGACCCTTAGAAAGCCTGTTACCAAAAGCTCAACCCCTCTTCTCCCTAAGTGAAAAGGGAAAAGCAAGAAAGGTCTTACATTAGGAAAAGATTTTTTAAAAAAATCTAAGCAGGGGCAGCTAGATGGTGCAGTGGATAAAGCACAGGCCCTGGATTCAGGAGTACCTGAGTTCAAATCCAGCCTCAGACACTTAACACTTACTAGCTGTGTGACCCTGGGTAAGTCACTTAACCCCTATCACCTCACTAAAAAAAAAAAACACAAAAAAACCCAAACAAACAAATGCAAGACCCTAGAGAAGCATAAAAAGGTAAACAGGAAAAAGAAATCATGAGAGATGTTAAAAGGTTAAACTGTTTACATTCCTACATGGGAAGATGATATGTCTAAATCATAAGAGCTTTCTGAGTATTAGGGTAGAAGATAGGAATAAATTTAGACAGAGGGCAAGGAGGGAGAATTGATTATGAAGGGATGATATCTATAAAGCATTTATTTTTTATTTATCTTTTGGGGGGGGGTTTGGGGTTGTTCAGTCTCTTGTGTCTGAGGCTGGATTTGGGCTTGGTTCCTCCTGGGTCTAGGGCAGGTGCTTTGTCCACTGTGTTACCTAGCTTCCTCGTGATGACTTCTTTAGCATAAAATTGAGGAGGGAGAGGAATGCACTGGGGGAGAGGTAGAATGTGGTGAAGTCTCACACGAAAGAAGCAGGAAAGGGCTTAGTGAATGGGGGAAGAGATGAGGGAAGAGTAAAGAAGTGAATGAGTCTTACACTCATCAGAATTAGCTCGAAGACCTTAATCTCATCCGAAGTGGCTCAAGGAGGGAATAACATACACACTCAATTGGGTGGAGTAATCTATCCAACTTTGCAGGAAAGTAGGAGGGGAAGGGGATAAGGAGGGAAGGGTGAAAGAAGGGAGGGCAGAGCAAGGGAGGGGGCAGTCAGAAGCAAAACACTTTTGAGGAGGGATAGGGTAAAAGAAGATAGAATATAAAGTAAATATCATGGGAAGGGAATAGGATGGAGAGAAACAGTTAACAATATGTGAAAAAATTTTTGAAGCAGAGGCAAGAGTAATGTCAGATGATGATTGATTGATGATGATGGATTGATTGATGGATGAATTGATTGATGAGGAGGATTGAATGAAGAAGATAGGTTTGATTGACAGTGATGAGGATTGACTGAGGATAATGATGAGGATTTATGAATGATGATTGATGATGATGGCAAAACATATGGTACTTATTTTGCTGGGCTATTGTGAAGAAAATTCTTTGTCAAGTTCAAGATACTATATAAAAGTTATCTATTACTGTTGTTGCAATAATCAACCTTATGGTCTCATTGTAAGGAAATCTCTCTTTAAAGTACTATATAAATGTTTACTATAAAAAAATATGATTTGCAGGATACTATCAGAAAGACCTGGAAGGACCTGCATGAGCTAATGCAAAGTGAAATCTACTGTATACAAAATAATAGTAATATTGTGAGATGTTCTGCTGTGAATGACTCACTTATTTTTCAGCAATACAGTAATCCAAGACAACTCCAAAGGTCTTATGAAAAATGCAATCCATCTACAGAGAGAGAACTGATGGTATTTAAATACAGACTGAAAAATAATTATTTTTGTTAGTTGCTTTATTGGAAACCAAAAATAAAATGATTAGCAGGATGCTATTAGAAAAACCTGGGAAAATGTACATGAACCGATGCAGAGTGAAACGTACCATATACAAAATAACAGCAATAGTGTTAGATGATCTGCTGTGAATGATGTGGTTATTTTCAGCAATGCAATGAACCAAGATAACTCTGAAAGACTCATGAAATTTGCAATCCATCTACAGAGAAAGAACTGATGGTATCTGAAAAAGATTGAAGCATAATTTTTTTTATAGTTATTTAATCTGAAGTTTTGTTTTTGTCTGTTTTCTTTCACAACCTGGCTAATGTGGAGGTGTTTTGCACGACTACTCATTTATAACTTATATTGAATTGCTAGAGTTCTTGGGGAGTGGGGTGGGGAGAGAGGGAGGAAGAGAAGTTGCAACACAAAGTTTTAAAAATTGATGTCAAAATTTGTTTTTACATGTAATTTGGAAAAAAAAATTCAAAAAATGGTCCTAGTACTTAAGTTTATGTTCTACTAGAGAACTATAACATATGAACATGCATGCATTATATATCATATAATATAAAACATGTTCATATATGTTTATGTTATAGCTCCCTAGAACATATAAATATATGTTAAATAATATATGTTTATATAACATATGCTGTGTGTATCTCCTATGGTAGGATTCTCTGTAGACTTTCAGTAATTCATGTGTAGATGTAATTATGTGTTTATATACACATTATATATGAATACATATATGTGTATATATAGTATATATGTGTATGTGAGCTTACAGAAGATCTTGACTCCTCACTCAAATATAACCAGGTAGGAAAAAATATATAGAGAGAAAGATAAATAGATTGACAGATAGGTATAGACATCTATATCTATATCTATATCTATATCTATATCTATATCTATATCTATATCTATATCTATATCTATATATCTATCTCAAGATCAGAAGTACAAATATATCCCTCTAAACCAGGGATATATTCTCCTTCACACCACCTCTGTCCCTGGGGAGAGTAGGCACAAACAAAGTGGTTACTACAAAGCATTTGCCTCACCAAGTTCATCTCTGAATACAGCAGAGTCAATGAAGGAAGTTGCTTCTTTGCTTACTAAAAACAGCTTCTTGTGTTAAGGTACTGTTGGGCTAGGTCAAGCATGTCACTCAGGCCCTCATACTTCACTAGGCTTGAAAAGTCTGGCATGGTCTCATCCTTGGATGCTTGGTGCTCTCTCCACCTTTGCAAGCTCACAAGGTTGCAGTCTAGTCCATTCCATATCCAATACTCCTTCTCCTAAAGCAGGAAGGACTAGACATTACAGAAATGTAAGCAACAGAAGGATCCCAACTAGGGGGATATAGGCCACTGGCACTCTCTCCACCTGGAGGCTTACAGCAGACCTTGACTCCTCACTCAAATGCAGCCAGGTAGGAAAAATCAGAGTTGCTACTATGGAAGTCTTTTGGATGAACATCCAGTTTCTACTCAGTAGCCAATCAAAAAGGAAAACAGTGGGGCAGCTAGGTGGTGTAGTGGATAAAGCACTGGCCCTGGATCCAGGAGTACCTGAGTTCAAATCTGGCTTCAGACACTTGACACTTACTAGCTGTGTGACCCTGGGCAAGTCACTTAACCCTCATTGCCCTGCCAAAAAAAAAAATAATAAGGAAAACAGTAAGGACAGGAGAAACATTATAGAGGAAGAAGAGAATATTAACAACTAAGAAGATCATATGCTTAGAGGCACAAGAGAATGTAGATGTCAAATACTCCCTCGCTGTCATTTTACTGATGTGGAAACTGAGTCCTAGAGAGGTGAAGTGATTTGCCAATTTCTACACAGTGACATTGTCAGGATTTGAACCCATGATCTCTTACACTAAATTGAATGAATACTCAATGGCCTCAAAGGAAATGCTTCTCATAGGAGGTGGCCCATGAGCTAAGTCTTTTTTTGTGTGTGTGTGTGAGGCAATTGGGGTTAAGTGACTTGCCCAGGGTCACACTGCTAGTTAACACTTAACACTTAATACTTAACACTGCTAGTGTTAAGTGTCTGAGGCTGGATTTGAACTCAGGTTGTCCTGACTCCAGGGTCAGTGCTCTATATCCACTGTGCCACCTAGCTGCCCCCATGAGCTAAGTCTTAAGGGAAGTGAGGCATGTTTAGAGCTGGAGGGGAGAAGGGACATGGAGATAATCTTTGTAAAGACATGGAGGCAGGAGATGGAGTGTCAAGAGTGGCAAATATCAAATAAGACAATTTGGTAAAGGCATAAAGTGGATTAAAGGATTGATACACAATAATCTTGGAAAGGTAGACTGAAGTCAGATTAGGAATGTCTTTAAAGGGCATTCTAAAGAATTTGCATTTTATCCCAGAATCAATAGTGAGCTACTGAAGATTCTTCTGTACGCAAATGGCATAGCCAGATGTGCATTTTAGGAGGATTTGCGTTATTTTGGTAAGTTTGTATAGAATGGAGCAGGAAGTGAAGGGACGAGAAGCTGGGAGCCAAAGTAGGAGGCACTAGTCCAGGTGAGAGGTTATGAAGTCCTGAACTGGGGTAGTAGTCACGCTAGTGGAAAGGAAGAGATGGACATGACAGGTATTTTGGAGATAGAATTGATAACATCTAACAACAGAATGAATGGGGGTGGTGATGAGGAAGAAGGAAGGGTCAAGGCAGTACCTTAATCCAGAAACTACATGGTAAGAAGGTGTGTCACAAAGATGAATACTATGGGCTATCATGAATATGAGGGGTCCCTATCCAGCATTCCATCATTGCCACAGGAAATCCTATACAACCCTAGACATGGTGAGTATAGAATGACATGAAATTTCAAAATAAACTCATTTGGAAGAGGAAAAGGAAATCCTTGGTGCTATTGCTCCTCATTTACTACACTGAACATCCCTGGTTCTCTGGGGAGCCAGAGGTTATAAGGTGCAGGTCATTGTATGTGGGCATTACTGCCCTCTGCTGGAAGGATTGCTCAAGGCCCTTATTTGGCCCTAGAAATTTGTGTCTAGCAGAGGAGAGGATCAACAAAGGCAGGCTTTAGGAACAGGGAGAACTAAGAAGTTCCTTTTTGGGTTACCCCTTTACTCTTGGGTAAAATCATAGGATTATAGACCTGGAGCTAGAAGGGACTTCAAACGTTATTTAGTCAAGGAGTTCTTAACCTAGGTTCTGTGAACTTTCAAAAAATAATTTTGATAACTATTTCAGTATACTGTGTTTTCTTTCTAGTTCTACTGTTCTATTTTATGCATTCAAAAACATTATTCTGAGAAGTGGTCTAAAGGTTTCACCAGATTACTAAAGATGTCTGTGACACAAAAATGGTTAAGTAGGCAACTAGGTGGCCCAGTAGATAAAGCACTGGCCTTGGATTCAGGAGGACCCAAGTTCAAATCCAGCCTCAGACACTTGACACTAGCTGTGTGACCCTGGGCAAGTCACTTAACCTTCATTGCCCTGCCCCCTCCCCCCAAAAAACCCCAACAAAACCCAACAAAACAAACCAAACAAACAAACAAAAAAAAGTTAAGCACTTCTGATTTGTTACAACCTCTTCGTTTTATGGATGAGGAACTAAAGCCTAGAGATGTTAAGTGATTTGTCCAGGATCACACAGCTAGTAAATATATATGGCGAGGGGAGAGGTTTGAACTGGGAAAGAGAACATCCTGAGTGAGGAATAGAAAGGAGGCCGGTGTTTCTGGATCACAGAGTACTTGGTTGAACAAGAGGTATAAGGTATAGGAAGACTGAAATGGTAAGGTATGGGGGTAGGGGGGCAGCTCCTGGACAAGTCACTTAACCCTCATTGTCCCACAAAAAAAAAAGGTAAGGGGTGGGAGTGTAGATTATGAAAGGCTTTGACTGCCAAACAGAGTATTTTATATTTGATCTATGTTATAGGTTATAGGGAATTTATTGGAGTAAAGAGGTTACATGGTCAGACATGAGTTTTAGGAAAATGATTTTGGCTGAGTGGAGGAAGGACTGGAGTGGGGAGAAACTTGAGGCAGAGAGACTAATCAGTAGGTGATTGCAATGGTCCTGGTGTGAGGTGATGAGGTCCTGCACCAAGCTGGCGGCAATGTCAGAGAAGAGGAGGGGGCATATGTGGGAGATGTTACAAAGGTGAAATTGACAGGTTTTGGCAACAGATTAGATATAGGGCATGAGAGTCAAAGATGCCACCAGGTTGTAAGCCCTCGTGACTAGGAAGATGGTGGTGCACCCAAGGGTAATAGGGAAGTTAGAAAGAGGGGAGGGTTTGAGAGTAAAGATAATGAAATCAGTTTTGGATATATTGAGTTTAAGATGTCCATGGGAAGGGGGCAGCTAGGTGGCGCAGTGGATAAAGCACTGGCCCTGGATTCAAGAGGAGCCGAGTTCAAAGCCAGCCTCAGACACTTAACATTTACTAGCTGTGTGACCCTGGGCAAGTCACTTAACCCCCATTGCCTCTCAAGAAAAAAAAAATTCCTTAAAACAGTGGGGAAAAGAATTTAAAGGGGCAGCTAGGTGGCGCAGTGGATAGAGCACCGGCCTTGGAGTCAGGAGGACCTGAGTTCAAATCCACTGTCAGACACAACAGTTACTAGCTGTGTGACTCTGGGCGAGTCACTTAACCCCAATTGCCTCACCCCCCCCCAAAAAAAAAGATGTCCATGGGACATCCAGTTGGAGATGTCCAATAGAGAGTTGGAGATAAGAGACTAGAGCCACCTATAGAGGTTAGGTATAGATAAGTAGATTTTTTTTTTGGTGAGGCAATTGGGGTTAACTGACTTGCCCAGGGTCACACAGCTAGTAAGTATCAAGTGTCTGAGGCCGGATTTGAACTCAGGTCCTCCTGACTCCAGGGCTGATGCTCCATCTACTGAGCCACCTAGCTGCCCCTAGATAAGTAGATTTGAGAGTCATCAACATAGAGATGATCATTGAATCCATGAGAGTTAAAGAGATCACCAAGTGAAATATGAAGTACTCCAATAGAATCTTGTGATTTATAGCATAAGAAACCCCTTTTTCCCAACTTCCCAGGGCTACCCCTGTATCCTTGAGGGCTTTTATTGCATCAGTGCTTTGGGAACCTAACTTGTCAATGCAAGCATGAGTGGGATAATAACTCCAGGGTACATATATGCTATACCAGTTAGGAAGCTAGTATGATAGAGAGGAAGGCCTTAATTAAGTTGGTGCAATGAAAGTGAATAGAAAGGGACAGATATAAAAGATATTGTGGTAGACACAGCAGGAGTTGGCCATTGATTGTATGTTTTGGATAAGGAGGGATATGTGAAAGACAAATCCAAGGCTATGAACCTGGATCTCAGAAGCACAGAACCTTACAGAGTTGGAAATCATAGTATATTAAAGGCCATATAGTTGAACCCATACTAGAACAAGATAAAGATAGGGACTGGACCTGTGATTTTATTGGTATAAAAGACTCCCAGGTGAGGAAATTCCCTCTATCACTGTAGGTTAGTTCCTTTGCAACTTAGAGTCTTAGAGAGGTGCCTACAGCACTAAGAGATCAAGTGACTTGCCCAGGGGCCAATACATATTGGAGGCAGGACTTTTTTTTTTTTTTTTTAGTGAGGCAATTGGGGTGAAGTGACTTGCCCAGGGTCACACAGCTAGTAAGTGTTAAGTGTCTGAGGCCAGATTTGAACTCAGGTCCTCCTGACTCCAGGGCCGGTGCTCTATCACTGCGCCACCTAGCCGCCCCATTGGAGGCAGGACTTTAACCCAAGTCTTCCCGCCTTTGTTTTTACTACATCATTTCTGATGAGGCAATGTGATATAGTGGATAGAGACCTGGGTTTAAGTTGTGATGTTTAAAATCTAAATGTGTGATCGCCTTAAATTAGAAGTTTTAACACCAGTCTTTGGGCATTAACCATTTATTAAAGCATACCGGGTATTCACCTGGAGTTAAGAAAGTTAAGAAAAGGCCTATGTAGCCTAGAGTTCCAGCCTGGTTGGGTTCTTCCTCCAGTCCTCTGCCAGGAGCCTGCTTCAACCATCGACTCCCCAGCAAACTGA
The DNA here is from genome assembly GCF_019393635.1 of Dromiciops gliroides. NCBI lineage: Eukaryota > Metazoa > Chordata > Mammalia > Microbiotheria > Microbiotheriidae > Dromiciops > Dromiciops gliroides. The sequence goes on along the minus strand of NC_057863.1, from coordinate 614,645,547 downwards.
GTGTGGAAGCTCTTTATAGGTCTGGAGCAGAGGCGGTCCTTACACACTGCTTCAAGCTGATTGGTAGTCATCATCCAAATCCATTGGTTCACTGAACTTGAAGGTGGTCTCGAGTTGAGTTCAAAGTCTTTAGCTTCTGAGAACAATACCTTCTTAAGGGCTAGCCATGTGTGGTTACAATCTAATTAACCTGAAGTGGGCTAATCAGCAGTCAATCACTCTCACTTAATTCGATCAGTTTAAATTAATCTCCAGGTGAGCCTTTGAATATCTGCCAAAATCCCATTATTTTCTCACAAAGTACTCTTTCAAACACTGGAATAAGAATCTCCTCAGATATATGGACAAGTGGTCATCTAGCCTCTGCTCAAAGACCTCCTGTGGTGGGAAGCCTACAATTTCCCAAGGTAGCCCATTTCACTTTTGGATAGATATAACTTTTAGGAATTTTTTCCTTGCTTCAAAGTTAAATTTATCTCTGTAATTCCTGCCCATCCTTTCTAGTTCTGCCCTCTACTTGGTGGTCAAGTAGAATATAACAAATTCTCTCTCCATGTGAGAACCCTTCAAATAGTTGAATAAAACTACTGTCTTCCTCCTATGTCTTCTCTCTTCTAGACTTAACATTCCCATTTTCTTCAGTCTTTATATAGCAAAGTCCATCAACATTCAAGATATCCTCCAGTTCCAGCCCATCCCAAAATGTGTGGTCGGAACTCAACATAGTACTCCAAATGTGGTCTGACTAGGGCAGAGTGCAATGGGGATGATCAACTTCTTTCTCCTAGACATAATGCCTCTTCTACTCCAGCCCTCCATTGCATTAGCTTAACAGGTTGCCATATTACACTGTCCATCATTCTATGTACTGAGATAGCAGGCATTTAATAAATAATTTCATTAATTCATCTTGAATTTGTGGTGTTGATTTTTAAACCCAACAGAAAGAGTTGACATTTATACCTATCAAATACCATTTTATTAAATCTGGCCCAAGGTTTAAAACTTTTTGGATCCTTACTCTATAAACCAGGGTATTAGCTATCTCTTCTAATTTTGTATCACCTAAAACTTTTTTTTTGGGGGGGGGGGTGGCGCAGGGCAATGAGGGTTAAGCGACTTGCCCAGGGTCACACAGCTAGTAAGTGTCAAGTGTCTGAGTCCAGATTTGAACTCAGGTCCTCCTGAATCCAGAGCCAGTGCTTTATCTACTGTTCCACCTAGCTTCCCCCTCACCTAAAACTTTGATAATCTATGCTTCCATCCAAGTCATTGATAATACGCATAGGGCCAAAAATAATACCCTGGGGCTTCCATTCTATAAACTAGCGAATCTCCTTCCAACATGTTGACAGACCATTAATGGGTACTTTTGAGGTTTAGCCATTCAATAAGTTCTGAATCACCTTATTATACTATCTCACTTAGCCCATATCTTTCTTTCTTTTCCATAAGAAGAGAGTAAGAGGTCAAAAAGTATAAGTAAGCATTATCTATAACATGCCCCCATCACAAAGAGCTTTATAACTCTTTCAGAAAGGGAAATGAGCTTATTCTGGCAAAACTAGATATTAATGAAACCATGCTGACCCTTTGTGATCACTGATTCCTTTATCAGATACTCACTAATTATCACTTGAAAAATATAGCCTAACCAGGGGCAGCTAGTTGGTGCAGTAGATAGAGCAACGGCACTGGAGTCAGGAGTACCTGAGTTCAAATCCAGCCTCAGACACTTAATACTTAACTAGCTGTGTGACCTTGGGCAAGTCACTTAACCCCAATTGCCTCACTAAAAAAAGAAAGAAAGAAAAAAAAAATAGCCTAACCAAAAAAAAAATGTTTATATATCCTACACTTTTCCCAAGAATCAAAGAAAAGCTCAATGGAATATAGCTTGAAGATTTTTGTGAAACTTAGAACGTTTGCTCTTTTCTAATCCTGCAGTTCCTATTCCATTTTCAATGTTCTTTCAAAGATCACTAATAATGGTTTAGCAATCCCATCTAGCAACTCTTTCTGCAATATTCAGCATATTTCATCTGGGACTGGTGACTTAATATCATCATGGACAGTTAGATGTGCTCTTACCATCTACTTATTTTACATAGTAACTCTCATTTGTCCTTTTTGATTTGTCTTTTTTTCAATACAAAAATCATTCTTGTTGACTGGAAAAAGAGAAGCAAAATAAATGCTAAAAATTTCTACCTTCTCTCTATCATTCATTATCACTCCATTTTCCTAAATAGTTGTTTTGGGGTTTTGTTTGTTTGTTTGTTTTTGTGGGGCAATGGGGGTTAAGTGACTTGCCCAGGGTCACACAGCTAATACATATCAAGTGTCGAGGCCAAATTTGAACTCAGGTCCTCCTGAATCCAGGGCCCGTACTTTATCTACTGTGCCACCTAGCTGCCCCCTTCATCTTCCTAAATAGTTGTAGTATTTCTTCTTTGACCCTATACTTTTTCCTAATGTAGCTTTAAAAAATTATAATTCTTTTAGTTTTTTTAAGCTTTCTGCACCAGGCTCAACTCATTTGGAGCTTTAGCACTTCTGACTATATATATATATATATATATATATATATATATATATTTTTCCCCCCGGTGAGGCAATTGGGGTTAAGTGACTTGTCCAGGGTCACGCAGCTAGTAAGCGTCAAGTGTCTGAGGCCGGATTTGAACTCGGGTCCTCCTGAATCCAGGGCTGGTGCTTTATCGACTGCACCACCTAGCTGCCCCACTTCTGACAATATTCTTACAGGCTAAAGTCACATTTTTTTTTTATCCATCTTTGGTTATCGGTCCTTGCATCCAACTATTTCTATATGGGTGATTTTTAAATTGAGGTTAATAATTGAGTTTCTTGTGAATCCACATTGACCTCTTTTTTCTTCCCATTAGAATTTTTCCCTTTGTGTTTTTAGAATTTCAACTTCTGAGCATCTTCTCTTAGATTAAGTTGTGTTGTTGAATTTTAATATATTGGATCCTATCCATATTATCTCTAAAACCTTTGAAATCTGCTCTCCCAAAAACTAGGGCATCAAACCATGCTTGGATTTTATCTCTTTCTCAATAAAAATGTTTAATATGGACTGTTTCCCTTAAAGGGTCCCATAATTTCCACTCTGATTGGGAAAATTCTGCCCTTTGGGGGTTGGTAAATTCCCATCCCTGATGGTAAAAATCAGATCCAGAAAATAATTTCCCTTTACTCATTTGTTTGACTTTTGTAGGATTAATCTAAACTCTCTGAGGGCAAAACTGTTATTAATCTTTCTTCTTTAAATTTATTTTTTTAATAAACAAAAATCTACTTTCTTTCCCTCCTGCCTTCTTCCCACATTGAGAAAGAAAAACAAAACCTTTGTAATAAATATGAATAGTTAAGCAAAAAAAAAATCCTCCCATATTGGACATGTCCAAAAATATGTCTCCATATGCACTCTGAGTCTGTCACCTCTCTTTCAGAACATAGGTAGATTTCATCATGAATCTTTGAATTCAAAAAAATTTCGAAGGTTGGTCATTGTGTTGATTAAAGTTCTTAAGTTTTTTTTAAAGTTGTTTCTCTTTACAATGTTGTTGCTATTGTATAAATTGTTCTTCTGGTTCTGTTCACATCACTTGGCATTAGTTTATATAATTCTTTACATATCTCTCTAAAACTATCCCCTTCATAATTTCTTACAACATAATAATAGTTCATAACATTCATATACCATATATTATTATTTGTTTAATCATTTCCCAATTGATGTCAGGTACTTCCTTAGTTTCCAGTTCTTTGTCTTTGCTCTAAATATTTTTGTATGTAAATCCTTTTCCTCTTTCTTTGATTTCTTGGGAACATAAGCATATTGGGGTTTTCTGAATGTCTGGATTGGAACAATATACAGTTATACCAACAGTGCACTAACAAACCTGTTTTCCTACAGCCCCTCCAACATTTGTCATTTTCCTTTTCTGACAATTTTGCCAACCTGACGGGTTTGAGGTGAAACCTCAGAATTGCTTTAATTTGCAGTTGGCTATTGATAACTGGGACTTCTTATGAAAACTGCTAGATAACATCTTCTGGACATTTATCAATGGCAAATAATTCTTATTTTTATAAATTTGGATCAGTTCCTTATATATCTTAGAAATTAGAATTTTATAAGAGAAACTTTCTGCAAAGATTCCTCCCCCTTCCTTGCCTGTTACCTGCTTCTCTTTTAAGTTCAGCTATATTGGTTTTGTTTGTACAAAACCTTTTTAATCTTATATAAGAAATAGTGTCCATTTTACATTTTTCCTCTGTTTTTTGTTTTGTCATGAGCTTTTTGCTATCCATGGATCCAAAAGGTAATCTATTCCTGGTTCTTCTAATGTGTTTTTGATATCACTCTTTACTACTAAGTCATGTGCCCATTTGAAGCTCTTTGTGGCATATAGTATGAGATGCTGGTCTATACCTATTTTTTTCCAGATTGTTTTGCAATTTTCCCAATGATTTTTGTCAAATAATGAGTTTATATCCCCAAACCTGAGCTGTTAGGATTTATCAAAAATGGATATTATGTTCATTTGGTTCTGTATGTTGCATACCTAATTTGTTCCACTAATTGACTTATTTTTTTCTTAACCAATTCCAAATCATTTTGATGATTATTGCTTTGTAGTATAATTTGAGATCTGGTACTGTGAGGCCTTTTTCTTTCACATTTTTTTTCATTAATTCCTAAGATAGTATTGACCTTTTCTATACTATCTGTTGTTTCTATGCTTTTTTCTTTCTTTGATCCACTCATTCTTTGTAATTAAGTTTTTCAGTCTTCAGTCTTCAATTTATTTTAAATCATTTCTTCAATGCCTTTTATTGAATATAATTTCTTATTGTGGTCAGTAAATATATTTATTATTTCTGCTTTTATGCATTTATTCATGAGGTTTTTTATTCCCTTATACATGATCAGTTTTTATACAAGTGCCATTTACAGCTATGGAAATATATATATTCATTTGTTCCCATTTAATAATCACCAGAGATCTAATGTTTCTAACATTCTATCCAGGTCCTTAACTTCTTACTTATTTTTTGGTTAGATTTTTCTAGATCTGAAAGGCATACATTGATGCCCCCTACTATCATAGTTTTATTATCTATTTCTCCCTATGCTCTCCCTCTTACTTCTCTCCCTCCCTTTTTTGCTTTTCCTCTTGGTTCCTGGTTGAGTAAAATGTATTTTTATACTCAACTGTGTGTGTATTTTTTCCTACTTTGACAAGTTCTGATGAATGTGAGATTTGTGTTGCTCACTCCTTGCACCCCTTCTTTCTTGTTTGCTTAGTCTTCTACTTATGAACTCCAATTGAGTGAGAGATTTCTGATCAAGACTTGGTCTAGTGAATTTTCTGGGTCTTCATGGAATAGTTGTGAGGGGAGAGCAGGGATTAACAACTTCTTCCTACTCCCCACTTGCCTGGTTCTCTTACTCTTGTCTTTGTATCTCTAACACCTAACAAAATGATCCACATATAGTAGGTGCTTAATAAGTACTTGTTGAATGAAATAAAATTATCATTAAGGACATTTATTAGCAGCACTGCTTTTGAAAAAGAGAAAACTCCAGCAGATCCTTGAAGAATTAAATCAGTCATCATGCTTCCACCAAGCACCATGTTTCCATGGCTTGTGATCTATTTGCCAGACTGATCAATTTCTTTTCCATCTAGGTCAATGACAGTATCACTTTGATTTCTGACTTTGTTGATCTTTGCCAAGGGCTTTCTGTGAAAGGATGGCTGTACCATTAACAGATAATTTATAAAAATATATCATTAAAAGCTCTTAGGGAATCATCTTGGACAATTCCTACATTTTAGAGATGAGGAAAGTAAGATCTAGAAAGATTGAGATTTATCCAAGGTCACATTAGTGGCCTCACCAGAACCTAGATAACTTAGCTCATAGTCCAGAGTAATTTCCTTTGTACCACCCATACTTCTTGGTTCCTAAAACTCTCTTTAGAAATGGGGGGGGGAGGAAAAGAACCTATATGTTCTAAAATATTTATAGCAGCTCTCTTTGTGTTGGCAAAGAACTGAAAATTGGGATGCCCATCAATTGGAGAATGGCTAAAAAAGTTGTGGTATATGATTGTAATGGAATACCACTGCACTATAAAAAAAATGATGAGCTAGAAAAGCATGGCTAGACTTGTGTGAAATAATGACGAGCGAAATGAGTAGAACCAAGAGAATGTCATATACAGTAACAATAATATTGGGGGGTTTTTTGTTTTTTTTTAGTGAGACAATTAGGGTTAAGTGACTTGCCCAGGGTCACACAGCTAGTTAAGTATTAAGTGTCTGAGGCTGGATTTGAACTCAGGTACTCCTGACTCCAGGGCTGGTGCTGTATCCACTGCGCCATCTAGCTGCCCCAATATTGGTTTTTTTTTTTTTAGTGAGGCAATTGGGGTTAAGTGACTTGCCCAGGGTCACACAGCTAGTAAGTGTTAAGTGTCTGAGGCCGGATTTGAACTCAGGTACTCCTGAATCCAGGGCCGGTGCTCTATCCACTGTGCCACCTAGCTTCCCCCCCAATATTGTTTTAAGAATGACATTGATTGAATCAGTCATTTCACTATTATAAATACCCAAATTAACTACAAAAGACATATGAAGGAAGATGCTGTCTTCATCCAGAGAAAGAATTGATAAATAGAAGTTTGCATAGAATGGTTTTCTATATGTCTACATATTTGTGCCTAATGGCAGACTTCTGGAGGGAGAGGGAGGTAAGAAAAAAAGGTTAAAAAAGAAAGTTACATGATAACGTTATCATATATTTAAAAGGAATAGCAAGTTGTACATAACAGATTTGCAGTTTTTATACAATCATCTTTTTTCTATTCTACTGTGTTATGGAAATATTTGTTTTATTTCTTAAGTTCAAAATAAATACATTTTAAAATAAATAAATAATTTTTTAAAAAGAAATGTGGAGTAGAAATATAAAAGTATTTATTTGCATAATACTGCACAGTGAATGGGTCCTAGACAATAATAAAGTTTAAATGTTTTTATTTGGCCATATTACTTAGCCTTTCCAATAAAGTTTGTTTGAAAGACAAAAATCATCTTCCTCAGGATATTACATCATAATATGCTTATAAATACTGTAATGAAAACTCTCATATCCTCATGCTGTTATAACATTCTGCATAAGGGGAACCTTCTTGCCTGCAAGGGACATCATGTCCCAGTCTCCTCAGCAGGCCTCTATATGACTTCAGGTCTCGTGGTCTAACTTGGCCTACTTGCAGGAGTAGGGAAATAGCATTCCATCAGCTCCTCACATTGTTTCCCTCTAATAACATCCTGAGAGGATTCTACCTTGAGGCCAAACCCCTAGAGGTTACAGGGGTTCCCACCCTGTAACATCGTCCCCATTTCAGTGATTCTGAAACCCCTGCTGTCATTATTCAAACCCTATTTTCCAACGCTACTCCCTTCTCTCTCATTCTCACTCCCCTTAACCCAAATCTCAATATCCTACTCCAACACTACTCACCCCTTCCACTGTGTAGGAAACAATCCTGCTCTTATCTTTAATTTTTTCCTTTCCCGCTTTTTCCACCTTTGGGCTTTCACTGAATCTTGGCCCCTTCCTGATGACATAGCCCCCATAGTTGTGCCCTCAGTCATTTCCACTATTCACTGGTCAGGGTGGGAGAGTTGAAATACTTCTTGGGCCCCATTGGTGCTTCCAAGATTTTCCTCTACCATCATCATTCAGTAACTTCTCCTCTTTTTAGGTTTGTTTAATCTATATTTATTACCTAATCATAATTCTGGTAGCTTGTCTGTGGATCTCTAGGACTTCCATCCTTCCCCAATGAGTTTAGTGCCCATAGCTCAGACTTATCTCCTCAAACATATACATATCTCCTCAGACACACAGTCCTTATCTTCCTCATGCCCTCGTATAAGGTGATTTCAATATACACATTGATACTCCTTCTAACACCCAAACCTCCTCAACTCATTCATTTCCCATGACTTATTCTTCCACCTGTGTGGACTGAGTCTGCTACTAATTTATGTTACATAATCTCAACTGGGCCCTCTCTGCTGCAAGACTTATTTTTTTTTACACCTTCCTAATTGACTCACTATTGTGGCTTTTCCCAACCTTTTCATCCCTTCTCAAACCTCTTATGGTTCTTCCTCCACTATTTCAACTGAGAACCTTGCTTCATATTTCATTTTTTATTATTTATTTAGTATTTTATTTTCCCCAATTACATTTTAAAACAATTTTAACATTCGTTTTTTAAATTCTGAGTTACAAATTCTTTTCCTTTCTCCCTCTCCACCCACCTCATTGAGAAGACAAACAATGTGATATAGGTTATTCATGTGTAGTCATGCAAAACATATTAGTCATTTTATAAAAGAAAACAGACCAAAAAAAAAAAAACCTCAAGAAAAATAAAGTAAAAAAAGTATGCTTTAATCTGTATTCGGACACCATTAGTTCTTTCTCTGGGATGGATCGTGTTTTTCATCATGGGTCCTTCAGAGTTGTCTTAGATCACTGTACTGCTGAGAAGAGCCAAGTCATTCATAGTTGATCATCTTACAATATTGCTGTTACTGTATACCATGTTCTCCTGGCTCTACTCATTTTACTTCGCATTGGTTCATGTAAGTTTTCCCAGGTTTTTCTGAGAGCATCTTGCTCATCATTCTTATAGCACAGTAGTATTCCACCACAATCATATAGCACAACTTGTTTAGCCATTTCACAATTGATGGGCATCCCTTCAATTTTCAATTCTTTGTCACCAGAAAAGAGTTACTATAAATATTTCTGTACATATAGGCCTTTTTTGGTCTCTTTTGGGATATAGACCTAGTAGTTTTCCTTGTATCTCACTGAAAAAATTGAGGCCATTCACCATGAACTCTCTCTTCTCCCCTCCTTTTCATATGATATCACTCATATGCCATTATCTCCTTCATGCATGTCTCACATGAAGAGGTGGCCTTCTTCCCTGCCAAGCCTAATCTGGATAACTGAACCCATTCCATTCCATTATCTCCAACAGATTGTTCCTTCTATGATCCCCAATCTCTAACTTATTTTCAACCTCTCTATGGACTGACTACTTCCTTACTGCCTACAAACATATCCATGTTTCCCTCATTCTCAGAACACCCTCACTTGATCCATCCATCCCCACTAGCTACTATCCTATATCTCTTCTTTTCCTAGAGAAAATTCCTTGAGAAAATCTTCTAAAATAGGGGCCTCCATTTATTTCCTCTCATTCTCTTCTTAATTCTCTATAGTCTGGCTTCTGACTTCATCATTCAACTGAAACTCCTCTCTCCAAAGTTACCAATGATCTCTTAATTGCCATATCTAATGGCCTTTTTTCAATTCTCATTCTTCTTGGCCTCTCTACAGTCCTTGACAGTTAATCTCCTTGATAATTTTTTTTCCACTCTAGGTTTCCAATATTCTCTCCTGTCTTGATCCTTTCCTATCAATCTGACTACCCCTACTCAGTTTCCATTACTAGAACTTAATCCAGTTCTCCCCTTTTAATGCTAAGTGTCCTCCAAGACCAATATGTTCCTCTTTTCTTTTCCCTATATACTGTTTCCTTTGGTGCTTTCATCAACTCCCAATTCAACGATCATCTCTCCACCCCTGATTCTCAGAACTACTTATTCAGCCCTAGCCTCTTTGCTAATCTCCACTCATATATCAAATTGCCTTTTGCATATTTAAAAGTGGATGTCCCACAGCCATTTTAAACTCAAAATGTTCAAAATGGAACTCATTATCTCTCTTCCCCAAATCTCTCCACCTCTTATTACTGTTGAGGGTACCACCATCCTCCGAGTCCCACAGGCTGTCATCCTCACTTCATCACTCTTTCTCTCACCTGCCCTATGCAATCTGTCATCATGGCCTATCCTTTCTATCTTCTAGAGAGTTCTTTTATATGCTTCCTTCTTTCCTCTGACACTACCACCACCTGGGTGTAGGTTCTTCTCACTTCCTGCCTGGATAACAGCAGTAGCCTACTGGCTGGTCTCCCTACCACAAGTCTCAGCTGTCATACAGATCTTCTTAAAATACAGATCTGTCAGTGTCCTCCAGAATCAATACACACCCTATCACTTCTGGGATGAAATATATAATTGTCTGTTTGGCTTTTAAAGTCCTTAATGACTCAGTCCGCTTCTATATTTCTTTGTATCCCCAGAATTTAGCACAGCTCCTTGCACAAAGGGAGTACTGAATAAATGCTTGTTGACTGACTGGATTATAATCCACTTCAGGATGGTAATAATTAACATTTTTTTTTACCATCAGTCATTGTCATCATCAAAAATCATTAACTTTCTGGATTTGAAAGTTCTTTTTCAAGTTCTGTAGAGATAATAATGCAGCAAGGTCTTGCTGTTCAGGGAATTTACAAAACAAATGTAAGGAGAGAAAAACTGAAAATATTAGGTTATTGGAAGAGAAAGATAGTAGGGTAGAAAGATTCAACTATCATTTAGAAGACAGCTGGGCTGGAATTCTGGTTCTTAACACTTACTAGCTGGGTAGTCCTGGGCAAGTAGCTCAACTTTTCTTGGTTTTGGTTTCCTCATTTTTAAAAGGGGGAGGAAAATAAGAATGTGCATTTCACTGTGTTCTGAGAATCAATCTGCCTTTAAAACTTATAAGTGGGAGGCAGCTAGGTGGCGCAGTGGATAAAGCACTGACCTTGGATTTAGGAGGACCTGAGTTCAAATCCAGCCTCAGACACTTGACACTTTCCAGCTGTGTGACCCTGGGCAAGTCACTTAATTCTCATTGCCCCGCAAAAAACCCCAAAACAAACAAAAGAAAAGAAAAGAAAAAAAAACCTTATAAGTGCTATTATTATTATTATTGACATGCTCTACTAATATGTAAGAACCAGTCACATTGCAAAAGGGACACAAGTTTTGTCAGGTCCTTCCAAACTGGAAACTCTCTAAGTATGGATCTGATGATGAATTCTGGGGGTGGTGCTCTAGCTTCTTTCCTAGCTCTGACCTTCTGTGTTCTGAGGCCATTCCCAGCACTGACATGCTGTGTTCTAAGGGCCCTCCCAGGTCTAACATTCTGTTAAGGGCCCTCTCAGCTCTGACATGCTGTGTTCAAAGGGCCCTCCCAGCTCTGACATCCTGTGTTCAAAGGGCCCTCCCAGTTCTGACATCCTGGGTTCTAAGGGCCCTCCCAGCTCTGACATCCTGGGTTCTAAGGGCCCTCCCAGCTCTGACACTCAATGTTCTAAGGCCCCTCTCAGGTCTAACATTCTGTGTTCTAAGGGCCCTCCCCGCCCTGACACTTGTGACAGGTAAATGACAGCTCGGCAGAGGCTCTTTACGAGAATGAATGAAATGAATGAATGAACGTGGCATTTCCCCGAGCCAGCAGCGGCGGCCCATGGGACATACACATACTTAGGGCGCTTCCCAGGCCACAAGGAGGCCTCCAGTCCCTGTCCTTACTCAGAAGTCAGCCTGTCACTGGTCCCCTGCAGGCCAGACTCCAAGGTCAGGCCAGGCGGGAACACAGTCTATCACCTTGACGACAAGACGAGAGGACATCCGGAAAAAAGGCGGAGCCAAGAGGGTCAATCTCGCGATAGTTGGTCCTCCGAGCCTCTCATTCTGAGCTCAGAGCGGAAAGTGGCGGACATCTCGCGAGACTTTGCCGGTGTCAGGGCGTCCGGGCCGGCTGTAAGAGAGCTGAGGCTGGAGTTGAAACTGGAGCTTCAGGGAGCGCGGCTGCTGCGAGGGAACATGTCGGACTTAGATCTCGGCAGGAAGTGGGACCGGTGTTTGGCCGACACCATCGTGAAGCTGGGTAAGGGACCGGGGCCGAGGGAAGGCGGCTAGGACTGGCCCGGCCTGGCCTAGTGAGGCGGGGGCGGCGCGGCCCGTGGGCGGGACTGCAGGCCCCGACCCGAGGCCTGCGTGGGGCACGCCGTGGAACGGGCAGGGGCTTTGGGGCTAGTCTCTGCCCTTAAAGGCGAGGCAGGGTGCCAGGGATCTCCAAGCGCCCTCCCAGCTCTGACATCCTGTGTTCTAAAACCTTCCCAGTTCTAATATTCTATGTTCTAAGGGACCTCCCAGATCTGACATCTTGGGTTCTAAGGGCCCTCCCAGCTTATGCATTCTATGTTCTAAGGATCATTCTGACTAACTTTCTCTGGATCCCTTGAGAAAAGGACTCAGTCAGTAAGCTCTTTGCTAAGTGGTGGGGATAGACTAAAGCCCCAGTCGTTGTCTTTAAGGAAATTGGGTTTAGACCACATGGACGTGGTTAAGTATGCGCAGAAATGAATATGGTGTAATGTGGGGAGAGAAGGCATTGGCAGCCAGGAGGATCAGAACTGTGTCTCGAAGGATATCAGAGATGCTGAGGAATGAGTGCAGTTATCTCCTAATTGTCGAATCTAATGCCCTTTTCTCAGTCCTTGATCTCTGGGTAAGCTTTGCTACTGCTGACCCCGTGTTCCTCCTAAATACTCTTTCTTCCCTGGGTTTCTTGTGACACTGTTCTTTGCCCTTGCACTCACTTCTTTGTCTAGAATGATCTCTCCTAAGAATCTTTAGTTTTCTTCAAACCTCAATTCAGATGTCTCCTATATGAGGCTTTTCTTGATTTTTCCCACTGCCTATTCCTTTTCCTCATCTGTTCTTTTTTTTTTTTCTGTACCTGTTTATGAACTTACTTTAATGCCTTCCTCAGTAGCTTGTAAGTTTTTTGAGAGCAGGATCAATTTTAAAATTTTTCCTTGTATCCCCAGCACTTAGCACAGTAAGTGGTACATAGTAGGTGCTTAATAAATGCTTGTTGAGTGATTGACTGATTCCTGATATGGGTACAACCAATCCAAGGGCAGGGGAGATGGGATATTTTGTGTGAGGAACAGCAAGTATGGATCATGGTATGTGGAGTGCAAGAATGTTTAGGAAGACTGAAAAGGTGGGATGGCACTAGGTTGTGAAGAGCTTTAAATGCTAAAATGCGATGCTTCTGTTTTATCTTAGAGATAGTGGGGTGTCACTGGAGATTATTATTTGAAAAGGGGAGAAAGGGTCAAACCTACATTTTAGGAAAATCGTCGTGGCAGCTCCATGGAGGATAGATTGGAGTGGGGAGAGATGCGAGACAGGACACAAATGGGAGCCTGGTGGCTGGGTGAGCGGAGAGGAGTTACAGTTTAGACATGTGGGGAGAGGAACAACAAGATTTGGCCCCTGATATGTGGGGAAAGCCATGTTGAAGACTGCAGTATGCCACTGAGGTTGTGAGCTTAGTTGACTTTCAGAAGGAGGGTGGGCACCTCTGAAGTAAATGGAAGAAGAGTATGTTTGTAGGAAAAGATACTAAGTTCTGTTTTGGGCACGCTGGGTTTGATACATCTAGCAGACATTTAGTTTGAAAGTTCCAATAGGCAGTTGGTTGGTGGTCTGGGTTTGTTGGTCAGGAGAGACTAGGGATAGATAGATAGATAAATAGACATACAGACAGGCAGATCTAGAGGAGATAATTGGACCCTTCAAAGCAGATGAGCTCACCAATTGAGAGAATATAGAGAGAAGAGAGAAGAGAGCCCAGGGCAGAACCTTAGTGTGGATGTGAAGGGGTTATGCAGAGGCACATAGCTAGGAGGAGAATCAGGAGAGAGTTAGGGGTGCTGAAAACCCTCAGATGAAAACGTATCTGGGAGAAGGTGGGCGGCACCACTGATATGATGGAGGCTGTTCCCTTTGGCAGCGTTGGAGAGAAATTTCAGTAGAGAAGCAACGTATTGAAGACCATGGAGAAAAACAGCACATCATAGTGGAAAACTCCGTGGATTTGAGGTATCAGGACTTGGGCCCAAATTTTATTGATGCTGCTTCTAAACCTTGGGCACATTTTCTCTTATATGATAAAGAGAGAAGATGAAATTTGATGCTCTTGTCTAGGTTCAATTTTATGGGCAGTCAGTCAATAAACATTTATTAAGCAGCTGCCATGTGCCGCGTGCTGTGCACTGGGGATACAAAGAAAGCAAAGGCCTTGCCCGCAAGGAGCTCATAGTCTAATGGGGGATAACGCATAAAGGTGAAATGAGTAGGGCTTCATAAGATCAGATGTGGCGCCAGGACTTCAGGGTGACACCTAAGAGGAGACAAACTGAGTCTGTGCCAAAGACAGGACTTGAACACAAGGCTTCCTAATTCCAAAGGCCAAGCCTCTGTTCATTATGTTGTACTTTGAAGCTCTGTGGATGATTTTGAGCTTTAAAATGACAGCAGCGTAGTGGGAAAAATACCATAATGTTATTAACCCACCAAGCCTCTATTAAATGCCTGCTGTATGCACAACAGTGGGGGATATAAATACAAAATGGTCAGTGCCTTCAAGAAGTTTATATTTTCCTCAGAAGAAGAGTAAGAAAAACAACATGCTCATAGTTAAGTAAATACAAAATAGATACAAGGTAACAGTAAGAAGTGAGGCAATCCCAAAAGGCTTCTTGAAGGAAGCAGCCCCTGAGCTGTTCTGGGAAGGAAGCTTGGGGTTACCAGGGGCAGAGAAGAGCTCGAGCAAAAGCCTGGAGGCCGGAGATGGATAATACAGAGAACAGCAAGTAGGACAAGTTTGACTGGGGTGAAGAGTGAGTGAGGGGAGAAAAGGGTAATTCACCTGTGAAGATAGACTGAAGTCTGATAGTGAAGGGCCTTACGTATCAGAGAGAGGAGTTTGTATGTTATTCCTGAGCAAAAGCTAGACAAGTAGATAAGGCTGTGTCAGGCATTGCACTACACGCTGGGGAGAAAAGTACAAGGAACCAGACTGCCTATACAGGGAACTTACCTTCTTCTGTTGTTGAGTCGTTTCAGTCGTGTCCAACTCTTCATGACCCCATTTGGGGTTTTCTTGGCAAAGGTACTAGAGTGGTTTGCCATTCCTTCTCTAGCTCATTTTACAGATGAAGAAACTGAGGCAAACAGGGAGAAGTGATTTGCCCAGGGTCATACAGCTATTAAGTGTCTGAGGCTGGATTTGAACTTGGGTTTTCCTGACTCCAGGCAAGGTACTCTATCCACTTTGCCACCTGGCTTCTCATAGGGCAGACATGTTTGGAGGGACTGTGTAAAATTGTTGGGGCGGGTGGGGGGGTGGGGGTGGGGGAAGCTGCTGTCAAGAAAGTTGAGAAGTACACCACAAAGAGTGGGGATGGGGGTAGCAGGGAGGGATGGGGTTTGACATGGTGACATCTATGCTTGATGACAGTTCTTGCTCTGACTTTGCTATGAATGCTAATTATTCTAGTGAAGGAAGGGCAAAAATCCCTTCACCATTCCTTTTTTTTTTCCCTTGGTGGGGCAATGAGGGTTAAGTGACTTGCCCAGGGTCACACAGCTATTAAGTGTCAAGTGTCTGAGGCTGGATTTGAACTCAGGTCCTCTTGAATCCAAGGCCAGTGCTTTATCCACTGAGCCACCTAGCTGCCCCCCTTCACCATTCTTGAGACTCATTTTCCTAATCTGTAAAATGTAAAATGTGGCTGTCTGTACTTGCATAACCTCTATTACAAGATTATTGTGAGGAAAGTGCTGTAGAACAATTAAAGAAACTCATCTGACCTTCTAAAACAACCTCCAATATTAGCTGTCCCATGACACTCCTTTGGGCCAAGGTGTTTACTGGAGATTCCCTTGTGAGGTCCTTTGGGCACCCTGCCCACAATGGGAGGATGTAGATGTGGCCCACCAGAAGGGGTGGTGAGTACAGGGGAAAGAGCACTGAATTTCAAATGAAAGAGCTTGGGCTTGTTTCCCACTTGTTCCAGATAGTGGCTTTGTGGTCATGGTGGAGTCACTTCACTTTTCCCTCACATTGTAGTACTCAATCTGTACTAATCCTTCTTAACCTGGAGCCCATGAACTTTTTCTTGTTGTTTTTAGCATATTGCTAACATATTTCCTTTGTACAGACTGTTCTTACTTTACATAAATTTGCATTACACAAACTCAATTTTATGTAAAGAATTTTGAAAGAAACCTGCATTCCAAGAAAGTACCCATGTTAACTTTCCTATACAGTATGGTGCTCTCCCTCTCTCTACTTTAGCTCCTCAGTTTGTCACTATGTGGCCTCCCCACAAAACAAAACATCTTTTTTTTTAATCCCGGGGCAGTGAAGGTTAAGTGACTTGCCCAAGGTCACACAGCTAGTAAGTGTCAGGTGTCTGAGGCCGGATTTGAACTCAGGTCCTCCTGAATCCAAGGCCGGTGCTTTACCACTGAGCCCACCTAGCTGCCCCAAAACAAAACATCTTTTAAAAAACCAAACAGGGGGCAGGGGGCGGCTAGGTGGCACAGTGGATAGAGCACCAGCCCTGGATTCAGGAGGACCTGAGTTCAAATCCAGCCTCAGACCCTTGACATTTACTAGCTATGTGACCCTGGGCAAGTCACTTAACCCCACTTGCCTCACCAAAAAAAACAAACCAAAACAAAAAAAAAACCAAACAAACAGTGGGCAACTAGGTGGTGCAGTGGATAGAGCACCAGCCCTGGATTCAGGAGGACCTGAGTTCAAATTTGGCCTCAGACACCTCACACTTACTAGCTGTGTGACCCTGGGCAAGGCACTTAACCCCAATTGCCTCCCTCTCTCTCTCTCTCTCTCTCTCTCTCTCTCTCTCTCTCTCTCTCTCACACACACACACACACACACACACACACACACACACACACACACACACACACACACACACACACCCTTCAAGTGAAGGCAGAAGAATGGATGTGCCATTGCTGCTGGATTGGGGGCTTGAGACTTCTGGTGCAGAGAGAGAAGACCTTTGCCCCACTCTGCCAGCCTACCCTATGTCCAGCCCCTGCTGTCTTCTGTATCTTTCTGCACTCAGGTACCATGTCCTGGCTCCCACGTGTCACCTATCATCTCTTGTCAGTATCAGTGTCCAATCCCTGTGGGTCTGCCCCCAAGTGTTCTTTCTCTCCCTTCCAGCCAGGCCCCCATGTGGCTGGTTATAGCTCCCTCCTGTTCCTCTTCTTGCTCTCGTTTCTCTGTCTCTGGCCTCCACTTATCCTTGAACATGTACTGGCCTCTTCCTTCCACAGCTACATGGCTTCTTTCCTATTGCCTTCTTCCCTTTTCCCTGACTGCAGGCAGATTTGCATTATGTAAAAATCGTTTTACCTAGAGGTCTGCAGAATTTACATAAAGAGAGAACTGCCTGTAATCCTATCTATTTTATTTTATGTATTTAGAAACTTTATCCTGAGAAGAGATTCTTAGGCTTCATTAGATTGCCAGGAGGCCAGGACACAAAAAAGGCTAAGAATCTTTTGCACCAGATAATCTCTAGAAGTCTTAGAAATAAGCTCCTTTTTCCTGGTCCTCCTCCCAACTGTCTGACCCCTCCTGTCTCCTTTGCTTGCTCTTTGGCCAGGCCATACCCAGTCCCTTACTGCTCCGCCCTGGACCTTCTCTTCTTCTATACTATTTCACTTGGGATCCTCATCAGCTCCCATTTTTCAACCATCATCTGTATGTTGATGATTCTCTAATCTATTTATCCAGCCCTGACCTCTCTTCCAACCTCCAGTCTTGCATGCCCACCTGCCTATTAGTCCTACTGACATCTTACATTCAACAGTTTGGTCCAAAACTGAGCTTATTATCTTTTTCCCCAAATCGTTCCTTCCTTCTGACTTCCTCATTCTCTAATCCATATTCTCTGTTGCTATATAGGACTCCATCAGGCTCTCTAGGTAAACTATTTAATCCTTAATTCCTAATACTCCAGTGATTAATTAGGTTGGAAAGGCATTAAAGAGTCAGAGTTCCTGTAGCTGTCTTTATTTTGAAATGATCCAGTGCTTTTCATTTCCTCATTGATAAGAAAAGCCAAATATCACAATAGGCAAAATGCCTAGAAATCTATACCATCTTTGCAATTTTTTCTTTTTTAATTGCTTGCTGAGGAGGAACCTAGCAATGAGTTGATAATTAACATTTTATGGTTATGATTCTTTTTTTGTTTTGTTTTGTTTTTTCATGTTTTTTTTTTCTTTTTTTCGGTGAGGCAATTGGGGTTAAATGACTTGCCCAGGGTCACACAACCATTACGTGTCAAATGTTTGAGGCCGAATTTGAACTCAGGTCCTCCTGAATCCAGGGCTGGTGCTTTATCCACTGCGCCACCTAGCTGCCTGGTTATGATTCTTAATTGTATATTTTCCTCCCTCCTATCTTCTGATACTTTTTTCTTTGCCCCCTGCTCCCCTATTTACAGAGAAGAAGGCACTGAAAAGAAAAATAAATTTTTTTTCACTACTAATAAACTGTAATTGAAATGATCTATTTCTACTCCATTGCCCTTCTCTTATTACAGTTTTTACTCTTTTAATTTTTCCTTCACAATTCACCCTCTGATATTGGAGTTTGTTCTGCTTGTGACTATTCCCTCACTTATCCTGCCTGCGTGGTTACATATTTCTTCTTTCTCTGTCCTTACCTATTTTCCTGTTGCATTTAACGTATATCTATAGCAGACTCTTTGTGTTCAACTTTCTTTTGTATAGGTCAAATGAAAATGAGGCTCATGGGATGACCATGTCCTCTGTGCCTTCTTTCATACTTCATTTCATGCAACTCTGTTATATGAGAATAGTAGATTCTCTTTCCTTCTGATTCCTTTCCTCCTCAATGTATTTCCCTTTCCCTTCTGTTTCTCTCTTAAGCTCATTAAAGCAGCAAAACCACCTTGAAAGCTTTGTCTCTTATTTAACTTTCTCTAATAACCCCTTTGGGGCAGGTAAGTGGTTCTGTGCTATTATTCTTTTTGGGGGGGCATTTTGCTCAAATGTATCTCCATTGAAGGTCCAGCTTTTTTCTTTGATGGTTAGCTTCAGCTTTGCAGGATGTTTTAGGATGCAGCTTGAGCTTCTCAGCTTTTTAAAATATTCTATTCCATTCTTTCTTGGCTATCTTACAACTGTAGAGTAATCTTGGGTCATTCACATTTGCATCCTTCATATTTGAAGGTCTTTCACTTAGCTGTTTCTAAAATTTGTTTTTGAAATTGTAAAATTTAACCACTAAATAACCTTGGAATTTTAATTTCTCTTGCAGTGATCTGTGGTTTTTATGAATCAGCATTTTGTAGGTTTTTAGAAGTTATGAGTAATTTTATTTTCTGCAATACATTACTTAGGCTTAAAAAATGTATTATGGTCTTTCTTCTAGGAGACCTTTGATCCTTAAATTCTTTGTATAGCCTATTTTAAAGATCATTTGGTTTGGTGTTATAAAAAATTCATGTGGTCTTTCGGAGGTTTTTTTGCATATTTATCTTTTTAAAAATTAGGTTTTTAAAATGAAATATATTTTCCTTTCCTCTTACCATTGAAAATAAAAATATTTAAATATACATTTTTTCCATTTACATATTATAACATTTTAACATTTGTGTTTTTTAAAGTTTTGAGTTCCAAATTTTATCCCTCCTTTCTCTTTCCCCCCTCCCTGAGATAGTAAGTGATCATGTAAAACATTTCCATATTTTGTATAAGAAGACTCAAATGAAAGAAAGAAAGTGAAAAATAGCATGCTTCAATCTGTATTCAGAGAATATCAATTCTTTCTCTGGAGGCCAATAGTATGTTTCATCATGAGTCCTTTGGGATTGTTTTAGATTGTACTCATTCACAGTTCTTCATCATACAGTATTGCTGTTACTGGATAAAACGTTCTCCTGGTTCTTCTCACTTCACTTTGTATCACTTCATGTAAGTCTTACTAGGTTTTACTGAAATCATCCTGCTTGTCATTTCTTATAGCACAATAATATTCCATCACAATCATATACCACATCTTTTTTTTTTTTAAGTGAGGCAATTGGGGTTAAGTGACTTGCCCAGGGTCACACAGCTAGTGTTAAGTGTCTGAGGCCGGATTTGAACTCAGGTACTCCTGACTCCAAGGCTGGTGCTCTATCCACTGCGCCACCTAGCTGCCCCCATATACCACATCTTAAAATAAAATATGCATAGTCAGGAAAAATTAATCCTTTCTCTGGCAGTGTTTGTGACTCTCTTTGTGTGTGTGTGTGTGTGAGAGAGAGAGAGAGAGAGAGAGAGAGAGAGAGAGAGAGAGAGATTCTGTACCTTGAATCCATCACCTCTCTGTCAGGAAGTGAATAGAATGATTCATCATAGTTCTCTGGAATCATGGACAGTCATCTCATTGATCTTATAGTTTTCAAAAATGTTTGTCTTTGCATTATTATTAATGTATAAATTATTCTCATGGTTCTGCTCATTTCACTTTTTATCAGTTTATAAGTCTTCAGTTATTCATTTTCATAATAAATACTGATGTCATAGTGCAAATTTTTCTTATTATTATGCTTACTTGAGTCTGTCGTTTATATCAGTCTCATCTCTTTGAAATAATTGATTTCCTCAGTTCCTACAGCATGTTAGTATTATATTATATTATATCATATTCAGATACCAGTTTGTTCAACCATTCCCTAATTAACAGACATCTCTTTAATTTCCAGGTTTTTGCCACAACAAAAGCTAATATAAATATTTTTGTATACATAGAACCATTACCTCTTTCTTTGATCTTTTTTGAGTTTAAGCCTAGGGGGCAGCTAGGTGGCGCAGTGGCTAAAGCACTGGCCCTGTATACAGGAGGACCTGAGTTCAAGTCCAGCCTCAGACACTTGACACTTACTAGCTGTGTGACCTTTGGCAAGTCACTTAACCCTCATTGCCCTAAAAAAAAAAAAAGTTTAAGCCTAGCAGTGGTAAAGCTGGGTCAAAGGATATGCATACTATATTTAGTAACTTTCTATGTGTAATTCAAAATTGCTTTCCAGGATGGTCACATTCTTAGGTCCGCCAAGATTATGTCAATGTTTTCCCACAGCCTTTCCAACATTTGTCATTTTCCTTTTTTATATCTTTGCCAATTTGATAGGTGTGATGTAGAATGTTGGAGTTGCTTTAATTTGCAATTTTCTCATTGTTAATCATCTGGAGCATTTTTTTTTCTTTTGGCTAAAGATAGCCATAAGATTTCTTTTGAAAATTGCCTTTTTGTATCCTTTGACCATTTATCAATTGGAAAACAGCTCTTTTTAAAAATTTGAAACACTTCCTTCTAAGTGGAACATTTTTATTTTTATCAATGACATTAGTAAAGGCATGGAATGCCTGCTTCCCAAATTTGCAGGTAACAGAAAGGCTGAGAGGAATAGTTAACTTTTAACAGTTAGGATTCTGAACTATCACAGGACAGAACGCTGTGCTGAATCAAGTATGATGAAATGTAATAAAGATAAATGCAAAGTCTTACACATAAGTTCATAAAGAGGCATTTTTTTTGTGGGGCAATGGGGGTTAAGTGACTTGCCCAGGGTCACACAGCTAGTAAGTGTCAAGTGTCTGAGGTCGGATTTGAACTCAGGTCCTCCTGAATCCAGGGCTGGTGCTTTATCCACTGCGCCACCTAGCCGCCCCCATAAAGAGGCTTTTGAAGCTTTGGAAAAAGAATTTAAGGAAATGGTTATTTTTCTTCAAAAGATATGTGTCTTACAAATGTGGGCTATCACAGCACAATGTATTGGTGGCTCACCAAATATTGTCTTTTGCTTTGCTATAACACAAACTGATATTTGTATTGTTTCTCAAGATGATATTAATTTAGACTAGAATAGAATGCCTCAGAGGTCTTTAGTTGTTTTGGTTTTGGTTTCAAAGTGTTCACTGCTAATTGTTGAATTAGAAAACATTTTTGTTAGTCCTATTTTCAAACAAAGTTGGGCAGAAATAAACTTTTAGTTTGTCACTACAGTTTGGATAATGAAAAGTTGTGATGTTTCTTTAGGAACATTTTCTGTTACCAACCCAGAATGATGTAGTTGGGTATTGTATGGAACATGAATGCAGATATTTAAAAATTTTCTTTTGCCCTGGTTTCATGCTCTCAGAAAATGTGGTTTAAAATAGTTTATTAGTAAATATGCTGAATTGTTTAGTTTGGCATGTGCATTCCAGTTTTGAGGCCAAGTAAAAATGCAAAGTAATATTTACTTATATAAAAATAATTTGTTAGGGTAATATTTTTATTTGTGAGATCTAAACCACTAGTGTAATTGAAGGTCAGTTCTAGATTAAACCTGATTTATAGAAAGGTTAACTGAATTGTTCATATTTATTTAGAAATGTATTTGGGGTATAAATTGAGTTTGAGGCCCAGAATTTGCCTTCAATAGAATAAACAAATGTAAGCACTGAGCATATGAGAAACTTGTAAACTGGGGAGGGTCACAGTAGTAGTCAAGAGGATATTAGAGTTGGAAGGGACAAAAATTCAGTATTTTAGCAGAGATTGCTGGTAGGAATGGTTAAAAAAAAAATTTGAAGTTTAGATAGGACCCTTGTCATGTGGTGAGTATCTGGTAGGGAATTGTGATAAACAGAAATAACCATAAGTACCTATGATTGATGCAAGGCCATTGCTTGGATAAGAGGTTGGTGGCAGTGAGGAAGAGAAGGATCAGTGGAGGAGAGGACATTTTTTGTTAAAGCTTTAAATCATGTGAGGAACAGTAGAAAGAGCCCTGGATTTGGTATCAAAGGGTTTGTTTCAAATCCCAGTTCTGCCACTTCCCAGCCTTGTGACTGACTGTAGCAACTCCATTAACCTTTCTGGGTATCAGTTTTTTCATCTGTATAATGAAGGTTAGACTAGTTGGCCATTGGATGATTTCTTAAGGACCCTTCTAGCTTTAAATCCTGTGAAATGTCATAATACATTTTTGGATGGAATTTAAAGGTTGGGAGAAGGTATAGTATCCAGTTAGAAGTCAGCTAGTCCAGCTTCCTTTTTTTTTTTTTAAATTAAACTTGATTTGATGGGTGACAGCTAGATAGTGGTGGAGCAGAGACTAATGGGTTTAGTTTTGGACATATTAAGTTTAAGATGTCTAGTGTCATCCAGTTTGAGACATCTCCAACTGGATGTCCAATAGACACATCTTAAACCCAACATGTCTCCCCATTTCCAATCTGTTGCCAAGGCCCATAGATTTTTGTCCTTGCAACATTTCTTTATTATGTCCCCTTTTGTTCTTGGAGGAACAACTAGACGGTGTAGTGGGTAAAGTGCAGGGCCTGGAATCAGAAAGACCTAATTTCAGATACAGCTTTGGTTTCAGATATTCAGTAGCTGTGTGGCCCTGGGCAAATCATTTAATCTACGTTTGCCTCAGTTTCCTCAGGCAGAGTCTGCCTTTAAGTCTCTCCCCAGGATGATCCATTTTCTGTTTAGCCCCCAAAGTGATTTTCCTAAAGCATAGGAAGAACCATGTTACTTCCCTACTCAATAAGCTCCAGTGGCTCCCTGTTGCCTTCAGCATCAATCAATAAATAAACATTTATTAGGTACTTACTATATGCCAGGCACATGCTAAGCAATGAGGATACAAAAAGAGGCAAAAGACTGTCTCTGCCCTCACGTTCTAACAGGGAAAACAACAAGCAAACAAGTATGTACAAACAAGCTTTATGCAGAATCCGAGGAAAAGAATGAAGAGAGAAAACAGTAGAATTAAGAGGGGTTGGGAGGGGGCTGCTAGGTGGCGCAGTGAAAGCACTGGCCCTGGATTCAGAAGTACCTGAGTTCAAATATGGCCTCAGGCACTTGACACTTACTAGCTGTGTGACCCTGGGCAAGTCACTTAACCCCCATTGCCTGTCCCGCCCCCCCCCCCCAAAAAAAGAGGGGTTGAGAAAGGCTTGCTATAGAATATGGGAATTTAGTTGAGACTTAAAGGAAGCCAAGGAAGGCAGTAGGTGAAAATGAGAGCAAACATACCAGACATGGTGAATAGCCAGAGAAAACGTCTAGAACTGAGACATGGAGCATCTTGTTTATGGAATGGCCAGGAAGCTGATGTCACTGGATTGAAGAATTTTTGAAGAGGACCCCAATAGCGAGGTGATATCATGACTTGCACTGAATTGGATTGAAGTGAGGGAGACCTATGCAAGGTCACCAACCTCACTCTCTGCTGCTGGTCCAGTGGTAAGATAGAGCTCAGGACAACTAGAGATGGCTTCCCCAGGTTTTTAAGGCAATTGGGGTCTATAAATAAGTGTCTGAGGCTGGATTTGAACTCAAGTCCTCCTGACTTCAGAGCCAGTACTCTATCTACTGTGCCACCTAGCTGTCCCGATTGAAGAGGATGCAGTGGGGAGTAAGGTGTAAGAAGACTGGAAAAGTAGGAGGGGGGTAGGTTAGGAGGACTTTTTGAATGCCTTTTTTTGCATCCTCAGGCCTTAATCCAGTATCTGGCACTAATAGGCACTTAATAGATGGTTATTGACTGCCTAGAAACCACTAGTGGCAGGAACCACCCTAAGCACTAGGAATACAGAGGGTCCTACAGTCTAATGGAGGAGACAGCTTTCAAGTAACCTTGTACAAACAAGCTGGCTCCAGGATAACTAGGAAATAATTGGCAGAGGGAAGGCACTGGAATAAGGAGAGGTTGGGAAAGTTTTCCCAGGCCCTCGAATGGGGATAGATACAGTTCTTTGAATATTCTATCTAGAGATGACAAATGAATCTATGGAAACGAATGAGATCATCTGTAGAGAGTGTCCCAAGAGAAGAAATGAGCACTGTGGGGAACACCCACAGTCAGGGCTTGTGACGGCTTAGCACCGTGGCTGGCACGTGGTATGTACTTAATGAATGTTTAATGTGGCTTGGGATAGGTGAGGGGCATGGAGTAGGAGGAATAATCAGAGCCTGCATTTCTTTAGGTGTGTGTGTGTGTGTGTGTGTGTGTGTGTGTGTGTGTGTGTGTGTGTGTGTGTGTGTGTGTGTGTGTGTGTGAATGGGGGTGCCCAGGGTCACACAGCTAGTAAGTGTTAAGTGTCTGAGGCTGGATTTGAACTCAGGTCCTCCTGACTCCAGGGCTGTGCTCTATCCACTGCGCCACCTGCCTGCCCCTTCTTTAGCACTTTAAAGTTGATAAAGCACTTTGTGTATTTTATTACATTTGATCCTACCTGTGAGGTAGGGAATGCAAGTAGTTCTTATTTTACAAATGAGGAGAACTAGGCCTGGAGAGTTGATGCGACTAATATAAAACCAAGTAGTTAGGAAGTAGAAGAGCCAGACAGAACTCTGGCCCAAGAGCTTCTACATCCAGTGCTCTGTTCCCCTCATGGTAGCCTAGCTGGAGAGTTGCCTAATGGTAGAGCCACAAAACTACAACATGACAATAGGAATTATTTTTAAAGTTTTACTTTCAAAATGAAAACTCTTCAATTAAGCACTTACATTATTTTGGGGGGAAATGAAAATTAGCTTACTTTTTGCTTTCTTCATCCTACTTAAACCTATATCAAAATCCTTAGGCTAATTTACCATTTCTGTAAGGCAAGTGACATCATTGGTGAAAGGTTGGTGGATTTGCTTTACTTTGACAAATGTTTACAAGTTAGAACAAATGTACCTGATTGTCAGAGTTTGCACCTATAAATGAATAATAGTTTCTTGTAGGAAGTTTGTTTTTATGGTGTTTTAAATAATTAAGTGAGGCAAATGATTTAAGAGGTAAAATTCCCTTTTTTACTGGAAAGGTAACCCGAGGAAAGCTGCCAGTTTCTTGGCATCCATTTCAAATGACTAAATTGGAATCCCTTAGGTTTACCATAGCCAAAGCCCTAATATACTTTTCAGTATTTAGTCCAGACTTGGGAAACTCATGGCCAAAATTCCCTCAACTGATAGAGATTAGTAGTAATTTGCCTGAAACATATACAACCATAGAGGATTGTTTGGGCATCTTAGAGATGAAATGAATTGTCCCTACAAGCTTGGTCATTATAATCTCATGGCATGCAGTTGGAATAATTTGACCGTTGTTTCCACTCACATTGTTGTAGACATTGTATGGATTGTTTTCCTGGTTCCCCCTAATTCACTTTGTAGAATCAGTTCATATAAATCTTCCCACATTTCTATCACATTTGTTGTTTCTTATAGCACAGTAATAGCAATAGCTAACATTTATAGAGCACTTCAGGGTTGCCGAAGCATCACGTAACTAGTGAGTGTCAAGGTTAAATTAGGGCCACTTCTTCCTGACTCCAGATCCATTGTCCTAGGCCCTGCTCTACCTAGCTATCTCTGTAATATTCCTTTACATTCATGTACTATCACTTGCTCAACCTTTCCCAATCATTGGACAGGTAGTTAGTTTCCTTTTTTTTTTTTTTTTTTTTTTTTTTTTTTTTTTTTGCTACTACAAAAAAAGCGCTGCTGTAAATATTCTGGTGTGGATATGGTCTTGTTTTGATATTGGCCTTCTTGAGACGGAGCAGTGGAACCTCCGGGTTAAAGGGTATGATCATTTGGAGGGGGGGGTGGACAATGAGGGTTAAGCGACTTGCCCAGGGTCACACAGCTAGTAAGTGTCACGTGTCTGAGGCCCGACCTGAACTCAGGTCCTCCTGAATCCAGGGCCAGTGCTTTATCCACTGCGCCATCTAGCTGCCCGGTGTGATCATTTTTATTCTTTGTTTTCTAGAATGGCTAAACCAATTCATCGCTTGACCAACATTACATTAGTGTGCCCATCTTTCCACAGCCCCGCAAACATTGACTCTTTCCATCTTTTGTCATCTTTCCCAATTTGCTAAGTGTAACCTCAGAGTTGTTTTTGATTTGTCTCCTAATTGTTTGAAGAATTCCTTCAGATGCTTGTTTTTTTTTTTTTTTTAAGTGAGGCAATTGGGGTTAAGTGACTTTCCCAGGGTCACACAGCTAGTACGTGTTAAGTGTCTGAGGCCGGATTTAAACTCAGATCCTCCTGACTCCAAGGCCGGTGCTCTATCCACTGCGCCACCTAGCTGCCCGTTTTGTTTTGTTTTGTTTTGTTTTGTTTTGTTTTGTTTTGTTTTGTTTTGTTTTGTTTAAGTGCACATGCTTGTTAATAGTTTGCAGTAGTCTTTTCATTCTTTTGATAACTGTTTTTTTCAGAAGATGATGTACCAAAAAAAATACCACAACATTTCAGGAGCTCATACCTAGAGAAAATGACTGTAACTTATTTCTAAATTATCCATATATAATATTTCATTCCTGAAAAGGAATTTATTGTAGAGGTCTTTGTTCCTATGTTAGGTTTTTTTGTTTTGTTTCTGATTTTGATTGGCCAGTGAGGGATAAGTTACTTGCCCAAGGTCACACAGCTCAGGTCCTCCCCAATCCAGGGCTGGTGCTTTATCCACTGCGCCACCTAGCTGCCCCCAATCACACCTTTTCTGAGCCTAATATTCCTCATTTGCAAAATGAGGGAGTTGGACTACGTGACCTCTTATGGTCGTTTTAGCTTTAAATCTCAGTCCTGTGACACAGTTGAACCAGAAGAACAGTATACATAAGGACTACACTATTATAAATGATAACACCAGAAGGAAGCCAAATTGATTAATTGCAATGTTCCTCAGTCCAGGGAACCTGTGATGAAACTTGCCTCTATCCTCTCAGTAGAAAGGCAGGAACCACAGGTGCTAAATGTGATGTTCACTGAAAGAGGCAGTTGCTGAGTGAGTGGGTTTTGCTTACGTGTTCTCCTTTTTAAAAGGAAGGGTTCAGTGTGGAGGGCAGAATAAAGCAGGATATGACTGGTATGAGAAGTCGTCAGCACCACAGAGATGAAAAAATGCTTATCTGTATCTCAGTTACTTATTGCAACCATTTTATAATAAATGGATCAAAATATATGACTGCCGGGGGCAGCTAGGTGGGCAGTGGATAAAGTACCAGCCCTGGATTCAGGATGACCTGAGTTCAAATCCAGCCTCAGACACTTGACACTTACTAGCTATGTGACCCTGGGCAAGTCACTTAACCCCAATTACCTCGCCCCCCCCCCCAAATCAAAATATATGACTACCTAAAAAACCCTATAATAGATTTTGTTTTGTGTGATCAGAGAATTTAGAGCTGGAAGCTATTGATCATTCACAAGCCACATCTCATCCCTCCTCATGATGGGATGACTAGGAATTTGACACTCAGAGGAATGAGGTGACTTCCCAAGCTCAAACAAGTATAAGTAACAGATCTGAGACTTGAACTCCTTCATTCCTCTGATGTCAAATTCTCTGTTCTTTACACTATTTTCTTTTTTCTTAATGGTCTAATTTATACTTTTTTCCCTACCCCTTTCTAAAACTTTAGCCTCCTTTCCCTTGTTTCCTATAACCTATACTCCCAAATAAATTACCTAGTTTCTTTTAGATTAAGTGCCTGTCTGGATGTAAGTCTCTGTCTCTGTTCTGTCTGTCCGTCTCATCAAACTTAGCATGGACACTCAGTAGGCTTTAGCCAGAAGTCCCCAAATTAAATCAATCCCCCAGCCTTAGTTTCCCGCTGTAGTCCCTGTAACAGTATTACCAGTTCATGCATCACTTCATGCAAAAGACAAAATTTACTAAAAAGCTGAGTGCCAGAATTTAGAAAGCCTAAATCTGGTTATGTGCCCTGAGGAGCTCACTATTTCAAGGGATCCTTTTCCCCTTTAGAAAGAAACTTCTTGTCATGAAATTGAACTTCCCCTTATATATTTTGTTTGTAAATTTCACTGTTCATGTGTTGCCTTTTCTTAAAGCAACATATATTTGTCTTCTGGGATACATAGCAGGCAGTGGGTTAAACTTTTACTAAACACCTGCTGAATGCTTTTCTTTTTCCAACCTGAGACCCATAAATTGTTGTCTACCTGAGAACTTCCTGCTGTTCTTGTATCCTCTGGCTAACTGGAAGAGGCTATAAATAGGGCCCCTGAAACATCTACTTTTTTTTTTTTAACAGTGTTGGCTTTTGAGAAGCTGAGCTAGAGGAACTAGCTCTTGGTCCCTTTGTACTGACATCTTTTTTTTTATTAATTCACTTTGAGAATTTACATGACTTGGCATTTTAAACACGGACACCTGAAAACCCAGTCTCCAAGGATTCAGCTAGATTGGAGCTGTCTTGAAGCTATTTCCCTCTCCCCTTTTTAATAGGATCCTGAACATCTTTCATAAATAAGGAATGCATCTTGGAAATATAATTCTCACTACATTCAGTCCCAGGGGCACTTTTCTATGAAGGCATGTACCTGTTTTGTCCTGTCATAACAAATGCCCTTGATGATGGTAAGAGCTTTGATAGGGACATGGCTAGACAAGAAAATACAACTATTGCAAATAAATCAAGTTGGAATTAATGAAAATTTGCTAAGACATAAATCTCATTTTATTAAACATTAAAAAGAATATTTTTTAAATTGCCGTTTAGAACAAAGCTATAATAACCATTAGCAGGATTATCAGAAGAGCCGCTTATCTATTTAGGTGTATAAGAAGCTACTTTTTTTTCAAACCATTGACAGCTAGAGGCAGTGCAGTCTATAAGAAAACCTGCTCTGAGTTCCACCTCTGGCTCCCTCCACAGTGTCACGCTGAGCAAATCCTGACTGCTTGGAGATAATTCCTGACTGCAGCTCACTATATATCTTAGCCCTTTACTAAGTGCCTTTGAGTTGCATAAAGTCAGGGCACTGTTTCTTATCTCTACTTTGTGTCTTCAGGAGAGCCTAGCATAGTGCTTTATAAATGCTTGATAAAATTGAGTCGCAGGATGCTTTATAAGAGTAAGGCCAGGTTGTCAAGAAGGCCATTAAATATTTGTCTCACTTTGGGAAATTATTTCAGGTCTTTGTGTAAAAGCAATGAAAGAAGTTTACTAAATGGTGGCCTCCTAGTCGTAAGAAGCTACATTTCTGTAGTGCTTTTTAGTTTGCCTGGAAACAACCTCATAAGATGGGTGGTTCAGGTTTTGTTGTTCTTGCATTACAGAGGTATAGAAAGGCAGAGCCTTTGCTGTGGTCACATGACTTACAAGTGACACAGGTGGGACTTCACCCAATTCTTCCAGTCTTTTTTATGCTGTCTTCTTGTAGCCTGGGAAATCATTGAGTCTCCTCAAAGTGAAATTTACTTCTCCCAGACCTTTTTTCATGTCTACGCACTGCTGACTCCATAGTTCTATTATTTACCCACATCCTGATGTAGATTAGTACATAAATAAAACGATGTCATATACTTTACTCATGGGTAGGAGTAGGAATGGGGGTGGGTTTCCAGATTTCCCATTGGCCACTTCATGTCCTTGGGTATATCACTTACCCTCTCAGGGCCTCAGTCTCTGTACATGCGATGATGATGACAATGAAGATGGTGATGACAATGAAGATGGTGATGTATAATGATTACTGAGATTTATACGATACTTTTTAAAGTTTGAAATGCCCTTTAAATCTCTAGCTTCATTTGAGCCTCATAATAACCCTGTGAGGTAGGTGGTAGAGGTGATGTGTACATGGTGAATGGAGAATTGGCCTTTAAGTTAAGAAGAGCTGGGTTCAGGGGACAGCTAGGTGGCACAGTGGATAGAGCACCGGCCCTGGATTCAGGAGGACCTGAGTTCAAATCTGGCCTCAGACACTTGACACTTACTAGCTGTATGACCCTGGGCAAGTCACTTAACCCCCATTGCCCTGCCCCCCCCAAAAAGAAGAGCTGGGTTCAAGTCCTGACCGTGTGACCCTTGGCAAGTGTCTTGACCTTTCTGTGTCCTAGCTAACTCTGTAAAATGGTAAGTCACAGAGAAGGTGCAACCTACTCTGATAGAGGGAATTTCTTTGCCCTGGATTTCCTGTGCCAATAAAATCCCAGGTCTAATCCCTATCTACACCTGTTTTTTATAGAAGGGGAATCCCGGGTAAGTTCAGTTAATCAACAAGCATTTATTAAACACTTGCTCAGTGCCAGGCGCTGTGCAGAGTATTAGAAATTGAAAAGCAAAAATGAAACAGTTCTTGCCCTCAAGGAGTATATCTTCTGAAGGGGAATACAACATGAGCACACGTCCAGGGCCCAGCACTTGGTAAATTCCAGAGGAGGAATTTGAATTTAGCACTTCGTAAAATGAGGCAGTTGGATTAGATGTACTCAGAGGTTTCTTCCAGCTTTAAATCTACAGCCCTCTGCAGCTGACTCTGGTTTTTCATACTTGATAACCTCAATAAGTAGCTTTTAGGCTTAGTAATAGATTCCCCTTTTTATGAAACTCAGCTATTGAATGTTAGCAGGGAAATGGAGTTGAGGATAAGTCTGAGGTCTTTCTAATGTTGATTACTCTCCCAGTTCCTAGTGCCCCTTTCCCCCCTCCCCCCCAGATTATTTTACCCCAGCCAAGATTATTTTGTATCTATTTTATGCCTGTTGTGTATATGTCACCTTCTCTTGCTAGATTATAAATTGGGGATTAAGGACTGTTATTTTTTTCTATCTCCCAGTGCCTGGTTATGTAGTAGGTACTTAATAAATGCTCATTGTTTGATTACCAGTGATTATATTTGAGTCTGTTGTCTCTGGGAAAACCAAACATATTGTGTCATTCTTTTAAATTACAAAGTTCATGGGCATAAACAAAGGAGCAAGAAGGACAACTAGCATCCACCAAGTTTTATTAATATCATTAACGTCTTTTCCCAGGTGATCAGTTGAGGACTTGGTCTGTCTTGAGTTCTGGGTTATCCACTAGACAGTTTTATGATGGAATTTGGGGCATAGAGCACATGTTTGAGTGTATAGCAGATTGATTTGGGGTATAGTCATTTCTTTCCGAGAGACCGAGTGTCAGAAGAGTTTGTTCCAGAAAGTGTTTTAGCGCATCAGCTCCTTCGTGTGTGAATTCTTTATAGCTCCTCTCTGTACTTGCAGCAAGTCTCATTGTCAGGCCCATCGTAGGCACCTATCACAAGGTTTATCCAACACACTTGGAGGAAAAAGTAAACTTAGGACTGAATAAACAATTTTCCTTGTTTAAACATTCACCTTAGGGAGGTGAAAAATGCTTTGGACTCCCTTCCTTTGGCATTTTCCTCCAAGACAGCCTGACATGCAAAGAAAGGAAAAGAATAAAAGTGGCCCAGGGCAGGAGGGAAAAAATCTTCCCTTTTGCAAGTTGGCTTGTTTTCCTTGTAAGACAAACCTTTCATGTTTTATTGTTATGAAGTTGAAGCCTGGCCTCGCCTAGAGGTGCTGATCTCGGAGGAGAAACAGCTGCAGAGTCAGTGTCCCCAGATCAGGCGGGAGGTTCTTTGAAGCAACACGTTGCCTTTTAAAAGGAAATTGAGCATGTGAGAACTTGAACCTGTAAAACTCATCAGCAGGTCCCACCGTTGTTTATCTCTCCTAGAACTGAGATCACTAACCAAGTGAAACAAACCAGCAGCCTATTTTTTGTTGATAGTATTT
Source organism: Dromiciops gliroides (assembly GCF_019393635.1). Lineage (NCBI taxonomy): Eukaryota > Metazoa > Chordata > Mammalia > Microbiotheria > Microbiotheriidae > Dromiciops > Dromiciops gliroides. The sequence continues at coordinate 614,613,058 of NC_057863.1, read as the reverse complement.
GTGTGCCTGTGAGTGCTTCCGCATATCTGTGCGTTTGTAACGGAGAGGGGCGCCTAGCCTAGCTTTCTGCCTTTAAAGAGAGGAGGCAATGAATGAAAGAAAGAAAGAAAGAAAGAAAGAAAGAAAGAAAGAAAGAAAGAAAGAAAGAAAGAAAGAAAGAAAGAAAGAAAGAAAGAAAGAGGAGGTGATAGGAATAGGCTGCCAAGATTGACCACTTATGAAAGGAAAATGTCATCTGATTATTATAGGTAATAAATATTTCTTAATCATGTGAATGAATTTATGTGTTATTTTTATGGTTACACAGCAAGTTCTTTGATAATTCCTTTTGCTGGTCTAAAGTGATTTTTTTTTCTTGCAACAAACATTTATTTTATTTTCCATTTACATGTAAGAGTAGTTTTCAACATTCATTTTCATAAGATTTAGAGTTCCAAATTTTTCTCCCTCCCTCCCTTTCCTCCTCCCTCTGGTCTAAACTGATTTTAAGCAGATATTTAAATTCAGAAACTTCTTTTACTCTTCTTGGTGGTGATAGTAGTTGCATACTGGCACTTGGAAGCATTTATCTTCATGATATCAAGAATCAGTGTGACATCTTGGGTGTTCATACTTCTTCCAGTGACAGCCCCTTATGTATGTAGGACCAGCCTGTTAGAGCTGGCAGGAACTTGAGAGATCATCTAGTTCTGTCCCCACCTCATTGGACACATGAGCAAACTTGGAAGGGAAGTAGAAAAATCAGGACTTGAATTTGGGTCTCTTGTTTCCTGGACCAAGGTGCTTCCTCTTAGCACTGTGTGCTAAATTGAGGGGACACAGTGAGATGAAAACAGCTCCTGATCTCAGGAGCTGAAGGGAGAAAAGGAGCACACACGTAAATATAGAAGGCAATACCCATGCAATTTCAGGGCTGGGGCAAAGCTGGAGTTAATCTGTAAGGGTCTCATGAAGAAGGTGGCTCTTGAGGCGAACTTGGAAGGGCTCTTGGTACTCTGCACCTCATTTCCAAGTTGGCTTAATGAGCTGCTGTAGCTGAAGAAAAGAAATGGCTTAGTGGCTGATCTTCTGGTGCTGAAACTCTCTAGGTCAGTCCTGGGAACAAAGACAGCCTGTTGCTGGGCCTGGATTTGAAACCTTTGCAGAATGTCAAGACCGGCCAGAGCTTCAGCATAACCAGCCTTTGAGAGCTCAGGTCACTTCCAGGGCCCAGAGGTGAAATCTGGAGAAAGAAAGGTTTTTCTAGCTAATACTTATCTATAGGGCAAAGTGGCGCAGTGCATAGAAGGCTTGGTTGGTGTGGCTCCTGAAAGGCCTGGCTTCAGCTCCTATGGTGGGGCATCCCCATATCGAACCGGGCCATTCCAGATCTTTTACCTGCTTGGCCACTTAGCTGTGGGAGGGTGGGTTGGCATCTCATTTAACTTATCTTATTTCAGCAAACATTTCTTTAAGAAGCACCTTTAAAAGTGATAAGACCTGGGGGGCAGCTAGGTGGTACAGTAGATAGAGCACCGGCCCTGGAGTCAGGAGGACCTGAGTTCAAATCCGGCCTCAGACACATAACACTTACTAGCTGTGTGACCCTGGGCAAGTCACTTAACCCCAATTGCCTCACTAAAAAAAAAAAAAAGTGATAGGACCTGGGAGGTACAAAGATGAGCCAGACTTGGTCTCTGCCCATCCCTGCCCTGAAGGTGTATGTGGTCTAGTTGGAGAGAACCTCCAAGGGCCTCCTTTCCCTCCTGTATAGAATGAGCAGGATGGATTAAGGTCCCTTTCGGCCGTGACAGTCTCATGTTCTTGTGTTGTTTTGGATTGATTGATACAGGTAGAAGCAGATTTAGCATTATTCTTGGTCAAGTGCTAGGAAAAGTTGATCATCAGAGAGCATGCCTTCCATAGGGGAAAGAGAAGACAGGCATAGAGTATGAGGGAGAAGAAAAATGCTGAAATATTTTTTTCCTTTTGGGCTTTCAATTTATTTGCCCCCAAATTGCCTCCAGATGTAGCAGACCTAAAGCTGTGATTGTAACCTATCCTGTTTTTACTGGCCCATCTCACCATCCCATTGCCCGGTTTGAAATCTGCAAGCCAGTCCAAATTCTTTACCTCATGTTCTAGTACTAATTTGCCACGTTACTCATCTTTCAGCTGCAAGGGGGTGAGGCAAATAGCCTTGAAATTAAACTCAGGGTCATTTCATAAACTGGGCAATGATAGATACTTGCTAGAGAGAATCAGTCTTGGTAAATCTCATTTGTGAAGTACTTGAATCCCTGTCCCAATAGCCCAGATAGCCCATAAATAGAGCCAGATCATCAGTTCTTAGATTCAGACCTTAAGAGATTAATAGAAGGTCCCGAGAGGTCTGGTAGCTTGTCCAGGGTCACATATGTGGTTGGTAAGTAGCAGAGCTGGGACTTGAACACACTTCTTTTGACTATAAATCCATTGCCCTTTCCCCTATCCTGTCAGGGTAGGTCATGAATCCTAACAACCGCTTGGCCCTGTGTGTACTTGTTAGTAGCCTGGTTGCCTAGTACTGGTGTTCCGCATTGCTGCGTGGGGACCATGGATCATTTTCTGGCAGCATCTCATTTGGCTGGCAGGAGAAATCCTGGCAGTCTTTACTTGGAAGGTAGTAATCTCATTGGGGGAAGAAATTGGAGGAAGACTCCTTGGTCTTTAATGCCTCATGATGTCCAGCTCACTCTTATCATCTGGCATCCTCGACTATGTTTTAGAAACTGATCTGTTTGCTTTTGTTTTTCTGCTGTACTAACTCTGAAGACAGGCTAGTTTTAAGGCATTACATTCAAATGATGCAAGATGTGTCTCACTATAAATAACTTTTCATTGATTGGCCAATTGTTTAAGTTGGATGTAAAAATTCCATGTAGGATTAGAAGTAGGTGGTAGCTGTTCACTTCTGGCTTTTCAAGTTTAACAGTAAAAGCGACGCCTAATGCTGGCTTTGTTGGCCTTTGTGAAGTAATCATTTTCAGTTCAAATTTAGATCTTTACAGGCCAGCAGTCAGAACAAATGAGAAGGCCTAATGGCCACATTCAGTAGGAAAGACTTGTCAGAAGGTACCCTGGGTCAGGGGTCAAAACAGTTTATTTTATGAATTTTTGTAGATAGCAATTCTTCCTCATAGTATAATTCTTCAGGCCAGCAGCAGCTGGACTGTTGCAAAGGTATTAGGAAGGAAGTAAATGAATCAGAAACCTCTCTTGGAAAAGTGGTAGGAATGAGGCTGTGGCTTAGTGTGACACCAGTTTCTCCTCAATTGGAGATGACGTGGATGGCTCAGATAGTGTTGGAGCAGCCTGCTTTATTGCTTTATTACCAAAACAGCATGAAATTTTGGTTAGACATTCAAAATCTTGGGGATGTAAGCCCCCATACTATGAGACTAAATAAAACAAGGGAGTATTCAACCTTATGCTTAATGATAAAGATGCTAGTTGTGTAAAAACTGATTGGTGGGTTGTCACTGAAGTAAGTGGCATGTTTGGGAAGATTGGATATTCAAAATATCTTTGTAAAGCAGATAGGTCTTTTATAATTGGATCATGGAAACTATTCAGGGAAGAGAAAAGGTCTTTTAAAAGCAATTGTTAGAATAATTCTGTGACAAACCTAATAGATTGAATTTCATCCCTTCCATTGTACACAATGGTTGTTTTTATTGGTAAAACCAGCTTATCTCATATGTGGGATGCTTTTTATATATATATATATATATATATATATATATATAGAGAGAGAGAGAGAGAGAGAGAGAGAGAGAGAGAGAGAGAGAGAGAGAGAGAGCTCTGTAGTCTAACTTTCATGAAAGAATTAACTTGCCTGATGAAGAAAGTTTCCATAGGAAGTAGATCACATTCAGGGTTGTGGGGGGTGTGTGTGGGTGTGATGTTTATGGGTTTTGTTGCAATTGAAGGGCCATGGAAAATTTAAAAGCAGGTATTAGTACTATGTCATTAAAGTACATTTGTATTTGTTCTTTATATTTAAGACCAGTTTTAGTGCAGAACATAGTTAATACTTGGTGAAATGAGGGTGCTAGTGCTCTGTGATTTCTTCTCTTTTAAAACTTAAATTGTTTTTTTTCTTTTCACTTAACAAAAATATTTTTTCTTTCCCTTGTAAATGTTGACTGCTAAACTTATTTTTTCCCCTCTTTCTTTTTAGCTTTTTCTTACAAGGAATGGTTCACTGAGTGGGAAGAAGGATATATTTGTAAATGAATGTGATATAGCAACAAAAGACAGCAATGAAAACAATTTAGATAGATTTGGGGGGATATCCTTTGTTTCTACATCACCTAGATTTCCCCATGTCCTTCCTCCTTCTCTTAGGGAGCCATCCTTTATAACAAAGTGGTGGTGGTGGTTTTAAAAAAGAAAAAGAGAAGAAAAAAATTCAGTAAAACCAGTTAATACATGGAAAAAAACTGACATTATATGCAATAATATGTCTACTCCTTGGACCCCCCCCCCCTTTGTAAAGGAGTGGGGGTGGGATTAAGGGTCTTCTTATATCTCTTCTTTGAGGCTAAGCTTGTTATTTTTGCCACATTCAGTTGTGTATAATGTCTTCTGGTTCTGCTTATTTTTCTTTGCATCATTTAATTGTAAATCCATGCTTCTCCATATTCATTATGCTCTTTTCTTATTGCACAATAATATTCCGTTATATTCATTTACCAAAATTTGTTTAGCCATCCCTAAGCAATGGATATCCATCCATTTTGTTTCCAGTTCTTTGCTATTTCGAAAAGTACTACTATAAATATTTTGGTGTATATTTGCCTTTCTTTTTATTAAAAACTTTAGAGTCTAGTAGTGAAATCTGGATCAAAGGGTATGCACATTTTAGTCGTTTTATTTGCATCATTTTAAAATGGTTTTGCCATTTCACAGCTCTGCCTACATGCATTGGTATGCTTGTCTGTCTTTTTGCAGCCCCTCCAACATTAACTATTCCCATCATTTATCATCTCCAACAGTTTGTTGAGTAGGAGGTGAAACCAGAGGTTATTTTTATGTGTATTTTTCTTTATTTTTTGTGATTTGAAGCATTATTTCATATGGTTAATAATTCACAATTTTTCTTTTGAGAGCTGTCTGTTTATATCCTTTGGCTACATCTATTGGGGAATGACTTTTACATATTTACATACATGATTCTTACATATTTTTGCTAAACATCTACTTATCTTGGATATCAATTCCTTGTCAGATATATTTTATATAAAGACCTCTTCCCCCATAATGGCTTCCCTTCTTATCATAGATGTCTTATTAATTTTGCTTGTGCCAAATGTGATTGTAATCAAAATTATCTCTTATCTTTTGTAATTGCTTCTATCCCATGTTTGCTTGAGAATTCATCCCTTGCCTTTAATAGTATATGATCTGTTTCTCTTCTGATTTTGTTATGGTATGATCTTTTTTGGGGGTAGGGCAATGAGGATTAAATGACTTGCCCAGGGTAACACAGCTAGTAAGTGTCAAGTGTCTGAGGCCGGATTTGACCTCAGGTCCTTCTGAATCCAGGGCCAGTGTTTTATCCACTGTGCCACCTCGCTGCCCCTGGTATGATCTTTAATAGTCCGGTCAAGTATCTGTTCTAAATATATTGTGGAATGTAGTCTAAGATATTAGAATGAGCCTAACTTTTGCCAGACCATCCTTCATTTTTCTGCAGTTCTTATTAAACAGGAAGTTCTTCCTGAAGTAGTTTATATTTTCAGGTTGATCAAACACTGGGTTATTGTGTTCATTTGTTTCTTATCCTTCCTTGTTCTGGTAGGTCAGGAGAATTCTGTAGAAATAACGTATGTAGTCCTTAGCAAAGCATTTGATATAGGGACTTCTGCTGTTCATCTGGAAAAGCCGAGAAGATGTGATGTGAGCTAGACAGCAGTATAGTTTGGTGAGTTTGCAGCTGATCAGATGGCCTGGCCCAAAGCGCAGTCAGTCATTTTTTGTTTCAAGTTCTCTAAGGACTCAGATGAACTAGAGATGTATGTTGAATATTTTTATTCAAAGACTTTTCAGATTTATAGACTATGCAAAGCTGAGAGGGGGTAGATAATACATTGGGTATAAGAGTCAGGATTTATTAAAGATATTTACAGGCAATTCATTGGGCTGAATCTGATAAGATTACATTTAATAGGGACAAATAGAAAGTCTTTTACCTGGATTCAAAGAATCTATTTCACACATAGGTAGACAATGGAGGAAGCATGCCTGGACAGAAGCTTGTCTAAGAAAGATCTAGGGGTTTAGTGGAATGTAAGCTCAGTGAGTCAGCAGTGTCATATAGCAGGCAAGAAAACGAATGTAATCTTAGGCTTTGTTAAGAGACAGTGTCCTTGATGGGGGAGGTGATTATCCTTCTGTTGTAGACATCTGGAATATTGTGTTTGGTCCTGGGCGCTGCTACATTTTTAGGAAGGACATTGAAAAGCTTAATTTTCCAGATGATGGCAAGAACGATGATGAAAGGTCTGGAGTTCGTATCACATGAGATCCCTTGAAAATTGTCGGGGTCTGGAGAAGAGTTGTCTTCTTGGGGGAACATGATCATTTTCTCCGGATATCTGAAAGGTAGTTACAGTGCAGAGGCATTGGGTTTGTTCTGCTTGGCCAAAGAGGACCCAACTAAGAACAGTGGCTGGATGTTACAGAGAGGCACATTTAGGCTGGATGTCAGGAAGAATTCCCCTAACTTCTGAGCTGTCTAAAAGGTGGGAGTGGCTCCCTCACTTGGAGTCCTCAAGGAAAAACTTGATGAACAGTTTTTGGGTGCGGTGAAGAAGGGATTCTTTTGGGGTGATCTTGTGGGGAGCTCCAAGAGGTTGCCTTTCCTCTGCCATCTTGGCTCTGCCCCGAGAAGGGATTCTTGTTCAGGCATAGATTGGGCTAGAGAGCTGGCCACTGAAGTTTATTCCACCAATGAATTCTGTGATTCTGGGGCATTGGAGGTGGCACAGCCAAGAGAGTTCTGGACTTGGAATCTGAGAATTGAGTATACTACCTCAGACACTGATTAGCTGTTAACCTGACCCTGGGCAGGGTACTTCACCTCTCTGGGCCTTCCTTTCCTCACTGTGAAATTAGGAAGTTGGATTCGATGTCCCTTTCAGCTCTAAATCTATGAGCCTGTGATTTTAATAGAGACATGACAATAATAGCTTACATTTCTGCATTATCTCTTTTTAAAAAGTTAAAGCCACTTACCAATATTCCCCTCTGTTAAAACATCCCTTGTAACAGAAAAAGTTAATAAAACCAACCCACATAGAGAATGCTTCTGATGGTGCTTGTATATGCAGTGTTCCATGCCCACAGTCTTCCATTTTTCTATGAGGACAAAGAGTTATTTCATCCTCTTTCCCCTGGGATTGAGATTGGTAGTGACATTTAATTGAAGTATAACTGCCTTTTGCTGTTTTCAGTTACATTATCCTTTCACAGCAGTGTTAGATCAGTAGAGCAAGTGTTTTGTTATGCCCGTTTTTTAGATTAGGACTCTGCAAAGCTATGACTCAGACCCAGATTTGTGACTCCCAGGCCAGTACTCTTTTTTTGGGGGGGGGGTGGGGCAATTGGGGTTAAGTGACTTGCCCAGGGTCACACAGCTAGTAAGTGTCAAGTGTCTGAGGCCGGATTTGAACTCAGGTCCTCCTGAATCCAGGGCCAGTGCTCTATCCACTGTGCCACCTAGCTGCCCCAGTATTCTTTCCATTATACCCCAGGGAAAGGCTTCTTTTCTAGATGCTTCAACATATCTCTATCACCTAAAATGTGTCCAAAGGCACAATTACTGTCTCATTAATGTCTTAACCTGTGGGTAAGATCTTCTAGCAGAATGGGTGAGAGAACCCAGGAAATGTAGCAATGCTTTGTAGCAATTTTGAAAGTCTCTGAAGAGAGTTCTCCACCCGTTTTTGAGCCTTAGAGATCCTTTCAATAGGATTTTAGTGGACTGCAAGCTCCCTATGACTCAGCAGGGTCACATGGTGGCCAAATATGCCATCATGACCTCAGGTTGTGGGAGTTGATAGCCCTGCTATCCCCTGTCTTGGCTCCACACACATCTGGATTTGTCATGTACCATTCTGAACAACACAGTCGGAGAAGGGCATGGACACACTGTACAAAGGAGGACAGCCAGGATGGTGAGAGGACAAGAGACTCGGCCATGTGAAGATCTGTTGGAAGGAGTCTTCCAAGCCCTGGCTCTATGCATGACTGTGCTGAAGCTCAGAGAAATGGAGTTACTTGCCTGAGTTTACACAGTTAGAGCTGGTTTTGGAACTCTGGTTCTATGACTCTGAGTAAATTGTTTTTCTTAGGCCAGCAATCTTCAAGGTATTCCTATTCAGGTAGGGTTTAAAGTAGATGACTGCTAAGATATTGTCAGAGGAACATAGATTTAGAGCTACCCAGAACCTTAGAGATCATCTAATCCTTGGGGAACAGGTTGGGCTAAGTGGAGAAATTTCAAGGAATCCAGGAACTTGGATGGGGAAAAAATTACATATTTCTTTTTTTTTTTTTAACTTAAAAAAATAAGGCAGCTAGGTGGCACAATGGATAGAGCACTGGCCCTGGAGTCAGGAGTACCTGAGTTCAAATCTGGCCTCAGAAACTTAACACTTACTAGCTGTGTGACCCTGGGCAATTCACTTAACCCCAATTGCCTAACTTAAAAAATAATAAAACATTTGTATTTAGAGTTTTGAGTTCCAAATTTTATCCTTCCTTCCCTCCCTCCCCTCCCCCTTCCTGAGTTGGTAAGAAATCAGATATGGGTTATACATGTGCAACTCTACATAAAACATTACCGTGTTAGTCATTTTGTACAAGAAAACTTGAATCAAAGAAAACATGAAATAAAGTGAAAAATGGCATGTGGTCAGTATGTGTTCAATCTTTGGAGGTGGAGAGTGTTTCATCCATAGTTCTTTGGGATTGTCTTGTTGAGAATAGTTAAGTCACTAGCAGTTCTTCATCAAACAGTATTGTTTTCACTGTGCACACTGTTCTCTTGGTTCTGCTCACTGTACTATACATCAGTTCCTACAAGTCTTTCCAGGCCTTTCTGAAATCATCCTCCTTGTCATTTCTTTTTTTGGGGGGGGGGAGCAATGAAGGTTAAGTGACTTGCCCAGGGTCACACAGCTAGTAAGTGTCAAGTGTCTGAAATCAGATTTGAACTCAGTCCTCCTGAATCCAGGGCCAGTGCTTTATCTACTGCGCCACCTATCTGCCCCGCCCTTTGTCATTTCTTATAGCACAATAATATTCTATCACCATCATATACCACAGCTTATGTAGCCATTTCCCAGTTGATGGGCATTCCTTTGATTTCCAATTCTTAGCTACCACAGAAAGAACTGCTATAAATAAAAAATTACATATTTCTTTTCACTTAACCCTAACTGAAACTTAACATTTTGTTCAATTATTTAAAAACATAATTCTTTGAAGGGATCTATAGCTTACAAACTCCCAAAAAGGGGACTGTGACATAAAGGTTAAGAACCCCTGAACTGATCAAAGCATCTCACTTTATAGAAGAGGAAACCAAGGTCCAGAGGGGTAACATGACCTTCCCAAGATCACAGAGTCAATAGCATAGCTGCAATTTGAATCCAGGTCAACTGGCCCTAAAATCTCTTTCTGCTCTAATATTTTACCTTCTAATTCTGTTGTATTATCGTTGTGTGAGGTGGAGGAATGGAATTGTTATTTCTAGTTGCCGAAGTAGAAGCTGAGCATATACTGTAAGGAATTAGAAAAGTTAGTCATGAAGACAGGACAAAAATTAAGGTTACTGCAGTTGGGAATTCTAGCAGTGACTCTGCTCCTAGTGGTCAGGAGGAAATCGTTCTATGTTCTGCTGGTAGACGAAAATCTAAAACTTAAATGTGAAATCGAATCGAATGTGGATGGGATCGTTTGTTTTCTCATAAATAGGCTTAACATGACTCTTTCTGTTCTCTCTTTCTACAGGTACAGGGTTTGGATTGGGAATTGTTTTCTCACTTACATTCTTCAAAAGTAAGTGTGACCATTATTGAAATTTCTTGTACATTATAGAGTAAATGCCTCAAAAGCAAACACTGGGGAAGAGCAAATGTGGGGATGCCAGCCCTTTTACTGCTGCGCTCAGATCCAATCCAGATAGGCTGGACAGCACAGAAATTGTTCTGAGCATTGATCAAGGCTTAACCACTTGTGAAATCCCAAGGCTCAGCAGGGAAACAGATTTCTAATTAATTGGTACTTTTCCATTCTTATGACCATTCCAGAAACTTGTATTGAACTCCTGCTGTGTCATGCACTGTGGGAGATAGGAAGATTAATAAGGCCAAAGTTTTAGCTGGGTTCAAACCCAGCTAAATCTTCTTCAGACTAAACATTGAAGCAATAAGGCCCCCATCCTCAAGCAGCTTAGAGCCCAGTAGGAGAGATGATGCACATATACAACTCTAATCCAAGGGGAAATGAAGTCAGTGTCCTCAGAGGTATGGACCGTGTGCTTGAGGAGTGAGATGGTTTCTGGCTGTGGGATCAGAGAAGGCTTCCCAGAGGAGGCAGCATTTGAACGAAGCGGGGTAGGGGTGGGGTGGGGGAGAAAAGAAGGGCCTGACAGAAGTGGACAGGGGGCAGACAGCATCAGAGCTTCCTTTCTTGTGTAAAGGGGCTTCCCAGTTATATTAGTAGACCTCCCTAGCATGCTTTATTGGCTGCAGACATTTTCTTGTTTAATAAAGACAACAACGCGCCTATTTCTCTAGTACATAACAATCCTCTGAGGTGGGTGGTGCCACAGAGGAGGGAGAAAGACAGAGGACAATCAGCTGACCCCTGCCCCAGACCTCAGGTCTTTGAACACCCCTCCCAGAGCCTTTCCAAGAGTGGGGAGCTCCTTGATACAAGAGGCAGGAACACAAACATGGCATTCTTGGCTGCCTTGACTCTTGTCGGCAGAGTTCCACTGTGGCACATGTGGCAGCATGTCCATGCTTTGTTGTGCAGTCTTTCTGTGAAGAAATGACTGCGAGCGTATTCCAAGCTGACCTAAAATAAGGAGTCATAATCAGAGCATTCATTTTTAGGATGAAGAATAATGGCTTATTAAGAACATAGTATCATAGATTTAGAACTGGGTGGGAATTTGTAGATCACCTAGCCCAACCCCTTCCTTTTACAAATGAAGAGCCTGAGGCCCAGAAAGGAAAAGAGTGACTTGTCTATAAGCCTGAATTAGTAGACTTGATGTATCTGTATTAAAAGATTCCTTATTTGGTAATAGTAATGTATGAAAAAGGAAGAGGGATCCCATTCTCAGTTTCGGTTTCATGAGGACAGGGTCTAGTACCGTAGGACCACTTAACAAATTACTCGTTGAAATTGTCAGATCTTGGTAACGTCCCACGAATTCTAGATGAGCTGGTTAATTCACCTTCCCTGCCCTTTCTTTGCCATGAAGCACACACAGTGCCAATAGAATCAGAGGGTATCAGAGCTGGAAGGGAGCCTTTAGAGAAGGCACAGCACCTTCATTTGATCAAGGAGGAAAAATGAGGCCCTGAGAGGTGGTGACTTGTTGACAGTCACACAGTCAGGAAGTGGCAAGGGCAGGATTGAGCTAAGGAAGGCTGGCAAATTTTCTTCCTTGATGTGGAAAAGATTTCATGTTTGTTGAGGGCTGGTGTAGTTGGTATTCTCGGTTAATAGCTTCAGTTATGTTTTTTTCTTAATGTTTTTGGATTGGTATTTTTTTTTTCTCTTTTTTGCTTTTCTTTCCCTTAGGAAGGATGTGGCCATTAGCCTTTGGTTCTGGCATGGGATTGGGAATGGCCTACTCCAACTGTCAGCATGATTTCCAAGCCCCATATCTTCTGCATGGAAAATATGTCAAAGTACGTACAGAACTGATATTTCCTTTATTGACTCATTCTGCCTTCTCTCCTCCAGAGGAAATGCATTTCTTGCCAGGGCTAAAGAGTGCCATCCATGGCAGAGAACTTGGAGAAGCTGAGCTCTGAGCTATTCTGGCTCCCTCGGGGTCTAATGCCTTTTGACATTTACCTAACTGTGTTAAAAGTGAATACAATCATCCCTAAACACAAGTCAAAACTTGAACACAGCCCTTCTATTTCCCTTCAGTCTTCTCTTCTGCAGGCTAACCCTTGAAACTCCATACTCTTTTATAAAAAGCTTTGGATTTGGAGAGAAAGGGCCTGGACTCAAATGCTGGCTCTGCTTCTTAGCATTTCTGACAATGGGCCACTGCTTTCCCCTCTCAGGGGCTCAGGCTCCCCCTTTCTAAAAGGAGGGCTGTGATAAGGTGATTGAGAAGGTTCCTTCTGGCTCCGAATTCTACGTTTTGTGCTAACTGTCCATTCTCTGGGTCTTGAGAGCCAGATCAACCTGAGATTCAGCCTTTTCTACTCTCAGGCATTCACATTCAGATAAACCTGCAGATATACAGATTTCTGTCTTTGAAAGCTTCTCACTCTGAATCAAACAAACAGTGCACATAGAAAAACTTTGTTTCAGATTCAGTGCTCCACAGTATCTCACCCTCACAACCTGGTTCTACAATGGCTTGGGATTACCTGGTTTGGTTTTGGGTACAGGTGGGAAAATTGAGGCACTGAGGAGTTACTGACCTGCTAATAGGCATTTAAACCATCTGTGATGATCATGGGGATGAATACCGTGCCAGATCTGCAAGGGACCTTAGAACCTAGAATGTTTGAATTTGGAAGACCATAGAATAAAAAATATGAAAAACACCCAAAAGATATCTCATAGGATCAGAGGAAAGAACCTTAGAGATTCTTCCAAGCCCCTCATGTCATAAAGGAGGAAATTGAGATTAAAAATGGTCAAGGGGCTTGTACAAAATCCCACTGATGGTTCGGAGGATAGTAGATTTAAAGCTAGAATGGATCTCAGAGGCCATGGTATTTAACATCCTTTTTTATGGGTGAGAAAACTGAAGCCTAAGTGACTTGCCCAGGGTAACATAGTAATAAGCAGCTGAAGTGGTCTCAGATGGGTTCTGTGGTTGAACTCCAGCCCTGCTCCTTAGAGACCTACTCTAGTGCTGCTGTCCATCTAGGAATATTTAGTCTGCAGAAGGATGCTAGTGATTGAAACAGTTTGGAAAATGACACAGTCATACATTGGAAGGAAGTTTGGTACAGTGGAAACAGCTGGATTTGGAAAAGATTCATGTTCTGGTGATTCTGCTTCCTGTGTGCCCTTGGGGAACCACTTTAACGCCTTTTGGCCTCAGTTTCCTCGTCTATTAAAATAACAAGTGCAGTTGGACTATGAGACCACTGATGGCCCTTCCAGCTCTAAACCCTGGAATCTCTGACGTGCCATATACAAATAGAGACATGGGGGGGGCGCGGGGGGGGGCGGGGTTGGGAGTTCGTTGATTTGTCTTTAGAATTTTTAATCAAGTGATTTGAGGGAAGAATGTGCCTCACAACCTTCCTTGTTCCTTTACTTAGGGGGAAGGTCCCTTGGAAAGAAGTTTCGGTGATGGGTTAATAACGAGTACCTATCTCCCTCCAATGTTTGGGGCTCATGGCTCAGCCCCCTCTACAAAGTAGAGCCCATAAGCGCATGGACCTTTGATGAAAGAAAGCATTGAAAGGCAAAGGGCCTCTGCCCCGTTAAACGGTGGTGAGGGTTGAGCTGAGTGCAGGGCACAACAGCCCCAATATCCCATAAAGAGCTATATTTGCTGCATTGATCTTCACAGAAACTGCTTCACAAATGTAGAGACTGAGGCTCAGAAATGGAAAGTGACTTGCTCAGGGTCTCCTAATAACGGGGTTACCAGATGCCAAGCCCCAATGATGAGACTCTCCCAGCCGTTGGGCAGTCTTCATTTTAAACCCTGCTGGACTCGCTGCGAGATGACTTAGTAACAGACGAAGAGGGTTTGGAGCAGGGAGGGTTGGCGTGCTAAAGAGTCTGGCAGCCTCTTCTTCCATGTTACTGAATAATTTCTGTCCTGTAGCTAAGGGTGGTCCAGCTCAGGATGAGGTAATCAGTGGGCCGGTGCTGAGAAGCAGCGCAGCTGTTTGCGTGGCATTGAGGCTGAGGACAGGCCAGCCCCCCTCCTCCCACTCCCTGCCTGGCCATTTTCCTGGCACAGACCAGCCATGTGCTTGGGCGCAAAGAAGGGGGGGCAGCCAACGAGGCTTAATTGTTTCAAACCTTGACATTGGTCCAAGATGTTCTGTCATGGGTAGTGGCCCAAGGGTGATTAGCTGCACAGTGTCTACTTAACGGCTGGTGGTTAGAGTAGAAAACGTGTTGGTTTTTTTTTTTTTTTTCCAACAACCAGACCTGCCCCATTAGAGAATGGCTTTGTTACTTTATCTGAACTTGAGTCTTTGCTCTGGTGTTGTCATCCTTTCCTCCTCAAAAAGAATGTGATACTGATTTGAGGCTTAGATGAATTAGGGGCCCCAAGTCTGCCTGTAACAGTTTAGTCCCGTCACAGATGGCCGCTGGGGTTTTGTTTTAAATTTTTAAAGTCTTGGGGGGGGGGTGGCGTTGCATCCTCTGTGAAGTGAGATGGGAAGGAGGCAGCGCTTCATAAAGAGGCTTCCCAGCAGTGGATGAGGCAGGCTCCCAGCCCCTGACTTTGCAGAGGATCACAGCCACATTGAAACTCTGGGGTCTCGCGTGAAGCGGGCGGTTAAAACAGGGAGTCCAGAGCCTGAATTTACAGCAATAATCTGAGTGCTCTTGCCTTACAGGAGCAGTGACTTATGGCTGAGAACATCCCAGTGGGAGGAAGAGAAATCATGTTTATTCCTCAGGAATATTGAAGTGCCCTGGAGTAAGCTGAAATTCTTCTATAACAATGTTATCAGTAAATGCTTTCTACTCCAGCACACTGTTTATGTATTTGAAACCTAGTCTGTTTCTTGTTTTGTATTTTCTCTCTGGAAATTGCAAGAAGAAGGTCTTAGGAGAAATAAATTAAATGAAAATAGGATGAGGTCTTGTGTGTTTCTTACTCTGTGCTGTGAATGCCAGGAAGACTGAACTGCCGACAGCTGTGACCACCTGGCTGAAGCTCGTCAAGCATTGTCCCAGAACACCAGCTGTTGTGTGTCCCTCCCCACTCATGCCCTGATGTATGGTTTACAGGAGTGCTTCCACCTTATGTGTCTCAGGCCAGGAGATACGGCAGCTGCTGCTGCTGGATACAGTGTGCAGGGTTTGGATTTTTGAGGCCTTGCTTTCCTTACCCTTCTGCCTTTTCTTCCTCCTTATGCAAGGCACTAAGTGGGGAGATAAATATCAGATGAATCCCCTGCAATAAAAGATAAACACAGAAAAGGTCTGGAGCTGCACTGAGAGGTACACAGATTACAGGAACTGGACCCAGGGAAGTCTTGGGTGAGAAGGCTTCCAGGGCAGGCTGGCACCTTCTCTACCCCAGAGCACTTTAGAGGTTAAGGGACTTGCTGAGAATCACACAGCCACTACATGTCAGAGGCAAGATTGACCCCAGGTCTTGGCTTTGAGGCTGGCTTTCTCATCACTACACTTTGTTGCCTCACACAGAAAAATACAATACAAATTCAAATACAGTCAGTACTTCTGAATCCCCAGTAAGTATCATGTGCTAGATGCGTAGTTGTGATGACTTATTAATAACACAAAGCCTCACCTCTACACATAGGCTTCAGCTGCTCTCTGGGAAGAGTGGGTAAAGGCAAAATTAGCTGGAACCTCTCCTTCCTGCCTAGGGGCATAAAGAACAGCTCTTTGACATGTCAGAGAGCCCTCCTTTCCTACACACATAATACCACTGAAGCCCAGATGAGACTTGGCTCCAGAGTATGACCGTCAATTGGGTAAACTGGCCTTGACACAATTCAATTTTCTACTTTTCTGATACAACCACCTGTCTGATTCTGGTGTGGCAGCAGCCAGGGCCATTGGGAAAGAATGAATTTTCCCACAGCCCACTAAAAGGACCAAACTCCTGTGACTGGCATTCAAGGCTCTATACAACCTGGCACTTCTCTATATTTCCAGCTTTATCTTCCCATTGACATTATCTGTATTCCAGCCCAATCTGACCCTGTGTTTCCCTGCCTCCACACCTTTGCTAATACCGTTTCCTGTGACTGGAATTGCCCTTTGTCCATAACTACCTATTGACACTGTGCCTCTCCCTAAAAGCCTAGCATGAATTCCACCTCTCCCATGAACCCTTCTCTGATTGCTTGATCTCAAACTGGAAATGGGGGGCAGGTAGGTGGTGCAGTGGATAAAGTGCTGGCCCTGGATTCAGGAGGACCTGAGTTCAGATCTGACCTCAGACACTTGATACTAGCTGTGTGACCCTGGGCAAGTCACTTAACCCTCATTGCCCTGCAAAAAAAAAAAAAAATCAAACTGGAAATGAACCTTCCTTTCAATCTGATAACACATCAAATACTTACGTTTATTACATTCTCATTTGTACTGTGTAAGGCATAGTTAGGTGGCATAGTGGCTAGAGTGCTAGATCTGGAGTCAGGAAGACCCAGTTCAAATCTAACCTCAAAGGGGCAGCAAGGTGGTACAGTGGATAAAGCACTGGCCCTGGATTCAGGAGGACCTGAGTTCAAATCCAGACACTTGACACTTACTAGTTCTGTGATCCTGGACAAGTCACTTAACCCTCATTGCCCCGCAAAAATATAATTTTTAAAAAGCCAAACAAATCTGACTTCAAGATACTAGCTATCTGACCCAGGGCAAGTCACTTCACCTCTGCCTCAGTTTCTTCATCCATCTAGAACAGAAATCATAGTAGCATCTATCTCCCAAAGTTGTCAGGAGGATCAAATATGATATTTGTAAAAGCACTGTATAAATGCTATTATTATCCTATCATATCAGAACCTTCTTGATGGTGTTTGCTGTGCTTTATTTATCTTTATGTCTCTGCACTGAGTTCATTTCACACAATAGGTACTTAATACATGGGTATGGTTTTGTTGAATTAGCTGAAGCACTCCATGAAAGAAGGGAATGTGAAGACGTGCTTCAACCCCTTATACTTGCCTCCTGGGTATTAGTATTGAAAGTTAATATCGGTATTCCCCTTAATTAAAAGTTGTTTCTATTCCAGTGTGAACCAGACATGGAGGAGAGTGATTCACTTAAGTGAAAATCCAAATTGTGCAACCCTTCTCCAGCTCTGCCAGCGAAATCAGGAGGGGAGAGACACTGCAATCTGTTCGTGGTATCTCTTCATGCTTTCTTTGAGGTGGGAGTTCATCCTTGTCACTGCCCAAGCCCTCTGTAGCTCCTTGTCTCCTGTGATTCTTGACCTCATTGACCTTAGTTCTACTACTTACCACTGATGTGACCTTGGGCAGATCACGTTGTCTCACTGGGCCTGTTTCCTCATCTGTAAAATGGGGGCATTAAACTAGATGATGTCTGGGGTCCCTTCCCAATAAGATGAGCCCATGAATTTTTGTATTTCTGAGATCACATTGTCCTGTCTGTGATTTGCAGCTATGTAACTTAGAGATGGGCTTTTGTGGCCAGCAGTGACTTGGTGCTTGAAAAGTCCTGCTCAGTGTCCTAAGTGCAGTCAAGCCTAATCTTATTCTCTACACTGGTCTATGTTTATTGTTGTTTTTGTTTTGTTTTTTGGTTTTTTTTGCAGGGCAATTTGGGTTAAGTGACTTGCCCAGGGTCACACAGCTAGTAAGTGTTAAGTGTCTGAGGCCAGATTTGAACTCAGGTACTCCTGACTCCAGGGCCGGTGCTCTATCCACTGCGCCATCTAGCTGCCCACTGGTCTATGTTTATACTGTTATGAACTGGCTCAGTAGATTGCCCATCCATTTGCATGATGTAGGTTCTCTTTCATCTACTTTGTTTTCCCAGTGTGCATTGGTAGACCAGTTTTCCCTCCCAGTGACCTTGGATCTTATTTAGGAGGGTCTTTAGCTTGGTACAGTCAGCACCATCTTGCTATTTTATTACTCAGTCAGCAACAGTCGTTTGGATGGACCCCTTTCTCCTTGGCCTTTTACACAGTTACTAGTTGAACAGTTGAGAAAGTGGTCAACTCCATGGGGAACCAACTTCTGATAAAGGTTAGGAAAGAGAATACTTTGATGTTGACTAATCCAACTAATGTTGAGTATTTTGTGTTCCTATCCAGTCACATTATCCACCATCTAAGCAAGATGCTGCCACAGGCATGCCGTCTGCTCAGTCCCCTTTTCTTCCCCTCCCTTCTTATGATGAATGCAGTCATTGGATCAGTTCAGGGCCATTGGCAAAAGTCCACACTTGCTCCACTTCAAATTTAATGAACAATTCAGTTCCTCAGAGACTCTCTTCCCCTCGTGGCTATGAGAGTTCAGCTCTCTCTAACATACTCCTTCTGGAAACAAATAGGAGGAATCCATTGCTTTAACTAAAAATGATAGAAACTCAGCTGGCCACAGGATGCTGGAATATTGTGGTGGCTCCCCAAAAGTATCCTACCTGGTCAACATATATAAATGTATATACACTCTATGTTGACACTGTATAATTTGGCCCAGAACAATATGTATCTTGAATTCATTTAGGTGAATGACTTTGACATTGCAAGGATCACAGAGGACTTTATCAGAATGGAAAGGAAACTTGGTATATTGGGAAGGGCACCAGCTCCGGGGCCATCCCTGCCCCTGCTAATTATTCCCTTTGTGTTCTTGGACAAATTACTTAACCTCTCTGGGCCTCAGTTTCTTTATATGTCAAATGGGGTTGGGGGGTTTCAGTTAGATGACCTCAAAGGATCTTTCTAGTCATCGGTCCTAGGACTAGCCTTCTTGCACAAACGCCTTACTTCTGAGAAGTGACTTCAAAGACCTCCAAAAGTTTTTGCTGATCCTTACACTGTCCTATTTTAGAAGAGGTGTCCTGGCTTTCTTTTAGCTCCAGCTAAAGTCCCATCTTCTACAAGAAGCCTTTCCCAATCTGTTTGTTTGTTTGTTTTTAGGGTAGTGAGGGTTAAATGACTTGCCCAGGGTCACACAGTAAGTGTCAAGTATCTGAAGTCAGATTTGAACTCAGATCCTCCTGAATCTAGGGCCGGCACTTTATCCACTGTGCTACCTAGCTGCCCCCCCCCCCAATCTTTCTTAATTCCAGTGCCTTCCCCCTGTTAATTATCTCCTCTTTATTCTGCATATAGCTTGTTTATACATTGTATGTTGTCTCCCCTGTTAGATTATAAACTCCTTGAGGGCAAAGATTGCCTTTTTTCTTTTTTTTTTTTTTTGGTAACTCCATTGCTTAATAACTGAGGGGTAACAACTTTCCCCCCTCAGACCTTACAAAGCCCTTTTTCTTGTACCTCTTTTGTGCATTTATCGTGTGTTCTACAGTTTGAACCTCTCTGATGAACTTAATGGAGTCTATATTTGTTATGCCACTCTGATGTACTTATGCATTCTGGGTTATTATTTCTGTATATCATATTCTCCTACTGCATGTAAACTTTACGGTGGAGAGAGACTATGCCTTAGCTAAATTTTGTGAAATGGTTCAACATCAGAAATGAATATGGTTTTATCTGTGTAAATGACATTAAAGAAGATGCAACTTAAGGTCCATGGACTTTTCACCTAAGTCCTCAGCTGAAACCTTTATGTGTTCTTTCCCCCATTAAAATGTGAGCTCCTTGAGAGCAGGGTCTGTTTCCATTTTCTCTGCATCTTGGGTACTTTGCACATTAGTGCTTAATAAAAGCTTCGTTCGTTCGTTCATTCATTCATTCATTCATTCACTTCCCCAGTGTCTTGCCCAGTGCTGCCCACAGAGTAGCCACTCACTGCTTATTGAGTCAAATACAGTAATAACCCCAGCTCAGTTTGTATAGTACTAGACAAAGGCTTACCTCCTAACAACCTCAGGAAGTAGGCAGTGCAGAGAAGGTAAAGTGATTTACCTAAGGTGATAGACCCAGTAAATGG
The DNA here is from genome assembly GCF_019393635.1 of Dromiciops gliroides. Classification (NCBI taxonomy): domain Eukaryota; kingdom Metazoa; phylum Chordata; class Mammalia; order Microbiotheria; family Microbiotheriidae; genus Dromiciops; species Dromiciops gliroides. The sequence continues at coordinate 614,592,995 of NC_057863.1, read as the reverse complement.
CAGAGTTAGAACTCAAACCTAGGCACTGACTCTATTACATCCCATTGCCTCTCACCAGATACAAAAGCTGGATTAGCATTTTTTGGGGGGCGGGGCATTGAGGGTTAAGTGACTTGCCCAGGGTCATACAGCTAGTAAGTGTCGTGTCTAAGGTCGAATTTGAACTCAGATCCTCCTGAATCCAGGGCTGGTGCTTTATCCACTGCGCCACCTAGCTGCCCCTGGATTAGTATTTAATGAACATTTCCTTCCTCATGCAGCAATAAGAAAGTTCTTCAAGTGCTTGGTGTAGGAAATATAGAGATTTAGGACAGAAAATAACTGGATAATTTTGCTTTTGGTTCTTCAAAACCTCTCTGTTTACATTCCCCCCCCCCCCCCATATATGTGTGTTATGTATATATGTATAGACAACCAAGCTACAATTGCATCTTGCGGGCTGTAGTCTAATTTGATTGTATTGTTGAACAACTATTTTTTAATCTGACCAAATAAATTGTGCAAAGTGTTTCCACAAGGATGTTATCTATAGCTTTAGGGTCCGTTCTCATCTTGAATGACCCTGGGGCAGAAGCTGTTCCCTATTGTTTCATTTTGAATTGTGTGGCCGGCTGGAGGTGGAAGGGAGAAAGGGGAGGAATGTTAAGTTTAGATAATCAACTCATCTGGAAGTGATCACCACTTTTTCCCCTTGGAGTCTGCCACAATCACCACTTCCTCTCAGATAAGAAAAAGATCATTTGAGGGCAAACATGGAGGCAGAGCATGGTGGACCAAAGGCAGAAGTCTGCAAATTTACTCATTTTGCTGAGCAAGATTTTGAGATAAGAATCCAGGTCTCCTAAGAATTGGATATAAGGGGAGCCTTCCACATAATTAATTAGAGCTTGAAGAGACTTTAGAGATTATTTTGGCCAATCCCCTCATTTTACATATTAGGAGAGGGACTCAGAGAAAGAAACTGATTTACCTTGTATCAAAAAGCAAGTCAATTCCAAAGCCATGAAGAGCATGGCAAAGTAGCCTATTTTCTGCCTTTACAAATGAGCAGACGGCTAATATTTGAAATAAATCGAGTGTATGATATAATGGGAGTTTGCTGCTTAGGATAATCAAGAATAAAGAGATAGGGAATCAAACCTGAGTTGTAATCCTATCTCTGTTCCTCAGTAGCTGTGACCTTGGGTAAGTCACTTCTCTGGGCCACACTTTCCTCATTTGTAAAATGAGGAAGTTAGATGATAGGCTCTCCAATCTTTCCTACTTTTGACATTCTGCATTCTCAGGACCCTCCAAGCTTTGCCATCGTCTCATCTAAAACCTCTTCCAGCTCTCATATTCTCTCTTTTTAAGGTTCCTTCTAATTCTAACATTCCGTGATTCTTAAGAGAAAATGCAAGCCCAGTGTTTATGGAATCTATCTAGGTTAGGATAAGTGATGTCCAAGAGAGGATGACTCTTTTAACAGATACCTGAGGACGCCTCAGAAGATAATTTAAAATGTGTTGGAAAGCAACTCCAAATTCCTTGCATTTTTGTAATGCTCTTTTCCTAAGTAACTCAAATAACAACACATTAATTACATATTCTTAATACATTTGCACGACAACCCATTGAAAAAGTAGCACCAAAGCTATTTTTCCTTTTCTCTTTACTCTTTGTGTGACAGGAAACTTGCTTGTGGACCTCAGTTTCCTGATCTGTCAAATGAGGAGATCGATTAGACCAGTGGTTCCCAATATTTTGGAGGTTGAACAGCACTTTTTGTTTGTTTGTTTTTTGGGGTTTTTTTTTTGGTTTTTTTGGTTTTTTTTGCAGGGCAATGGGGCTTAAGTGACTTGCCCAAGGTCACACAGCTAGTAAGTGTCAAGTGTCTGAGGCCGGATTTGAACTCAGGAACTCCTGAATCCAGGGCTGGTGCTTTATCCACTGCACCACCTAGCCGCCCCTGAACAGCACTTTTTAATGTAAAAAAATAAATTAGATCCTTTTAAATGAGTATCTGTTGAGAAAAGACAATGACAATCTACTAATTAGGCACAACAGCATTTGAGAAATAGTAGTTCATGTGCATGTAAGACATTACTTTAGTCTACAGACATTTTTTGTTTATTCTAGATCTTGAAGATCCTTGCTATAAACTCATGGTTTCCCAAAGGAAAGGGAAGGGGATAAGCATTTAAATGGCATCTACTACATACTTGGCACTGTGCTAAGTGTTTTGCAAATATTATCTGATCCTCCCACCAACCCTGAGAGGTAGATGTTATTATTACTCCCATTTTACAGTTGAGCAAACTGAGGCAAACCGACTAAGTGATTTTTCCAGGATCACATAACTAATAAATGTCTGAGGTCGGATATGAACTCGCCTCCTCCCGACTCCAAGCCCAGCTCCCTAGCCACTGTGCCACCTATACCTGCCACAGATTAGTAGTGAGTGGATTATGATGATCTCCAGGGTCTCTTCCAGCTTGAAATCTTTCCAAAATCCTCCCCTTCAATCCTTCTTTTAAAAAAGTCAACAAATATGGAGCAAGAAACTCTAATAAGCCTTCCCTTTCCCTAGCATTTTTGAGGCTTGGTTTTCTTATAACAGCCCTAGCAGGTAAGTAATGCAAACATTATTGTCTATCTTACAGGTGAGGAAACAGGTGTGGCAGAAAGTAAACTGATTTGTCTAAAGGTTTTATACACACTCATAGTCACAAATACACACACTAAAATATTTGTAGCGGCACTTTTTGGTAGCAAAAAGCCAGAAACACTCAAATGAGAACCAATCACTGATTGAGATCGTAGCTGAACACATTATACTTTTAGAATGGAATACTATTGTCCTGTAGGGACAAATGTAAGGGGCTTCAGAGAAATGCGAAATTTTGTATGAACTGATCATAGAAAGCTGTATTCTGGGTCACAGAAGCTGGGTTCAAATCCAGACTCTGCCATTTACTACCTGGGTGATTGGACAATTGACTTAACTTGTTCTGAGCTTTAGTCTTCTCTAAAGTGAAGGGGTTGAATTAGGTGACTTCTTTTATTTATTTATTTATTTTTTTAGTGAGGCAATTGGGGTTAAGTGACTTGCCCAGGGTCACACAGCTAGTAAGTGTTAAGTGTCTGAGGCCGGATTTGAACTCAGGTCCTCCTGACTCCAGGGCCGGAGCTCTATCCACTGTGCCATCTAGCGGCCCCAATTAGGTGACTTCTAAGGTCTTTTCCAGTTCTAAATCCATGATCCTGGGGCACGGCTAGTAAAGATAACAAGCTAGATTCATACCTAGACTCCCAATCTAGTGGGGATTTTCTTTTTCTTCCCTCCTATTCAAATCAACAAATACTTATTAAGATCCTACTATGGGTAAATCAAAGCCAATCGGGAATAACCAAGAACATTCCTTGTCATCCATTGCTCTTCCCACTATCTCACACTTTCCATTATCTCAGTAAATTGTATATGGCTCCAAGTGTTAAAGGAGTAGGGAGGGGACCGGGAAAGAGGCTGAGAGAAGTACACCTTTGTTAAGGGCTAAAATTCTAGCTAGCCTGTCTAAAGTATCCAATGAGTGGTCGCCAATAAATGATAAGCTTTAGCAAGAGTTAGACTTTTAAGCGTTTATTAAGGAAAATAAGAATTTGATAAAGAGAGAGAGATAGGCCTAGATTTCTATCTATTAAAGGGAGAGCACATTTCTAGCTCCGCTCTCCACCAGAGTCCAGAGGAAAGAGCCCGAGAGCGAGCGCCAGTCTCTTCCTTCCTCCTCCCACTCGCCCGCGTCACTTCCTGACGCCAAAGAAAAAACTCCTGGTCTTGCCCTCAAAAACCTTCGCTTCATGGGTGGAACTCTTCTACAGTAGGTCTCCAGCAGGTGGCGTCATTCCAATCGTTACACCTTCATGCCCAACATCCCGAAAGTCAAGGATGGAGCTTGATTTGTCTGGGCATGCTTTTTCTCAAGAAACCAGCATCTGCATATATGTTCCTTTTCCATAGGACAGACAAGACTTCCAACTGACTCAAGTCTTTGGGTTTGTGTGTATGTGTGTGCGTGCACCCGCAATAATACACTTTTATTCTCCTCCTACCTTTGTAGTCATCTTTGAGTAATCATTGTGTAAATAACAGAGTAGAATGAAATGAACTTAATCCTAAATGTTGTTTCACCTTCCAAATCCATTTTAAGATGAGATGTAACAAAGTGGTAGCATTGAAGACTAGATGTTGATTCAGACTTCAGATCTCACCTCGTGACCTTGGGTAAATCACTTTATTTCCTGAGGTTGTTTCCTCATCTGTAAAACCAAGGGGGTGGGGCAGCTAGGTGGATAGAGCACCGGCCCTGGATTCAGGAGGACCTGAGTTCAAACCCAACCTCAGACCCTTGACACTTACTAGCTGTGTGACCCTGAGCAAGTCACTTAACCCCAATTGCCTCACCAAAACCAAAAAACCAAGGGGGTGGATTAGATAATTTCTAAGTTTTAAATCCTGTTTTGTCTTGTTTTTTAACATAAAAGTATTTTATTATTTTCTAGTTACATGTAGAGATAGTTTTCAACATTTAAATCCTGTTTTATGATACAAACAAAACAAAAATATTAAGCACCTATTATGGGCACAGTCCAGTGTTAGACTATGAAAATACAAAGATAAAACAGTCCTTCCTTCAAAGAACGGAGAGCCTTTGAGCTACTGAGAAAAGCATTTTTAATTTGATCATTTTCAAAAAAATTTCCCCACATGTTCCATAGTTCTCTCAAGACTATTACTATTTCTTGCACTGAAGCGATTTGATTAATATTCTGTCTCTGAAGAAGAAGGCTTATAGGACTGAAAGCTAAGAAGGAATGGAGAGATTACTTTGTGCACTTTGGGGACAAGGAAATGGAATAAGATGCCTGATCCATTGCAGTAGTCTTTGATCCCAGTCCTGTGTATCTACTGCTAGATTCATTTTCCTCAAGCATCATTTTACATGGCAAATCGCCTGTTTAAAGAGCCTTCAGTGGCTCCCTGTTACCTGCCTGGCACATAGTAGGCACTTAAATGTTTATTGACTGGCTGACTGACCAGTCTGCCTCCACAAAGTCTGCTCCTATCAGCCTCTCCAAATCAAGCCAAGAAACATTGATTAGATGCCTACTATGTGCCAGGTACTATGCTAAGTGTTGGGGGTACAAAATAGTCCTTGAAAAGCAGTCTCTGCTCTTGAGGATGTCAGTATAAAACATGCAAACAACTATGTACAAATGATATATGTAGGATAAATTAGAGGCCGAGCAGCTGGGTAGTGCAGTAGGTAGAGAACTGGGCCTGGAGCCAGGAAAACCTTAGTTCAAATCCTGCCTCAGACTCTTACTAGCTCTGTGACTCTGGGCAAATCACCTCATCCTGTTTACCTCACTTTCCTCAGTTGTAAATGATCTCGGGAAGGACGGGCAAACCACTCCAATACCTTTGTCAAGAAGACCCCAAATGCGGCCACAAAGAGTCAGGCACAAACAACAGAAGTCAGAGACTAAGGCATTATCATTAAGGGGACTGAGAAAGGCTTCTTGATGAGATTATAGCTGAGATTTAAAGGAAACCGGGGAAGTTAAGGGAGAGAGATGAGAAGAGAAAGTATTCTAGGCATGGGAGAGAGTCAGTGAAAATTCAAGGAGTCATGGAATGTCTTGTGGGAGGAACAGCAGAGAAACCAATGTCTCTGGATCTCAGAGTTGTTGCTAATTGTCCTTCCTTCTCTAAGAAGACCGTGACATCAGGAGATGATGTCATGACTTGCACTGAATGAGATTTAAGTGAGGGAGGGGGGGGCCGTGCAAAGTCACCAGCCTCACTCTCTCCTCCAGAGCCTTCTGGGTCCAGTGGCAAGATACAGATGAGGATGACTGGAGATGGCCCTGGATGTTTGAGGCAATTGGGGTTCGATGACTTGCCCAGGGTCACACAGTAAGTGTCTGAGGTGAGATTTGATCTCAGGTCCTCCCAACTTCAGGGCCCGTGTTCTATCTCAGAGTATGTGAAGGGGAAGAAAGTAGAATATTGGGAAGGTAGGAAGGAACCAAGTTATGAAGGGCTTTAAAAGCCAAAGGACTTTGTAATTGATCCTGGAGGTAATGGGGAGCCATTGAAGTTTATTGGGGGTTGGGCGTGATCAGAGCTGCATTTTAGGAAGATCACTTTGAGAGCTGAGTAGAGGTGGGTCTCTACTTTAGCTCTCTTTATCCCTGTTACTTAGCCTCTGTGTCTCTCATCCCCATTTTTGGCCTCCCATTTCTGACACAAACTAATTCCCACTGCTATTCCTTGCACTTTACCCTTCCCCATCCCTAGTATTTAACCCCCCATCCTTGGCACTTAAGAGGTCTCCTCCATTCTCTTCTTGACACAGTCTTCTCATTTCTAACACTAAGCCCTTTTCATCATTGGCACTTAGCCCTCCCCATCCCTGGCAGGTCTCCCATTACTAACAGATTTCCTAACCCCAGCATTAAACCTCATTCAGTCCCTGGCACTTCATTCCATTCCCCATCCCTTCCACCAAATCCCTCCATTTCTCTCCCTGACCCAGTTTCTGACAGTTTCCCCATTCTTTGTACTTAGACAAGTTTTGACCCCACTGCCAGCACTGAGCCTCTCATCCCTGACACGGTGCCTAAATCCTGGCATTCCATCCCTACTCCATGGTCCTTGGTTAGCCTTTCCCCGTTGCTGAATCTCTCATCTCCAGGACAGAAGGCATTTAAGAATGTTTTCTAGGCTACCTCGGAGGGCTCAGAAGTGAGTGAATTTCCCTTTTTCAAAACCTTAAGGCTCAACCTTGAATTTTGCTTTTAGGTTATGACCGCACTGGCCACATCTTCAGGGTCTAGTATGCCTCTCTTTTCAGCCGCAAGCACAATCTGGTTTCATGAATGCAGGTCAATGGAAAAGTTATTGAAATAGGATTGCTCTGTAAGGAAGCATAATTATAAAGACTTCAGAGAAGTTTTATGCAGTGATATGAAGTGAAGAAAGCAGAGCCTCAGTAGCAAACATCCACAATGACTGAAACAATGTCAGTGTGGAGAGATCCCTAAAACTCAAATACAGCAGTCAAGGATGGTGTCATATTGACGAAAAATACATAGGTACATTCATAGATACATATGGACAGAGAGATGGATGGATGAATGAGTGGATAGTTGGAGCATTTGTTAAACTCTTACAAAGAAAGGCCAAGGGCAGCTAAGTGGTGCAGTGGATAAAGCACCAGCCCTGGATTCAGGAGGACCTGAGTTCAAATCTGGCCTCAGACATTTGACACTCAGCCACTGTAGTAGGCACATTTTTACAGATATCTCATTTTATACTCACCACGATCCACAAGGTAGGTGCTATTATTATGATTGCCATTTTTCAGTTGAGGAAACTGAGCTATATTCTAATGGGTGAAGATAATATATAAAAAAGGAGCTGAAAATCAGGGTGTATCTGTGCTTGGGATGGGGGGCAGGGTGGTGAATGTAGTCCAGAAACTCAAGGGCTGAGGGGGCAGCTAGGTGGTGCAATGGATAAAGCACTGGCCCTGGATTCAGGAGGACCTGAGTTCAAATCTGGCCTTAGACACTTGACACTTACTAGCTGTGTGGTCCTGGGCAAGTCACTTAACCCTTATTGTCCGCAAAAAAAAAAAAAATAGTTGTCCCTTAATGAAAAAGAACATTATTTCTGTTCATTAAAATAAACTAAAACCTAACTGAATTAAAAAACAACCTGAGGGCAGCTAGGTGGCGCAGTGGATAGAGCACCGGCCCTGGAGTCAGGAGTACCTGAGTTCAAATCCGGCCTCAGACACTTGACACTTACTAGCTGTGTGACCCTGGGCAAGTCACTTAATCCCCATTGCCAAAAAAAAAAAAAAACCAACCTGAAACTCAAGGGCTGAGCTGAGTTTGAAGTGAGCCTGACTTGTCCTGGGTACTTTTTTTTTTTTTTTAAGTGAGGCAATTGGGGTTAAGTGACTTGCCCAAGGTCACACAGCTAGTAAGTGTTAAGTGTCTGAGGGCAGATTTGAACTCAGGTCCTCCTGAATCCAGGGTGAGTGCTCTATCCACTGTGCCACCTAGCTGCCCCCCTGGGTACTTTCAATGGAGGCTCTGGTAGGGGTTAGCTTTGGCATCATGTGAGACAGGGGTAAAGGAGGAGATAGCATCTAAGTGATAGGAGATGAGGAGGAAGAGAAAAGAGGGAGTTCATGATAAAATGGACTCAAATTTTTTCTGTAAAATTATGAGGCAAAGATCTCAGCTAAGAGGGTAAGGGGTTAGGGAGCCATGGGAGGTTTGGGGAGAGATGAATTTAAAACTACTGTGAAGAATGGGACAGTGAGTTGATAAGGGAGATATGGAAAGATTGCCTAGCAGCAGGGAGGGCCCAGCTGAGGTTCTGTAACATAAATTTGTAGTAGACCCAGTCAGAATGGTTATGTGATTTTTCTTCACATTTGTTCAGTAATGGGTGTGTAGGAATGAAGATGGGAATACATGCGGGGAGTCATCCAAGGCTGATGCCTGGCAGGGAGTTATTAGTGATATGATAAAGGGCTCAAAGGAGGAGGGTGGTGAAGAGTTGAGTTTGTTTGCCAAGTGGTCAAGATGAGGAAAACAGGAGAGAATGGCTAACACAAGGGAGGTGGCCAGGGAGAAAATTGAGGGGTCAAGAGATTGGAAGTCAGTGCAGATAAGAGTAGGTTTTTGTAAGAGAAGGAAGATGGAGAGGTGAAAAATGAATAGATTATAGTTAGATAAGGGGATTCGGGAATTCTTTTTTTTTTTTTTAGTGAGGCAATTGGGGTTAAGTGACTTGCCCAGGGTGTCACACAGCTAGTAAGTATTAAGTGTCTGAGGTCAGATTTGAACTCATTTACTCCTGACTCCGGGGCTGGTGCTCTATCCACTGTGCTACCTAGCTGCCCTGATTTGGGAATTCTTAAACATGAATGTGGCACATTTGTCGGTGATGGCAAGATCAAGGGTATGACCACCTTTGTGTATAGCTGATGGAGGAGTTGCTCATGGGAAGTGAGTGGGTTGAGGAATTGAGTGGTTAGGAAGTTTGAGGGAGAATGTAGATTGAAATCTTCTAGTATGAGGGAAGGAGAGAAAAGTTGTGAGCCATGTACTGAACTCATTCATGAAGGAAGGAGGGTGACCTGGGAGGTCTGTAGACAACAGCTACCAGGATTTTGATAGGGTGGTAGATGTTAATAACACGAACCCCAAAAGGAAGAGGGTTACTGAGTGATGGTAGAAGGGAGAGAACCCAGGAGTGGCAGTGGGGAGCAAGGAGTATTATTATTATTAATTTTTTTTGGTGAGGCAATTGGGGTTAAGTGACTTGCCCAGGGTCACACAGCTAGTAAGTGTCAAGGGTCTGAGGCTAAATTTGAACTCAGGTCCTCCTGAATCCAGGGCTGGTGCTCTATCCACTGCGCCACCTGGCTGCCCCCAGGAGTATTCTAACTTTACTGCCTTGATCAGTGAGCTGAGGAGACTAAGTGAAGGTGTAGCCAGTACTGGAAGGCTATGTCATCTTGGGGAGCCAGGTTTCCATAATAGTTTGTAGATAGAAGTGGGAGAGCAAAAGATTCAGGATGAAGGGAAGTTTCTTGCCTATGGAACAGGCATTCCAGAAGGCACAGTGGAAAGACTGGGTGGGGTTTGGTTACAACTCTGAAGTAAGAGACTTGAGGGGGATGAAGATAAGAAATCAGGTGCTTGAGGGGGTTTGGAAGATAATCTCTAGGGGTTCGGAATTACTGCGGTGTGGAGGGCATGACCAGATGTGAGGATGTTCATCATTGAACGGAAGATGCTCCTCTGCCCAGAGGAGGTTAGGCTAGAGGCAAGTGCAGCATGAGATGGGAGGGAAACAGACGGGAAGCCCTACTTCACTATTCCTCTAACTCCCGAAGGGTGGAGATCAGGCAGAAAACGGGCACAACAGGACATGAAAGTCACACCCACATAGCAGGAACAAGAAGTCCTGTCTCCCTTTCCTTAAAATTCCAATGTTCCAGTCGAATGTTAGCTCCCTGAAGGCAGAGACCTTTTGGCTTTTGTCTTTTATCTCCTGTGCCCAGCAAAGTCTAGCCCTCCATAAATAAATGCATATTGGGTTGGATTGGATCAAAACGTCTCTTGTGCCATAGGAGCCGGAGTCAGAGACTGTCAAAGCTAGAAGGGACCTTAGAGGGATCGTCCTGGGGTGTAGCTGCCCTGGCTGGTTAGTGGAAGGGGAATACACCAAACATGCCTCATTCCTCTATAACCAGCCAGTCTCCGGCACTCTACAGAAGCCTGCCTTGGCCATCTAGCAGGATGGGGGCCTGGGCATCTTCCCTACTGTGCTTGTCACTCCTTCCCCCTGCTCTCTCCACCTCTTGCCCACAATCCAATCAGCATTTCTATTGCCTTTATAAAGGGTGCCAAGATCTACCGCCCTGTTGCCCCATTCAAGGTTGCCTAGGCCGAATGAAGTTTTCTTCTCCAGCCACCAATGTCTCCTATTCCTCATCCCAGCTGATATCTTTTCCATCCCTCCTAGGTCCCTATCCTCTGCCCTCACTAACCTCTCATTAGCTAGGGCCCCAGGTTGCCATGTGATCTTCTAGGCAGTGAGTGGGCTTGTGGGAAGGGCACTGGATTTGAAGTCCGAAGGCATAGGTTCAAATCCTTGCTCCTCTGTTTCCTACTTGTAAGCCCCCTTTCTCACCTGTAGAATAAAGGGGTTGGCCTAGGCTCTCTCAAAGGTCCTTTCCGACTGAAAATCCTACGAAGATTGTGTCACCCTGCCAGGGAGGAGCAGGCAGAAGCAGGGCCAAGAAGATAAGTGATGAAACACCCTGGGCCTTGCTGGCTCAGATGGGAGGGGAGCGGATTTTCACGTCTGCCCTCCAGGCTCCAGAGGCATTGGCACCAGCTCCACTGATCTCAGCTGCCTGAGACACAGAGAGCCTTTGCTTATTTTTTCTTTCCCTTCCATGAGAGGGCAGAGGTTTGGACTCATGTGGGAGCCCAGGCTGATGGGATTAGAGGAAACAGCTGGCTCAAGCCAGTGCCCTGTGGGAGCTCACATTCCAGGGACTCAGCTCCCTGCTGCCCACTTGGATTGTGGGTCTTTTGCCTTAGGCCAGCTGTTTTCAAAGGAGCTTGAGAAGTGGGCCCCATGACCCTGCCACCCTGGCCTGAGATCCCATGGTACCCTAAGTCATCCGCACTATCTTCCTCCTCACCCTGGCCTGGCTCAGCCGTGTCTACACGAGGTAGCTCTGTGCTCAGGGGCCCCATGGCCCATGCCAGCTAGGCTTGTCTGGGCAGCCCGAGTTCTGCTGCCAACCAGGTGTGTCTCTTGAAGCCTGGAGCCCCATGGCCCTGCCTTTCCCACCAGGGACCCACCTGACATCCCTCCTATGCAGGGACACTAAGCCAGAATCACGATGGACAATTGCAAAAGAGAGGGTTTGTAGCCTAGTGGAAAGAATGCTGGTTTGGAAGGCCCTTGAAAGTGGGGAGACCTGAATTCTAGTCCCACTTTTACAATTAAATTGCTGGATGACCTTGGGTAAATCACTTCCCTTTCTGAAGAGTTTCAGGTTTGTAAGAAGAGGGGGTTCAAAGAAAGAACTTAGAGTGGATCATCTCCAAAGTCCCATTTAGTTCCCTTCTACCAACATTTAGTGAGTTAGTTACCCATAATTATTGGGGGCCTTCAGTATTCTATTCCTAACAACACTCAAAGAACAGGCACCCCTGTCCATGACAATATATTTATAGCAAGAATGAAAAGGACAAACTCTATCTTTTTTTTTGGTGAGGCAATGGGGGTTAAGTGACTTGCCCAGGGTCACACAGCTAGTGTGTATCAAGTGTCTGAGGTCAGATTTGAACTCAGATCCTGCTGAATCTAGGACCGGCCCTTTGCCCTTTATCTGCTGTGCCACCTAGCTGCCCCCCCCCCAAGACAATCTCTATCTTTGCTTTCCCTCATATTTTAGAGTGCTGGGCCTGGAGTCAGAAAGACCTGAGTTCAGATCTGACCTCAAACACTAACTGTATGACCCTGGGCAAGTCATGTCACCCTGTTTGCCTCGGTTTCCTCATCTGTAAAAGGATGGAGTTGAATAAAGTGATTTGTAAGGTGCCTCCAGCTCTGATTTTCAGTGATTCTGAACTTCTACAGGGAAATGAGGGAAAAAAACGAATAGAAAGTGTTTCAAATCGTCCTTTCCCTATCTCCTTGTTCCTGTCCTGTTACAATTGGCTCTTTTTGGGAGGCAAACCCTGCTCTTTGCATGGACTATCCACACTTAGGGTAGAATCTAGAACTCTACCCCAGTCCCCAGCTTCCAGCCTTAACCCCCAAGTGCGGCCCTACAGGTCTGGCTCCCCCCAAGCCCTCTTGGGCACCACTAGTCCCAGAGCCTTCTATTTCCCTCAGGGAAGCCCCAATGGGATACGTTTCCCTTCCTTTCTCCTCTCCTTTTCTCCTTCCATTTTCCCTTTCCCCTCCACTTTTTCCTCTTTCCTTTCATCTTTCCCCTGCTCCCTCTCTTGTCCCCTCTTTTCTGATTTCTTTCCTGGCCTCTTCCCATTTTTCTCCTCCTTCCCGTTTCCTCCTCCTCCTTCTCCCCATCCCCCCTTTCCTCCCTCTTCTTTTCCTCCCCCTCCTCTCTTCTCCCCTTTCTCCTCTGCTCTCCCCCTTTTTCTTCCTTTCTCCCTTCTTTCTTCTCTCCCCTTTCCCCCTCCTCTCTTCCCCTCTTGTCCTCTCTCCTCCTCCCTCTCCCCCGTTCCCCCTCCTTTTCTCCTTCTCCTCCCTCTCCTCTCCTCCCTCCTCCCCCTCCTCTCTCCCCTATTCCCCCTCCTCTCCTCCTTCTTCTCTCTCTTCCCTCCTCCCTTCTCCCCCTCCTCTCCCCCACTCTCCCTCTTCTCCCTCTCCCTCTTTGCTCTCTCCACTCCCCGACTCCGGGAGGGGCCGGGCCGGGCCGGGACTGGCTGCACAGCCGAGTGGGAGCCGGAGCCGGAGCCGGGGTCGGGTTTGGATCGAGCCAGAGGCGCCTTCCCGCCGCCGCCGCCGCCGCCGGAGCTCGGGCGCTCTCAGGCCCCGCGGAGGTGGACGGGCTGTCCTCGGGCCAGGAGACAGCGCTCGGGGCGGGCCGGCCGGCCGGGCTCGGGGCGGTGCTGGGTGCTGGGCTCGGGGTGGGGTGGGGGGCGGGAGCGGCGGCGGGGCTCGGCTCGGCTCCGCCGAGCTCTGCGCGCCGGCCCGGCCTCTCCCCGCCCCCGCCCTCTCTCCCTATTTGGAGAGGAGACACCCCTGACGTGGGGCTGTCCCCGCCGCGCCCCCGCGCCCGGGCCGCCCGCGGGCTGCTGCGGCGTCAGACGGGATCCCGCAGGCGGGCAGGCGAGCATCCGTCAGTCCGTCTGTCAGTCAGTCCGTCCGTCCTTCCGAGCGGCCGGCCGGCCGTGCGTCCCCACCGCGCCCCAGGGCGAAGCTGGCGTGAGCCCTATGGGAGCAGCCTTCTGTCCGGTGCACGGTGAGTCCCGGCCCCGCGCGCCCCGTCCGCCCGCCTCGGGGACCGGGTCCCTGGCGCCCTGGGCGAGACGCCCCCCGCCCTAGGGCAGCCCTCCAGCCGGGAGGGACGGGGGCGGGGGGAGGGAGGACCGAGCCCGGCGGAGAAGCTAGAGGGGAGCGGACGAGCCGGAGGGGAGGCTGGGGCTCCACCGCGGAGCCTCAGTGTTCTTCCCGAGCCATCAGGGCAGTGGCTTGGCTGGAGCCGGAGGAGGGCGAGGAAGGGCCAGGCAGGGAAGGGGCGCGGGGGAGGGAAGAAGCGGCCAGGGCAGGGCACGGGCAGCCCGGGTCCGAGCGCCCTCCCAGCTCGAGGCCCCATTTCCATCTCTTGGATTTCGGGGTGAAGGGGGACAAAAACAATCAACCTGTGAATGGTGGAGACTTGTTCTGAAAGACCTGGGCAATTGGGGGACCGGGGTGGGGGGGATAAGCAGCAGCTCACCCCGCCCCCCCCCCCCAACAGGGGCTCTGCCTCGCACTTGATCTGCTCCCTTGGGTCTTTCGGCCCGTCCCTTGCCCTCACCCGCCTGACTTTTTCTCTTTTCTCTTGATATCCCAAGTCTCTTTCTCTCTGCCCTTCGCTCCCTTCTCTCTCGATCCTTCTCGCTGCCCTTGCTTGTCTTTCGCTTTTCCCTAGCTCTGTCTCCTCTTTCTTACTTTCCTCTGTTTCTTTCCCCTTCGCTTTGCTCTTTCCCTCCTCGCGGTTTGTCTTGTCTCCTTTTCGCCTTCTTTTTCTCTCTCCCTCTTTCTCCTTTCTTTTTCTATCTTTCTCTTTTTCTCTCCCATTCTTTTCTTGCTTGTCTCCCCTTCTTCCCTTCCGTCTTACTTTCCCCCCTCTCCCTTTCTCTCTCCCCTTCTCCCTCTCCCTTTTCCTTTCTCCCTGTTCTTCTTTTTTTTCTCGTAATCTCCTTTCCTCGCTCCTCTCTCTCCTGTTCTCTCTTCCTGCCGCGCATTCTCTATCCCTGCCTCTTTTTCCCTTTCCTTGTCTCCCTTTCCCTTTCTTGTATCTCTCTCCCTCCTCTGCTCGTCCCCTCTTCTCTCGTTCCCTCTCCCTCTCTGTCTTTTCCCCTCTCCGTGTCTTTCATTCTCTCTGTCACTGTCTCGGTATCTCTTTTCTTCCTCCGTTTCAACATACTCGGCTATAGTGAAAATCTGGTTTGGGGCGGGGAGGGAATAGAGCTCTCTAGAGAGGTATAGATAGAATAAAAAATCTTTGAATTAGGAAGAGGAAGTGCTTCCCCCAATTTATAACTTCAATCTCAATCTCTCTCTCGATCTCTCTGTCTCTGTTTCTTTTTTTTCTCTCCTCTCCCCCCCTCCATAATCCCAGCTCTGTAGCTTTCTGTCTTTCTCTTGGATTCTTTGGGGAGGAGGGGGCTTTCAAGATTCTAGGGAAATCTCACCCCCCCCCATTCTGGTGCTCTCAAGGCCCCTAGCTGAGCTCAGGGTCCCTTGCTTTGGGTCACCTGCATGGACTCCCTTCTGTGCTAATATTGATCTTTCACTGAAGCCATGGAAGCAGCTGTGTGTGTGTGTGTGTGTGTGTGTGTGTGTGTGTGTTTATAGCTGGGGCACATTGGCAGGGGTCAGGAGAGAGGAGCACATTGTTTAGGGTTTCCAAGGCACTCTTGGAGCTGCAAGCCCTGGGTTTGGAGCTAAAGGAACCTTTAGAAAAAGAGATTAGGGCAGGGCTAGAAGCTTCAAGCCTGCTCCCCACCCAAAACCTGGGAGAGGGCCCCTTCACCCTTTGTTAATTTCCGAATAGCCAGATTCTTGTTCTGATCCCCTTCTTTCTGTGGTAGTGCCCTACAGAGTGGGGACGGAATTTGCTCCAGTGGCTGAGGAAAAATAGGAGGTGGAGACTGACTCATTCATTGTCTGGGGCTGGTGACCCTCTCCCACCCTCACCTTTCTTTCTTTGGGGATCTTGAAGGGCTAAAGGAAAACCCTCCCTCTAGGTGATTTCAGAGTGTATATGTGTGTCCTTATTCTTAAGTGAAACTTCAGATTCTTAAGTTTAACTTCTAGTTTTTTCTACCCCAAGGGCTGGGGAGATTGCTGTTGCAGGAGAGCACATGACAGAGATGCTGGTGGGGTCTGCAGTGAGACTTCTGTTGAACAGATGTGAGGGCCAGGGCGGGTCCCTGCATTAGCACAGAGGCTTGTTATTAGGAATTTTCTTTGGAGACTGTTTTCTCGATGTGTGTTGGGAAGGGGGGGGGTCCCTGTTGGAGCCCTCCAGCTCTGAGGGTTGTCTGGAGGTGGAAGGGTAGAAAGGCAATGGCTTGAAGGGTGTGGTTCCCTCTGCCTACAGTTAAAAAGTATTGGGTAAGGGGAGTGTGTGTGTGGGGGGGAGGGAGTTGTAGCTGCAGATGCACCACCCTGAGAATTGACATTTTTATAGAATTTGGGGGCTGGGAGGGACCTCAGAGCAGAGAATGTCAGAGCTGGGAGGGCCCTTAGAACACAATGGTAGAGCTGGGAGGAGGCTTAGAACACAGGATGTCAGAGCTGGGAGGGGGCTTAGAACACAGGATGTCAGAGTTGGGAGGAGGCTTAGAACACAGGATGTCAGAGCTGGGAGGGCCCTTAGAACATAGGATGTCAGAGCTGGGAGGGCCCTTAGAACATAGGATGTCAGAGCTGGGAGGGGGCTTAGAACACAGGATGTCAGAGCTGGGAAGAACCTTAGAACCCAGGATGTCAGAGCTGGGAGGACCCTTAGAACCCAGGGATGTCAGAGCTGGGAGGGCCCCTAGAACCCAGGATGTCAGAGCTGGGAGGGGCCCTCAGTGAGGATATTGATTGTAATCCGTATAAAATCAAGGCTGAGTGAGGTTGGCCAGGGTCACATTTGGAACTCTTGGAGTTAGAGCCACAGCTGCAGTCCAAGTCTTCCTACTGTGTATGTTTACAGCTGGGTCAGGAGAGAGGGGCACATTGTTGAGGGTTTCCAAGGCAATCCTGGAGCCTTGAGTTTGGAATTGAAGGAACCTGTAGAAAAACAGATTAGGACTGGTGCCTATTACTGTTGCCTTTAGAGTCCCCCTGAAATGCCCTTAAGCTGGAGCCTAGGGGAGCCTCTTTTCTCCTCTAGCTTTTCTGAACATGAGGCCCCCTCCCCAAACCCTGATTTTCATTCCTTTCCTCTTTGAATGTAGGGCAATGCTTGTGTCTTCCTGAGGGAGCTGCCCACAGCCCTCAGATGACCAGTAGAGAATCTTAGCCCCTGGAGCAAAACACATTTTAAGCTCTTTTTCTTTGGGCTTTGAATTTAGATCTGGAAGAGAAGTTAGAGTTCATCTAATTCAATTCTCTCATTTTATGGATGAGAAAACCTAGGCTAAGAGACTTGAATTCACCTGCCCGGTGTCCCATAGGCAGTAAGGAGCAGGTCCAGGCTTTGATCCTAGGTCTGTAGTGGGTGCTCTTTCCTCACTATGCTCTGCTGACTTCACAAACATTTCAAAATGGCAGGACCACACCTCAGACACTCTTGGGCTCCTTTAGGTTCTTCCTTCCATCCCGGTTGTTTTCTTTTGCTTCCTTATTCCCCCCCCCCCCCCAGCAGTCTCTGGGACCTCCCTTGGCTCTTGTCCTCCTCTGAGCTCCGGGTTCTTGAGAGAGAGTTTGCTGGATGGGAGAAGAGAGGAAAGAGAATGGGAAAGTGGGAAGAATGTAGAGGAAGGCAGGGAAAGGAGGAGGAGGGCTGGGGATAAGTGGTTATGAGAAGGGCCCTGAGAGGACTCCCCAAGGTCGAGGTTAGATCCCACTGGGGCTTTTTGCTATTCCTGTGTATGTGGATTGGAAAGAGGCTGAGGGAGGAAGCAGAGGACAAGCTCCCTGAAGAGAGGGCAGGGAGAACAGAGAAGAGTGTGTTATCTTGTTATTCATGTTCCTGGCATCCGAGATCCTCAGAAGCCATCTGGTCCAATCCTCTCATTTGACAATTGAGGGAACCGAGTCCCTTTCTTCTGAATGAAAAACAAAAACTAATCCCCCCCTTCCCCTGTGCCCCCTCCCCCCTCAATGATGTTTCTCTTACTGAAATGTAAGCTTCCCGAGGCCAGGGACTCTTCCCTTTTTTTGCCCTTTGTGGTCCCAGTACCTAGAATACTGTTGTTGTCCAGTTGTATCTAACTCTTTGTGACCCAGTATGGAGTTTTCTTGGCAAAAATACTGGAATGGTTCGTGTTCCATTTCCTTCTCTGGTGGATTAGGCAAACAGAGGTTAAGTGACTTGCCCAGGGTCACACATATAGTGCGTGTCTGAGGCAAGATTGGAACTCAGGTCTTCCTGATTCCCAGTCCAATGCCCTATCCACTGAGCCATCTAACTGCCTCCACCTAGTACATAATGGTCATTTAATAAATGATTGTTGATTGATTATCTAATAACAACAACTCATTTTTACATAGAACTCTAAGGTTAACAGAAGGATCTCTTTATAATAGCTCCATGAGGAAGGTAGTGTAAACATCCCCCTCATTTTACAAATGAAGAAACTGAGGCTCTGCCGAGTAGTTAATTGGATAATTAGTGTCAGACCCAGACCCTGAACATTGCCTGGAAAGGGGAATAGATAGGGCTGGTACCTCTCCTGCCCATCATGGAGTCTTCTCTCTGGGATGGGTCCTCTGCCCGTTTGTTGGGCTTTGTCAACCAGACCCTCCTGTGATCTCTGACCTGCCCTTGTATCAGAGAGTGTGGCCACACTTCCCCAAACTAACTCACAGGGCAGAAGTGATGTGAAGACAGTGGGGCGGACTGCTCAAACCCTGTAGGGAAACCTCTGGATTAGGAAACTCAGGGGCCGATACAGAGCAAGGAGACTCCGTGCCCTTAGGAAACTCCTGGTCTGGAAGAAAAGAGAAACACGTATTTAAAAATGGATTATCTGGATTTGGGGTGCCCCTTTTGGGAAGGACCCTGACAGAGGGAGAGGGACCTGAAGCCGGGCCCTGGGGGAGTTGGTGGAAGGAACTGGGAGATGTTTAACACAGAAAGGAAGGCAGGGGCAGGCACCATCGAGTCTAGAGATCTGAAGGGCTGTTGTGTGGATGAGAGAAAGGCTTGTCCTGCCTGGAGCTTCAGGGCCTATCTAGGGCTGGTAGGTGGGTCTCAAGGAGGCAGATTCCTGTTCAGCGTAAGAAGGCTGTCCTAACCAGCAGACGGCCACCCATGGAAGGGGGCCCTTTGGGGAAGCAGCCAGCTCCCAGTTGCTGGAGATGGTCACACGGAGGGGAGGAGGGATGGTGTAAGAGGGGATTTCCTGCTCAGGCAGACCCTGGCAACTTAAGAGATTCTGTGATTCACAGGATCTCAGATCTAAAGCGAGAAGGCACCTCTTCTAGGCCAATCCTCTCCTTTGACAGAGGCCCGGGGGGGGGGTGACGTGCTTCACCCGAGTCGGACAAAGTAGAGCTCAAGAAGAGGCTTCCTCTGTGTTGGAGATGGCACAGGGCGGAGCCTTGAGGGAGGCTGAGGACTCCAAGGGGAGGTGGTGAGGAAGGGGAGCCCTCAGGGAAAGGGGACAGCCTGTGCAAAGGTGTCAGGGTGGGAGATGGCCCCCGCAAGGGTGGAACATAGACGTGCAGTCAGTCTGGGAAAGGAGGTTGCAGCCCAATTGTCCACTGGTCTTGTTTTACAGATGGGGAAACTGAGGCCCTGCGGAGGGGGTGGGACTTGTCTTTTGCCAATCAGTGAATCTTTCAGAGCCGGGATTCTTGCCTCGGTTCTGTGGTGGGGCTGAAGAAACAGTGGTTCAGGGTGAGGTTGGGAACATCCCTTCCTGAACAGACTGTGGACAGTCATGCATAAATGTCAGAAAGATCTGGAAGCTGAGCCCAGCAGGATTGAACCCTGATAATCTAGGCTGGAGACTGTGGCAAGATGGGGTTCCTTAGGCCCTCCCTTTGCTCAGCACCCAAGAGACAGCGTGACACAGGAGAAAGAGGACTGGATTTGGCGTCAGAGGTTGTTATTGGGTTGTTTGTCAGCTGTGTCTGACTCTTCGTGACCCTATTTGGGGTTTTCTTGGCAGAGATACTTGAGTGGTTTGCCATTTCCTTCTCCAGCTCATTTTTACAGATGAGGAAACTGAGATAAACAGGGTGAAGTGACTAGTTACACAGCTAGTAAGTGTCTGAGGCTGTATTTGAACTCATGAAGATAACTCTTCTTTCTTTTTTTTGGTGGGGCAATGGGGGTTAAGTGACTTGCCCAAGGTCACACAGTTAGTAAGTGTCAAGTGTCTGAGGCCAAGTTTGAACTCAGGTCCGCCTGAATCCAGGGCCAGTGCTCTATCCTCTATCCACTGCACCACCTAGCTGCCCCCGAAGATAACTCTCCTTGACTCCAGGCTGGGTGCCACCTAGGTACCCTGGGGTCAGAGGACCTGGGTTCAAATCCTGCCTCTAACTGATGTTGGGCAAATTGCTTGGCCTCTCTGGGCCTCCATTTCTTCCTTTGTAAAATGGGGAAGGGGATTGGACTTTGAGGTTCCTTGTGTCAGCTTCCATTTCACACACACACACACACACACACACACACACACACACTCATGCACGAACATGAACAACCCTCCTTTTAACACCCCTGACCCACTATCAGTGAGACTGTCAGTGTGGGGTAGTAGAAAGAACTCTGGACCTGGGTTCTAATTCCACCTTTGTTCCTTACTACTAATGTGACCTTGGGTAAACCACTTCTCTCTGAGCCTTGTTTTCTTTCTCTGTAAAATTAGGGAGTTCAAGAAGATGATCTCTAAGGGTTCTTTCAGCTTGAAATCCTACAAACGGGATGAAGATAGTTAGGGACATTTGTTTAACAGCTAAGCACTTTGTAAATAGTATCTCGTTTATTCTCACAACCCTGGGAAATGGATATTATTATCCCTGTTCTACAAATGAGAAAACTGAGG
Source organism: Dromiciops gliroides (assembly GCF_019393635.1). Classification (NCBI taxonomy): domain Eukaryota; kingdom Metazoa; phylum Chordata; class Mammalia; order Microbiotheria; family Microbiotheriidae; genus Dromiciops; species Dromiciops gliroides. Next base: position 614,572,457 of record NC_057863.1, on the reverse strand, counting down.
CAAACTGAGGTTAAGTGACTTGCCCACTTTCTTTTTTCTTTTTGCGTGGGGCAATGGGGTTAAGTGACTTGCCCAGGGTCACACAGCTGGTAAGTGTCAAGTGTCTGAGGTCAGATTTGAACTCAGGTCCTCCTGACTCCAGGGCCGGTGCTTTATCCACTGCACCATCTAGCCTCCCTGACTTGTCCACTTTTACAGAATAAGTAAGTGTTGGAGGCTGGATTTTAACTCAGAGTTTCCCAACTCCAGGCCCACCGCTCTACCCACTAGCTGCTTAATGATGAGATTTCGCTTATGCCTACAGATTTGTTACTCACATCCAGCCTGTGTGGTAGGTGCAATTTGAGGTCCATTTTGCACATCAGGAAACAGAGGCTCAGTAAGTTATTTGTCCAGGGTCAGATAGCTGAAGAGTTGGGGGAAAGTTTGGATGTCACTGGGAAGTCCAAAGTTTCAGGACTGAGTTTTTCTGCTTTATTTGATCATATCAAGGACTGGTTAGTTATTTCGGCTTCATTAACTCAGGACAACTGAGGCTATTACCCCAGCCTCCTTTGAGTCCTTAACCTTCAGCTGTGTGAAGGGCACCTGGCTTGTGGCAACATCTACCCCAGCCAGAGCCTCTGAAGCTCCCAGAATGGGAATTTCCCTTCTCCTTGAGCATTCCCTTATGATCAATAATCATTGAACCACACAGTTTTAGAGATTATGGACTTTATGGACATTTGACTCCAACCCTATCATTCTACAGAAGAGAAACTGAGGCCCAGAGTGGGGAATTAGCTGGCCACAGACCACACAGGGAGCTGGAGTCAGAATTTGAACTCATGCCCTTTGGGTCTGAATCCAATGCCATTTCTATTCCACACAATGCAACAGAACCCAGAGAAAGGGAGGGGCTTGTCCAAAGTCACACCAGGATCCAGGACTAGAACCCAGCATTTCTGACTCCCAGCCCAGTGTGTTCTTCCCTGGACACCAGGTAACTTTCCCTCTGAAGGTTGGATTGTCCGGCAATCTCTGGTTCTGGATCTCTTCCCTCCTTTCATCCTTTCCCCTTCTTATAGACAGAGGCAGGGACCCAAGGACACTGTGCTGTAAGTGTATTTGATGACCACTAAGTTATCCAAATGGTAAAATGGAAATCATCCGCAGAATTGAATTGATCCTCAGAGAAAGAACAAAGTTCTCCGTTAATATCACTGGAGTGAAGCCTTTTTGAGCTGTGGCCCTGCACTGCCATCTGCTGACAAGACTGGGTACTGCTCAGCCTCCTACTACATTACTAGACTATGTACCCTTGGACGTTGAACTTAGTCAGTCATAGTGTGCTCTCTGTCTCTCTGTCTCTCTGTGTGTCTGAATGTCTCTCTCCTCTCTATTTCTTTCCATTTCTTTCCCCCCTCTGACTCTCTCCCTCTCTCCCCACTTTTTTCTCTCCCCCTCCCTCCCCTGTCTCATTCTCTCCCCCCTCTCTCCCTTCTCTCTGTATCTCTTTCTCTCCCCTCTCCCCTTCTTCCCTCCCTCTGTTTCTCTCTCTATGTCTGTCTCTTTCCTCTCTCCCCTCTGCCCTTTCTCTGTGTCTGCGTCTGTGTCTGTGTCTGTGTCTGTGTCTGTGTCTGTGTCTCTCCTATCCTCCTCTTTCCCTTCCCCCCGCTCCTGATCTCCAGGTTTTCAGGAGGGTAGGTGGGATATAAGTCTGATGTTCAGAAGAAGAGAACCCCATGGCTGAGATGGGTAGTTCTGCATCACTGATCATAAGCTTGTGATGGCTGAAAAGTAAAAAGGGAGTAAGAAGATTGATTTCTCTGGGCTCAGTAGATTTAAATCCTACCTGGGTCACTTCATAGCTGTGTGACCACTGGCAAATCACTTAATCTCTATGAAACTCAATTTCCTCATCAATGAAATGGGATAGTAATACTTTACTCAGTGGATTGAGCATTGGACCTGGATTCAAGACCTGAGTTAAAATCCAGCCTTAGATACTTAGTAGCCGCATGACCTTGGACAAGTCACAATCTCACTTTCCTCATCTGTGAAGTGAGGATGCTAAGAAAACCTCCTTCACAGGGTTGTCGTGAGGGTCAAATGATATAATATTTGTTAGCCGTTTTGTGAACCGTAAAGCACTATATCAATGCCATCTATTTTTGTGGTAGTTGGCTATTCTGTTCAGGTGAGATAATACACGTAATGTGCTTTGTAGACAATAAAATGCTATGTAAATGTACTATTGTTATATCTTCACTACCTGCTGCCTAGGGTTGTTAATGATGATGATGATGATGAAAACAGCTGGCTTAGCACTTGCTGTGTGCCAGGCACCCAGCTATGCACTTTTACAAAGATTTTTTTCACTGTAGAAATATGAGTCTTTTGTCTCCTCTGAGGTTAGCTGATGTACTGCATTGAGAATTCCACCCCTGGGGCAGCTAGGTGGCACAGTGGATAAAGCACCAGCTCTGGATTCAGGAGGACCTGAGTTCAAATCCGGCCTCAGACATTTGACATTTGCTAGCTGTATGATCCTGGGCAAGTCACTTAACCCATCCAGGTGGATTTTCTGATTATGCACCAGATTGTCAATGCTCCTCCTAAAATGTGCCGCTCAGAGTGGACATGGGATTCCAGGCACATTTTCCCAGGAGAGAGGGTGACAGAAACATTATCTCTGCCACCCTGAACACTGTTAAAAAGCCCCATGAGCTTCTGGGGCCATTGGCTTATATGAAGCATGAACTCCGTCCACCAAGACCCTCAGGTCTTTTTTGTAGGGTCACATGAGGAGCTAGTGTCAGAGCCAGAGCTAGACCCCAGGTGTCTCCAGCCACACCTCCTCCATTCTGTACTTGTGTGCTGATTTTTCCCCTTTTTTATGATCTCTTTGGTATATAGACCTACTAGTGGTATTATTGGATCAAAGGGTATGCACTTTTTATAGCCTTTTGGGCATAGTTCCAAATTGCTCTCCAGAATGGTTAGATCAGTTCACAACTCCACCAACAATGTGCATTGATTTTTTTTGAACCCAGACAGGACTTTGTATTTACCCATATTGGATTCTATCTTTTTCAGTGCAGCTCAGCATATTAAATGGGTCCTTGTGGCAAACTTATAAGAGAATATGGTCAAGAGTTGCTCAGATGGGTAGGAATGAATGAATTTCAATTTGCATTCTTAGAGGCAATTTCCAAATTAACATTATTGCGGGGCGGGGGTGGGGTGGGGGGGTGGAGCTAGGTGGCACAGTGGATAAAGCACCTGACCTGGATTCAGGAGGACCTGAGTTCAAATCGGATCTCAGATACTTGACACTTACTAGCTGTGTGACCCTGGGCAAGTCATTTAATCCTCATTGCCCTGCAAAACAAAAACAACAACAAAAAAGGAAAGAAAAAAAGAAAAACAAACAAAAAAAGAGATTGCAGGGTATTTGAGAGATATAGCTCTGGCTTAGCACACACTGCTATTTATTGCTTACTGAAGAAGTGAATGAATAAACTGTATGTAAGTCTTTGAAAACAAGAGAGTAAGAGCTACTAGGTGGTTCAATGGATAGAGTACTGGGCCCAGAGTTAGACTCTTCTTCCTGAGTTCAAATCTGGCTTTAGACACTTACTAGCTGGGTGACCCTGGGCAAGTCACTTCACCCTGTTTGCCTCAGTTCCCTCATCTGTAAAATGATGTAAGGTCTAAAATTCTAGCTGTGATGTCTAAAATCTAATGAGTGGTCACCTTAAATTAGAAGCTTTAGCAAGAGTTTAGCCTTTTAAGTATTTATTAAAGTGTATTAGAAGTTAGTGAAGAGATCGAGAGAGGAAAACAGATTTCTTATAGCATGGAAAATCCTAGCTTAGATCTATTTGGTATAGCCAGAGAGAAAAAAACCTTCCTTTCCTAGCAGCCCACATGAAGACCCCCACCATGCCAAAGTCTGTAATCGAAAAGACCTCGCTTCTCCACTGCTTCTCCCAGAAGCCTCCCAGGAAACAGGGCCGTACACACACACACACACACACACACACACACACACACACACACACACACACACACAGCTCCAAGCTGATTGACATGACCCACAGGTGGCAGACATTACTTTCTGATGCCAATCTGATCTTTGAAACCCCAGAAAGGTCACTTCTGGATGCTAAGTCACATGCTTTCTCCTCATGGCAGAGTTTTCCTGCAATATCTTTCTCAGCAGGTTGGTAGCACTCTGATTCTCACAATGAGCTGGAGAAGGAAATGGCAAAACACCCCAGTATCTGTACCAAGAAAACTCCTAATGATTCCCCAGTTGAGAAATGGTCAAAGGATATGAACAGGCAGTTTTCAAATTAAGAAATTAAAGCTATTTCTAGCCGTATGAAAAAATGTTCTCAATTAATCACTACTGATTAGAGAAATGCAAATTAAAATTATTCCAAGGTACCATCTCACACCTATACAATTGGCTAATATGACAAAAAAGGAAATTATAAATGTTGGAGGAGATGTGGGAAAATTGGAAACACTAATGCATTGTTGGTGGAGTTGTGAATCGATCCAACTATTCTGGAGAGCAAAAGGCTAAAAAACTGTGCATACCCTCCAACCCAGCAATACTGCTACCAGGTCTAAGAGATTGTAAAAAAATGGAAAAGGACCCACGTGTATAAAAATATTTATAGCTGGTCTTTTTGTGTTAACAAAGAATTGGAAACTGAGGGGATGCCCATCAACTGGGGAATGGCTAAACAAGTTGAGGTTTATGAATGTAAGGGAATACTATTATGCTATAAGAATCAATAAACAGGCAGATTTCAGAAAAACCTGGAAAGACTGACATGAATTGATGATGAGTGAAATGAACAGAACCAAGGGAACACTGTACACAGTATCAACAACACTGTATGGTGCTAAACTGTGGTAGACTTAGCTCTTCTCAGCAATACAATGATCCAAGACAATGCCAAAAGACTCATGATGGAAAATGCTTTCCATATCCAGAAAAAGAATTATGGAGTCTGAATGCAGATTGATACATACCATTTTCACTTTTGTTGTTGCTTTTTTGGTCTTTATTGTTGTTTATTCTTTCTTGTGTTTTTTCTCTTTTGTTCTGATTCTTCTCTTACAATATGACTAATATGGAAATATGTTTAATATGATTGTAATATATAACCTATATCAGATTGCTGCTTTTTTGGAGCGGGGAGGGAAGGGAGGGTGGGAGAAAAATTTGGAACTCAAATCTTTAAAAAGTTGAAAACTATCTTTACATGTAATTGGAAAAAAATAAAGGTCTGGAAAAAAGGGGGAAAAAAAGAAAACCCTAAATGGGGCCACAACTGACAAACAATTAAACAACAATAACCATTCCTTCAGTATTTATAAGATTTGGAATTTCAGTGACATAGGTGCTCCATCCATGAGGGAAGAATGTAGAGATGGTCTTTGTAGATTGTTGGCTGTGGATGAAAAAAAAATTCCAACCCTACCGTCCAGCTCACTGCCAATGAGTCTTTTCAAGCTTAACTAGGCTGACCCTTGGATATTCCACATAGAGGTCATCCCCAGGGCTTGTACTAGAAGCCTCTCCAGCTTTGACAGAACTTGCCAAGGCTTTTATTTCATTGCCATGCCCAAGGCCCCCTCCTCACCATCAGAATGGGGCCTCAGGGGAGGGATTTAGGAATAATTCTGTCCCAAAGCTGACAGGGGAATGAGCTCTACGACTTCGCTAGCATGAAGCCCTGCAGAGGACACTGGGCTTGGAGTCTGGAAATCTTGGAATCCTTGGTTGTGCCATGAATACTCCCATATCATCTTGGGGAAGTAATTTCCCATATCTGGGCTTCAGGTTCCTTCTCTGAAAAGGAAGGGGATTGGCTAAGCCCTCTTTCATCTCTAACATTCTGTGTAGTCTGAGTAGTTCCTTCCACTTCAGTGATTTCAGCTCCTATGGAGGGTCCTTCATTCAGGCCTTTCTTGATTTCTGATTTTGTAAAACAAGTGAATGGTATCCCATGGTTGCCTACAACCGCTACTGGGTATGCTTTGGTCTAACATAGAGCTAGACGAGGACCTGTACTATTTCATATTTTTTATCAATGACATATAAAGGCGTAGGTGACCTATTAATCAAATTTGCAGATGACACATAGCTGGAATTAAATCTAATTAAATGAAATGCAATAGAGGCAAATGCAAAGTTTTACATGGATTCAAGAAATTGACTTCCTAAGTATTTTATGGGGAAGGCATGGCTAAACAGCAGTGCTTCTTTTCTTTTTTTCAATGTTGTACAGTACAATCACGTTAAACATATTTCCACATTAGTTATGTTGTGACAGAAAAATCAGGAAAAAAGGGAAAAACCATGAGAAAGAAAAAACAAAAAAACAACAAAAAAGTGAAAATAGTATGCCCCAGTCTTCATTCAGACTCCATAGTTCTTTTTTTCTTTTCTTTTCTTTCTTTCTTTCTTTTTTTTTTTGCAGGGCAATGAGGGTTAAGTGACTTGCCCAGGGTCACACAGCTAGTTAAGTGTTGTGTCTGAGGCTGGATTTGAACTCAGGTCCTCCTGAATCCAAGGCCAGTGCTTTATCCACTGTGCCACCTAGCTGCCCCAGACTCCATAATTTTTTCTCCAGATGTGGAGACCATTTTCCATGATGAGTTCTTTGGAATTATCTTGGATCACTGTATTGCTGAGAATAGCTAAGTCTATCACAGTTGATCATTGCCCAGTGTTAACTGTTACTATGTATTGTGTTCTCCTGGTTTTGCTCACTTCACTCAGCATCAGTCCACTTAAGTCTTTCCAGGTTTTTTTTCTTTTTTTTCGATTTTTATTTTTATTTTATTTTATTTTTTAGTGAGGCAATTGGGGTTAAGTGACTTCCCCAGGGTCACACAGCTAGTAAGTGTTAAGTGTCTGAGGTTGGATTTGAACTCAGGTACTCCTGACTCCAGGGCCGGTGCTCTATCCACTGTGCCACCTAGCTGCCCCTTTCCAGGTTTTTAACAGCAGTTTTTCAGTAGAAGGTTTGGGGATTCTAGTGGACTGTGAGCTCGACATGAATTGATAGTGTGGTAAAGTATCAAAAAAATAATGTGACTTTGAACTGCTTTAAGAGAGGCATGGCTTTCAGGAATCAGGAGGGGATGGTTCTGCTCTGCTCTGCCTTGGTCCAAGATCTGGAGTACTGTGTTCAATTTCAGACACCATATTTTAGGAAGGACACTGGTAAGTTGGAGAGAGTCCATAGAAAAATAATCAGGATGATGAAGGGCCTCAAGTGTTTGCTATATTAGGATTGAAGGAACTGGAGATTGTTTAACTTGGAGAAAAGAAGTTAGCAGGAAAGCTGTGTTTAAGTATTTGAAGGGTTATCTCATGGAAAAGGGATTAGACATGTTCTATTTAGCAACAGTGGGCAATTCCAGGAACATTGGGTTCAGTGTTGTGAAGTAGTAAATTTAGGCTTGATATAAAAGATCTTGCCTAACAATTAGAGCTGCCCAGAAGTAGAATGGGGAGTGGACTCCCCCTCAGTGGAGACCTTAAAGCAAAGTATAGATGGCCACTTGTCTGTGTGATGGAGAAAGAATCCTTTTTAAAAAATAAGTTTTTATTGATGTCTTTTATTTTTTACATCACCATAATTTCCCCCAATATCCCTCTCCCCCCTCTCCCAGAGAACCAACCCTTATAACAAATATTATTATTATTATTATTATTATTATTATTATTTTTGCAAGGCAATTGGGGTTAAGTGACTTGCCCAGGGTCACATAGCTAGGAAGTGTTAAGTGTCTGAGGCTGAATTTGAACTCAGGTCCTCCTGACTCCAGGGCCAGTGCTCTATCCACTGTGCAACCTAGCTGCCCCACAAATATTATTATTATTATTATTAATTTTTTTGCGGGGCAATTGGGGTTAAGTGACTTGCCCAGGGTCACACAGCTAGTAAGTGTTAAGTGTCTGAGGTCGGATTTGAACTCAGGTCCTCCTGACTCCAGGGCCGGTGCTTTATCCACTGTGCCATCTAGCTGCTCCACAAATATTATTTTTAAGGACAAAAAAAGAAAGCAAAAGAGGAGAAAAGAATCAGTATAACTGAGCAATAATATTGAAAAAGTCTGAAATATGTGCACTTCCCACCTCTGCCAAGGGGTGGTCCAAGAATATCTTTTCATCTCTTTTCTTTTGGGCCATCCTTGGTTCTTTATCATTTTGCAACATAAACTTTTTATTTTGTGTGTGTGGTTGTGTTTTCTGTTTACATTATTGTAGTCTTTGTGTATATTGTTTTCTTGGTTCTTTATTCTGCATCAATTAATATATATCTTCCTATGCTTCTCTATATTCATCACATTCATTATTTCTTACAGCACACTAATATTTTGTTACATTCATGTACCACAATTTGTTTAGCCAATCGATGAACATCTACTTTGTTTCCAATTCTTTGCTATTATAAAGAGTGCTACAATAGATATTTTGGTGTACATGGGGACTTTCTTTTTATCAATGGCCTCTTTGGTGTCTAAACTTAGTAATGGAATCTCTGGGTCAAAGAGTATGGACATTTTAGTTACTTTACTTGCATAATTCCATATATATATATATATATATATATATATATTTTTTTTTTTTTTTTTTTGAAATTGACCAACTTGCTTTAATAGAGAGTTAGAGAGAGACAGTTGGTGTTCAATGATCCAGTCATCAGGAGGCAGCCCTATAGTCTTTGAAATCCAATCAGTATGGCCTAGGAGTCATGAAGAGGTGTACTTAGGTTGCTTTCCAACAATGACCCAGACCCAGTGATCTCATCAGGTTGATTGAGGACCTTGTCAAATTGATTGGGGAACTCTCTTCATCACTCACAATACACACACACACACACATATATCGTACATGGGTATTTTAAAAAAATTAATAAAGTATTTTTTCCCGTTACATGTAAAGATAGTTATCAACTTTTGTTTATATAAACTTTCCAATTTCAGATTTTTCTCCCTCCCTCCCCTCCATGCCCCCTCCCCTAGACAGCAGGTAATCTGATATAGGTTTTATATATATACACATAATAACATTAAACATATTTCTGCATTAATCATGTTATAAGAGAAAAATCAGAGCAATGACGAAAAACCTCATTCAGCATCTATACTCCACAGTTCTTTTTTTTTTTTCCCCTGGATTTGGAGATCCTCTTCTATCATGAGTTAATTCCATATTGTTTTAAAAAATGGTGGTACCAATTTACAGCTTCACCAGCAATGCATGAGTGGGCCTATCTTTCCACAACTCCTCCAACATTGACTAATGCTATCTGTTGTCATCTGTGCTAATTTGCAGAGTGTGAGATGAAACCTCAGGGTGTTTTGATTTACATTTCTCTTATTATTAGGGATTTGGATCATTGTTTCATGTGGTTATTAATAGTTTGTGATTCTTCTTTTGAGAACTGTGTGTTCAACTCCTTTGACCACTTAACTGTTGGGGATTACTTTTGGTTATATGTGTATATTTGTATGTATACATGTGCATATACACCTACATATATACAAACACACATATATCTCAAAAAGTATTTGTTATTTTCAATATATGTATCTCTAATCTATCCTCTACACATACATATATATCCAAAATGCCTTTTGGCAAATGCCTTTTGTTTATTTGTTTGTTTTTTGGTGAGGCAATTGGGGTTAAGTGACTTGCCCAGGGTCACACAGCTAGTAAGTGTCAAGTGCCTGAGGCCAGGTTTGAACTCAGGTCCTCCTGACTCCAGGGCCGATGCTCTATCCACTGTGCCACCTAGCTTCCCTGAACAAATGCCTTTTGATCTATTACTAAAATACAGTTAATAAATTGATTGTAACTATAACATATCTATCTATGTCTGTTAACTATTTTTGTATCTTGGATACCAAACCCTTATCAGAAAATTTAATACAAAGATTTTCCCCCCATTTAACTACTTCCCTTCTTATCCCAGGTGCATTAGTTTTGTCTGTGCAGAAGCTTTTGTTTCACGTAATCAAAATTAACTATTTTATCTTTTGTAATTACCTCTATCTCTTGTTAAGAATATATCTCCTAACCCAAAGTTTTAAAAATGGATGTTAAAAAAGTTTTTACATGTAATTGGGAAAAAGAAAAGAAAACATTAAAAAAAGAATATATCTCCTAACCATACCTGTGGGAGGTATGTAATTTGTTTCTCTTCTATTTTTTTTATGGAATTATCTTTAATATTAAGATCACATATGATTTTAGAGTATATTGTGGAGTGTGGTATAAGGTGTTAGTTTAAACACTTTTTCTACCAGATTGCTTTCTAGTTTTTGAGAGAATTCATTTTTGAGTACAGGTTGTGCTATATTGCCATTTAGGTCTTTTTTACTCTAAAATGTTGTCATTCTGTGAAGTAGGATAATGAAATTTAGATCTTGAAGGGATCCAAGAGGCACCTAGTCCAACCCATAAGGGAGGGGGGTAACTTGCCCAGAGTCTCATAGGTAGTAAGTGGCAGGGCTGGCATTTAAAAACATGCTTTATTGATGTTCTTTTTAAAACATTAGTTATTTCTGGGGGGCAGCTAGGTGGAGTAGTGGATAAAGTACCGGCCCTAGATTCAGGAGTACCTGAGTTCAAATCCGGCCTCAGACACATGACACTTACTAGCTGTGTGACCTTGGGCAAGTCACTTAACCCTCACTGCCCCACCAAAACAAACAAACAAACAGAAACCCCCCCACGCCAAAACATTAGTTATTTCCCAGAGACTTCCTCCCTCACTACTCCCTTCTAATTAATAAATCAATGAAAAAGCATTTACTAAGTGCTTGCCATGTACTTGTGAGGGCCACATTTAATATATGGGGAGTTAATTGAGTGGCTCACCGTAATATTGTGGTCCTGGAAATAATGAGGGACCTCTAGGTCCAAAGCTCCCTCCCTTCTGAACTGCCTTTTTAGATATTTCTTCCAGGCCAATAACAAAGGAGCCCAACAGCCTCTTTTCCACAAATGAATCAGATTTTATTAATGGGAACAAAATAAACAGCAAAGGTGAAATTAATAAAAATCAAAGATAAGGGAATAGGGAAAAAGAAATACAGATAATCCTCCTAGCTCTAACCTAAGTCTACACAATCCCCAACTCGCTTCCAGTTCAGCTAATTAATTCAAAAGAAAGCAGGGCTTTTATGTTAACTCACCACCTGGGTGTCTGGAAAGAAGGAGACTCTGGAAGAGACTGAGACTCCCTTCAGCGAGCTTTAATCTTCCTCCCCCAAAAGGGGAGGTCCTTCAAAACTGCCTGTGGAGAGTGATTTCTCCTGCTGACATCAGCAGCATAGTCACTTCAGGGCAGGCCAGGTGTGGCCCCTCCCAATGAGTCAGCCAAATTCCAATAATCTTACCACATTATCCCCTTTGTTTCTTTGAGGAACACAGGGTGTTTACTTGATGAAACAGTAAAAAATAACAGAATATAATACCTTATGCTAACAAACAATATGTTAATAACAGTATAGAAAAGGGAGAAAGGGGAAATTTTGTCCAGAGGGGCGATCCCTCATGAACCAACACTTTGACGCTCTGCCTCTGCAGAGAATATATATTACAAATGGTGTATATAATAACAGAAGTGAAAAACCCAACAAAACAAAACTGTTCATTTAAAGTCTTTGAGATCTTGTCTTTTTGGAGTGGTGAGATGTCATCAGGAAAACTGGACTCTGGTCTGGACTTTGGTTGTCTCTGGACTCTTACTTTAGCTGTTGAACTGCTGGATTTTTAGCATAGCACTGTCAATGATCACATTAAAAAGTGAGAGTTCTTCAAAATATAACTCATACTCAAACTTGATATCTATATATGTGTATATATATCTATATATACATATATAGATATATATAATATTATATTCCCCACCTTTATATAATACAGAGTTGAGGCAATTATGTAATCTATAATACTTCTTACCACCATGTGTCTGGATCAAGGCCAAATTTAGTAATGTGTCTGTGATGACACCTGAAAATGTTATGGAAAGGTTACCATACCACATCTCTTGGTTCCGAGACATCTACCTAGGGCCTAACGCATACTAGATAATGGAGATACAAATGAATGAATGAAAAATCCTTTATTGAGTGTTTACTTGTGTAAAAACTGTGGCTACAAATATAAAAAGTGAGACAGTGCCAGCTCTTGAGCACCTTACACTCTACTTGGGAGAGATGATGTATAGTAATGGGTTAAGCTGCAGGGCAGAAGGCCCAGAGATTCAAAATTGGGGTGCATATCAAGGCCCAGGGAACTATGGATCACATCAAGATGTTAGATGACAGTGCCTGGGGACATGGAGGACATAGAGCCATGGCAGACAATGATGAGGGTCCTCCATTTCTGGAAGAAATCAAATCGATGAGTTCTATCTCATACAATTGATACAAACAGATGGCTTGGATGGGATCTGGGTGGCCAGGAGTTCTGGGTAAGGGGTGAAGGGAAGGCAAGGGGAGAGATGGCCTTTGGTGGTGGCGGGTCTTCCTAGAGAAGAATGAAATAGTTCCTGCTCTCAAGGAGCTTGCATTCTGTCTGGGGAAACAACATATGCACATATAAGGAAATATAAAGTACAATCAAATACAAGATAGTTTTGCAACAGGTAGGCATTAATAACGGGGGGGGGGGGTAGTGGTACCGGAATTCCTCATGTAGAAGTTGGCATTAGAGGTGAGGTTTGGAAGAAACAAGAGATTCTAAGAGGTTGCAGTGAGGAGGGAGTATATTCTAAACCAAGGGGGACAGCCTGTGCAAAGATTGATCCTTATCAGCCTCCTTTGATGAATTATCATCCCTATCTACCCCTCTCCCAACTGTGGATATCCTTCAAGGCTCCATCCTGGATCCTCTTCCCTCTTCCCTTGTTGACTCCATCAACTCCCGCAGATTTAATTATCTTTATTCAGAAGACTCAGAAGACTCCAGCCTTCATTTCTCTCCTGAGCTCCAGGCCCATATCACCACCTGCCTACTGGACATTTCAGTTTGGATGTTCAGTGGCATCTCAAACTCAACAATCCTGAACATAACTCATTCTCTTTCCCTCTCAACCCACCCTTCTTCTGAACTTCCTTAATGCTATCAAGGGCACCACTATCCTTCCAGTCCAGCCAGGTTCATGATATGTAATCTTTGACTTCTTCTTCCTGGCCTGCTATATATAATTGAATGCTGCTTCTTGTCAATTCTCCCTCTCATCTTTCCCCCTGTCTCTATGCGCACAACCACCAGCCTAGTGTGTACCTTCTGGAGCTCTCACCTGGATTATTGCAGTAGCGGTCCAAATGGTCCTCAACACTTCAATCCTCTCCCTTCTCCAGTCTACCCTTTACATAGCTGCCACAGTGATTTTAGGAAAGCACACACCAGATGCTGTCACTCCTCTCCTCAGTAAACTTCAATGTCTCCCTGTTACCTTTAAGATCAAATAGAAATTCCTTTTTTTTGTCATTTAAAGCCCTTCAAACCTCATCCTGATCTGCCTTTCCAACTTCGTTGTACATTATTCCCTTTCCTGCATTCTGCATTCTAGCCAAGCCAGCCTCATGGCTGTTTCTCACACAGGATTTTCCACCTCCAACCTCCATGCCTTTGCATTGGCTACACCTGGTGAATGGAACGTCCCCTCTCATTGCCACCTCCCAGAATCCTTGGTTTCCTTCCAAGTTTCTACTAGTCATTACCTTCTACCTGAGGCCTTTTCTGATCCTTACCCTGACTTATGTTTCTTCCCTTCAAATTACCTTGTATTTGATTTATATACATTTTATGTATTATTTCCTCAAATAGAATGCAGACTTCTTAAGGATGAAGGCTAATTTATTTTGTTCTTTGCATCTCTTGTGCCCAACATAACTCCTGGCATAGGTGCTTAATAAATGCCCATTGATTGGATATTGATAGAGATGAGAGATCAATGTTATGTATGAGGAACAGAGACAGTATGTACCGCATTGTTTACCTGTAGTCCACCACTTTTCTCCTGAGAGGTTGCAGGCATCAGGGCTAATATTTGAATCCAGGCCTGATTCCAAATCCAGGACTATTCCTACTGCTCCATGTTGCCTGGGAAGGAACTCCCATTCTCAACTGGAGAGGCCAAGCTCTACTTGACTCTACTGGACGTGATCTTCCTGACAGCAGGACCTCATCTATGGGTTCTGGGTCCAATTACAGGGCTCTGGTGGTGTTGGGCATGATGCTGTGGGTCCTGGTGGGTGCCCTCCTTCCTGTGGTGCTGTTGGCTGCCCCCCCTCCCATCAACAAGCTGGCACTGTTCCCAGACAAGAGTGCCTGGTGTGAGGCCAAGAACATCACCCAAATTGTGGGGCACAGTGGCTGTAAATCGAAATCCATCCAGAACAGGTAAGAGCTGGACTGAGGGAGAGATGGGAGGAGGTGAGTGTGGTGAGGAGGAGGAAATTGAGGGGAGGGAAACAATCAGGGGAGAGGATATTTGGGGGAGGGAGGAAGGTGCAGGAAGAGGGAGGGTTAGGACCCTTCTTGATGTAGGCAGAGGCTCAGTGAGTGTCTAGAGCTGGGCACTGGCAGAACCTGGTATCTGCCTCTTGACACAAAATGACTGCAGGTTCCTTACCCGGCCCCACTCTCTTTGCCTCCTGTGACTCCCACTAGAAAATTGTGGATCTGAGAGAAGCTGGGCGATGGGGAGTGACCTAATTTGCTTGTCTCTACTTTGCTTTTTTCTCTCCCCATCCTATCAGGGCCTGTCTAGGACAGTGCTTCAGCTACAGTGTCCCCAACACCTTTCCCCAGTCTACAGAGTCTCTGGTACACTGTGACTCCTGCATGCCTTCTCAGTCCATGTGGGAAATTGTGAGTATGACCCCTGGGAATCCATCCTTCCTGACCTCTTCCCTGAACACTCTGGTCCCTCAGAGAACGAATAGGAGAGCCTCCTCTTCATTAGAAACTACAGCTGTCTCCATCCCCCTCCTTTCTCCACAACTGTTAGCTCCTTCTCTCCTATCTCCTCCATCTCCCTTCTGTCTCTTTCAGTGTGTTACCTTTGTCTTCCCTTTGTTTCTTCCATTCTTTGTCTTTATCTCTCTTCTCTTCTTTTTACCTCCATCCCACTCTCTCCCATCCATTGTCTTCATCTTTCTTCTGTTTCCTCCAGTTTATTCCCTCCGTCTCACCTCTGTCTCCACTATCCATTGCCTCTATCTCGTTTCTTGTCTCCTCTGTCTTCACCCCCTTCCTCTATCTTCCACTCTCTCCATCTCTCTTTTATTTCTCTTTTCCATTTTGCCTCTACTTGCCATTTCCTCTGTCCACCATTGTCTCTGTCTCCCCCACCTCCTCCATTTCCCCTTTGTTTCCATTTTCCCCATTTTTCCTCCTACTTGTTACCTCCATCTCCCCTGTGTTTCTTTCTTCTTTTTTTTTGTCAAATCATTATTGGGTAATTTACTGGGTAACTGGGGCAAGGCAGGCAGGGTCCAGTCTAGCCCTTCTTGGCAGCGTCCTTCCTCATGGCAGCCAGGACACTGCTGAGCTCCTCTCTCTTGGCTCGGATGTGAGTGCCCACCCTTTTTTTGATGAACTTTAGGGCTCGCTTATCCTTGGAGACCTTTAACAATTCCATGGCCCGCCTCTCATAAGGGGTAAACCCACACACCTCCCGGATCCTATCTCGCACAAGCTTGGTGTGTTTGGTCAGGCACCCACGGCGGCGGCAGTGTCACGTCTTCGAAACGTTCTTGGTAACTTTGTGGTCCTTGTTGAGGCCCACGGCCATGGGGTAGCAGATGGCCATGGCTGTGGTGCGATTGTAGCCTCAATGGCAGCCACAACCAAAGCTCCCCTGTGTTTCTAACATTCATCACCTGTTTTTCCTGTTTTCTTGGAAGTAGCTAGGTGGTGCAGCAGATAATGTTGCACTTGGCGTCCGGAAGACCTGAGTTCAAATCCTGCCTCAGACACTTACTAACTTTGTAATCCTAGATTAATCACTCAAATTCTCTCAGTCTGTTTCTTCATTTGAAAAATGGAGATAATAAAGATGGTAACGACAACAGTGCCTACCTTACTTACAGTCTTGTTGAGAGAGGCTCAAATAAGATAACATATGTAGGGGGCGGCTAGGTGGCACAGTGGCTAAAGTACTGGCCCTAGATTCTGGAATACCTGAGTTCAAATCCGGCCTCAGATACTTGACACTAGCTGTGTGGCCCTGGGCAAGTCACTTAACCCCCATTGCCCCGCCAAAAAAAGAAGATAACATATGTAAAGTGTTTGTTTCTTGTATCTTCCTTCTCCCCTCCCCCCTTTTCCCCATCCTCCATTGTCTCTGTTACTTCCGTCCTCATGTTCTCCATGTCCTCTCTTCTCCCTCCTTTTGCTGTGATCCATCTCCTCTCAGTCCACTTTCCCTTCTACCTTCTCAGTCCTCCTTCAGGGGCTTGCAAGCCCAGGAAAGCAAGGCGGGGGTGGGGTTCCCCAGTGTGCTTGATCAGGGTGGGCAGCCTTTCCCTTGAGGATCCCGAATGTCAATGGGGGGCAAGTATCGATGGGAGTGGGCCTGTGGATTGTGGGAAACATCTCCCCTGGCCTCTCTCTTCTTCACAGGTGACGCTGGACTGTCCCAGTCATGATGAGATGCCCCGAGTGGACAAGCTGGTAGAGAAGATTGTCCACTGTAGCTGCCAGGCCTGCGGCAAAGAGGCGAGCCACGAGGAAATGAGCTTTTTCACGCACGGCAGAGAGGAGCACCCTGCCTCCCACCCTGGCCGCCATTCCCTCGAGGTCGAGGAACCTCCTGGTCCCACCCACCCTGTGGAGGAGGGGGCTGAGGAGTGATTTCTTCTTTCTTTTTCCTTCCCCTCCCCCCAACCCCCCTCCCTTGGAACTCTGCTTCCCACCTTCCTGTGGGGAAGAGGAGAGGCTGGGCCCCCACCCCCCTCCCCATGGTCAGTGGATGGACTTGGACTACTGCCCGGTTGTCATGGCAATTATTGAGAGTAGGGGGAAGCAGGAATCCATGCTGCACATGTTCATCTATTCTGTATGAGAAACCTGGGGTGGGCGTGGGGGATGGGAATGTTGGGGCTAAGTGGGGTCCTCAGGGTTCAGCTCTTTCTTTGAGGGTTACATTGACTCAGCCCTTTAGTTACCTAGAGCCAGGGCCAGAGAGGTAGGAAGTGAGGGTCCCCGGCTAGGAGCGGGACTGGTGGCATTGTACCCCCTGGTACCAGGGCCTCTGAGGGACCTAAGACAGGTGTATTACCAAGGAATAGATGGATTTAAAAAAATGTGGGCAGCTGGCAGTAGGGAGATTAACTTGCAGTGCTGTGTAGATGTGTGGCATGGTGGGTGGGGTGGGGCGATGGGGTACAGCAATGTGGCATTGACTCTAGAGCTGGGGAAGGTGGAAGCGGAGAGTTTTTCTCCTCTCATTGGAGAATGTTCCTCTTCTCCCCCAGGGGTCCTTTCCCATGATACCATAATTTGCTGGGGGAACATCTGAGCACGTGGGAGGCACCATCGCCGGGTCTTCCTTTTGGCTTTGTTCTAGATACACCATGAAATGGGGGAGAGATACTTTCTCTGCCATCTGAATGGTGAAGATGAGGAGGAGGCTTTGGGGGAACCTTTCAGAAACACTTCTCTGTCTTCTCCGGAGACACCCCAGCACCATCTGTGCCCCAGCCTCTTTGGTCCCAACCCTTTCCAGGCCGTACATTGGAGCCTGGCCTAGCCTAGGGACGGGAGGGATGTTTTTCCCAAGGTTAAATGGGGGCTTTCTCACCTGTCATCTCCTTTTGTGAGATTGACCAGAGCTGCCCCTCGAGAAATGGGGACCCCATCCTCGAAACCTTCCAGGAAGAAAGGCCTAGATCCTACCCCATTTGGAGGAGGAAGGTAGATGGATAACTATTCCAACCTTCATGTAAGTGATCTAGAAATCTTTGAGGGTTATCCTGGGTTGAGTCAGAAGTGTTTGAACAGACACACTTTTGGGGCCCATTGGGGGAGGCACAGTCCCCCCTCTCCCAATTCTACTCCTGCTTCTTAACCAGCTGCACTTTAATCCTGAGGGAGGGGATGGAAGGAATGGAAAACTCAAGAAGGGTTGAAGCTATTTTCTAAGAAAGGGGGTGGGAGTAGACACGATCTGCACCCTGGAAATGCCCCTAGTTCCCCCAAGATCTTCCCAGGACTGCCTTTTTCCAGGGAAATGTTTGCCTCATCCATAAAAGCACCCCCTTCCATCCCCCTCCCCAACCCTCATGACTCATGGCTGGAACTTGTAACCAGTAGCCTGTCTTCCTTCCTTCAAGGTTTTCCTAAATAAATAAGTTCAATGTCCTTTTGTGAGCCATTGGTTGGTCATGTGGACCTGGGCATATGTGTGTTCTGGGGGTGGGTGGGAATGGGCAAGTTGGCAAGCATTTATCAAGCACCTGCTGCATGCAGGACATTGCACTGCATCCTGGGAATACAAAGAAGGGCAAAAATAGCCTCTGCCCTCCCTGAGCTTCTATTCTAAAGACCACATGCAAACAACGACTTACAAACAACATCGAGATGGGACAGATTGAACAGAATGAACCAAGGGAAGGCGCTTCGTTAAGGGGGATCTAGAAATTCTGCTTTTAGAATCAAGGGTAGGGGCAGCTAGGTGGCACAGTGGATAGAACACTGGCCTTGGAGTCAGGAGTACCTGAATTCAAATCTGGCCTCAGACACTTAACACTTACTAGCTGTGTGACCCTGGGCAAGTCACTTAACCCCAATTGCCTCACTGAAAAAAAAAGAAAGGGAAGAATCAAGGGTAGAGGATGAGGGGGCCCCCTGGTGGGACTTGTGGTAGTGCATGGGCCACTGGGATAAGCCTGAAGGGACCCATTTTACTGATAACAAGGATAACCAAAGTAAACAAATAATAGCCGGTCTTTACAGAGCGCTTTGAGGTTTTGTTGTTGTTTAGTCATTTCAGTCAAGTCTGACTCTGTGACCCCATTTGTTTTGTTTTGTTTTATTTGGCAAAGACACTGGATTGGTTCAACATTTCCTCCCCGGCTCATTTTATAGATGAGGAAACTAAGGCAAACAGGGTGAAGTGACTTGCCTAGGGTCACAGAGCTACTAAGTGTCTCTGAGACTGGATTTGAACTCAGGTCCTTGTGCTCTGTGGACTGCTCCACCTAGCTGTCCACTTTGAGTTTTGCCAAATGCTTTGCAAATATTATTTTATTTTTCCCTCATAACAGTTCTGAGAGACAGATGCTGTTATTGTCCTCATTCTACAGAAGAAACTGAGGCAAGCAGAAGGTCAATGACTTGCCTAGGGTAACACAACGAGTAAGTATCTGAGGTTGGATTTGAATTCAGCCCTTCCCGATTCTAGGTTCATCTCTGTATCCACTGCACTACACATATAGGGTCATTGAAAAGTGAAATGAGCTCCCCCATATCACAGAGCTAATTAATGTCTGAGCCATGGTTCCAACTCAGGCCATAGGATCTATATCCTTCTGGAGGTCAACGACAGGACCTCAGAGGCCCAGGAGATTGTGACTTGGCCAAGGACACACAGATTGGATTGGAGCCAGTAGTCTTAGCACTGTACCATGTCCAGTGTCCCTGCTCCAGGGCTGCTTCTACTTTACCACATGACCTTAGGCTGCCCCCTTGCTTTAATACCTGAAGGAGAACCAAACAGAGAAATGGGATTTCAGAGCTGTAGGAATCCTCTAGAGATTTTTCTTCTCCAGTGGATGAGGGGCAATGGTGGTCATCCTTGTTTCTCCTACTTGGGACAGGCTTAGGAACTGTGTTGCTAAACCAATCCTGTGGAAAGACTGATTGGTTGGAAGTCAGACAACTTAGGTTCAACATTTTAAAATCACATACTACTTGTATGGCCTTGGGCAAATACTTTGTCTCGCTAGACCTCAGTTTCTTCATCTATAAAATGAAAAGATTGGACCAGATGACCTCTAAGGTTCCTTCCCATACTGTATGATCTTATGAAGCAGATCTAGCCACCTATTTGTCTTCCATTAATTTTCCTTTTTTTTTTTTTTTTTACCATTCTCTACTCTGATCAGTTTCCTTATCTGTAAAAATGAGCTGAAGGAGGAAATGGTGCCAACCACTCCAACCTCTATGCCAAGAAAACCCCAAATGGGGTCCTAGAGAGTTGGACACCACTGAAAAATGAGGGAACAACAACACTCTAGTAAGGTCTCAAGGAGGAAAGAGCCAGCTGTTCCTGAGATAAAATGGAAACTTGCCGTGACTTTGGGAAAGCCACTCAAACTAAAAGCCTTAGTTTTTCCATCTACAAAATGGGATTTCCCCCTTCCCTTTCCCTGTTAAGCATATGTAGTGAATGACTGCTGTCTTTAAAACCTCTGGTCATACCAGGAAAAAAAACAACAACAAAATTCAACAGTAGTAAAAAAGAATCTATACTTTTGCTCCCAGACTATACAGGAAGAAACATACCTTGCTCCTCTTGGGTGTGGAATGTCATATATACTATAAGAAGGAGTCACTTTGTTAGTTGTATTTCGCTCAAAATTTCCTTTGTTACAAGGAAGAGTTCTGTGTGTGTGTGTGTGTGTGTGTGTGTGTGTGTTTGTGTGTATAAGTAAATTAATATGATGTTAAAATACTCAAATGGATCTGTGATCTCAACACTGTGGATGTCCCCTCCAATGACGAAAATTCCCACTCCCCCATTCCCATGTGTTTATGACCCTTGCTTATGTTCTCTCCTGTTTGCCAAAGAGAGCCCAAACAATAGAGAGGGCAGGGGATCTTAATCTCTTTTTTTTTTTCCCTTTTTTTAGTGAGGCAATTGGGGTTAAGTGACTTGCCCAAGGGCACACAGCTAGTAAGGGTTAAGTGTCTGAGGTCGGATTTGAACTCAGGTACTCCTGACTCCAGGGCCTGTGCTTTATCCACTGTGCCACCTAGCTGCCCTGATCTTAATCTCTTTTAATCAACATTGAGGGATATGGGTGCCATCCCTGCCTGCTCTTAAAAACAAAGGTTTGTTTTTGGTTTTGTTTTTTACTGTGGTCTGGGATAGGGGAAAAGGTCTGAGAATCCAAGGAGTTGTCATTGTCCCTGTTCCCACAAGGTGGCAGCACTGCTTTGGGAGAATCTCAGTCTCAGAAAGGGTCAGGAGGGGCTGAGTGCTTCTATCACACTAGGGGTGGGGGAGCCAGGCAGGTCTCTCTTCCCAGGGAATGCCAATTCAATCACTGTCACAGGTAGGTGGGAGGCTACTGTTTTCTAGGAATATTCTTTATTATTGGGAGACAGCAAAACTGAGTATTCTATCTCTTATGCTTCATGTGATTTAATTCTGCAACTCCTCAGTTACCTCATCAATAAAACCCCTTTTGGGGCAACTAGGTGGCAGAAGTGGAAAAAGCACTAGCCCTGGATTCAGGAATATCTGAGTTCAAATCTGGTCTCAGACACTTGAGACTTACTAGCTGTGTGACCCTGGGCAAGTCACTTAACCCTCATTGCCTCCCCCCCCCCCCAAGAAAAAGAAAACAAACCCTTTTTCAAGAACAGGAAGGAAGTGAGAACAGGAACAGCTGGGACAGCCACATGCAGGGGATGAACTGATTCATTATCCACTAAGTTAATGCTTTTTTAGTATGCTGCCACTGCATGGTCGTGGGGTAGGGGGAGGAATGAAGGCATGCAGGCATTATCCAGTCTCCCAAGTTTCCAAGCCTTTTTAACTTTGAGGGAATGTCATATTGAGGAAAGCCACAGAGACGTTTGGACAGCCATGGCCTCTCCATCCAGAGGTGCATGCTTCTCTAGCCAAACTCAGCAGAAACCTTCAGCCCCTGGAAGCAGAATTTAGAAGTGAGACCCCTTGTTTCTCCCTCCCCCCCCCCCCATTCTGACCACATCCAGAGCATTGTCTGGGAAAGCCCTTTTTTCACCACTTTTCTTCCCATTATTCCCTCCAACTGCTAGAAAGTGGGCAGCCAAGAAAGGACCTAATCACTAGGCAGCAATTCCTATTGCAGTCTGTTGTATCTTGCCTTAATGCCTATCTGTGTTTTATGCTGTTTAATAATGTGATTAACTGGGGCAGCTAGGTGGTGCAGTGGATAAAGCACCGGCCCTGGATTCAGGAGTACCTGAGTTCAAATCCAGCCTCAGACACTTAACCCTTACTAGCTGTGTGACCCTGGGCAAGTCACTTAACCCCAATTGCCTCACCAAAAAAAAAAAAATAATAATGCGATTAAAACATATCTTTAAATGTGATTTTTGGCCAGGCCTTAAGTGTGCAGTTTAGGATTGAGAAGGGAAGATAACTCAAAGGGAGAAGAGATTTCCTCCAATTAATCTGGAGAGTAAGGACAAACCAATTAAAGAAACTGCAATTTTAGTTATAGTCTCAAAAATATTCCAGACCACCTTTTATGAACCCAGAGAGAAAATTAAAAAGGAAACAAGCCTATAAGTGGAGAGGTGAAAGGGGTTGGTACATTGTATCCAGGTACTCCTATTGTGCCTGTCACCTACCCTCTCCTGTCCTGACCTATGACCCCTGCCACACATGGGGAATGCTACCCACCCAAGAGTTTTGAGCAAGAATAAATTGAAAAGGTCTTAGAAACCTCAGGTAAGAAGAGCAAATGCGATTGGGGGGCATTCTAGAGATGTCTCCAGAATTTTTTAGATGTGTCATAGAATATCAGAATTGGAAAGGACTTTTCTCCCCTTCCTATGGAATTGTGGGCCACTAAATTTGGAGTCAGGAGACAAGGGATTAAATCCTAACTCTTGGGCAAGGCATTTTCCTAAGCCTCAATTTCATCATCTACAAAATAAAATTTGCATTAGATGCCCTCCGAGGTAACTTTCAGCTCCAAATCTAAGTTCCTATCTACCTTAATCCACCTTATACTTGAGCATGATTCTCACACCACTTCCAACATTACCAGAAGGTGACCAATCTGAAGACCTCTAGTGATGACACATTACCCAAGTGGGGAAATGGATAGAACACCGAATCTGAAGTCAGGAAGACCTTAGGTCAAATCTAGCCTCAGACACTTATTAACTGTGTGACCCTGGACAAGTAATTTCACCTCTGCCTCAGTTTCTTTATCTGTTAAAATGAGGATAATAATACCTACCTGACAGGGTTGTTGAGAAAAAAAAAATGAGATAACTCATGGAGCTATCTAAATGCTATTTTTATTTATCTATTTAATTTATTATTGTTATTATTATTATTATTATTAACTTGACAAACAGCAACAAACATGAACTTTTTTTTGGAAAAACACAAGGAGACAATTATACAATGAACTTCCCAATCTCTATTATAAAGAGCTTGATCCATTCTCTTTGATAAGCCCTTGGGCAGGTCACTTCGTTGGTCCTCAGTTTACACATCTGTATTCCCTCCCAGCTAATAAGATCCCCAGATGTCCAGGCGGCCCATCCAACTTTTGGGCACCTCTCTTTGTTGGGAAGTTTTTCTTTACCAGGAACCTTACTCTAACTTTCTGCAATTTCCACCTATCGACCCTGGCTCTGCCCCCCGCAGTCAAGCAGAGGCACTGTATCCATGACAATCCTTAGGCTGCTCGAATGAATTTGGACACTTGGAAGGTCTCTTGAGATTCCTTTCTACTCCGACAAGCTACTGCAATAGGAAATGAGGTCCAATATGATGATAAACTCTTGGTCCCGCAGAGGACGCTCCAGGCATCCCTCCCCGGGCTCGGGATCTTCTCTCTTCCCCCGCCTCTGGGGTCCCCCGTGGCGCCGCCTCCACCAGGGGAGGGAGCTTTGACAGCTCTCACAGGGCATCGGCTTTCCTAGCTGTTTCCACTCTGGCCAGCGCTAGTTCTACCGCTCCAGCTCCTTCCCGCACTCGGGTAGGGGGTTGGGGGTGGGGAGAGGCACCTGTGCCTGGCTCCTGCGCTTGCAGTCCTCAGCTATCCAGGATCCAAGCTCTTCTCCTATAGGCCGGGGAGCGAGGAGCAGGGAGCGGGGAGCCGGGAGGCAGCTCCAGGTCCTCCCTCTCCCCCCCCACCATCCACGCCCCTCACCCCCACCCCCGCCCTCGGTGGCAGCAGCGCCTGTTGCAGTGGCCTGGAGCTCAGCCCAGGTAGGGGCCGGCAGCGGAGAGGAACGCGCGCGGGAGGGGACGGGGTAGGATGTGGGACCGAGGCTCGGAAAACCCTCTCCGGCCACTAGGATTGGGGCGCCCAGCCACCGACCAGCTCTAACGGGCTGTGCTCCTGACTCCTCCTCCCTGCAGCCCCACTGCGGGCTGCCCGGCCCCCCTAGCCCAGCAGACCGAGCAGCTGTCTTGGGCTTCTGGTCTCGGTCTCTAGAGATGCCACCTTAGCCCCTGCGCTCCTCAGGCCACACCCCTTCATCCCCCGGGGTGGCATCCCCTGAATGCGGGTGCCGGGCTGAGAGGGTAGGGGCCTCACGGCTTTCTCCAGCCTGGTCCCTCCGGACCTGCGCGCTCCTGCCTCCCCCTTCCGTCCTTTCCTCCCACGTTCCACCTGGGTCTCACCTTCCCGACCCTCGCCCGTCACGGCGTTCCCCCTCCCCCGGCCGCACCGCGCTGAGCGATCCCCTTCGGTGCTGTCGCGGCTCCGCATGCCCCTATGTACTCCTCCCTGGCAAGCTCCCAGCCCGGCTCCTGGTGTCGGCTCTTCTAGTGCCTTTTCTCGGCGCGCCGCGCGCCCCCCCCCCTCAAGTCCATCCCACAGCCCACATTGCACCTCTTTATCACCTTCATCCTTCTCCACCTGGTGCGCTCCCTGTCACTGCCATCTCTTGTCCCTTGTCGCTCCTCATCTGTAAAATGGGCGACCGATCCCGATAGAAAGCCGACTTCGCCAGGAGCAGGCCCCTTGCTCGCTCGGACTCTGGGATGCGCCTTCCTCTCTCTCCCGTCCACGTCGCACCTCATTAGCGCTTCCCTTTGGGTCTACTACCTCTGGGCCTCGAACTGCCCTAGGCCCTCAGAGTCCTCCCGTTACGCGCTGTGTCCCCCCCCCCCCGCCGCAGCCCGCGTTACGGCTGCCATCTCTTCCTCGCCCTCTTTTCTGCCCGCGGGAGCCCCCGACATCGCCACCTTCTACCCTGTTTGCCCTCTCGTCCCTTCTGCTCCTACCGCCCTCACCCCGACTCGGTGCCTTCGTCCGGCCAGGGCCAGTCATCGCTGCCGCCCCCACCCATGGCCCTGCACTTGGGTCTGGCCAACAGCAGCAGCCCGAGCTGGGGGACTCCCGAGGGCAGCGGATGGGTGGCCGCCGTCCTGTGTGTCATCATCGCCTTGACCGCTGCGGGCAACTCGCTGCTCATTCTGCTCATTTGCACACAACCGGCTCTGCGCAGCACTTCCAACTACTTCCTCGTGTCGCTTTTCACGTCGGACCTGCTGGTGGGGCTGGTGGTCATGCCGCCCGCCATGCTCAACGAGTTGTACGGCCGCTGGATGCTGGCACGCAGCCTCTGCTTGCTCTGGGTGGCCTTCGACGTCATGTGCTGCAGCGCCTCTATCCTTAACCTGTGTCTCATCAGCCTGGACCGCTACCTGCTCATCCTGTCTCCTCTACGGTACAAGGGACGCATGACCCCGTGCCGGGCCCTGGCCCTCATCCTGGCCGCCTGGAGCCTGGCCGCCCTGGCTTCCTTCCTGCCCACGCACATGGGCTGGCACCAGCAGGGCCGCCTGACGCCTCACAACGCCACTGCCGAGGCCTCCTGGGCTGACCTGGCCCCTGGGGGGCAGTGCCGCCTGCTGGCCAGCCTGCCCTTCGTTCTGGTGGCTTCAGGGCTCACCTTCTTCCTACCTTCTGTGGCCATCTCCTTCACTTACTGTCGGATCCTGGTGACAGCCCGCAAGCAGGCAGTGCAAGTGGCCTCCCTTGCCACCAACATGGAGGCCCTGCAGGTAACTGAGAATGCTGGGTAATGGGCCGTCCTCCCCCACCTTCATTCTTTCCTCTCCATCTCTCGAAGTCACGGGTCCGGAGAATCATAAAATCTTAGGGGCTCTGTGTATGTCTCTTTATTTACAGATCCAGTGTTGCAATTGGAAGAGACCTTAAAAATAACACCTCGAATTTATTACAATGCTTTAAGATTTGCAAAGGTGCTTTCTCTATGACCCTGTGAAGCCAACAGTCAGTCCAGGTGTTACCATCTTTATCTCACAAATGAGGAAACCCTTCATTTTACAGATGAAGCCTCTGAGAGGTGAAGGCAGTACTCAGGATTTTTAACTCAGGGCAGAATCAATCATACTTTCCATTAGAGATTAGACTACACAGCCTTTCAAGGGGAGGATTTCACATAGACTCCTTTCCAAGCCAGAAGGGTGTCTGTTCTAAATTCCTCCATTGTGCTTAATTTCTTTCTTCCCCTGCTTTGTTTTGTTCTTTTTTTTTTTCAGGGCAATGAGAGTTAAGTGACTTGCTCAGGGTCACACAGCTAGTAGGTGTCAAATGGCTGAGGTCAGATTTGAACTCAGGTCCTCCAGAATCCAGGGCTGGTGTTTTATCCACTGCACCACCCAGCTGCCCCTATTGTGCTTAATTTCAAAGAAATTTTAGAGACCCAGTTACAATCTCTGTTTCTTAGGCCACAAGCTTCTGCTCTCTAATTACTTTTGCTGGCATTGGTGGTGCGAGTAGAATCAGCGTCTGGGTTAGCTATACTCAAACATAGTCTCCTGATTATCCATCAAAGCGTTAAATTGTCTTTCTTTTTAGGTGGGAGGATCAGTCTTACTAAGGTCAGATTCCTGAATTCTAGAAAGGGAGGGGTTTAAAGGGTTGTTGAGTATGTGGATAGAATCCTGAGTTTTTACTGTCTCAGTTTCCTCATCTGTAAAAGAGACACTACTTGCACTGCCTATGCCATAGGGTTTTGGGGGAAAATATTTTGATTTTCCTTTTTTTTCCCTCAGGGCATTGGGGGTTAAGTGACTTGCCCAGGGTCACACAGATAGTAAGTGTCTGAGTCTGGGTTTGAACTGAGGTCCTCCTGAATCCAAGGCTGGGGCCTTATCCACTGTGCCACCTAACTGCCCTGGGAAAATATTTTGTAAACTGAAAAACACAATAGAAATATGAAATTGCACCCTTGCTTCAAACTCCAAGGTAGGCTCCATCCTCCATACCAGAGGTGTCGAATCCAGCCAGAAGGCTGTATGTGGACCACAGTGCCTATGAATGGGTCCAAACCAGATTAAAATGGAATTGGGAAACATCTAGCAAAGTAAATAAAAATACCATCCAACGAAGATGCTGTGGTTTTCTAGGTCAATATGTGGGCTGCAGTGATCCTTGTGTATGGTTTAGGGGCTAATTGTCTTTTTTTTTTTTTTTTTAGTGAGGCAATTGGGGTTAAGTGACTTGCCCAGGGTCACACAGCTAGTAAGTGTCAAGTGTCTGAGGCCAGATTTGAACTCAGGTCCTCCTGAATCCAGGGCCAGTGCTCTATCCACTTCACCACCTAGCTGCCCCACTAATTGTCTTTTAATGTCACTGCACTACACCCCACTGCCTCAGCAGGCATTTAATAAATACTTGTTGAACTGAATTGATTTGTAATGAGATTATGAGCAGCAGAAAGACCCATCTAGATTTCCTATGGCAAAATGGATGGTGTGCTCTTTAAGCTAGACTTAGGAAGACTGATGTGGGTTGGAATACCATCAATGACACTTATTAGTTCCATGGCCCTTGGTGAGTCACAATCTGTGAGTCTCAGTTTCCTTATCTGTCAGTGAAGGAGAGTAACATTTGTGGTACCTCCCTAATAGGAATCTTACCAAGCTGTCCTGGTGGTTCATTTTAACTGGAGATAACTTGTACTGGAAGGGGGGAGTACATAAGGGAATTTGTCTCTGTTACAATCCATTTTTTTTTTGGTGAGGCAATTGGGGTTAAGTGACTTGCCCAGGGTCACACAGCTAGTAAGTGTCAAGTGTCTGAGGCCGGATTTGAACTCAGGTACTCCTGACTCCAGGACTGGTGCTCTATCCACTGCACCACCTAGCTGCCTCCTACTACAATCCATTTCACCTTAAGGAAGAATATTTTGGACTGTGAGGCACCAACTTTCTTCTGAGACAGGGTCCTTGGATTGAACTGGACCTGATGGGATTGGATTGGCCTGGATTGGATTGGACAGAATAGCATTGGTTTGGATTAGACTGGACTGAAATAGACTGGATTGGGTTAGATTGGACAGGGTAGGATAGGATAGGATACTATTGGCTTAGATAGGACTGGTTTGGCCTGGACTCAATTGAATTTATAGAATGGCTGGATGTTAGGAATAATGCAGAGGAGACTCTTGGTCAGGTATATGTTTTCACTAAAGTTGCTGCCAACTTTGAGATTGTGGATCTTTGGGGGGGGGTTCCTCTGGCCCTATCAGGGAGTGAAGACACGTTCTTTCCAGCTCTGACATTCTGTGTTCTAAGCTCCCTCCTAGATCTTGTAACGATTGCAGTGATGCTACCTGCTGGAGAGTTACTGTAGGAAAGCTCCGCCATGAGGAGAAGGCATCTGAGGGCAAGGCATGTGGTCAGTTCCTTGGTGTCAGGAAGTGACATTTGCTCATGGGTACTGTCTAGCAAAGCTGCCAGCCAATCAACTTGAGGAGCCTCCCATTTCTGGGAGGAGGACACGAAGTAGAAAGCAGATGCTGGCAGATGAGGTCTTCCTCTTTTGGGTTCGAGACATCAGCTTGGTGGCAGGACTTCACATGGGAGGTTAGGAAGGCTAGGATTTCCATGCTATAAGAAATCTGTTCTCAATCTTTCTCTCTCTTTACTATCTTATATCTTTTAATAAACCCTTAAAAGCCTAAACTCTTGGTGAATTTATCAGAGATTTTAGCCAGTTTCCCCCCAAAACTGGGGGGCGGACAGATTAGAATCCACATTTAGATTTTCTTTTTTATTCTTTTTTCTTTTTTTTTTGTGGGGCAATTGGGGTTAAGTGACTTGCCCGAGGTCACACAGCCAGTGAGTGTCAAGTGTCTGAGGCCGGATTTGAACTCAGGTCCTCCTGAATCTAGGGCCAGTGCTTTATCCACTGTGCCACCTAGCTGCCCCCAAAGAGCTGTCCTTCCAGCTTTATTTTTTTTTGTAGGGCAATGAGGGTTAAGTGACTTGCCCAGGGTCACACAGCTAGTTAAGTGTCAAGTATCTGAGGCCGGATTTGAACTCAGGGAGTCCTGAATCCACGGCCGGTGCTTTATCCACTGCGCCACCTAGCCACCACCACATTTAGATTTTTAAACAATACAATCTGACATTCTAGGTTCTAAAGGCCCTCCTAGCTCTAACATTGTATGTTGTAAGCTCCCTCCCAGTACTGACATTCTAGGTTCTAAAGGCCCATTTCGCTCTGATATTCTGTGTTCTAAGGGCCCTCCCAGCTCTAATATTCTTTGTTTTTAACCTCTCTGGTGCTTCACTGTCTTCATCTATAAAATGTGGGTCTAGATCTATGATCATTTGTTCTAGGATTCCCAGCAGCTGTAGGTGTATAAAATTGTGCAGAGGAAATTTCAGTACCACGGACAGAACCCTTCTCTCTGGAAGGCTCCTAGGGCTATGGTGGTCCTAGGGGTAGAGGGAGAGAAAAACAAAAAGGGTAGGAAGACCATTTTGGGAAGTAGTGCCAAGGACTCCTGGAAGTTGATGGATCGGGACATGATAATTAGCTATGGAGTCAAATGGGAAGAGTTTGAATCCTAGGCTCGGCTTCTTGTTATTTCTTGGGTAAGTCACCTAATTTGAGGAGCCTCAGTTTCTTCATGTGTAAATGAGGAAATTGAAACAGATTATACCCAAAAAGTCTCTCAATTCTGACAGTCTATGTTCTAAAGAACATTCCAATTCTGTCTTTACTTAGTATAAGGTCGTTTCTAGCTCTGACATTCTATATTATATGATTCTGTATCATATTAAGTGTTGAGGCACCTGTGGGGCCCTGGGATGAGAAGGGGTCTAATGGCTTCTCTTCTACTGTCCGCACACAGAACCACGTCTTCTCCCAGCTTCTAGAAGAGGCCTGGGCACATATGCCCCTTCGCATGTTCTCCCAGTTGTCTGTGGCCTCTTCCTGATGCTCTCATTTCTGATTGATTGGATTGGACTGGCTTGACCTGGACTGGATTGGACTAGACTGGACAGGATAGGATAGCTTTGAATTGGACTGGACTGGACTGGGCTGTACAAGATAGAATTGCACTGGATTCATGGAAAGGCTCTGAGTCAGGAATAATGCAGAGAAGACCCTCTTCCCCTCTGTGGCTCAGATTGCTGGGAAGCTTGGTAAGACACCAAAACCTAGGGACCTTCCTGCTCAGCTGGCCTGGAATTCTTTCCCAGCATACACATTGCCCATAAACATACATAATGCAACATACAAGTTGGAAGTAATTTACAGAGCAATAGCTCATCCTTATAGATTATACTCATACTTATACAAAGTCCCCTACAAGACTGTTTTGATACAGAGCCAAGACTTGGGTTTGAGTCCTGCCTCTGATAAAGAGTAGTTCTGTGATTCTGGGAAAGATGACTTCAATGTTCTTAAGTACGTGATGAAGGAATTAAAATGGATGCTTTTTTTGTGTGGGGGGCAATGGGGGTTAAGTGACTTGTCCAGGGTCACACAGCTAGTAAGTGTCAAGTGTCTGAGGCCGGATTTGAACTCAGGTCCTCCTGAATCTAGGGCCAGTGCTTTATCCACTGCACCACCTAGCCACCCAAAATGGATGCTTTTTAAGGTCCAGTCTCTGCTCTGGAGTACACTTCTGTTTTCTCTTCGGTACAATGAAAGAGTTGGCATATTGGGTTCACTTTTGGGCACCACAAATTTAGAAGGATATTAATAAACTAGAAAGTGTCTTTGTCATACAAGCATTAGTTGGAGGAACTGGGGCTGATTTGCTTGGAGAAGGCTGTAGGGGGGGGGGAAGGGGTATTGTGATATCTAGCTTCAAATTTTTTTTTAAAAAGCTTGTGTAAAAGGGATTATGTGTTCTGCCTGACCTCAGAATAAGAAAGAATGGGAAGAAATGTCAGCAAAACAGAATTAATTCTATGTAAGGAAATCTTCAAAATGATTTAGAGTATCTAAAAGTAGAATGGGGCATCTAGATGGTGCAGTGGAGTGGGAATCAGGAAGCCTCCATGAGTTCGAATCTGGCTTCAGACACTGACTAGCTGTGTGACCCTGGGCAAGTCACTTAACCCTGTTTGCCTCAATTTCCTCATCTGTAAAATGTAATAGAGAGGGAAATGGCAAATCACTCCAATATTTTTGCTGAGAAAACCCCAGATGGAGTCACAGAAGAGCCAGATATGATTGAAGAGACAACAACAAACAAAAGTATAATGGATTGTCTTGGGAGGTAGTGTGTTTCCTCTCACTAGAGGTCTTCAAGGGAAGTATCAGAGACTAATTGTTGGGCAAAGGCATGTAGTTGGACTAGAGGGAAAGGGAAAAGAGAGGAATAAAGCATTTATTAAGTGCCTACTATGTGTTAGGCACTGTGCTAAGCAGAGATCAGTATATTATCCCATTTGATCTTCAAACCAACTCTGGGAGGAAGGTCCTATTATTTATATTGATTTTACAGGTAAGGAAACTGAGACGGACAAGTTAAGTGACTTGTCTAGGTCAAACAGCTAATAAGTGCTCAAGGTCAAATTTGAACTCAGGTCTTCGTGACTCCAGGCCCAGTGCTATCCACTGTGCTGCATGAATGAATGTAAGAGAAAAATTGGAACTATATCCCCGTTTTGTGTTTCCTAGGGACACATCTCAAGCACACCGATAAATCCCATGACAGCAAATACAATGAAAGTTTTTATAGATCAGAAAGATTTCCAAGCTTCTTATTTCAGAGCCATAATCTTTAGTGAAATAAGGTTTGACCCAAATGAATTGAAGGATACTTTGGAGGGGCCTTGACTCGTGCTTCAGACATGAAAATGAAGCTTTCATTTGTTGTCTATGTGGTCTGAATTCAACTTGTGTTTCTGCCCTCAGTGGTAGGGCTGAGATGCACCAAGCCATCCGCAGCTACAATGTTCTGCTCATGAGCAAGATCATTTCTGGGATTACTGGTTGGAGTCAAGGTTAGTCTGCAGAGGAGGTTAGGAGTTAGTCTGGAGTCAGGCTTGGAGAAGTCATCCTGGGGATGGTGAAGGGTCAGCCTGTGGCTACCGTGCCCCACCCCCACGATCCTCAAAGACGTGTCTCTCGCAGGTGCCAAGGACTTCAAATCTAACAGCATCAGCCTCAAGTGAGAACAGACGGTTCGCTGCCAAGCACAGCAGAAAGGCCCTGAAGGCCAGCTTGACCCTGGGCATTCTTCTGGGCATGTTCTTTGTGGCATGGCTACCCTTCTTTGTAGCCAATGTGATCCAGGTAAGGCTTGAGCATTCCCCAGGGTAGGGTTTGGGGAGGAAAATGCCATGGCTGTTTAGAACTTCAGACATGAAACAAACCCCTTGGGCTTCCTTCCTGGACAAAAATCCTGAATATTGGAGAGGGTGGGTGGGTGGAGGGGCAATGTACGAACAGACCTGGGTTCCCTGCTGAGCAAATGTCCAGAAAAGACATTGTAGGTGCACAAGTTCAAGTCAGACACCAGCTATAACTTCCCAAGAGGAAGTACTTTGCCCTGGTCAGACCACATCTGGAGTCTGATGCTCACTTCTGGGCCCAGGAAGCTATAGCATGTCGGGAGGAGGCTGTCCAGGTTGGTGAAGGTTCTGGGGAACGTGCTAGATGAGGACGGGTTGAAGGGACAGGCAGAATATGAGAGCTGGGGAGGAGAGGGGCGTGACCACTGCTTCTAAGAATTCGAAGAACTGCCCTGTGGAAGAAGGATTAGGTGGAAGTTACAGAGGCAGAGGTAGGCTCAGGGTGAGGAAAACCTTCCCAGCAACTGGAGCTGTCCAAGAGCCCAATGCGATGTCTTGGGGAGGTGGTGACCTCTTCTCTTCAATGGGGTGTTTCCAGTGAAAGATGGATGCCCACTTATTAGAGATGTTAGAGAAATTTCTGGACCAGCTGCTCTCTGATCTAGCTCTGACATGCTTTGACTCTAGGGGACATTCTCTAACCTTAAAGAACCAGGAGAGAAAATTAAGGGACTCTCTTTCTACCAGGCCTTCAGTTAATGAGAGTCCTCTAGGGCTCAGGGGAAAGAGAGGCCTTCCTGTAAGTAGGGGGATGACCTCAGGCTCACTGTGGGGTAGTGGGGCCTAAAGTTAGCCTTGTTGATGACTGACTTCGTGAACCATTCTCAGTGGGAATTTGGTAGCTGGATTGAGCGTGATGAGCTTTCTCCAAACTCCAATTTGTTACCTGTCACTAGGTGGTCACTCTGGGGCGAATGAGCTGAGCTTTTGTGTATAGGGTTATTCCTAAACTCTAATAGCCACTTGTCCTTGGTGTTTAGTTTTTTTTTTTATTCCTGCTACTCTTCCATTGTCAAACTCAGCTGTTTGATCATTCGCCTGGCCTTTTCTGGGGAGGCGTTATCCCTGGACCCAGATTCTGGAGCCATGCAACAGGGAATGAGGAGAAGAAATGCATCTGATAGTCCTGTCAAAGGAAGAGGCCTGGCCATGTGCTGGAAAGAATGACAGATTTGTAGTCAAAATATCTAGCTTTATTAGATTCATATAGTGTTAGATCTGTGAGGGACCTTGGAATATGGAAGGTCTGAGCTGGAAGAGACCTTAGAACATAGCATGTTGGAGCTGGGAGGGGCCTTAGAACATAGTATGTAAGAGTTGGGAGGAATCTTAGAACAGAGAATGTCAGAATTGGGAGGGGCCTTAGAACATAGGATGTAAGAGTTGGGAGGAATCTTAGAACAGAGAATGTCAGACCTAGGAGAGGTCTTAGAACACAGAAGGTCAGAGCTGGAAGGGGCCTTAGAACATAGGATGTAAGAGTTGGGAGAGTCCTTAGAACAGAGAATGTCAGATCTAGGAGAGGTACTAGAATCCAGAATATCAGAGCCAGGAAGAGCCGTAGAACATAGCTGGGAGGGATTTTACAATGTCCCAGGTGACAGGTCCCTTAGCATCTGGTCCAAGCCCTTTCATTTGGTAGATCGGGAAATCGGATGCTTGCTGATGGGCCGATGACACTTTGTCTTAGAGCTTCAGTTTCCTTATCTGTAGAATGAACATAACTGGGGCAGGGCTCCCTAGAGGATCTCTTGAGACAATGTAAGTCCAGTGTTTTGCAGAGTACAATTGGCTGCTGCGGTTGGTCAGTCACTCACCCAAGGCCGTGTGTGTGCCTTGTCCCCTTGTCCCCTGCAGACCGTGTGTGACTGCATTCCCCAAGTCTTCTTCGATGTCCTCACCTGGCTAGGCTACTGCAACAGCACCATGAACCCTATCATCTACCCGCTCTTTATGAGGGATTTCAAGAGGGCCATGGCCAAGTTTGTGCCCTGTGCCCGCTGGGCCTGGGATCGAAGGACCAGCCTCATCTCGCTCTCCTGGCGCAATTCCCACAGCGGGGCCCCCCAGTTCATCCCCCCGGTGGGCTTCTCCTTGCAGCACAGGATGACCCTCCCTGGAGAGGTAGACTCGGGCACCTCGACCCTGCAGGTCACTGATCAGCCCCGGGAGACCCTGCCTGGCCACTCCCCACCCACAGGCACTGATGCCGTCAGCCTCTTTGATACGGACCCTGTGGAACCTGAGCTGAAGCTGTATCCCCTCAATGCCCCCATGGACTGAACCCCCAAGTCGACACCCACTGGGCCTTGCTCTAAGGGGGGACCTGGCCTGGGGGCTGAGTTGGTCAGGGAAGCAAGATCCCCCATTCACCAGCCCTTGCCCACAGCAAGGAGGCTGCTGCCTCCTCCCATCTCATTTGCGTGCTTTTCCCAGTGGTGGAGAAACAGCTCACGGAGGCAGCCTGCTCTGCCCCAGACGTGTCTGTGAGGGGCCTCGCCAGAGAACAGGTTTTCTCCGGGTGAAGTTGTTGAGTATAATCTGTGCTGGAGGGTGGTATGGATCGGGAAGTGGGGGTGGGACCTCAGGGAACCTTGGGGCTGAGGAGGAGCCACTAGTGTCTGTCCTCTGAGGCCGTGTGCCCAAGTGGTAAGGGCAGACAAGCCCTGTCCCTGGGAGCTCTTAGTCTTGGGGGGGGGAGGAAGAGACTTAACTCGGGATGGGAGAGGGGAACCAGTCGTTCCTGACCCAGTTGGACGGGGGAGTCCCCAGTCTAGGAGGAGACAACACAAAGCAGAGCAAGGCTGGCACCTCAATGTTCTCCACCTCTGTACTTGGTTCAGGAGCAATGAGGCCCCAACAGAGGGGATCTGGCTACTGGAAGCCAAGGGGGAGGTGCTTAGGCTGCTGAGTTCCACAGCAAGGAGACCAAGGTCAGTTCTGAAGGGCCAGCAGAGTTTTGGGTGCTATATATGTGTGCGCATGTATGCGCATGTGTGCTTGAGATCAGTGGGCTTCATCTGGATCAAGTATTAATGAGGGAAGAGTTTTTGGAAGTGGGTCTTCAGCATACTTGGCAAGGAGAGGACAGCATGGGGTGTTGTCTAGAGTACAAGACCAGGAGTCAGAAGACCTGGGTTCAGATCCTGGTTCCTGCTACTTCTTCACTGCATGAAGACACTTTTCTCTGAGCCTCAGTTGTTTCATCTGTAAAATGGCTATAATCATTACTGGCTCTCCCTACCTCACAGGCCTGTGTTGTGTGGACTGTGCTTTGCCAACTACAAAGAGCCGGATAAGGTGAGCCAACATTGCTACTGTACCATTTCTTGTAGGTGTGAGGTCAGGCTGGAGGTTGGGGTGGACTGGGTGTGGGCTTGTATGAAAGTGAGGAACAGGGAGGAAAAGGCAACAAGGGCCTATAGGGGAAGCCCTGGCCTCGCCCTGTAGTAAGCCCTGCTATGTTGCTCATTATTTGTGCCGCTTAGGACAAGTTAGCAGAACCCGAGGGATCTCACATCTGTGAAAAGCAGGCCCACTGTCATGTAGTCTTCTGTGTTCTAAATTCCCTTCCAGCTCCAACATCCTATGTTCGAAAGTCTCTCCTAGCCCTCACATTCTGTGCTTTAAACTGCCTCCTAGTTCTGACATTCCATGTTCTAAGGCTCCTTCAAGTTCTCACATTCTGTGTCTTAAAATGCTTCCCACCTCTGACATCTAAGGTTCTAAGCTCCCTTCTACCTCTGACATTCTTTGCTCTAAGCCCCCTCTCAGCTCTGAAATTCTATGTTCTAAGTTCTCACCCTGTTCTGATATTCAATGTTCTTAGGGCCCTTCCAGCTCTGACATTCTATGCTCTAAGCCCCATCTCAGCTCTGAAGTTCTGTGTTCTAAGTTCTCACCCAGTTCTGATAGTCTATGTTCTTAGGGACCCTTCCAATCTGACATTCTATGCTCTAAGCCCCCTCTCAGCTCTGAAGTTCTGTGTTCTAAGTTCTCACCCAGTTTTGATATTCTATGTTTTAAGTCCCTTTTCTCAGTTCTGAAATTATATATTCTAAGTTCTTACCCAACTCTGACATTCTGTGTTCTAAGGGCCCTCCCAGCTCTGACATCCTATGCTCTAAACCCCATCTCAGCTCTAAAGTTCTGTGTTCTATGTTTCCACCCAGTTCTGATACCCTGTGTTCTAAAGCCTCTCCCAGCTCTGACATTTGGTTCAAAGCATCCTCCCATGTCTGATATCCTATGCTCTAAGGCACCATCAGTCATAAGTACCAATAACCTGTGGAGGTAGATAATTAAAGTTCACAGACCAGGGGACAGCTAGATGGCATAGTGGATAAAGCACTGGCCCTGGATTCAGGAGGACCTGAGTTCAAATCTGGCCTCAGACACTTGACATTTACTAGCTGTGTGACCCTGGGCAAGTCACTTAACCCTCATTGCCCCACCCCACCCCCCAAAAAAGTTCACAGAACATCTTCAACTTTTCAGCCATTTGGTTTAATATCTTTTCCATCTGCCTTCTAACCACAGCTGCTCCTAAGAAAGATGGACTCATCTGCATCCCATCTCCTTCCACCTTTCTCACTTATTCTTTAGACACTAATTGCTACTTGACCTTCTGGGACTCAGTTTCTCCTCTGGTACAGTTCATAGAGGCGTCCCTGCCCTTCCTCTCTTCTGCCCTCCCAGGGATGTCAAGAGGTACAAGGTAGATTCTGAATGCCCTTGAAGAGTGAAAAATGACCTGCTTCAGGTAATCCACATCTGGTATCACTCATCTCCAGGTACCAGGTTGAGAACTCCACGTATACAGACAGTAGGAGTCTCAGAATCTCTATAGCAATCCACTTTCCCAACAACAGGAAGAGCACACTTATAATTGCCCTTTCCCTGTCTAGATGTTCCTTGGTCCCTAAGTGCCACCATGTACAAGTACCAGCCAGAGACAGTGGAGATGAAACAAGAGAAGCAGACAAGGCTCAACAGAGGTACAGTACTCGCCTCTCTCCACACCCACCCTGACCCCAGGATCATCTTCTTTCTCAGCTGGACTCACCATCTGATATTGGCAAGAGAAATGTCTTATTGGCTTAACAGTCTTGAAAATTTCTGATTAGTCGATCCATAAAAAGCCCTCTGAACCCAAACCTCTGACACTCTCATTTCTTTGAGTCCCTCACCCTCCAGTTTCCTGAGTACTTTTGCTTTTCCAGGGTCAAAGATCTTCAAAACTCACTCTAGCTCAAGAAGACCCAACACCTAGGAGCAAATGCCACCCCCTTACCTGGCTCTGCCAGGGGGCAAATGGTGGGGGGGGGAGGGAGAGTTTCAGGGAAGAGTGCTGGGATGGCTGCATCTCCCATTTCCCCCAGCTCAGTGGTGCTCAGGACTACCAACCTCATT
This sequence comes from Dromiciops gliroides, assembly GCF_019393635.1. Classification (NCBI taxonomy): domain Eukaryota; kingdom Metazoa; phylum Chordata; class Mammalia; order Microbiotheria; family Microbiotheriidae; genus Dromiciops; species Dromiciops gliroides. Next base: position 614,534,454 of record NC_057863.1, on the reverse strand, counting down.
ATTGTTGGCACAGTCTGGGCAGCCCAGTGGGTTTGGGCCTAGGATGTGGCTGCAGATGGTGGAGCGGTCTACACTGCAGGCCTCATCTAGGTTCTGAGACTGGCAGGGTTCGGGATCAGGGGAGACCCCGGGATGATCCGTGGGGTCCTGGGCCTGGCAGCTGGGCTGGATGGTCTCCTTGGGGTCTGTGGCTACATTCTCTTTCGGAGGTTCTGAGGCTGATGGCTGTAACTCCTCTCTTCCCTGGAGGCTGGGAGCGATGGTAAAAATCTTGTCTCCTGAACTGTCTTCTCTGGTGCGAATGCCTACGGCCTTCAGAATGGTGTCCATTTTCTTCATGTAGTCTAGGTGGCCACTGACCTGCAAAGAGCACAATGAGCAGCACGGGATAGCATAAAAAACTCTGGGCTTGGGGTTAGGAAAGTTCCAGGTTCCAATCCTGCCTCTAGTCCTTAATACCTACGTTACCATGGCACATCTCTTTACTTGTTGTCTGAGCCTCAGTTTCCTTAGCTGTAAAACATAGATAACAACACTATCCCTGCCTACCTCATATGGTTATGATGAGAATTTAGTAAGAGGAATAATATAGTGGATAGATAACTGAACTGGAAATCAGGAAGAGCTGGATTCGAAATCTGCTCTTTGTATGGACTAGCTAGGAGACCCTGGGTAAGTCATTTAATTTTTCTGAGCCTTAGACTTCTCTTCTGTGAAGTGGGGATAAAAATAACATCTACCTCATACAGTTTGTTGTGAGGATCAAATGAGGGAATATAAGCGACATGCTATTCCAACCCTGAAAAGACCGTATGGCATGAGAGAGAGAGAGAGAGACAGAGAGAGAGAGAGACAGAGAGAGAGAGAGAGAGACAGACAGACAGACAGACAGAGAGACAGAGAGGGGTCTCCCTGAGTTCTGCTGTCTGACAAGCCAGCTGTATGACCCTGGGGAAGTCTGTTAACCTCTCTGTGTCCCAAACAAAGCTCTGAGACTATAACTTTTAAAAATTAACGTTTCCCCCAACAAGCATTTATTTTCTCTTCCCCCCACTGGAAAAAGAAAATAGAAACCCCCCTGGAATAGATACATACAGTCAAGCAAACCAAGTTTCCCGCCATGACAAGTCCTAACCCGCGTGTCCCATTTTGCCCCCGTCTGTCCCTCTCTACCACAGGAGGTGGGGAGAATTCACTGGTCCTTTGGAATCATGGTATGTCATCATTGATCAGGGTTTCTTAGGCTTACAAAGGAAGCGCCGAGTCTTCATTGGGTAAGAAGAGACTCCTCATTGGGAATTCCCGGGTTAGACCATTAAATTCACAATCGTAAGTCCAGTCCAAAAAAGCCTCATTATTATGATTTGAATGTATGTAAAGCACTGTATAAATCTCAAGGTACTATGTAAAATTTAGCTATTCTTATAATAATATTAGGTGAGCTGATCCAGCCCCACTCATGGGGACTCAGGACCCCTCCTCTCTCCCAACCACCAAATCCTTTTCCCTGTTCTGAGGGTTATAAAAAGAGCCCTGGGCTTGGGGTCGGCAGGGATTGGGTTTGAAACCTGCCTCTGACATTACCTGTGTGATCCTGGGTCAGGGTCTTAACCTCTCTCTAGCATCAGTTTGCTCATTTGTCAAATGGGCACAATTAGAGCACTTACCTCACAGGGTTGTTGTGAGGGATTAAATAAAATAATCTCTGTAAAGCACCTTGCAAACCTTAAAGTATTAAAATAAATGTGTCAACTGGTTGTTGTTGTTGTTTGTCATGTATTAAAAAGTTTGAGAGATAGAATTTCTGGGTGGTCATTTTATCAATTATTCTGGTGGACATAACTAATAAAAGGGGCCAGTGACACTCTCGAATGCCAACAACCCAGCGTGGAACCCACTTGATGCTTATATGCCCTTGGAAGAGTGGGTGTTATTGAATGGCAATCAACTCTAATTGGTTAACCATTCATGAGAAGAATGACTATTATAATGAGAGGTGGGCTTATTCTAATGAGGAGCAGGGGGACATGACTCTAATCACTGGTCTTGGTCAAAGAGACTTCTCTTTTATCCAGACTACCCCCACCTAGGGCAATCTAGACAAAAGGGGGTCTACCTTCTCAGACCTGGCTGATGAAAATACAATGAGCCAATTTTCACCTGACTACAATCTCTTTGTAAGGTCTTTCTAGTTGGGTGGGGCAACAACTCCACCTAGATAAGATGGTCTCTGGAGATATGAGTAAACAGAAGAAAAATGCCAAACACTTTAAAGAAATATATAAGCTGAGAGGCACCCACAGGGTAAACAGAGGAAGAGAATAATTAATTACACAACAAATCCCAAGAGAGCCTCAGAAGAGAAAAAAAAAGACTTGGCCACAAGGACTACCTGGAGGAAACGAAATGAGAGCTATGAAATATAATATTAAAGGAAAGGATAGTTAGGGAAGAAGTGGTGGCAAGAAGAATTAATAGTTTATTACAGATGGTTGTAAATCGTACCCTCAAATTGAACTTTCTTAAAATTAGAACAGGTCAAAGAGATAGCAACAACCCCATGAAACAAAAAGCTTTCAAAGCTTGTATTATTAGTCTGATCAGCCCCAGTTGGATACACTGTATCTTTTTTTTTTTTTTTTTGGTGAGGCAATTGGGGTTAAGTGACTTGCCCAGGGTCACACAGCTAGTAAGTGTCAAATGTCTGAGGCCGAATTTGAACTCAGGTCCTCCTGACTCCAGGGCCGGTGCTCTATCCACTGCGCCACCCAGCTGCCCCTGGACACACTGTGTCTTGACCCCAATGTGGTGATTCCATTTTGGTCCTCTTTGAGTATGAAGGACAAAAGTAACCCCCAGTTTGGCTATAAGACAAAGGAAACATCACACAAGATTTGAAATTCAGGGTAGGATATCTGTCAGTGCCTGTATGTAACTTATAACACTTCCATTAGTCATTGTCGTAGTCATCGTCTTCATCTTCTCCTTTCCAGCAGACCATTAAGCAGCTGGATAAAATGACTGCCTTTTGTAATGATCACTATCAGCATGCTGCAGCATCATTATTCTGACATCATGGTTTAGTGGAAATATATATATAGGCAATGGGGGTTAAATGACTTACCCAGGGTCACACAGCTAGTAAGTGTCAAGTGTCTGAGGCCAGATTTGAATCCAGGTCCTCCTGAATCCAGGACAGGTGCTTTATCCACTGCGCCACCTAGCTGCCCCCATTTAGTGGAAATATTATTGCACTTGGTATAAGGAGAGATCCGAGTTTGAATCCTAGCTCAAACACTTAACTGGATTTTCTTCCCTATGTTTGTCATCCTGGGTCTATCACTTTAGGTCTCTGAGTCTCTGTCTTCATCTGTAAAACAGGAATAATTTCCTAACTCACTGGGACTTCAGAAGCCTTTAGAGCCCTGTAGAAATGGGCTCTATTATGAGTATGTCACAAAGAAGACAAGGGTTCTTGCCCAATGCCACGTGTTCCTGGTGCATTTTGAAACTTCATTAGGTCTGATTGAGCTCTTTCAGTCCCACAGGACAAGGCTTAGAAGCCCACTGCTGCAGGGGAATCTGAGTCACCCCCTTTTGAAGAGTGGGGCTCTGGGAGATTCTGTTTGTCGCTTGCCAAACAGAGAGAGACTTTTCTTTCTCCAGCTGGGTGAGACCCCCCCCCCCCCCGCCCCCAATCTGTTCCTTCTTCATCACACCGCCAGCTCCTGAGGGGGCTGGGCGGCTGATGTCTGTGGAACCTTTGGAAATTGCCATGTGGGGCTGTTGGCTGGGAATGCAGAGTGTGTGTTTAGCAGGTGATGCAGGGAAGAAGACCAATTACCTGTCTACCTCCACCCCCACCACCCCCATCGATGTCTCATCTGTCCCAGAAAAGAATCAAAAGATGTCTGATAGCATCTAATTACATGGAAGTTACAGGGAGGTAGATTTTGCTTCAATATATAAAAAGACTCCCTAGGAATTCTGTGAGATGGGCTACCTTGGGAGGCAGCGAGTTCTCCATCGCTGGTTACAAGGGATGATCTCTTGTCAGGCACCAGGTAGGGTTGGAGGGCTCTTTCCTCAGGTAGAAGCTGGACTAGGTGACCTCTCAGGTCCCCTCCAGTTCTGAAATTCTATAATTGAAACACTTATTCTAGGGTTCAAGGAAAATGTTAGGGTATTACGCAGGTTGCTCTCATCAGATGGACCAGTCAAGGGAAGTAAGCATGACTCATCATGTCTTCAATACAACAAGGAACCTGCCACATTGTGAGTCAATAAGGAAAGACAACAGAGGGTATTTGGTACCTACTGAAGGGAGGAATTTTAAGGCCGAGAACACAGTGTGATAGAAAAGGAGGAGCACTGATTGGCCTTGGCCTTGGGCAAGCAGGGTTTGAAATCCTACCTTTGTCACTTCCTACCCATGTGACCTTGGACATATCTCAACTTCTCCAGGTGGGGGCAGCTAGGTGGCGCAGTGGATAGAGCACCGGCCCTGGATTCAGGAGGACCTGAGTTCAAATTCGGCCTCAGACACTTGACACTTACTAGCTGTGTGACCCTGGGCAAGTTACTTAACCCCCATTGCCCCGCCAAAAACAAAAACAAACAAACAAACTTCTCCAGGCTTTAGTTGCCTGAGGTCATTTCTAAGGTCCCTTCCAACCCTTAAATTCTATGTTAGGGGGTGGAGGGGCTCACCTGACAACTGTAGAGCTCCCCTGAACTTTAGGGATCCCAGAGTGAAGGAGACAGGAAGACGGAATGTCAGAACTGTCAGCTGGTCAATGAACATTTATTAAGCACCCACTACCTGCCAGGCACTGTGTTAACCTAAGGGATACAAAAGGAGGCCAAAAACAGTCCCTGCCCTTAAGGAGCTTACAATCTAATGGGGAAGGACAACATGCAAACAAATATGTACAAAAGGCAGGATAAACAGAGGATAATTAAGAGAGAGAACGTGTTAGAATTAGGAGGGGTTGGGACAGGCTCCCTGGAGAGGATAGGATTTTAGTGGGGACTTGAAGGAAGCCAGGGAGGACAGTGGGTAGATGAGGAGAGAGGAACTGAGGCACAGGACATAGCCGGAGAGAATGCCAGGAGCTGAGACAGGGAACTAGGAGCCAGTGTCACTGGATCCAAGAGTAGGTGGTGGGCAGTAAGGTGTAACATGCCTAGGAAGGTGCTGGGGGGAGCTGGTTATGAAGGGCTTTATTATTATTATTTATTATTATTATTATTATTATTTTGCTGGGCAATGAGAGTTAAGTGACTTGCCCAGGGTCACACAGCTAGTGTCAAGTGTCTGAGGCTGGATTTGAACTCAGGTCCTCCTGAATCCAGGGCCTGTGCTTTATCCACTGTGCCACCTAGCAGCCCTCTTTATCATCCTATTTTACAGTTGAAGAAACTGAGGCAAGCAGAGGTGAAGTGACCTGCCCCGGGCTCACACAGCTTCTAAGTGTCCAGGATTGGACTTGCACTGAGAGATCAGGGAGTCTTGCTAGGACAAGTACACATGATCCCACCAATGGTAGGGAGCAGAGTGAGGATCTGAACGTAGCCAAAATAGAACAATTGGCACGTCTCTCCCCTTGATGTACTCCGTGTTCTAGCCAATGTGGCCCACCTGCTGTTCCCTGTAATGACATTGCCCCAGGCAATGAGAGGGTAAGTGAGTTGTCCAGGGTCACAGAGCTTGGGGACGTCAGAGGTGGGACTTGAACCCAGCTCTCTAGCTGATTCTCTGTTATGTCAGGAGGGAAGGAAGGAAAGGAAAGAGGGATCCTCAAAACCACCCTTGAGCCCTAGAGTGAGTGAGTGACATAAGACCTGGGCTCTTATTCTAGCTCTGAAAATAATGAACTGTGTGAGTTTTGGCAACACTTCAAGCTCTGGGAATTGGTTAATGCACCTATAAAATGGGGACGGGGCGGGGGTGGGGGGGTGGGGCTGGAGGGAATGGTTCCTAAGATCTCATCCAGCTCCCTTTCCTAGCTCTGGTATTCTTAGGTTCTAAGGTCCCTTTCAGGTCGGACATTTTCTTTTTAAGCTCCTGTCTGGTTGTGATGTTCTGTGTCCTAAAGTCTCTCCTAGCTATGACATTCTGTGTTATAAGGTCCTTTTCAGCTCTGACAGTCTATGTTCTAACATTCTATGTCCTCAGGTTCATTATTCCATATTCTAACATTTTGGGTTCTAAGGTCCTTCTCAGTTCTGACATTCTATGTTCTGACATCTTATATTCTAAGGTGCTTCTCAGCTCTGACAGTTTATGTTCTAAGGTCTTTCTGGCTCTATAGAATTTTCTACTGTTCTAGGGTCTATGGAAAAGTCTGGGATCCATGCCTCCAGATGAGAGCACATTTCAAAGTGGTCCCTCTCAGAGTGTTACCATGGTTTCCACCCCTTCATCTTCACAGTTCTGCACAGAGCCAGCCTTTGGCCTACTGATTCCATTGAATAGCTCCAAAAGCTCTAATGACTTTAACTGCTCCCTTTCCTGCTCCCACCTGCCCCTCCTCCAAAGGCAGATGAGCCACTAACACAGAGAGGTTCCTAATTTCAGCCTCATCTATTTTGAGGGGGAATTACTCAGGCCAGATTACCAGCTCTGCTGTAGAAAGCCTCTGAACACGTCAGTTGTCTTTAAAGGGACAGAAGGTTTCTTACCGACTTCAGTGGGGGAGTGAGAGGGTTTGTGGTTCGCTCTGGAGCCAAAGAGTCATAAGAGAAAGAAGAGACATCATGGATTGGTGGTTGAAGGTATGTGTCAAGAGAACTGGGTTTGGGGGCAGCTAGATGGCGCAGTGGATAGAGCGCAAGCCCTGGAGTCAGGAGGACCTGAGTTCAAATCCAGCCTCAGACACTTAACACTTACTAGCTGTGTGACCCTAGGCAAGTCACTTAACCCCAATTGCCTCACCAAAAAAAAAAAGAAAAAAAGAACTGGGTTTGGGAAAATCACTTCTCTCTGAGCCTTAGTTTCCTTATCTGTAAAACGGGAGTCATATATTCACAGTAGCAGCCTTCTAGCAAGAATGTGATGAAAGTGCTTCGAAAAAATATTTCAGAAAGCACATAGAAGGACCTTGTCCCCAGGGCTCTGAGAGACAGAAGTTGTCCCCCCGTAGAGACATCAAGGTCACACAGGAAGCAAGCAGAGGAAAATCTTGATGAACCTCCAAGAAGAGGAGAGGACCTGAGGGCTGGCAGTCCTGGGGATTCTCTAAGCACTCTGGCCCTGCAGAGTTCTGCCATGACTTGTCTCCTTTGGCCCTAATTGACCATATTCCAGAACTGGTCCTTTGCACGTTCTTACTTTCTAATCAGCCTCATGGCACAATTAGCCCCTGATTACATACTGTCTCGCTCTCCGGTGATCTCGTTTGTGCGCCTACATTCTCCAGTTATGCCGGTGTACTGAAAAGCTCCCTGGTCTCAGGCTGAAATTCTAGGCTGTCTTCTGGGTGCTAGCACTTCGTTTCTGGGTGACCTAGAACAAGTCACGGCCCCATTATAGGTCTCAGCTTCTTCATCAATCAAACACTGGGGGGTGGGCTCCATCATGACCGCTAAGGTCCCTTCCCGCGATGCCTCTGATTATATTCTACAATTAATAAAGTATGGTTTGGGGACCATCCCCAAGAGCCTTTCAGGGTGTCCATGAGGTCAGAATGATTTTCATAATATTACTAAGAAGTTATTTGCCTTTTAAAACATTCATCTACATATCTGTGTGAAATTAAATTGTTTTCATCCATTTCAACCAAAATAACAGATCACAACGGACGGTGCAGAATCAGATAGGAGAGTCCAGCTGTCTTCTACAGTAAAGAGTTTTGCAAATATATGTAAAACAATGCCATGCTTGTCACTAAATTTTATCTGTTTAGGAAAATATGGTTATTTTTCATGAAAATGTTATTTATGTCAACGTGTGATGGATTTATTCTTTATTTCTAAGTGAAGGAATAAATTAATATTTAAAAATGCTGTTTTAATGATCAATTTAATTTTAATTCAGTAAATATTGATAGTAACTCACCTAAACAAAACTAATTTAATGTCCTCTATAATTTTTAAGAGAATAAAGGGATCTTGAGACAAAAAAGTCTGAGGACCTCTGTTTTAAGGATTATTTTTAGTTCTAACATCCTTTGTTCTAGTGTTGCTTTTAGTTCTAGAAATGTATATCCTAACCTCTGTCCCAGCTATTATTGTGTCCCAAGGACCCTCCCAGCTCTGACATTCTGCATTCTAAGAGCCCTTCCATCTCAAACATCCAGTGTTCTAAGGGCCCTCCCAGCTCTGATATCCTGTGTTCTAAGGGCCCTCCCAGCTCTGATATCCTGTGTTCTAGGGGCCCTCCCAGCTCTGACATCCTGTGTTCAAAGGGCCCTCCCAGCTCTGACATCCTGTATTCTAGGGGCCCTCCCAGCTCTGACATCCTGTGTTCTAACATTCTTTGTTCTAAAGTCTTTTCTAGTCCTAACATTTCATTATATACCATTCTCCCTCTGGGAACTGGCTGTATCATACACTTCCTTTGTGTCCTTCCACTGTACTTAGCAGCCATTCAGCAAATACTTGATGGATTCTATTGCACATCCAGAGATAAGACAAGTCCATTCAATTAGGTTGTTATTTATCAGATTCCTCCAGTGTACAGATTGCCATATGTTCAGGACTTGCAGAGAGGAAAAAGTTAGCTAAGAGACAGTCCTGAACCTCAAGGACCTTCTTATGCAGTAAAGGACGGGGGAGGTATCACAAACACAGAGAATAATACAAACTGACTACATGAAAGTGTGATCTAGTGGGTAGTGAGGTAGCCTCAGAATAAGAAAGAACTGGTCCTCCCTCTGACACATACTGGCTGTGTGACCCTGGCCAAGTCATTAAACCTGTCAGTGCCCCCAGACAAGTCTCTGAGATCATGATAATAATAACCAGCATTGATCTATCTCTTTAAGGTCTGCCAAGCCTTTCCCATGTAAGCATCATTTGATCCTTACAAGGCAGGCACAATTATCTCCATTTTACAGAGTAGGAAACTGAAGCACAGAAAAATTAAGTGACTTGTACAGGGTCAATAGCTAGTGCCTGAGTCAAGATTCAAACTTAAGACTTACTGATTCCACCTGTCTATAAATTGCAGAGCAGGTACCAATATGTCTCAGTAAATGACATTGCTCACTAAGAGCTCAAAATATAGATGAAATGACAGACCTGTTTTTTACACATTTACACATACACCAATACAATATATGTGTATATATGTACATAGTACACATATAAACATGCATGTATCTATACACATGTGCATGTATGTATATTTATAGACATGTACATATCTACCATATAGGGTCAGAATGAAAGTGGGCCCTGCTGACCTCTTACCATCCTCTCATCCTAAAGATTACCAACACAAGGTAAAGAGCTCTTTATCACTGCATGAAGTGGACCCCACAGGAAAAATAAAGAGGCATTTATTGACAAGTTCCCAGCCAGTTCTGGGAGGGAGGAAGGAACACTGAAAATGTTGGGAGGGGCAGTTAGGTGGCGCAGTGGATAGAGCACTGGCCCTGGAGTCAGGAGGACCTGAGTTCAAATCTGGCCTCAGACACTTAACACTTACTAGCTGTGTGACCCTGGACAAGTCACTTAACCCCCACTGCCTCACAAAGAAAGAAAGAAAGAAAGAAAGAAAGAAAGAAAGAAAGAAAGAAAGAAAGAAAGAAAATGTTGGGAAATCATTAGTATTGCAATTTCCCAAAGATGTTTCCCGTGTTCTTTTATTTTTTTTTTACAACTGTGAATAACTTAGATATTCCTAGCAATACAGTGATCCAAGACAATTCTGAAGGACTTATGGTGAACGGTGCTCTCCATCTACAAAGAAAGAACTGGGGGGCAGCTAGGTGGCATGGTGGATAAAGCACTGGCCCTGGATTCAGGAGTACCTGAGTTCAAATCTGGCCTCAGACACTTGACACTTACTAGCTATGTGACCCTGGGCAAGTCACTTAACCCGCATTACCCTGCCAAAAAAAAAAAAAGAAAGAAAGAAAGAAAGAAAGAAAGAAAGAAAGAAAGAAAGAAAGAAAGAAAGAAAGAAAGAAAGAAAGAAAGAAAGAACTGGTGGAGTCTAAATGCAGATTGAAGATACTTTTTCTTTACTTTCACTATTTTTCTTGTTTTTGTCTGTTTTTTTTCATAGCATGACTTAATTGAAATATGTTTTTTATGACTACATAAGTATAACCTATGTCAAATTGTTTGCCTTCTCAATGAGGGGTGGATGGGAAAGAAGGAGAGAATTTGGACTCGAAATTTGAAGAAAAAAAGAATGACAAAATTGTTTTTACATGTAATTGGGGAAAATAAAATATTACTTTAAAAAGTGTATCATGACATTTCGGCTGCAAAAAAAGGTGCATCTACTTCTGTAAAACTGATTTTTACCAACTAAAATTTAAAAAGTTAATTTCTGGATAAGAAGAGAGACTGAGTGGCTTTTTCAATGGTTTAACCCTCTTCTTGTGTGTTAATTATAATTATTTTCCCCAAAAGTTTATAAATTACCAAAAAAATTACAGATGAAATCACTTAGCTCACAGCTAGGATTCCTATCCATTTGCAAGTTTTATTTTTATGGTTTTTGAGGAAAAGGGAAAGAAAAAAGTATCTAGCTATTTTTAAAAAAAAGTGATTTACTTATCAGTTTGGCCTGAAAAAGGACATTAGACCACACATATCAGAGCTGGAAAGGAACTTACAGGATCAGAGATTTAGATGTGAAGGGTACCTTACCAGCTATGGAGTACAACCCGCTCATTTTTCAGATAAAGAAACTGAGGAACAGAGCAGATCAGTGATTTGCCTGGGGATGTACAACTAGTAAGTATCTATGGCAGGATCTGAATCCAGATCTGCTTGAATTTTGGTCCAGTTCCCTACCAATTATGCTCTATTGATTTTTTTTTTAATTTCTTTTTTTTTGGCGGGGCAATGGGGGTTAAGTGACTTGCCCAGGGTCACACAGCTAGTAAGTGTCAAGTGTCTGAGGCCGGATTTGAACTCAGGTACTCCTGAATCCAGGGCTGGTGCTTCATCCACTGCGCCGCCTAGCCGCCCCGATTTTTTTTTTTTTTAGTGAGGCAATTGGGGTTAAATGACTTGCCCAGGGTCACACAGCTAGTAAGTGTGTGTTAAGTGTCTGAGGCCGGATTTCTATTGACTCTTAAGAAATTAGGATGTCAAAAATGAAAGAGATATTAGAACACAGAATGTCAGAATAGCAGGGCTCTTAGAACACAGAATGTTAGAGCTGTTGGGGACCCCTAGAACATAAAATGTCATTAGATAGGGGCAGCTAGGTGGTGCAGTGGATAGAGCACCAGCCCTGGAGTCAGGAGTACCCAAGTTCAAATCTGGCCTCAGACACTTAACACTTACTAGCTGTGTGACCCTGGGCAAGTCACTTAACCCCAATTGCCTCATTAAAAAAAAAAGTCATTAGATTGCTTGCTGTCTTGGGGGGGGGGTCGGAAGGGAGGGAAGGAGGTAGAAAAATCTAGAACTCTAAAATCTTATAAAAATGAATTTTGGAAACTGTTTTTACATATAATTGGAATAATAAAACACCATTTACATCAGAACACAGTATGTCAGAGCTTAGAGGGCCCCTAGAATATAGAATAACAGAGCTGGGAGGACCCCTAGAACATAGAATGTCAGAGATAGTAAGGGATATTAGAACCTAGAAAGTCAGAGACCTTAGAACCCAGAATGCCAGAGCTGGAAGGGCCTTTAGAACACAGAACATCAAAGCTGGGAGGGCCTTTAGAATCCACAATGTCAGAGCTTGGAGGGCCCTTAGAACACAAAATATGTCAGAGCTGGGAGGGGCCTTAGAACACAGAATGTCAGAGCTGGGAGGGCTCTTAGAACACAGAATGTCAGAGCTGGGAGGGCCCTTAGAACACAGGATGTCAGAGCATTTGTAAGGTTCCTTAGGACACAGAATGTCAGACCATATAATTTCAGAAAGGCCAAAAAATCTTCTTAAAACTTCTGATTGAGTCATTGCTCTTGCTCAGGAAGCTCTGTATGGCCCTTAATATAAAACGCAAACTTCTCATCAATCCAAGGCCTCTTCCAGTGAATCTAACCCCTATGCTGTCCATCACTATAGAGGTCTGACTTTGAAAAGGCTTTCCTGCCTGAGTAGTGATGCTGAAACAAACACAATTTAAAAACTGAAAAGAAAGGAAAGAGAGAAAGAACAAAAAAAAAATAAAAGTAAAAGGAGCGAATGAAAATTTAAGAATTGGATACAGGAGAGTGGAGGGAAACTCAGAAGGGCACCCAGAGAAGCATGGCAATTTTGTTACTACTCTGTCAAATCTGATCTCTACTTAAAAACTGAAATAGAGGGGCAACTAGGTGGCGCAGTGGATAGAGCACTGGCCCTGGATTCAGGAGGACCTGAGTTCAAATCAGACACTTGACACTAGCTGTGTGACCCTGGGCAAGTCACTTAACCCCAATTGCTTCACCAAAAAAAAAACAAACAAACAAATAAACAAAAACAAAAACTGGAACAGAAGCTCAACTTCTCATAGACAACCCCTTTTTCTATTCTGTATATACTGAAATGTTCCTGTTCAATTCATCAGAACATTTAAAAAAGAAACCGTTTTCTTCTACTAGCAGATTCTTCCTGGTAGCTGACACTGTCCCTGTCTCTACTATTCACGCAACATCCCCTCCTCCACTCTGGCTTTGTTTCCTTGTCTTCTTTCAAGGCTCGGCTCAGCTTCTGCTTCCTACAGGAAGCCTTCCCTGATCCCTCAGGTGAAGAGGTTCTTTCCTTTGCCCAATCTTTCTCTCTGTCACCACTTACTTATCATGTTGTCCACAAGAAGGTAAGCTTCTTTAGGGCAGGGGCGGCTTCCTCCGTGCTTTGGTGTCCTTAGGGCTCATTCAGCACTTAATAAAGGCTAAAAACAGCCTCTCTTCAAAAGGGGCAACGTGGAATGGGCAGAAGAGCCGGGCTCCAGCACTGGGATTCCCTAGAGGGGCCCTGCTCCCAGTCTGAGTCTGGCAAGCCCTTGTCTCCCACTTTGGGTCTCCCTTGGCTCTTCGTGGAAATGTCAGACCTGGTGCATGTACCTCCTGTTTCAACCGAAGCCTCCAGATCAGCTCCAGCTCAAGGCAGAGAGAGCTGTTTCCCACACCCTCCTCTTTTAGCAAGAAAGGACAAACCCACACTTACCACTGATGACAGGTCTATGTTGACCATCTTCCTGTCATCCAGGGTGACAGGCTGGAGCCCGGCCACTTTCAGCTGCACAGAGGATGTCCGGTACACGAAACTCAGCAGCCAGTCTCCCCTGGGAAAGGAACAAGAAAGAGCCAAGTCACACTCTGGTGGGACCCCATCAACTCAAGTCTATTCAATTTATTTCAACAAGGTTTTTTGGCATTTTGGGAAATACTTTTTTTTTTTTGGCTATATCCTTCTTTTGCATACCTTACATTTCCAAATATTTTCCTCCCCCTCTCAGAAAGAATTAAAATTAAAGACAAAGAATTTAAAAGGGAAATAAAAAATACCAGTTCAGTTAAACTAAATCACATATCAAAAAGGTCTGACATTACATGCAGTGTTCTAAGGACTTCCTGTTCTGTTCTGACATCCTGTGTTCTAAGGGCCCTCCTAGCCTTGGCATCCTTTGTTCTAAGGTCCCTTCCAGCTCTGACATTCTGTGTTCTAAGGTCCGTCCCAGATCTCACATTCTAAATTCTAACATTCTGTGGATAATAGAGAACAATGAGTTCTATATACTTTGTTTTTCCCTTGAAAATGCTCGACTGACTGAAGAAGTGGAACTTGAGCCAGCCATAGGCAGATCTATAGATCCTTAGAGCTCCACAGAGAGATCCATAGGCAGAGCTATGGGATGGGGGTGGGGGGCATTCTTATGCTCAAAGGATGACTTGAGCCTATACAGATCAGCAGGAAATGGCAGGACACTGGGTAGCTTCTAGGGGTCTACCCTGACCAAGAAAATAGTGTATGGGAAAGAAAGTGGAATAAAATAAGGCATAAAAGGTAAATTGGAACCAAAGGACAGAGAGCCTTCAATGTCAGGCAAAGGAGTTGGTGTTGGCAATAGGGAACCACTGGAGGAGTCTGAGCAGGAGAGCGATCCCATCAGACCCATGTGCTAGGAAGAGAGCATAAGAGTCATGAACTGAAAGGAGTGGTGAGGCCAAAAGCAGGGAGATGAGGTAGGAAGCTGTTGTTACAGTCAACAGAGAGTATTAATGTTAGCAAAGGAGATGATAATGTTAATCAGCATATAGTCAAGGGCCTCTTTTCCTAATATGACTGGTGAAATCAGAGAAGCATAAAATGCCAGAGCTGGGAGGGCCCTTAGAACACAGGATGTCAGAGGTGGGAGGGGTCTTAGAACACAGGACGTCAGAGCTGGGAGGGCCCTTAGCACACAGGACGTCAGAGCTGGGAGGGGCCTTAGAACACAGGATGTTAGAGCTGGGAAGGGCCTTAGAACACAGGATGTCAGAGCTGGGAGGGGCCTTAGAACACAGGAAGTCAGAGGTGGGAGGGCCCTTAGCACACAGGATGTCAGAGCTGGGAGGGGCCTTAGAACACAGGATGTCAGAGGGGGGAGGGGCCTTAGAACACAGAATGTCAGACTTGGGAGAGTACTTAGAATATAAAATGTCAACCAATCAATCAATAAACATTTCTTAAGTGTTTACTATGTGCCAGGCACTGTGTTAATCTTATGGGATAAAAAAAAAGGCAAAGAATGGTCCCTGCCTTCAAGGAGCTTCCAATCTAATGGGGAGAGAGAACATGCATACAAATATTTACAAACAAACTATGTATAGGATAAGCAGGAAATAATGAAAAGAGGGAAGGCATTGGAATTAAGCGGGGTTAGGGAAGGTTTTCTGTAGAAGGTGAGGCTCAAAGGGAGCTAGGAAAGGGGGGCAGTTAGGTGGCACAGTGGATAAAGCCCGGGCCCTGGATTCAGGAGGACCTGAGTTCAAATCTGATCTCTGGCACTTGACACTTACTAGCTGTGTGACCCTGGGCAAGTCGCTTAACCCTCACTGCCCTGCAAAAAAAAATAAATAAAAAAAGGGAGCCAGGAAAGTCAGTAGTTAGTGGAGAATATTCCAGGCATGGGGGACAGCCAGAGAAGATGGCCAGAGTTAAGACATGAAGTGTTCTGTTAGTGGAACAGCGCAGAGGTCAGTGTCACTGGGTCAGAGGACGTATCTGGGAATAAGGCATAAGAAGATAGAAAGGGAGGGGGGATCCAGGTTACGAGGGACTTTGAATGTCAAACAGAGCATTTTGTGTTTGATCCTGAGGGAGACAAGGAGTGTATTGAATAGGTCAGACCTGTCTGTGTTTTAGGAAAGTCACTCTAGTGGCTAAATGGAGGTTGGTCTAAATGGGGGAGAGACTGGAGAAAGACAGAGCCACCAGCAGATCATTGCGACTATCCAGGCGTATGGTGATGAGGGTCTGCATCAGGGCGGTTGCAGTGTCAAAGGAGAGCAGAGGGGATATTTGAGAGATGCTGCCAAGGTGAAACTGATAGGCCTTGGCAAAAGATCTCATGGCGGGGGGTGGGGTGGGAGGTGGGGAGAGATAGCGAGAAGTCCAGGATGACTCCAAGTTTGCTAACCTGATGGAATGGGAGGATGGTGGTGCCCTCTATAGTAATATGGAAGGGAGGAGAGAGGAAACCCAGGGAGAAAGATAATGATTTGGAGGTTTTTTTTGGAGTGATCGTGTTGTGAGTTTGAGAGCTCACTGCCTTATTTTATTTTATTTTTAAATTTTTTTAGGGCAATGAGGGTTAAGTGACTTTCCCAGGGTCACACAGCTAGTTAAGTGTCAAGTGTCTGAGGCTGGACTTGAACTCAGGTCCTCCTGAATCTAGGGCCGGTGTTTTATCCACTGCGCCACCTAGTTGCCCCCATCACTGCCTTTTTGTGAGAAAGATAATGAGTCCCATTTTGGACAGGTTGAGCTTAAGATGTCTATTAGAGGTTCAGTCTGAGATGTCTGGAAGGTAGTTGGAGATGGGAGAGTGGAGGTCAGTAGAGAGGTTGGGGCAGGACAGGTAGATCTGAGGATCATCAGCATAGAGATGCCATTAAATCCATGGGAGTTGATGAGATCTCTAAGTGAAGTAGTATAGAGGGAGAAGGGAAGAGGGCCCGGGACAGACCCCTGAGGGACATTTATGGTTAGAGGATATGATCTAGAGGAGGATCCAGGAAAGGAGACAGAGGAGGAGGAGACGGGCCTCCAGACACAGAAATCGTGAGAAATGAGAGGGTTTAGAGCGCAGAATGGTAAGATTTGAAGGAAGCTTAAGGCATCGAACATTAGAGTTAGAAGGGACTTGAAGTGAAAAAATCTATTCCACAATGATGCACGGTTTCCTAGAATCCCTGTTCTATGAAGGGGTGTTCTACTTTGTTTAGGGAAATGCTCATTTTTGTGAGGGGGTTGGTTAAGTTCAGAATTTAAAAAATGAAACTGAAGAAAGAAATTATACATTCCAACTTTTATTTTACAAATGAGGAAACTGAGGCTCAGGGAGGGAAAGTAACTTGACCAAAGTCACAAAGGAGGTTAGAGGAAGAGCTGAGGTTCAACACGCAACACCTTATTTCATAGAAAAGGAGACTCGAGACCCCAAGAGGCAGCAGGATTTGATAAAGGTCTCACAGAGAGGCAAGAGTGGCAGAGACGATTCTTGGTTAGTACCATCCTGAACCTGTAAGCCTTAAGGAAAAAACAATGATTGGAGTACCCCGATCTCTCTCTTCCCTCCTCTCCATCCTGTTCTCTTGCTCTCTTTCCATCCTTCCCTCATGCCTCTGTTTTTCTCTTCCCTTCCTCTCTCCCCTTTCTCTTTTTCTCTCTCCCTCCCTCTCTTGTGTCTCCTCCCCCGCCTCTGCCCCCTCCCTCTCTCTCTGTCTGTCCTCTATCTGTCAGAGCTGGGAGGGCCCTTAGAACACAGGATGTCAAAGTTAGGAGGGGCCTTTAGGTAACAAGAAGGATAGAGTGGTGAAGTTGGAATCAAAAATCCCTGCATTCCTGTCCTCTATCAGACACTCAGTAGCTGTGTGACCCTGGACAATCTTTTTCTTAAGTTTCCTCACCTGTAAAATGGAGTTAACAATAGAGCCTACCCCGCTGAGCTGTTGTGAGCTAAGATTCTAGTGAGAACATGTACAAAACCCTTTGCAAACTTAAAGCATCTCAGACATATCGACTCTGACTTTCTGAGCTATTGGGGTCCTCCCAGCCATTTAAATTTGAGTCCTATTTGTGACCTCAAGGTCAAACAAAGGACTTTGGGGTCTAGGTTTCTATTTCTTGGCTAGGCTAAGTAATGGTAAAAAAAAAAATTATAAACAGGGTGATGAGAGACCCTGGATTCATAAAAGGGATGAAAACCACCCTTTCCCAAACCCTGCTCTTGACAAAATAGATGTTTTTAATAAAGTTGTGCTTTCAGAGTCTAAGATTTTCATTTAGAGTTTGTGAAGTACAAAACCAGAACGAAAACAAAGAAAAGATCACCCAATCCCAAATTACACGTGCAATAATATACTTCAAGAGAATGTCCCTTCATTGTGGAAATCCTACTGGAAGGGAGAGGGGTATCCTAATTCATTCATTCCCTGCACCCAGGGCTTCATAGGGTGCCCCGCTGCTTCTCTGGCTGGTAGACTGTAGCTGTGGTGTGGCCTCAGCAGGTTCATTTGTATATACCCAGGATAACATCCATATCTCACTCTCTCTCTCTCTCTCAATCTCTCTCTCCCTCCCCCTTCCCCCCCCCCCCCCCCGAAACAATGAGAGTTAAGTGACTTGATGAGTCACACAGCTACTAAGTCTCTGAGACTGGGTTTGAACTCAGGTCCTCCTGACTCCAGGGTTGGTGTTCTATCCATTCAACCACCTAGATGCCTCAACAACATCACTCTTAGAACCAACTTCTACCTTTTCCTGGTCAGGCCTATCAACAGCCATCCACAGTTTTTATCAGGGTAGGGGCTCAGAATCACAGGGTCTCAGAATATAAAGAAACTTCAGTGGGCATTTAGCTATACCCAGAACTAGACAAGAATCCCCTTTATTAACTACCAAATAAGAAATCATCTTATGGGACAGCTAGGTGGCACAGTGGATAGAGCACCGGCCCTGGAATCAGGAGTACCTGAGTTCAAATCCGGCCTCAGACACTTAACACTTACTAGCTGTGTGACCCTGGGCAAGTCACTTAACCCCAACTGCCTCACCAAAAAAAAAAATAATAAAATAAATTAAAAAAAAAAAAGAAATCATCTTATCTGGCTTTTGCTTGAAGACCCTCATTGAAGGGGTACCCACCACATCCCAAGACAGACCACTCCATCTGAGAATAGCTTGCGTGGCACATAGCAGGCACTTAATGAATGTTTATTGATTGGTGGTAGGAAGTTTTTCCTGGTTACAAGCTTAATGTCCCTTTTTGAGACTTCCTCTCTGCCCCCAGCCCTTCTCTATTTCTCCTAGTTCCATCCTCCAGGGCCAAGAACAAGGCTAATTCCTCCTCACAGACTTAAAGACTGCTAGGATGAACTTCCCTCACCCCCACCCCCAAAAGTCTTTTTTCTAGGCTATGAGTCCTTAGTTCTTTAGTCCAATCCTCCTATGCCATAGACCCAAGACTCTTAACCTTCCAGGTTAGCCTCCTCTGCTCCATCTGTACATCAGCAGCTCTCAAAATGTGGTCCAGGGACTCCCAGAAGACCCAAAGACCCTTTGGGGGGGGTCTTCAAAGTCAAAACGATTTTCATAAAACTACTGACATTAAAATTTCTAATATGGCAAACATCAAGAGATATAACCCATATAAACAAAAGTTCTTTGGGGAGATCCTCAATAATCTTTAAGTTTAAGGGGGTCCTGAGTTCGAGAGTTGTTGCTCTGGTTTATCACTTTCAGTCCTAAAATGTGGTACCCAGAACAGAATGCAATATCCCTGTGTGGCCTGAAGGGGCACAGGACAGAAGGACTATTGCCTCCTTATTTGTAGAAGCCAGCTCTCTCTGAATGTGGTCCCAAATCCCATGAGTATTTCTGGCTGCCATAGGAATCTGCCAATTCCAAAGAGCTTGTAATCCATTCAGACAGCCAGATCCTTTTCAGATGGCCTAAGGTTTTCTCACCTTGGGCCACTTTGAGGCCAGTTTTTTGAACCCAAGTTAAAAGATGACCCATGAGGCTTGGCTGAACTGAGTCAGGCCAGGTGGTGCTCATCACAGAGAAAGAAACATCGAAGCTTTTAGACACACCTGGCATAGCCATTGATGATCCTCCCAGCCACCACCTTCTTGAGAGGCTTCCAGTACTTGGCTTCCCCTTCCACTGGTGCTCCGAGTAGGATGATGTCCTCAATGATCCCCTGGCAATCTGAGGGGGAAACAGCCAATTAGGGTTAATTAGGAGGCAGGCTTCAAGGGCAGGAAACATTAAGTCACAGTTAGACATCTACTCCAACGGGAAATTAACCTTGGCCAAGGGCAAACAGTCAATGGGTGGCAGAGTCAGGATGCAAACCTAGGCCTGCGCCTGAGATTCAGTGAGCCAACACTGTCCTGCCCGTTTCTTCTTCTTTTTTTTTTTTTTTGCGGGGGGCGGGGGAATTGGGGTTAAGTGACTTATCTAAGGTCACACAGCTAGTAAATATCTGAGGCCAGATCCAGGGTCAGCACTCTATCCACTGTACCACCTAGCTGCCCCTGGCTGTTTCATGAACAACACACTCCATCTCTGGGCTCTGGGCATTTTCTCTGGCTGCCCCCCATACCTGGAATGCTCTTCCTCCTCAGGAAGCCGGTTTCCCTGGCTTCCTTCAAGTCCCAGCTAAAGCCCTCTCTTTTACAGGAAGCCTTTTCCAACCTTTCTTCATTCGAGTGCCTTCCCTGGATTAATCATCTCCAATTTGTCCTGTATATAACTTATTGTACATAGCTGTTTGCATGTTGTCTCTCCCATGAGACTGTGAGCTCATGTCCATGAGGTCTTTTGTTTCTCTTCATATCCTCGGTGCTTAGTACAGTGCCTGGCGCATAGTAAGCACTTAATACACATTTACTGACCAACCAATTGGCCTAAGGTCCTTTCCAGGTCTAAATTCTATGACACCAGAATCTTTTTCTTTCTTTCTTTTTTTTTTTTTTTGTGGGGCAATGAAGGTTAAGTGACTTGCCTAGGGTCACACAGCTAGTAAGTGTTAAGTATCTGAGGCTAAATTTGAACTCAGGTCTTCCTGAATCCAAGGCCGGTCCTTTATCCACCGCGCCACCTAGCTGGCCCCTTTTTCTTTCTTTTTTGAAAAACATTTCGTTTCATTATTTGTTTGTTTATTAGCATTATTTTCTTTTTAAATTTTTAGTTCCAAATTCTTTCCCTCCCTCCCCATTTTCTGGATGAGGAAACTGAGACAGAGGTTAAGTGCCTTGGCCAGAGTCACACTTACAAGGAGTATCTGAGGTAAGGGCTTCAAATCTAGAACTTTCTAACTCCAAATGTGGGACTCCAGTTACTGCACCATTCTGCCTGCTGGCGGACAAACTGTCACCTAATATTTGTCTAAATCTCTAGTGAACGGGACCTGCCCCTATCCCCACTCCTCTCAAGGCAGCCCCTCCTGCTTTGAGGGGTAGTTTTTCCTCTATGGAGCCTAAATTAGTGTTTGTAACTGCCATGGAGTGAACAAGACGAAAACATCTTCCATATGGAATCCCAACACATTCTTGAAGAATGTTATTCTGTCACCCCTGAGCCTTCTCTTCTTCTAGTCCTGACACCCACAGTTCCTTCAATCAGCTCACTGCCCACCTCTGGGCATCCCCAGCCTATCGATGACCCTTGGGGGTTCCAATCCCTACTGTGACACTCTCACTGGGCAAGACCAAGGCACAGCACGTCGCCTCTCCAGGTCTCGGTTTCCCCATCTGTAAAAGGAGGGGTTGCATTTTAAGTTCCCTTCTAACTCCAAGTCCTGTGACCTGTGACCTGATCATTCAGGAATTCTAATCTCTGCGGGCAATCCAAGGCAGCCCTTCTTCCCATCATGCTTTTGCTTCCAAGAGCTCGGGCTAATCCAATTCCCATCCAGAAATCTGTCCGCAAATCCAATCCAGTCCAATCATTATTACTAATAATGGATAATAATAATCCTATTTATTAAGGGGTGCCTATTCCTCGTAAACTTTTGTGCCACATACTGAAAATACACACAAAAGTCAAAGCAAGGGCAGCTAGGTGGCACAGTGGATAGAGCACTGGCCCTGGATTCAGGAGGACCTGAGTTCAAATCCAGTCTCAGACACTTGACACTTAATAGCTGTGTGACCCTGGGCAAGTCACTTAACCTCCATTATTGCCCTGCAAAAAAACCAAAAAAAAACCAACAACAGACAAATCCAGCCTCAGACACTTAACACTTACTAGTTGTGTGACCCTGGGCAAGTCACTTAACCCCAACCGCCTCACCAAAAAAAAAAAAAAAAGGTCAAAGCATGCCTTTGCTTCCATGGAACTTACATTCTATGGGGGGGATAATGACTGTGCCCAAATACATACATGATAACTTGAAGAGGAGAGGGGAGGCCAAAACACTAGAGGCGCTCCGCAGAGTTCACTTAGTTAATTCAGCAACTATTGGATGCTTACTGTATGCACAGCACTGAGGCAGCTACACAGATAAATAAGAAAGGACCCCTGGCCTCAGGGAGCTCACAGTCAAGGACAGGAAATCAACAAGCATTTATCAAGCCCTGCTGTGTGCTCGGTGGGTTAGGATTTCCACAGGTAAAGAGGGAAAGTTGCAGG
The DNA here is from genome assembly GCF_019393635.1 of Dromiciops gliroides. Lineage (NCBI taxonomy): Eukaryota > Metazoa > Chordata > Mammalia > Microbiotheria > Microbiotheriidae > Dromiciops > Dromiciops gliroides. The sequence continues at coordinate 614,512,484 of NC_057863.1, read as the reverse complement.
TGGAGGTTTACTGGGAGAGTGCCCTCTTCAGAACTGATGCACAAGCCATGGGTCTGGTGAGCCTTGGGGCTGAGGCATTACAGAACAGGACTGAAATGGAAGATATTACATATAGCCAATCATCAAACCTCTGCCACCATTCTGGGCCCTGGGCCTTTTCATTTTGTGCTGGATTCCTTATGAAAGCCCCAGGAATCATGCTCAAGGAGATCAAAGAGATGGTTCAGAGTTGAAATGAGGCTTTGAAAGGGAACCTCAGATAGCAGCACCAGGAAATTGGCAGAATGCGGTGATGGCTCTGTTCCCCTCCCCTGTTTTGTGGACTCTTCCAGAGCCCCCCAAGCCAGGCCTCAGGCCTCAGGAGAATACATAATACAGTCTCTTCTGTGAGAGCCCAGGAATCTACCTGGAACCAGAGAATTCCCATGGAATTCAAAGCACAGCAGCTCTCCTGTTCCCCAGTCAGGGAAGAGTCAAGGCTCAAGATGAGCTGTGGTTAGTAACCGCAGCTAACATTTACACAGTGTTTTAAGGTTTGCACAAGACCTTAGAACACAGAATGGTAAGAGGTGGGAAGGGCCTTAGAACATGGAATGTTAGAGCTGGGAGGGGCATGGGAAGAGAATGTCAGAGCTGGGAGGGCTCTTAGAACACAGGATGTCAGAGCTGGGAGGGCTCTTAAAACAAGGAATGTCATAGCTGGGAGGGGCCTTAGAACACAGAATTTCAGAGCTGGGAGGGCCTTAGAACACAGGATGTCAGAGCTGGGAGGGGCCTTAGAACAGAATGTCCGAGCTCTATGGTTCCTTAGAATAAAGTACGTCAGAACCAGAAGGTTCTTTAAAATGTGGAATGCCCATGTTCCTTTATTGAGCACCACCTTTTGGAAGGCCTTACTGCTTCTCTCAGATGCTGGTGCCCTCCCTTCCAAAGCTACCTTTTCTCTGCTTTATGTTTTCTGTATATACCTACACATGTGCATGGGATCTTCTCTGTTAGTTCCTTGAGGGTGGGGATCCCTTGTATCTCTGAATGCTTGATTGATTGAAGACAAGAGTTTTTGAGCATGGAATGTTAAAGCTGAAAGTGACCTGAGAGCACAGCATGTTAGAGGGGACGGGGGCCCTAAAATGGAGAATGTTAGTATATAGATAAGTAGGGTTGGAAGGGACCAAGCATCGAAAGGAAATAAGCATTTATTAAGTGCCAAGCACTGTAGTAAATGTTTTATAAATACATTTCATCTGATCCTGACAACCATCCTGGGATGTAGGTGCTGTTATTATCAGTTGGGGAAACTAAGGCAGGTAAAGTTAAGTGACTTGCTCAGGGTCATACAGCCAGTAACTGTCTGAGGTTGGATCTGAACTCAGGTCTACCTAACTATAGGCCCTATCCCTAAGGAAGGGACCTTAGTGACCAGCAAGTATAACTGCCTTTTTTTTTTTTTTAAACAAATGAGGACACTGAGGCTGAGACAGTAGAAGAGACATTCTCAAGGTCACAGAACTATCAAGTGTCTGAGGTAGAACTACTCCTAGCTGCTTCTTGCCCCATGACTGGGCCAGCTCTTTTCTGGGATGACACTCTTTTCACCACTTTTCATCACTTCCCTTAGGTGATTTATCACTGTTGTAGCCCGCCTACTGCCAGCATCTCCATTGACCTTTGGGTGACTCCCAACTTCAATCCTTTGGAGAACAGAGTGTTCTATGACTCACAGCCGCACAATAACACTGCGAATGTCTCCAAAAGATGGGCTTTTGTTTGTGGGAAAAGACTGGGGTCGTTAAAAGCACCCGGAACTTTCCTAAAGGCAATCTTGCTTCCCTTTCTTCAAAGCTGGGCACGATTCACTTTCTATGCAATCAGTTCTGATGGATGAGCTGTCTAGGTTGGGCTCCCAACTGTGTGGCATGATGTGGTCTAGACAAAAGGCACTTTCTTCACTTGGTTTTTCCTTAATGTATTTGTATTATATAATCTATTAACATAGTTATGTGATAACAAATTATTATAACATATTTATATTATAGGCAATCTAACAACAATATTATATGTGTATTTGTATATAATTGTAACTATAGTATATAATCTAACCATGTTATATATTATGCAGTGTAATTATATGATATGTAATATTTTACATAAATGTATCATTAAGTTATAAAAAGATGATGCATACTATGTAAGCAAGTAGCAATAGGTACTGGACTTGTGATTTCATTGGTATAAAGACCCCCGGGCGAGGAAACTCCTATCAATATGGATCAGCACCTTCTCTGCCACTTATAGCGTTACTGCTGAAAGACTAAGTGATCTACTCGGACACACTCATTGAGAATACGTTGAGACAGGATTCAAACCCAGGCCTTCCTGCCTCCAAGTTCAGTGCTCTATCCACTAGATGATGTTGCCTCTCAACAGAACATCCTTAAACGTTTTTCTAGCTCTCGGAGATTGTCAGTAAGGTACAACCCCTCCCCTGGTCTTGTGGCTGTGAATCCCTTCCCATATCCCAGACTGCCTGTCCTTAACAGCCAAGTTCTAAGGTCTGTGACATGTGCAGCAGCAGCAGCAGTGGCAACAAGAGGAAACATCTAGGAAGGAAATCTGAGAGCAGATGAATTTCCTCTCTAGGAGAATCTCTCACCTTAGCTACTGGGGTGGTTTCCAACATCACTTCAGCGATGGCGCTTGGCCGGCTGCCTCAGAAGCTGAGGTAGCTGCGAGGACACGGCCCACTCACTCTCTCTTTCAAAGAATTTAATTTGTCCTCTGTCATTAAGCAGTGAGTCTAGGATCACATAAAACCCTCTCCCTCTGGCCACCCCTGCAGTGCAGGTGAAGATGGAGGCAGTCACTGCCCAGGAAACTGCGTCAGGGAGGGACAGTAGCTTCTATTTTTGCAGTGCCTGGAGGGAGAGAGGCTGTGCCATTATTACTATGCCCATTTTTACAGATGGGGGACACTGAGGTTCAGGGAAGGACTTACTCAGGTTTGTATAACTAGGGGATTTTAGGGCTTGGATTTGAACCCAGGTCTCCTGGGGAGTGAGTGAAAGAACTGGAAGGAGAAGAGAAGACTTGGGGTGGGGGGTTATGTTCTTTAAATATTTGACTATCCCTGAGAAGAAGGGTTAGACTTATTCTGCCAGGCCCCAAAGGGTAGAACTAGGAGTGATGGATGGGGATGGAAAAGAAGCAAATTGAAGCTTGGCTTTAAGGAAAGCCTCCCTACCAATTATAGCGAGCTCCAGTGGAAAATGAGCTGCCATGGGGGTAGTGGGTTTCTTGCACCATAAGGGAACCTGTTAAGGCTCCTTCTGGCTTTAAAACAATGATCTCAGGAACTTAATCTCCATCTTGGAGACTTGGTTTCCTTGTCTGTAAAACGAAGAGATTGTAGCCTAACATATTGGATTTTTTTTTTTTTTGCGGGGCAATTGGAGTTAAATGAGTTGTCCAGGGTCACACAGCTAGTAAGTGTCAAGTGTCTGAGGTTGGATTTGAACTCAGGTACACTTCTGAATCCAGGGCCGGTGGTTTATCCACTGTGCCACCTAGCCGTCCCCTCGGTCCCTTTCTCAGCTTTAAATCCTGAGCCTAATACCAACAGCTCACATCTCTACAGAACATAGAAGTTTGCAAAGCACTTCATAGACAAGGTTTTAGGGTGAAAGAGTCTGGACCTGTGACTGCATCAGTGAAATGAAGGCCAGAGGTCTTCAAGTAAAGGCTATAGGGCCACTTGTAGAGGGAACTGTTGTTTGGGTCCAGGTCAGGCTCGGGTTCCCTTCCCCTACCCCAGCTCTGAGATTCCATATTGCTGTGATGCTAAACCCACTGTTCTTTTTGTTGTTCAATTTTTTTTTTCTGTAATAAACAGACCCTGCCCTCAGAGAACTTATATTTTACCTGGGGAAACAGTATAAACATATATGAGAGCAGCTAGGTGGTACAGTGGATAGAGCCCTGGGCCTGCAGTCAGGAAGACCTGAGTTCAAATCCAGCCTCAGACACTTCCTAGCTGTGTGACCCTGGGCAAGTCACTTAAGCCTGTTTGCCTCAGTTTCCTCATCAGGAGAAGGAAATGGCAAACCACTCCAGCATCTCTGCCAAGAAAACCCCAAATGGTGTTGTGAAGAGTCAGACCAGACTGAAACAACTCAACAACAACAATAATCATATAAAATAAATGCAAGGCTATTTCAGGAAGACATTAGCAGCCAGGGGAAGTGGGAATGGGGTCAGAAAAGGTTGCATTTGAACTGAGCTTTGAAGGAAGCTAGGGTTGCTCTGAGGCACAGATGGGGAGGGAGACGTTTTAGGCCGAGGAGACAGATTATACAAAGACTCGGAGATGAAAGCCGGAACACTGGATGTGCCGAACAGCATAAAGGTCAGTTTGTCTGGGCGGAAGGGTGAGTGAAGGGGAGTAACACAGAGGGGGCCAGTTATTAAAAACCAAATAAAGGAGTTTATATTTGGACCTAGCGGCAGTGGGGAAATGATATGGAGAGGGAGGCTGGGGCCAGGCTGGTCAAGGGCTTAAAGGCCAAATAGAGAAGTAAGAACAACGGCATCTCACGCCCTAATTGATCTCTTTGGTATCTGGATTTTCATATTAAACACCTTCTGAAAGCGAGGCCTGATCATAAATAGGTTTCCAGTTGCTTCTAAACTGGCCCCCTCTCCTTTCCAGGCTGGGAAGGCAGCATCACACTGAAGCCTGTCCATTTGTCAACAGAGAGAGTCCATTGGTTTGCAGACACCAAAGCAGCTACACTTTGATAAGCTGAAAAGAAGGATTTCTCTGTACTTGGCAGGAGGCAGTGTGTGCAGTGACTGATAAGACTGGGGAACCAATGAGGTAATTGCCTCTTGTCAGCAGGCTCAGCCAACGTACCTTGAAGGAATGTAAAGCATCTGCCAAGATGTGCAAAATCTATTCTAGCTGAGGGGAGGGGGAAGAAAAGAGAGGGAGGGGGGAGGGAGGGAAGGGGGAGTGGAGGGAGAGAGAGAGTGGGAGGGAAGGAGGAAGGGAGGGGGGGGAGAGAGACAGACAGATGGTATTTTCTACCATCTGCCCCTTCAGGAATGAGGTTCATATTGGAAATAATTTAGAAGATAGACTTTTAGATTTGGAAGGAACCTCAGAACAGTCAGTTTTAGTATACAGAATGTCTGATCTAGATAATCCCTCATTATATCAAATGTCAGAACTGGGAAGGGCCTTAAAACACAGAATGTCAGAGCTTGGAGAGCCCATAGGATACAGAATGTCAAAGCTGGGAGGGCCTTTAGAGATCAATCAGTCCAACTTTTACATTTTCAATATGAGGAAACAGGCCTAGTGAGACCAAGGGACTTATCCAAGGTCACACAACTAGTAAGTAAGAAGGCTAGAATGGGGACTCAGATCCTCTGAGTTAATTAATCTCTTTCTCCCCCCACCCACCCTGGTCCTGACAAAACACTGTCCCAGATCACTTTGTAGCTCTTTGCTTCAAGGACCCTCTATCTTGTATTATACTGATCTATGTACGTGTTGGGGCAGGTAGGCAGCTCAATGGATAGAGTACTGGGCCTGGAGTCAGGAAGATTTATTTTCTGAGTTCAAATCCAGCTTCAGATACTTTCCAGTTGTGTGACCTTGGGCAAGTCACTTAACTCTGTTTGCCTCTGTTTCCTCATCTATAAAATGAGCTTGAGAAGGAAACGGCAAAACACTCTAGTCTCTCTGCCAAGAAAACCCCAAATGAGGTCATGAAGAATTGGACACGACTGAAATGACTTATCAACAAATGCACGTGTTGCATAAATGCACGTGTTGCATTTCCACTCCCCTCCCCCACTTATATCAGTGAGGACAAGAATCTTCACATGACAGCACAGAGTAGATAGTAGACTCTTAATAAATGCCTTTGGAATCCAAAGTACCATTTTAAAAGGTCAGATCCTCAGTGAAGGGTGATAACACTTAACACTTTCATGGCCCACGGGGAGTGAACAAGGCCCCAAGCCCAGCTGACTCTGCTGTGTCAGCAATCTCCAGCTCAGGACAGAAGCTAAACAACACCCCGATGGAAGCAGGTGGCCCTCTCTGTGGCATCCCACTACTGGGGGAAGGTTGCTGGTCCCTGGGAGGTGCCTGAGGCCCCCAGCTGGGCTGACAGGCTCACTTCCCCGTCAGGGCTCCTGTCCTCATGCTAATATCAGCCTTGCAAGAGGAGGGCACAGAATTTTCTTTGTGTAATTGATTTAATTTGATGGAAAAAAGATGCCAGGTGCAGAATATAATTTCACCATTGCTGTTCCTCTCTTTCTTTTCAACTGACTGCTCATTCCATTTCCATAACAATTACTGTAACAAAGGGCCAGAAGCAGATTGGTAAATATAGGATCACTGAATATTAGAGCTGAGAGGGGCAGTACAGCATGGAATGTCAGAGCTGGGAGGACCCTTAGAACACAGAATGTCACAGCTAGGAGGGCCCTTAGAACACAGAATGTCAGAGCTGGGAAGGGGTTTAGAACACAGGATGTCAGAACTAGAAGGACCCTTAGAACACAGAATGTTGAAGTCAAGACTCATTACCTCCTTGTGCTTATATTTTTCCTAGCCCATTTGAAGCTCTCCTTAAAAGTTAGAATCAAAATACCTTCACTGCCTTTATCTTTAGTAGATTTGGGTACAAAATGTTAGAGCTGGGAGGGCCCTTAGAACATGGAATGTCAGAACTGGGAGGGCCCTTAGAACACAAAACATTAGAGCCGGGAGGGGGCTTAGAACACAGGAAATTAGAGCTAGAAGGACCAATAGAACACAGAATGTTGAAGTCAAGACTCATTGCCTCCTTGTGCTTATATTTTTCCTAACCCATTTGAAATTCTCCTTAAAAGTTAGAATTGGGGGCAGCTAGGTGGCACAGTGGATAGAGCACCGGCCCTGGAGTCAGGAGTACCTGAGTTCAAATCCGGCCTCAGACACTTAACACTTACTAGCTGTGTGACCCTGGGCAAGTCACTTAACCCCAATTGCCTCACCAAAAAAAAAAGAATCAAAATACTTTCACTGCCTTTATCTTTTTTTTTTTTTTTTTTAGTGAGGCAATTGGGGTTAAGTGACTTGCCCAGGGTCACACAGCTAGTAAGTGTTAAGTGTCTGAGGTCGGATTTGAACTCAGGTACTCCTGACTCCAGGGCCGGTGCTCTATCCACTGCGCCACCTAGCTGCCCCCACACTGCCTTTATCTTTAGTAGATTTGGGTAGAGAATGTAGAGCTGGGAGGTATCTTAGAATATGGAATGTCAGAACTGGAAGGGCTCTTAGAACACAGACTATTCTAACCAGAAATGACTACACATAATTTAGTCCAGTCCCCTCACTTGAATGGAGCTCGTGTGCCACTGGGACCAATTTGTTTAACACAAGGAAGAAGGAACTAGTTATTCCCAGAAACTCCCTGTATCAAACCCTGGAATCCCAAGTTGGGGAAAGGCTGGAATTTGGCCACATAATTACTCAGTTTATGACCCAGGCAACTGTTGGCAGTTCTGCAGAAGCCCATAAAGAAAGAAATTACCTAAGGAGCTATCCTTTATTAATTGAATTCAGCATATTAATCAACTAGCCAGTATTATTGAGAATCTAACAGTTGCTTTCTTTTTTTCCCTTATTCTTTTACTTTTTTTTGGGGGGGGGGACAGGGTAATGAGGGTTAAGTGACTTGCCCAGGGTCACACAGCTAGTAAGTGTCAAGTGTCTGAGGCCAGATTTGAACTCAGGTCCTCCTGAATCTAGGGCCGGTGCTTTATCCACTGTGCCACCTAGCTGCCCCGCCTTTTTTTCCCCCCAACAGTTGCTTTCATCAGATATTCCAAAATTCTCTGTTTCAAGATCCCTTCCAACTCTGACATTATACATTTTATCACACATCCTGGCTCCACAATGCTTTTCTCCAAGTCCGCCCTGCCCTAGTTCTGACATTCCGCATTCTAAGGGCCCTCTCAGCCCTGACATCCTATATTCTAGGAGCCTCCCAACTCTAACATTTTTGTTCTAAGGCCCTCCCAGCTCTGACACTATGACTCAATTCACACCCAAGTCTCTTCCATTCTTGGGGAGGTAGTATAGATTCAGTGTGAGAAGAGGATTCCGCCAGTTGACCCTGTTACTAATGTAGCGATGTAAAAGTTTAAAAAAAAATCAACTTGTAGTAGCAGCCTAATGGCCTGGGACCTGTTAGGGATACTCTGGCCCTGAGGAAGATGCTCTGACCATGGAGAAATACGGTTGATCAACTTCCTGAGGTCAGTTAGAGATGACTCTTTTCTTGGAAAAGCAAAGTAGTTAACTAACTAGATAGCGGTTAGTCAAACAGATAACAAAGACGACGTGTCACAGACACCCAGAAAATTGGGCACCTTGAAATTTATAGCATCAGCTTAGTTGGGAGCCAGTCATGTTTGCGATGTGATTAGGACCAGGTAGCGACAATAATCTCAAGTTAGGAATATGGCATATTTACTGCTTTATGTATCCCACTCCCCAAATAGCTAGCATCATCATTTTCCAAACTGCTGTAACTTTGCAGTCTCTTGCCCCACCCCATTCTCTCCTCTATAAAACCATCACCTTCTCCTTTGTTCGGGGAGTTGAAGTTTAGACTTCTTCCAGTCATACCTCTGTGTGCCAAATAATAAAAACTTTTACTTGAATTCTTTGAAAGAAGAATATTTTCAGACCGAGTTTTGTGGCGACAAACTCTAGCCTAGGGCTTTACTGTTCTTCAGATATCATCCCACTGAGATGAGAACGACAAAGGGGCCAGAGAGGTCACCTAGTCAATCCCAATTTGTTTCACAGATGGGCAAAATGAGGCCCACAGAAAGGAGGGAACTTGGCCAAGGTATGAGTGAGTTAGTCACAGGGCTAGTAATCAGTTAGAAAATAAATGTTCATTAAGTTCCTATATGCCAGGCACAGTGCTAGGTACTGATGATACCAAGAAAAGCAAAAGACAGTCCCTGCTCCCAACAGGCTCACAGTCTTAATGGGGCAGACAACATGCAAAGACTGTATACAAACAAGATACAGAAGAAACTGGAAATAATCAACAAAGGGGAGGCGCTAGAATTAAGGGGATGGGGAAGTATGTTAACTAAGCATATGAATAAATTAAAGAGCCAAACCTGGGGTTGGTCACTCAGTCCAGTGCTCTTTATACATGATGGATTTAGATGATAGGGAGGTCAGAAAGGGTGTGTATGTGTGTGTGTGTGTGTGTGTGTGTGTGTGTGTGTGTGTGTGTGTGTGTGTGTGTGCAGAGCTCAGAAATCTTGCCCAGTTTTTTGTTTTAAACTAAGAATGTCTGATGTATTGTAGATAAAAAATGGGAGAATTGGAGACCATGCCACATACGAATCAATTAAAGGAAATGAGAATGTTTAACCTGGAGAAGACTGAGGGAACCAAGATGATAGATCTCTTCAAGTGTATGTAAGCTGTCATGGGGCAGAGGGATTAGATTTGTCCAAAATAGAATGCCTCTGGAGGCATTCGTTGGGAATGGAAGCTGAAGTGCCTATTCAGGTAGGGGTTGAATTAGGCAGCCTCTGAGGCTCCTCCCAAATGACATTCCATGTTCTAAGGTCTCTCCCAGCACCAACATTTTATTCTGCCAATTTCCCCTAAATCCAGATCTAACCACCCTCACTCAAATAACTCTTGTAGATCCCTATTGCCTCTGGGATCAGATCTAAACTTTTTTGTTTAATTTATAAAGCCCTTCACAGCCTGGACCCAATTTAACTCTGAGATGGGTAGAAGTTGCCAGCTTATTCATGAATATGAACATTAGTCAGCCTTTCTCCCTCAGGGCTTGCTTGATGCTTGGTAGTGCCATTGTTATAATTTGAGGTTCCACTGGGGAATGGTGGCGGGGGTTGGATTCTCTCAAATAGATCCACCCCACAGCTTCCAGAGCCTTTGGGAAGTTTGATGGAACCCTAGTGACCAATGTTCTGGGTTGATAAAAGTTGGGGAAAAGGGTCAAATAACAGCTTCAAGGAGATTAGAATCTAGTGACTCATTCCTCATTCCCCGAGCCTCAATCACCTCACCTATAAACTCAGCAAACATTTATTTTTATTTATTATTATTTTTAATAATCCAATTTTATTTTATTTTCAGGTCTGCATTCTCTCCTTCCTACCTCTTCCTCCTTCATTAAGAAAAGCAAAATCTGTTAGTCAAATCAATAAAATATAATCAATATAATCAATCAAAACAAATTCCTTCACTGGTCAGGTTCCTGCCCACCCCCCCCCTCCCAAAAAAATCTGGCCTCAGCGTCCTCCCTATTCTACTTAGAGATGGTCACAGCCTGGTTTATCATGAGTCCTCTGCTATTGTGTTTGGTCATTGTGCTGATGAGAATTTCTTAGCCTTTCAAAGTTGTTCCAACAAGCATTTATTGAGCACCTGCTGTGCACAGCTCTGGGTTCAGCATAGGGGAAATGCTGAAGTTTAGACCTTTGCTCTCTGTGGCCTATTAATTGTTTAGTAGATTTGGGTAGGAGCAAATCTATCCAAATCTGTTGTTGTTCAGTCGTGTCTGACTCTTCATGATCCTATTTGGGGTTTTCTTGGCAAAGATAATGGAATGGTTTGCCATTCCCTTCTCTGGTTCATTTTACAGATGAAGAAACTGAGGCAAACAGAGTTAAGTGACTTGTCCAGGATCACACAACTAGTAAGTATTTGAGGCCAAATTTGAACTCAAGGAATTGTCTTGATTCCAAGCCCAGTGCTCTATGCACTATGGCGCTACCTAGCCAATAACAAAAAAACACTACAGATATGGTTTGGACCCATGGCATTCCCACTGGAAGGGCTTTGACACATAGACTAGTTCCTTCCTAAAAAAACAATGAAATCATCTTCAAGACTTAATTGGTATCTGCCCTCAGACGCTTGACACCTACTAGCTGTGTGACCCTGGGCAAGTCACTTAACCCCAATTGCCTCACAAAAAAACAAAAACAAGCCAAAATAAAGACTTAATTGGTACAGGGGGTAAAGCTTGAGCCACTGACAAGAGCTCCCCAGTTCCCAAAAGTACAAGATGTGCTCAGGTAGTAGGTATTTCTCAGGCTTGACTGAATTCCCACCACCGTGAGGGAGAATACACCCTTCTGACCCAGTATGCCACTTTTAGAAAATACAGAAGAGGGGGTAGCTAGATAGCGCAGTGGTAAAGCACTGGCCCTGGATTCAGGAGGACCTGAGTTCAAATCCGGCCTCAGACACTTGACACTTACTAGCTGTGTGACCCTGGGCAAGTCACTTAGCCCTCATTGCCCTGCAAAAAAAAAAAAGAAAATACAGAAGAGGGAAGAGCTACACCTAAACAAACCATCGCTGCATCTTTGCTAACGACAGCAACAACAACGGCTAGCATTTATATAGGGATCTAAAGTTTGTGAAGCGCTTTGCATACTTAGACTCTTCAGGCTTCAGTCTCCTAAACTGTAAAATACAGGGGTTGGACCAGACGGCCTCTGAGGATTTTTCTGTTTCTAGAATTTGGTCCCTAGAACTGGGGGTGCTTGGGCAAAGGCTAGGAAAACACTTGTCAGGGCTGCTGTGGACAGGGGGCAGGAGGTTGCCTGAGATGCCTGCTCTAAGCAAGGATGCTGGGACCGCTTTGCTTTTCCAGCAAGGAAAGCTCACAGAGCCACCTGCTCTACCTGATTTGGAATCAGCCAGCCCAGGTCTATTTTTATGACATCTTGAACCAAGCTCCCTTCCTGATGACATCCTATGTGATGAAGGCATTTCTATGCAAATGCGTGGAGGAGAGGGGAAGAAAGCAATTTGGTTTTCAGAGCCCCAGTGCCATCTGTGAACACTGCAAGGCACAGCTCATTGCAGCAGCTGACTCGAAGGGACTCGGGCAGGGGCTGGAAACAGTTTGGATCATGGGTTCTAAAGTTGGAAAGGTCCTCAGAGATGATATCCTCCACCTCCTTCTTTTTATAGATGAGATGGAAGCCCAGAGAGGAGAATCCATTTGCCCTAACTCACACAGCCAGTAAGTGACAGGGCCAGGTTTCAAACTTGGGTCACTTGATTCCAGATCCAGGGCTGTTGTCATTTCCTTGGCCCCAGGAAGAACCCCAAGACTCCCTCATTAGAGGTCAATTTTCTTTCCTCAAATTCTTACTTTTTTTTTTTTTTGTATGACAATGAGGGATAAGTGACTTGCCCAGGATTGCACAGCTAGTAAGTGTCAAGTGTCTGAGGTCGGATTTGAACTCAGGTTCTCCTGAATCCAGGGCCGGTGCTTTATCCACTTTGCCACCTCGCTGTCCCCTTCTTTGTCTTTCTTTTTGTCTAAGAGTCTAAACATCTGGCAGGAATTTTGATTGTTTTTTTTTTTTTTTAAATTTTTTTTTTTGTGAGGCAATTGGGGTTAAGTGACTTGCCCAGGGTCACACAGTTAGTAAGTGTCAAGGGTCTGAGGTTGGATTTGAACTCAGGTCCTCCTGACTCCAGGGCCAGTGCTCTATCCACTACACCACCTAGCTGCCTGAATTTTGATTGTCTTAAACTTGGCTTTTAGCAGAAAGGATCCATACCTACTGAACTCAGAATTTTGGGTGTTTTTGTGTCTCCAGTTAATTTAGTCACTCAGTCTGGATGTCATTAGGCAAAACCACAGCTGGCTGTTAGGTCTGATAGGTTCATGTCATCCTGGGCTGGGAATGGGGGTTGTAGTTAGCAGGGCCCTCGGGGAACACATAGTCCAACCCTTCATTTTATATATATATTTTTTTAGTGAGGCAATTGGGGTTAAGTGACTTGCCCAGGGTCACACAGCTAGTAAGTGTTAAGTGTTTGGGGCCGGATTTGAACTCAGGGACTCCTGACTCCGGGGCTGGTGCTCTATCCACTGCGCCACCTAGCTGCCCTCATTTTATATATATATATATTTTTTTTGCGGGGCAATGGGGGTTAAGTGACTTGCCCAGGGTCACACAGCTAGTAAGTGTTAAGTGTCTGAGGCTGGATTTGAACTCAGGTATTCCTGAATCCAGGGCCAGCGCTTTAACCACTTCACCATCTAGCTGCCCCCCTATATTTTTAAATATATATTTACTACCTTCATTAGAATGTAAGCTCCTTGAGGGCAGGGACTGTTTTTGCTTATTCTTTGTATCTCCAGTGCTCAGCACAGTGTCTGACACATAGTAAGTGCTTGATAAATGTCTGCTGATTACTGGTTTACAGATGAGGAAATTGAGGCACAAAGGGATTATGTAATTTTTCAAAGTTACACAGGTAGTAAGTGTGGGATTTGAACCCAAGTCCTGTGACTTCAGAACCAGTACACTTTCCACTGTACCATGATGTCTCAGTGATAGATGTACCACCTGAAGGGCTATCATGTGAAAGAGGAATTTGATTTGTTCCATTTGGCCCCCAAGGTTAGTAATAGGAGAAATGGGTAGAAGCGGCAAAGAAGCAAACTTAGGCATTTGTGGCAGCCGGCAGTTTGCATTAGTGACAATTCCACTGGCGTATGGGACACTTCACACTCATGAGAGATCCATCAGAGTGACTACATATGTAATAATAAGAGAAATGCGGATCAAAACAGCTCTCTAGTATCCAATTTTAAATCTCATACACCTTACATTCAGTAAACTGGCAAAGAATACAAAAGATGGGACTAGTCAATATTGAAGGGATTGTGGGATGATAGGCACACTAATACATTGTGGAGCTGCCAAATGGTACAACTATTTTGGAAAGCAATTTGGAATTATGCAAATAAAGTGACTATCATGTCCCCATATTCTTTGGCTCAGAGATTCCATTACTGAATTAAGACCCCATGGAGGCCACTGATAAGAAAAAGTTCCCATGTACACCAAAATATTTGTCACAGCATTTTTTGTGATAGTAAAGAAGTTTTTTATTGACTGGGGAATGGCTAAATAAGCTATGGTTATGGTATATGACTGTAATGGAAAATGACTATTATAAGAAATGAAGAATGTGATGAATATAGAGAAGTCTGGGAAGATATTCATGAACTGATCCAGAAGGAAGCAGAGCCAAAAAAACAATAAAACCTACAACAAGTTTTTTTTTGGGGGGGCAGGGCAATGAAGGTTAAGTGACTTGCCCAGGGTCACACAGCTAGTAAGTGTCAAGTGTCTGAGGCCGGATTTGAACTCAGGTCCTCCTGAATCCAGGGCTGGCATTTTATCCACTTCACCACCTAGCTGCCCTCAAAACCTACAACAATTTAAACAGAAAGAACAACCACACACACACACATACACACACACACACACAAATCTAAAGTGAATGTTGCAAAATTAGAAAGAATAAGCATGGCTCAAAAGAAGGGAGATGAGAAGGCATCTTCATCCTTCCCCTTTGAAGAAGTAGGAGGTCCACAATATTGTTCATTAAACATATTTTCAGTCTTTTTTGATATACTGATCAGTTATTTTAAATCTGTTGAATTTTTTTCCGCTTCTTTTTCTGTTGTCTTTAAAAATACCATTTGTCATAAGGTATGGCTTTTAGGGAGGCAAAAAGGGAAGGATACTGGGGAAATAAGATATCAATAAAAACATCAATAAAATAAAAATAAAGAATAGTAACATTAAGAAGTTAACTAAGCATGATTTTTACTACAAATTGAGCCATAGACTCCAAAAAGATCTCTGCAGACTGGAACAGTGGGTTGACTATAACAAGATAAAATCTCATAGGGATAAATGTAAAGTCCCGTATTTGGATTTAAAAAGTCAATAGCAAAAGTACAAGACAGGGGAAGTGTGGCTAGGCCTTGGTTCATGTGTAGATCTCTATAAATCTATGGTGTGATTCAGCAACCAAAAGAGCCAATCAAAGCTTAGTGAACAGATGTGTGGTGTTTTTGACAAGGGAGAGAGGATAGGTATGCTGCCTCCCCGCCTCCCCTGCCTAGGCCACATCTGGTTTGTGTTCCATTTTGGGCACCACATTTTAAAAGGCAGAGGGATGAGCTACAGAGTGCTTAAACGAGGGAGACTAAGAAGGAAGTCATGCTATATGAAGGAAGATCAGCTGAAAGAATTAGGGGTATCATGGCCTAAAGGAGAGAAGACAGCAGGAAAAACTTAATGCTGTCTTTTGATATTTGAGGGAGCAGACAGTCTATTGAGGGCCTATGAACAGAAGTTACAGAGAAGCAGTTTTTGGCTCAATATAAGTCTTTGCTTACTAAGAATGGCAGTGGCCCAACAGATGGAAGAGGATGACTTGTTAGGCAATTAGTTCCTTATCACTTGAAATGCTCCTGCATATGACTGATGACCACCAGCTGGGGATGACAAAGAGGGGACATTTGCATGAGATGTGTGACCCGGATCATTTGCAAGCTCCCTTTTAGCTCGAATGTTCTAGGCTTCTTTGCATACTGACCAAAAAGGAAACTGAACTACAGTCACATAATGTGCACAAATGACAGGGGGCTGAGAGAGTGTTGTAAAATTTCATCCCAAGGATTTTGAGCTGAAGTATTTAATTACAGTCAATCACTCAGTGCAGTCATCCAGATTCAAGACCTTGGAGTCATACTGGACTCTGCCTTTTCTCTCATTTGCCCTAGTCAACAGTTGCCAAGAACAGCTAGTCTCACTTCACAATATCTCTTTTTTCCATTCACGCAGCTACTAGCCTGGTTCCTGGGCAGCTAGGTGGTACAGTGGATAAAGCACTGCTGTCAGGAGTACCCGAGTTCAAATCTCACCTCAGACACTTACTAGCTGTGTGACCCTGGGCAAGTCACTTGACCTCAATTGCCTCAAACATCCAGGGCCATCTCCAATTGTCCTGATGTATATCTTGCCACTGGACCCAGATGGCTCTGAAGGAGAGAGTAAGGCTGGTGATTTTGCACAGCCTTCCCTTACTTAAATCAAATTCAGTGCAAATCATGACATCACCTTCATGTCATGGCCCGCTTCAAGAACAAAGGACCAACTGCAACAGCAACAGCAACAACAACAACAACAGCCAGGTTCCTCAACACCTCTCACTTGGATTGCTGCCAAACCTCTTCATTGGTCTCCCTGCCTCTAGTCTCTTCCAACTCCAATCCATTCTCCCAAATGAATATCCTCCAAACCAACTCCCTACCCCAAAATGGCTCCCTATTGTCTTTATGATAGAATACAAAAATCCTCAGACTGTCATTTAAAGCCCCCCACAATCTCGCTCCCCGCTACCTTTCTAGTTTTCATGTTAGTCCCTTTTCACACACTCTATTCCAGGCAAACTGGCCTTTTAACTGTTGTCTGAAAAAGAAATTTCATCTTCCTAACGTGGAAATATGTTTAACACAATTGTACGTGTATATCCTTTATCAGCTTGCTTGCCATCTTGGAGAGGAAGGAAGGAGAAACATTTGGAACTCAAAAGCTTATAAAAATGAATGGGGGGCAGCTAGGTGGCACAGTGGATAAAGCACCAGCCCTGGATTCAGGAGGACCTGAGTTCAAACCCAACCTCAGACACTTGACACTTACTAGCTGTGTGACCCTGAGCAAGTCACTTAACCCTCACTGCCCTGCAAACCCCTCACCTCAAACCAAACCAAACCAAACCAAACCAAATCAAACCAAAAAAACCCCAAATGGATGTTCAAAACTATCTTTACATGTAATTTGAAAAAATAAAATACCATTCACTAAATAAGAAAAAAAAAAGAAAAGAAATTCCATTGTCTCCCTTTGTGCCATTGTGGTTATCCATGCCTGGAATGCCCTCCCTCCTTCCCTCCACCTTGGAGGGTCCCTAGCTCTTTCTGAAACATATCTCGGATGCTACCTCCTACACAAGACCTTTCTTACTCTCCCCTCCCCCTACTTATTAGCACTCTCTCCCTCTTGATAGTATTTGATGTTACTTTGCATGTATTTGACATTTAATTACTTGCACACACATTTGCAGCTATCCTGTACCTCCCCATTGCCCTCCAATTCTTTGTAGACCACAGTATTCCATGCAGATGTGGAATACAGCAGACGCTGCCATAAATCGGCACTAATGGAATGTTGGTTTTTTAAAAATAGGGGCCTTTGTTTCCAGGAGAATCGTGGGGGGGTAATTAAAGAGCCTGTTGCAATCTCCTAAAGGTGATCTAGCCAGCTCACCTTCTCCTGTTCAATGCTGGGACCAATTCATCGCCCATCTTTCTGCTCTCCTAGATAAACACACACACACATGCACACGCAAGCACACGCGCACATGCACACGCACACGCCCCACAAATGGACAAGTGGTACAGTAGATTATCCTTCTAAATCCATGTCCTAATCTGGGCAACAGATGGCAGGCTCCAACACAGAACCAACAAGGAACTTTGAAGATGAGCAGGAGAAAAAGATATCAATAGGAAAATGCTCTTGTGGTAAGGGATGCCTGGTGGGTGGTCGGAATGCTCCAGTGGTAGCTTTGAGATGTCAGGAGAAAGCAAGGAAGGCATGTTTGAAGGCCATGAATGAGTGTGTTGCACCAGGTGGGTGGACATAGGTAGGTTGAGATCTGTAGCATTGGAGGGAACTTCCAAATCAATGAGATCACACATCCCTTAGAGCATGAGGGTTAAGTGACTTGCCCAAGGTCACACAGCTAGTAAGTGTCAAGTGTCTGAGGTCGGATTTGAACTCAGGTCCTCCTGAATCCAGGGCAGGTGCTTTATCCACTACAGCGCCACCTAGCTGCCCCCGCACCTAAGCATTTGGGAGCACATGGGTTGTGGCCCCTAGTTAGAAAGGAGACGCCTTGAGGGCAGGTGCTGTTTCACTTTTCTATCTTTGTATCCTCAGTGCCTAGCACTGTTCGATGCTCATGGCAGACACTGAATAAATATTTGTTGAATTGAACCGAATGACTTGGGTGAATGTTGGAAGTTCTTCCTGTTCTAGGGAGCTGTCATCTCTCTCCCTGACACTTTGACTCATTATTCTGCCATCTGGGGCCAGGCGGAAAAGGTTGGCTCATTCCCTACTGCCTACAAACATGCCCATTCTCCCTCATCCTGAAAAAAATCCTCACTTGATCCTTCCATCCTTGCCATCATCCTGTATCTCTTCTGTCCTTTGGAGTAAACTCCTCCAAAAGACCAGCTCCTTTCTCTGCTCTCAGCCTCTTCTTAAACCCTTGCAATCTGCTGTCCACCCACACTGCTCTCTCCAAAGTTACTAATGATCTCTTAGTTGCCAAATCCACTGGCTTTTTCTCCAACCTCACTCTCTGCGACCTCTCTCCAGCCTCTGACACTGTGGATCACTTTCTCCTCCTTGATACTCTCTTCTCTCTAGGTTTTCAGGACTTCCTTCTCTCCTGGTTCTCCCCCCACCTCTCTGACCTCTCCTTCTGTCTCCTTTGCTGGATGCTCTTCCAGATCAGGTCCTGTAACCATAGGTGTCCCTCAGGATTTGTCCTGGGCCCTCTGCTCTTCTCCCTCTATGCTACTTCACTTGGTGATCTCATCTGCTCCTGTGGATTTAATGACCACCTCTGTGTTCATGATTCCCAGATCCTGCCCCAACCTCTGGACTGATCTCCAATCTCCCATCTTCAAATGACTCTCAGATATCTCCAACTGGATGTCTGGAAGACTTCTTTTTTTTGGGTTAAGTGACTTGCCCAGGGTCACACAGCTAGTAAGTGTGTGTTAAGTGTCTGAGGCTGGATTTGAACTCAGGTACTCCTGACTCCAGGGCCGGTGCCCTATCCACTGTGCCATCTAGCTGCCCCTCCGGGAAACTTCTTAAACTCAATATGTCCAAAACAGAACTCATTATTTTCTCTCGCCAATCCTTCTCCCCCTCCTGCCTTCCCTATTATTGGAGAGAGCAACCCCATCCTCCCAGTCCCTCAGACTTACAACCTAGGTGTCATCCTGGATTCCTCACAATCTCTAACCATCCCTGTCCCCGCCCCCCTCCCACATCCAAGGCATTTCCAAGGCCTGTTGATTTCACCTCTACACCATCTCTTGAACATGCCCCCTTCTCTTCTCTGACACTGCCCCCTCCTCTATTGCTGACCTCATCACCTCACACCTGGATTATTACAATAGCTGCTGGTGGCGGGGCAGCTAGGTGGCGCAGTGGATAGAGCACCGGCCCTGGAGTCAGGAGTATCTGAGTTCAAATCCGGCCTCAGACACTTAATACTTACTAGCTGTGTGACCCTGGGCAAGTCACTTAACCCCAACTGCCTCACTAAAAAAACCCAAAAACCAAAAACCAAAACCAAAAACCAAAACCAATAGCTGCTGGTGGGTCTGCCTGCCTCTGGTCTCTCCCTGCTCCAATCCTTCCTCCATTCAGCCATCAAAGTGATTTTCCTTTCCTTTTCTTTTTCTTTTTTTTTTTTTTTGGTGAGGGAATTGGGTTAAGTGACTTGCCTAGGGTCACATAGCTAGTAAGTGTCAAGTATCTGAGGTTGGATTTGAACTCAGGTCCTCCTGAATCCAGGGCCAGTGCTCTATCCACTGTGCCACCTAGCTACCCCCAAAGTGATTTTCCTAAAGCACAGGTCTGACCAGATCACTCCCCTACTCAGTGAACTCCAGTGGCTCCCTATCACCTCAAGGATCAAATACAAAATGTTTTGTTTGGGAGTCAAAGGCCTTCATAACCCAGCCCCCTCCTACCTTTCCAGTCTTCTCACACCTTACTCTCTTTCATGTACTCTTTGATCCAATGACACTGGACTCCTGGATGTCCCAAGAACAAGACACTCCATTTCTTAACTATGGGCATTTTTTTCTGGCTGTCCTCCATGCCTGGAATGCTCTCTCCTCATCTCTGACTACTGATCTCCCTGGCTCTCTTTAAGCCTGAACTAACATCCTATCTTCTACATGAAGTCTTCCCAAACTCCTCTTAATTCCAATATCTCTTCTTTGTTAATTGTTGAGTCGTTTTCGGTTGTTTCTGACTCTTTATGACCATATTTGGGTGTTGTTTTTTTTTTTGGCAGAGACACTGGAGCAGTTTGCTATTTCCTTCTCCAGCTCACTTTATAGGTGAGGAAACTGAGGAAAACAGGGTGAAGTGACACAGAGCTAGTAAGTGTCTGAGGCTGGATTTGAACTCAGGAAGATGAGTCGTCCTGACTCTAGGCCCGATACTCTATCCACTGCACCACCATTTCCTATGTAGCCTGTCTACAGCTTTCTTCCTACATATTTGTTTGCATGTTGTCTCCCTCTTTATACAGTAAGCTCCTTGAGGGCAGGGATTGTCTTTTACCTCTTTTTGTTTTCCCAGCGCTTAGCACAGTGCCTGGCACATAGTAGGTGTTTATTAAGTGGTTTGTTTTTTTTTGTTTTGTTTTTGCAGGGCAATGAGGGTTAAGTGACTTGCCCAGGGTTACACAGCTAGTAAAGAATCAAGTGTCTGAGATCAAATTTGAACTCAGGTCCTCCTGAATCCAGAGCCGGTGCTCTATCCACTGCGCCACCTAGCTGCCCCCTTAATAAGTGTTTATTGATTGATTGCCACTACACTAGTGCAGGCCCTCATCACTTCATGCCTGGACTAGTATAATAGCCCTTTCCCATGTGGTGGCCCTTCAGATCATTAAAAGCAGTAATCATTTCTCTCCCTCTCCCAATTCTCCAGATGAAATATCACTCCCCTCCCCTTTCCTTCAACTTATCCTCATAGGACCATGGGAGATGGGCAGAGGGGTTTGGTGAGCAACATACTAATTCTCCTACCCCCTCCCTTCCAAGTAAGGCAAATTTTTCCATAAAAGGTATGGAAACCATTCTTGAGACTTGATTGGTTCAGAGAACAAAAGGCTCAGGCTGTCCAGATCATTTCCTGGTAGCCTGAATACAAAACAACAAGGAGATGCCTGCTACAGGCAGTCTCAGATGTTTGGCTGATGGACCACAATGGAAAACAGAGGCAGGGGTTCTTTGCTTGGCTGAATCAACTTAGGGAGTCCTCAAGGCAGATCCTTGGCTACATAAATCTCCTTCTGCTATCTGTTCAATGACCTGTGAGGATCTTACTTTGTTCTGATATCAAACAGAAACCACCAGGGGCCTGGCTTCAGTCAGGCCCGGCCCAGAATGGGGTGGGGGTGGGGGGGTGATGGAGGGGGGGAACTTCCAATTCCCATTTCATCCCATTTGGTCCCTGAGTTGTCATCGTTCATGTAAAAAATGCATTTCGATGAGAAAGGTTTTGGAGATATTATGAAATTATACAGGAGCCTGTTAGAAGGTGTCCACCACTCTAAGGATCAGTGAAAGCAAATACCTTCCAGTCCTCCATCTGCAAGACAGCTTTTTTCTATTTGCACCAACAGGACTTCACGGGAAATGCAGAGTGGTTTGGGGGGGCTATCTGAAGAGAGATCTATGAACCCACCTGGAGTCACTTAGGAAGCCCACCAGAAGGACTGAATTAAACTGATGCACTTTCAAACAGATCAAGGATGTTATTTATCCATTGCTGAGGGGAAGGCGTGGGCTCACATCCCGGCTGATGCAGCCACAGCCAGATGGGACTGCAGCTGGCTCTGATCAATGGGAAGGCACAGAAATCCCCAGGCATCCCTATCTCAGCAGAAGGGAGCCTTCCTCAAAGGATTCTGAGATCAAGGGCAAAGACGGAGGTGGAGGGAGGGAGGGAGGGGAACAAAGACGGGGCTCACCACCCACCTTTAGAAATGGGAAGCCAGAGAAAAGGATGGAGAGAAATTTGGATTCTATGACTCAGTTCTTCTCACCTGAGATTCATACTTTTGATGATGGCTGGATGACTGATACTGCGTGAGGTGCCCAGACATTGTTCTAGCCATGGGGTTGTTCCCATCTGGGGAGCTCAGCAGAGCAGTGACAAGACATTCTCATCAAGTCCAGGGCCCTGCACCCCAGATTGTCCTGGGCTGCCAAATGATTTATGTTCAGTCGCATAAATAGGTTACATGCCTCTTGTTTCTGGGACACAGTTCAGTAGAGTGCATGGAATAGTAAAGAAACCCAGCTCTGAGTCCTGGCTATGCCCCCAGCTAAGAGTGTGTTTGTGGGAAAGCCTGAGCCTCAGTTTCTGCATTTCTAAAATGCGGATTGGGGCAGCTAGATAGCACAGTGGATGGAGCACCGGCCTTGGATTCAGGAGTACCTGAGTTCAAATCCAGCCTCAGACACTTAACACTTACTAGCTGTGTGACCCTGGGCAAGTCACTTAACCCCAATTGCCTTACTTAAAAAAGAAAAAAAAAAGAAAATGCGGATCAATAAAACCTGCACACCCAGTTGCCCAAGGACAATGTGGGAAGAGCTCTTAGTAAACCTTAAATACTTAAGAAACACAAGCTATGGAAGAGTCTATTTCTTCTTGTGCCTAACAACGAAAGCTGTCCAACTGTGGAATCAATCCACCTTCCAACAACCTGCCCAAGGGTCCATGCAACCACGTCATCCCCCTACTTAATAATCTCTGGCGGCTCCTATTACCTCTAGGATAAACTATTGACATCTTTGTTTGGGTTTGGAAGCCCCTCGTGAACTGGCCCCTGTCTGTCTTAACAGACTCAGAAAGGTTTAATAGCATAATGCTGCATTAAGACTTTTGGAACTTGCTGTCCATCACTCCTCTTCCTGTCCACTGGGGTCTGGCTAGACTGGCCTTCCCTCTCTGTTCCTCATCCACAGCACTGTGATGAAATAATGGGATTTTGCAGATACTCAAAGACCCACCTGGAGATTAATCTAGACTGATTGAATCAAGTGAGAGTGATTGACTGCTGATTAGCCTACTTCAAGTTAACTGGATTGTAATCACACCTGGCTAGCCCTTAAGAGGGTATTGTTCTCAGAAGCTAGACTGTGAACTCAACTTGAGAACACCTTCAAAGCCAATGGATTTGGATGACACCAACCAATCAGCTTGAAGCAGTGTGTAAAGACCGCCTCTGTTCCAGACCTATAAAAAACTTCCACAATCAGCTTGCTAGAGTTCCTGATTAAAGCAGGCTCGTGGAGGAGGACTCCAACCAGGCTGGAACTCTAGGCTAGGTAGGACTTTTTTTTTTTTCTTCTGAACTCCTTGTGAATACCTGTATGCTTTAATAAATGTTTAATGCCCAAAGTCTGGTGCTGAAGCTTCTAATCTAAGGTGACCACAATTTAGATTTTAAACATCACAGCACTCTGTTCCCATCCAGGGCCCGCTTCTCTCTCCCACTCTACTTGGAGATCACATCAGCTCACAAGCGTTTAACTATTATTTCCATGCAGGTGATTCTCAGGTTTTTATACACACACCTGTGTATATGTATGTGTATATTATGTATACACACATATAAAATCTCTTTAAAATCGATAATATAATGTAAACCCATAATAATATGTGTATATATTCATATATATGAATGTATGTATCTGCAGACACATGTAATATATACAAAATAAATACCAGATTTATGTATATTATATATGTATACACATTATATATAAACAATATAAAATATATCTGGTATTTATTTTATATATATTATATATATAACTTGTATTTATTTTGTATATATTTGTACATATTATTTTGTTTATATTTGTATGTTTTACCAGTTATATAAATACATGTATATAAAACTGGTATTTTATATTACATGTGTCTGCAGATATATACATTCACATATATATAAACACACACATATATATATACACACACCCTCTATATCTTTATCTATCTACATCTATATCTATCTAGATTGATAGACAGAGATATGGAAGTGGATGGATGGATGGATAGATAAATGTACATAGATAGATGTTTTTTCCTCTATAGAGGAAAATTTACACTCTATAGAGTGTAAATTTCTTGAGAGAAGGGATTACTCATTTTTTGTCTCTGTACCTAGTGCCTAGCAAAGTGCCTGCCACATAATAAGCCCTTAAGAGATGAATGTTGATCGACTGATTGATGGTTGCCTTGGAAGGCGGTTATTTCCATAACCCCCAATAATAAGCATTACTCTGGAAAGTTTGTCATTTACAACTAACCTGGAAAGGCGAGTGTGTAATGCCTAGAATTAACTCTGCAGGGTGAACAAAGGCTTCAGAGGTATAATGGTCCAATGAGTAACATGCAATTTATGTTAATTGCCTGTAATCACCTGAATTAAGAACTGGGTCTATTAGTAAAACAGCAGCACAGAAGGTCATGCAGAAATTGGCTGGTGGTTTCTGCCTAGCTTGCGGAGAGGGGATTGAATGATTATGGAAACAGCAGATAGTGTTTCATGAATGTATTTCACTGGCTCCTCTAAAGGGACGGTTTGTGAGACTGTGTAGAGAGGCTTCAGAGGATGTTTATTTAAAAAAAAAAAGATAAACTTTTAACAAGCACATGGACGAATGCTCCAGATCACTAATAGTAAGAGAAATACACATTAAAACAATCTTAGGGAGGGGCAGCTAGGTGGCGAGGAGGATAAAGCACCAGCCCTAGAGTCAGGAGGACCTGAGTTCAAATATAGCCTCAGACACTTAACACTTACTAGCTATGTGACCCTAGGCAAGTCACTTAACCCCAATTGCCTCACCAAAAACAAACAAAAAAAATACATATTAAAAAAAAAACAATCTTAGGGTTCATCTGGCATCCAGAAAATTGACAAAGATAACAAAAAGATGGGAAGAGTCAATGTTTGAGGGGATGTTGGAAGATGGGAACACTGCAGTATTACTGTGCCAAAAGAAATGATGTAGTCAGGTGATGAATACAGAGAAGTATAGGAAGATCTATAAGAACTGATGAAGAGGAAAGTAAGTAGAACCAAGAAAACAATATAGCCTATGACAACGACAGTGTAAATGGAAAGAACCACCACACAGAAACAAATTAAAAGTGAATGTTGTTGGGGCAGCTAGGTGGTACAGTGGATAGAGCACTGGCCCTGGATTCAGGAGGACCTGAGTTCAAATCCGGCCTCAGACACTTAACAATTACTAGCTGTGTGACCCTGGGCAAGTCACTTAACCCCAATTGCCTCACCAAAAAAAAAAAAAAAAGTGAATGTTGTCTTTCAGCATATTAATCATTTATGTTGATTTTTCTTTTTTTCTTTTTTTAATCTTAAAAATCTTGTTATATGGGATTATTCTCTGGAATGAGGAGTGATACCGACTAGAAGAAACTAAAGGACATCAATAAAAATGTTTTAAACAAAACCCCTTTCAGCAAGAAGTGAATATCATCAGATCACTGGTCATAGGCCAAGAACTGGAAGAGATCTAAGATCTAGTCTAATCTCCTCATTTTATAGAGAAGGAAACCGATGACCCGAGAAGTTAAGCAATCTCTCCACTTCTAGAACAATGGTGTCAAACTCAAGGAGAAAAGGACCCCTGTGGGCCAAATCCTGACTCAGAAAACCACAAATTAACGTTATCCATGTCGTGCTGTAGTTTTATTTATTTTGTTAGACATTTCCCAGTGACATTTTAACCTGGATCTGGCTGGGGAGTTTCATGGGCCTCCCAGAGCCACGCTGACATGAGTGTGACACTTCTGGTCTAGAAAGAAGTAACAGAGATGTGATTCAAACCCATCTGATCCCAAATCCAGAGGTTTTCTCAATGTAACACATTCCCTCTTGGATGATGCCCCCAATCACTCTGGCAGGAAGCATTTTTAGGATTAAAATACAGCAAAATGTAGCATGGTGTAGAGGACAGGGAGGTAGTTTCAGAGTTCAAGTCCTGGGTTCTGACATATTCTGGGCAAATCACTTAACCTCTTAGTGTTTCCCTCTAATCAACTAACTAACTAGCATTTATTTAGTGCTAGGCACTAGAGATATAAAGACAAAAACAAAATAGACCATTGCCCCAAAGGAGCTCATATTCTGAGGGGGAAACATTCTCTACATATGCAGATATATTCAAAATACAGGTAATAGGGAGCTACTGGAGTTTATTGAGTAGGAGAGTGACACATCAGGCCTGAGCTTCAGGAAAATCACCGTGGCAGTTGTTTGGAAGCTGGATTGCAGTGGGGGATAGACTTAAGGCAGGGAAACCAATTAGGGGATTGTTGTTAAAGTCTGGGCGAGAGGCGATGAGGGTTTGCACCAGGGTGGGGGCTGTATGAATGGAGAAAGGCAAATGGGTATGGGAGATGTCAAGGAGACAGAAATATCACAAGGTGACGGTGAGCAGATACTCGGAATGACAGAGTGGGGAGCTGAGGACAGGTCACTGCAAAGATGGCAGTGTTGTTGACAGCTACAGGGAAGTTTGGAAAAGCTATAGCTTTGGGGGGGAAGATGATGATTCTGTTTTGACTCATTTGAGATGCTTACGGGATACCCGGGTCAAGATGTCCAAGGAGGCAACTGGTGACTGGAGACTGGAGCTCAGGCGAGGGACAAGGCTGGATCTCTAGATCTGGGGGGTCATCTGCATAGAGATGATAATTAAATACGTAAAAGCTGATGAAGTCACCAAGTGAGAGATTATGGGAAAAATAGAGAGTCTAGGACAGAGCCCTGAGGGACACCCAAGGTTACTGGGGGTGGGGGGGGGAACCCTGGATGAAGATCCAGCAGAGGAGACAGAGAAGCAGTCAGAGAGGTAGGAGGAAAAAGACCATTAAGTTATAGAAGAGTAGGGGCAGCTAGATGGCACAGTGGATAGAGCACCGGCCCTGGAGTCAGGAGTACCTGAGTTCAAATCCGGCCTCAGACACTTAACACTTACTAGCTGTGTGACCCTGGGCAAGTCACTTAACCCCAATTGCCTCACTAAAAAAAAAAAAAAAAAGTTATAGAAGAGTTGCTATTCTGTGTTAGCGGAGGGACTTTCCTCCTGAGGGAGTTCTATACACCAATGAAATCAGGGTATTAGAGAAAAAAAAGTAGGAAGGCCAGATGGCTGCTGTAATGGAAGGAGTTTTGGATAAGGACTTGGAAAGTCTAGGTTCTTCTCCCACATTTCTTCCGTTAGATAGATGGATGACATTGGGCAAGTATTTTTCCCTCTCTGAGCCTTCATTTCCTCCTCTGTAAAATAGGGCAGCTAAGTGGCGCCATAGTGCATAGCGTGCTGGGCCTGGAGTCAGGAAGACTTGTCTTCCTGAGTTCAAATCTGACCTTAGAGAGTTACTAACTGTGTGACCTTGGGCAAGTCATTTAACCCTGTTTGTCTTAGTTTCGTCATCTGTGAAATGGGGATAATCATAGCACCTGCCTCCCAGGGTTGTTGTGAGGATCAAATTAGACATTTGTAAGGCATCTTGCAAACTTTAAGGCACTACATAAATGTCAGCTATTAGCTCTCCTAGTCTCAGTTTCCTCATTTGAAAAATGGCGATATTAGTACTTGTGCCCTCAGAGCTTTAATATGGACACTGAAAGATATAATGCTCATAAAGCATTTTACAAAGCTCAAAGTGCTGTGTAATTTAGGGGTGTGCCGATCAAACTATCAAAAAATTTTACAGATCTAGAAAAAATATTAATAAAATTCATCCGGAAGACCGAAAGCTCAAAGCTATCAGGGGAATCAATGAAAACAATGTGAAAGAAGGTGGTCTAGCAGCACCAGATCTCAAAATGTATTATCAGGCAGTGATTATCAAAACAACCTGGTACTGGCTAAGAAATAAAGGGGTGGATCAGTGGAATAGAATAGCTACAAACTACAATATAGTAAATGGTTATAATAATGTAGTATATGATAAAACAAAGATGTAAACTTTTGAAACAAAAACTCATTATTTGACAAAACTGATGGGAAAACTGGAAAAGAGTATGCCAGAAACTGGGTATAGACCAACATCTCACACTGTATACTAAAATAAAGTCATAAAGGGGGATACCATAAGCAAATTAAGAAAGCATGGGATGGTTTATCTGTCAGATTTATGGACAGAGGAATAATTTAGGATCAAAGAAGATACAGAGTAATACAAAATGTAAAATATATCAGTTTGATTATATAAAATTAAAAAGTTTTTGCACAAACAAAACTAATGTAACCAAAATTATAAGGGAAGCAAAAAACTGGGAAAGAAGGTTTGAAACAAGTTTCTCTGATAAAGACTTTATATCTCAAATATATAGAGAACTGAGTCATTCCCCAATTGATAAATGGTCAAAGGATATGAACAGGCAGAAATCAAATCACATGAAAAAATGTTCTAGATCACTACTCATCAAAGAGATGCAAATTAAAACAACTCTGAGGTATCACCTCACAGCTAATGGCTAATGTGACAAAAAAGGAAAATACTGGATGTTGGAGAGGATGTAGGAAAACTGGGACACTAATCCACTGCTGGTAGAGTTGTGAAAAGATCCAACCATTTTGGAGAGCAATTTGGAACTATGCTTAAAGGGAACTGGGCATACCCTTTTATCCAGCAATACCACTGTTAGGTTTAAATCCTCCAAAAGAAAAAAAAGACCTATTTGTACAAAAATATTTCTAGCAGCTCTTTTTGTGCTGGTTAAGAATTGGAAATCAAAGGAATGCCCATCAAATGGGGAACGGCTAAACAAGCTGTGGCATATGATGGTGATGAAATATTATTGATCTATAAGAAATGGCAAGCAGGATGATTTCAGAAAGGCCTGGAAAGACTTGTATGAACCGATATATAACGAAGTGACCAGAACCAGGAGAACATTGTGCAGTGACAATATTGTTTGATGATGAACTGTGAATGACTTAACTATTCTCTGCAATACAATGATCCAAGACAATCCCAAAGGACTAATGATGAAGCATAATATCCACCTCCAAAGAAAGAAGTGAACACTGACTGAAGCATGCTATTTTTTACTTTCTTTCATTTTTTTTTCTTTTATTCAAGTTTTCTTATACAAAATGCTTAATATGGTAATGTTTTACGTAATTGCACATATATAACCTATATCTGATTGCTTACTGCCTTGGGGAGGCAGGGAAGGAGGGATAAAATTTGGAACTCAAAACTTTAAAAATGTTATTAAAATGCTGTATAAATATGAGCTATTAATAGTTGGCATTTATAATAATTAGGAGAATTGATCCAAATGTATAAGAACTAGAGCCTTTCCTTAGGTGATAAGTGGTTAAAGGGTGGGGAACAGGAAGTTTTCAAAGGAAGACTATCAATAACAATTTGGGGAGGGATGCAAGGAATCATGAATAATTAAAGCTGTGCTCTGATTATTCATTAAAACAACTCTGAAGCTTCGCTTCACCCACCCATTAGAGTGGCAAAGATGGCAAAAAAAGGAAAATGAAAATTGCTAGAAGGGACGTGAGAGGAGGATGGGCGCACTAATACACCATTGGTGGAGCTGGGAATTGGTCTGGCTATTCTAGAAAACAATTTGTAACTGGCCCAAAATTCACTCAACTGTACATACTCTTTCCCCCAAATATATGGGGAAATGACCAATATCTGTAGAATTTTTTAGCAGCCTTTTATGTTTGTATTAGTCTTTGAAAGCCCACGCAGCCTTGGGCAAGACAGTGATTCATCATGACTTCAGAAGACTGACAATGAAAATTCTACCCACGTATTGGCAGGAAAGTGAAGGTGGAGAATGAGACATGCATTTTCAGATAGGCATGGACAAAAGTATAATTTGCTTTGCGTGATTCTAGTTATTGGTTATAAGGGAGGGAAGATAAGTAGCACAGTACATACCATACTGGAATTGGAATCAGGAAGAACCAAGTTTGAATCCTGCCTCAG
Organism: Dromiciops gliroides; assembly: GCF_019393635.1. Taxonomy (NCBI): domain Eukaryota; kingdom Metazoa; phylum Chordata; class Mammalia; order Microbiotheria; family Microbiotheriidae; genus Dromiciops; species Dromiciops gliroides. The sequence continues at coordinate 614,482,685 of NC_057863.1, read as the reverse complement.
ACACTTATTAGCTGTGTGACCTTGGGCAAGTCACTTAGCTTCTCTTGGCCTCAGTTTTCTCATTTGTAAAATGGGGATAATAATAGCACCTACCTTCTAGAATAGTTATGGGGATAAAATGGGATAACACATGTAAAGGCATATTTAATAAATGCTTATTAATTATTTGCATTAATTAATTAAGGCATTATTTGACAAATAACATAAATGGCAACTATTATTTTATTTGGATGGAGGTATGAGTTAGTGGGATTTGAAAGAGATATGAAAAATGATTAAAAGAACACCAATAAGGGGAAAGCTAGGTGGTGCAGTGGATAGAGCACCGGCCCTGGATTCAGGAGGACCTGAGTTCAAATCTGGCCTCAGACACTTGACACTTACTAGCTGTGTGACCCTAGGCAAGTCACTTAACCTTCACTGCCTTGCAAAACAAAACAAAACAAAACACCAATAAGATATTTACAGAAGAAAACAAAAAGTTTTCTGAAGGGGGCACAAGCAGTCATTTTGTTATTACTGTGTGAAATTTAATATATAATTTTTAAAAACCCACGTAACTAAGGTTTATAGTTTCATATACAATCCTCTCATTTTGCTTCTCTCCATATATTTAAATGCTTCTTTTGATTGATGATGATTAAATTCCTAATTATAAAAATATTACTTTAAGAGGGAGGTGACATGGGAAGCATTAGCTGCTGGTGGATAAATCCTTCAATATCAGTATCACACTGTAAGATACCCCATGCTTTCATTCCCCAGGGTGCCCTATACCCTAAAACCAGGATGGAACTCAGAGCATAAGTTCTCAAAGGGGATTCATCTGTACTCCCATTGGCTGCCATTATTTACTTGCTTCACCACTCACGTGTCATGTTAGATGCTCATCACTGAGCAATCTTTCCAGGCTCTTAGTCCAAATCTCTAAGGCATCATGATTCATATTCCTTTTTGGGTGTATTCTGCATCCTGGCTCTAAAGTGACAAAGGAACTGGTTGTAGACTATATGTAGACACCAGGGGGAAACAGAGGCATGCCACATAAGCACGTGACTGTATTCCCAAGGTGATCAGCAGCCAGGGCCATCTTGAACAAAAGACCACATTAAACCAACATAATGGCTGCTGCAAGTTTCTTGAAGCCTTACCAACTATTTATTCCAACACTGTTTCATATACTTTGCTGTTAATCTCACAAAAAAAGGCCAAGTATATGCCAGCACTTCATGCATGATAAATCTAATTCTTCTGCGATTTGGGTACACATGAGGCTTTTGAAGTTCACCTTTGATCCGCAGCCCCAGTTGTCTTCCTTCACCCCAATTTCTAATACCACAAGAGTCACCATTCACAGCATCTACAACTTTGGGAGAGTATGTGAAGTCATAATTCTACCCAATGAGATTTGGTAGCTCCAACTCTACTCAGAAGAGTTATGCCCTTATCAATCTCCATTGGAACCCCTAGCTTTCAAGAACTGGAGATGCCACTCTAAAATTCCAACTCAAATTGGTGTGGCAACTCGGTGTGCATGCTGAAAGGTTGCCAGCCCTGCCGAAATGTAATTAACAGAGTGCAAGTCTCCCTTTTCTCCTTATGTGGGTCCTGCTGTGCCGGCAAAGAAGAGAGCCCCATTCTGGACTGTTTGGGGGTGGCTTTGGTTCTCATCTGTTTGCATTCAGCTGAATGAGACTCACCTTCCTCCTGAGCCATCTCTTGCAAACAGAAATAAATGACTCTTGCTCCCAGGCTGAAGCCGATCAAAGTGACGGGTCGTCTACCCTGGGAAGGAACAGACAAAGATCGTGGATTAGAATATAATCAAAGAATATTAGATCTGATAGAGAGTTTAGAATACAGACTTTGGAATCCTGAAGAGACTTTAGAACTTGGAACATCAGAGTTAGAAGGAATCACTTAGAACACAGAATCTTAGATCTGGAAGATGTTTTAGAACATAGAATGCCTGAGCTGGAAGGGCTCTTAGAATATTATTTCCAACCTATTTTTAAACCATATTTTCATATTTCTCCCCTTCACTATGGGGTATTCCAGTCAAATTGGACCACCTCTTGTCTCCTAAATATGTCCCGCATTCTCCTGTTTATCACCTGCCCTACAGGTGAATGTCTTCCCCTCCTGAAAACTCTACCTTTTGATTTCCTACTCATTCTTCAAGGCCAAGCTGAAATGTCATCTTCTCCATGGGGCCCTCCTTGGTGCCCCCTCTGCCAACTCCTGAAAGTACCATCTCTCTACCTTAAACTCCAATCCTTGTACCACCTTGTAGGCCTCTCCTCACTCCTCATTCTTTAATTTCTATTCCTGAATTTGTGTTTGATCTCTCCTTCTGGATAGTAAAGACTTTGTATTCCCTCCCCATTCTCAAAACTTGCTACTGAAAACCCAGTAATCTGAATATAGTAGATGTTTAACTGGGATACTGCAGCTAAACGCTTTGCAACTCACCTATTATTATTAAAAATGGTTGATTGGGGGGGGGGAGCTAGGTGGCGCAGTAGATAAAGCACTGGCCCTGGATTCAGGAGTACCTGAGTTCAAATTCAGCCTCAGACACTTTACACTTACTGTGTGACCCTGGGAGAGTCATTTAACCCTCATTGCCCCACCAAAAAAAAAAAAAAAAGGTTGATGAATGAATGAAATATATCATAGAATTCTAGCATTGGAAGAGCCATCTAGTCCAACCCAAAAGGAAATGTACTATACCATACCCCAATCAACGATCACCCAACCTTTACCTAAAGACCTGCACTGAGGCACAAATCATCATGTCTCCAGGAAGGCCATTCCACTTCTGGATTATTCCAATTGCTAAGAAGTTTTCCCTAACATACCTAAATCTCTGTAACTCCTACCCACTGCAGCTGGTTTTGCCCTCTGGGACCAAAGAGAACGAATCGACTCTTTTTTCCCTATGACAGCCCTTCAAAGTTTTGAAGACAGCTAGTCCATCTCCCACTGAGTCTTCTCTGCTCCAGGCTAAATGTCCCAGACTAAATTTAGTCTCCAGACTCATTTCTTCAATGGACTGCACTCTTTTGAATACTTTCCAGTTTATGAATGTCTTTCTTAAATTCCCCATTCTGGAAACTATACTGCTCTTAATGTGGCCCAAACATTTCCGCCAACCACAACACACTGCTGACTTATACTGAGTGTGTGTGTGTGTGTGTGTGTGTGTGTGTGTGTGTGTGTGTGTATACACACCTTACTCTTTGTTTTTTGTTTTGGTGAGGCAGTTGGGGTTAAGTGACTTGCCCAGGGTCACACAGCTAGTAAGTGTCACCTAGCTGCCCCACACCTTACTCTTTGTAACCCCATTTGGGGTTTTCTTGACAGAGATACTGGAGTGGTTTGCCATTACCTTCTCCAGTTCATATTATAGATGAGGAAACTGAGGCAAACAGGGTTAAGTCACTTGCCTGGGATCACATAGCTAGTAAACATCTGAGACCAGATTTGAACTCAGAGAAGAGGAGTCTTCCTGACTCTGGGGCCAGAACTCTATCTGCTGTACCACCTAGCTGCCTCATATTGAAACTACAGACCACTAAAATCTTCAGAGTATTTTCTGGCAAAGTACTTGTTTCTCTACTTGTAAAGTTGATTTTTTTGAACCCAAGTATAAGATTTTACATTTATCTCTACTGAATTTGATCTTAGTAGATTTGGCTCGGTGCCCTCCTGTGTTAAGAACTTTTCATTCTATCATCCTCTGGCAAGCCATCCCTTCCACCTTTGTGTCATCTACAAATTTGATGAGCCTTTATCTCACTCATTGATAAAAATGTTAACTAGCATATGGTCAAACACAAAACCCTGCTGCCAACTAACAATGAACTACTTTTGAGTTTGGCCATTTAACCAGTTCTGAAATGATATTTTATAAGATGCTTTGTTAAAACCTACATAATAAAAAACAAAACAAAACAAAACCTACATAATCCATATCGACAATATTTCCCCTCATGTTCTAGTTTAGTAACCCTGTTAAAAAAAGGAAATGAGGTTAGTATAGCCTGACTTGTTCTTGATGAAGCCATGTTGGCTCTTTGTAATCATTGCTTCCCTTTCTGGATGCTCACTAACCATCTTTCTGATGACTCAGTCTAGAGTTTTCCCAGCAATCAAAGCTAACTCACTAGCCTATGCTTTGCAGATTTTTCTTCTTTTTTAAAATTGGGATATTTGCCTTCCTTCAGTTCTATGGTTCTTTTCCCTTTCCCATTGATTATTTTTTAAGAGAAGAACATACAACTATTTATTGGCCATTGCTCACCAGTATTTACAGTAAAGTAAGCAATATATAGTTGTATAACATTCCAATGGCGAAAAATTATTTTTGCCTTAGTCCAATGGAACTAAGAGACCCAAATACTAAAAAGGCTAGTCCTATGTATTTAAGGGATGGATTGGAATAAAGAAAGAAAAACATGCATGTCATTAGTATATAGAAGCATAGAGAAGACTACAAAATATTGGTAAGTTTGCTTTCCCACTTATGTCAATAGTGATAGAAAGGCAACACTATCAAATATCTACCCTTATTGGAAGAATATTAAGGTTCCAGCACATGGAGATGTTGTTTATTTTTTGCATCAGCAACACTTGTAATTTTGAAGAAGCAACTACAAGCTCTCTGTATTGACTTTATCACTGAAAAGAACATTTGATACTAAGGAACTGTTCATTTCTTTCACATTCAAGAAAAACTCCATGATTAAGAAAAGACCTTTTTGTTAGTAAAATAAGAGGGGACACCCCTACTTTCCAAAGCAGGAAGTCTAAGTTTTTTTCTTTGAAAATCAAAGCAAAAACGATTTAATTTTTAAGGTTGTGAAAAAAGGGGGCAGTTAGGTGGCACAGGGGATAAAGCACTGGCTTTGCATTCAGGAGGACCCGAGTTCAAATCCAGCCTCAGACACTTGACACTTAGTAGCTGTGTGACCCTGGACAAGTCACTTAACCCTCATTGCCCCACCAAAAAACCCCCCAAAAAAACCCCAAACTAAAAAACAAACAAACCACATTTTGGCAGCATTTATCCATGTTTCTAACCTAGGATTGAAAATTTCCAGACTGGTAACATCATCAAATGAGAGCTTGGACTCTGGGATTATGCAAACAAGCATGGCTACCCTTTTACAATGAATGGGAGAAAGGGGTTGTTTTCTACCCTAAATCTGCCCATCTGAATGACCATCAATGAGGATCTGGAGAGAAAGTGTATTTTCCCAAGATCCCTCTTGGGAAAATCTAGAGTTATTTTCACACCCTGTGTCAATGCAGGGCCCCCTCTGGGTCCATAGGGAAGATGCTCATCACCACCTTAACAGACACAGAACATTCTTAGGACAGCTCTTCATTCATTTCTACCCCATCCAGCAAGATGTTAAAAGTTTTTTCATCTGTTCCTAAGTGGATCATGTTTGGACACTTGGGAGACAACATTTTCTGTGGCTTAGGAGGCACTGATTCCTAGACTAACCAGAACCAAGTAATAATGAGAATCAGCTGCCATGATAATAATAATGAGAGCTGGCATTTATATAGCTCTTTAAGGTTTGCAAAGCACTTTACAAATACTATGTCATTTGATCCTCACCTGGGAAGTAGGTGTTATTATTATATGCATTTCACAAATGAGGAAACTGAGGCAGACAGAGGTTAAAGTGACTTGCCCAGGGTCACATAGCTAAGAAGTAGCTGAGGCCAAATTTAAACTCAGGTCTTCCTGATTCCAGGTCCAGGGCTCCATCCAGTGTGCCACCTAACTGTCCAAAAGGCCAGAAGCAATTGTAGGTAAATTTACTTCTAGTCATAAAATGTAGTTTTCATTAACAAGATGGGTTTCAAGAGAATGCCAAAATCCTACCTCAATTCACAATTCTTTTTTTTTTCTTTTTTTCCGGGGCAATAAGGGTTAAGTGACTTGCCCAGGGTCACACAGCTAGTAAGTGTCAAGCGTCTGAGGCTGGACCTGAACTCAGTTCCTCCTGAATCCAGGGCAGGTGCTTTATCCACTGTGCCACCTAGCTGCCCTAGATTTATAATTCTGTTAGACAGATAACCTTGGACATACATGGGTTGAACATGTTAGGGTTCAGAAAAATGACTATGAATTGTATTAACAAGTATTTATAAAAGTTTTCTTGAATGTAGAGAAAGTTAATATTTCCTTAGTATCAAATGATCTTTTCTCTGATAAAGTCAATGCAAAAATCAAACCCCAAACCTCAAACCAACTCAAGCAGAACAAAAAACCAAAAACTTTAAAAACTCATTTAACTCAGTTCTCATTAGAATGTAGATGGTTCCTCACACGACTATTAAAGAATATAAGTGAAATTCTGATTTTATATATATGTGTGTGTGTACATATATATATGTATATGCATGTACATATATACAGATATAAGCATATACATATATAGGTACATGTTTTTGCACATGTATATGTAATTATAGGTCTCTTCCCCTTCCTTACTGCTCTATCTGCCAAGCAACAAAAGTAGTCCCCATTCGTGGAAGGTTTCTAGCTACCTGCTGCCGGCTGAGTAGCACGTGGGCCAGGTGTTTGCCAACCTCTGCTGACCGTCGAAGGCACACCCCCCAGGGGTTGTCGATGACATTGGCCACAGTGAGGAGGGAAGATGGCCAAGTCAACGCTGTCAAGATACCTGGAAGAGATAGGGAAAACTTCAGGTATGTGAAGCAAGTCTTGAGAGAAAATGGTCAGCCTGTGAAATTGGTGGCACTGCCCTAAGTCTGAACTGAGTTTTGCCCAACTGATGAGGACTGGTTTAAAGACTAATGTGCACAGGGTATGATGGTAAATGCCTATAATCCCAGCTCCTGCAATGCCTGAGACTAGCAGATCTCTTGAGCTATGGAGTACTGAGCCACAGTGGGCTAGGCAAAGTGGGTGTCTGCATTAAGCTTGGCAATAACATGGTGAGAGTCTAGGAGTGGGGTGCCACCAGTTGGCCTGAGGAAGGGGAACTGATCCACGGCAGAGATGGAACAAGTCAAAGCTCTTGTGACATCAATGGTGGGACTTTGCCTGTGAGTTGCTACATTACTCCTAGCCTGGGTAAGATGGGGAGATCCAGTCTTTATTTTAAAAAAAAAGTTTAGTCTGACTCTGATTAAAATTCTCAGGTTTTGTGTATTAAACAAATATGAATAGGAAAGGGCAGGTTAGGAAGGAAATTATAGAAAAGGATTAGACAGATCATAAAATCATAGAGCCAGGAGGGCCCTTAGAACCCAGAATGTCAGGGCTGGGAGGGCCCTTAGAACCCAGAATGTCAGGGCTGGGAGGGCCCTTAGAACACAGAAGGTCAGAGCTGGGAGGGCCCTTAGAACACAGAAGGTCAGAGCTGGGAGGGCCCTTAGAACCCAGAATGTCAGGGCTGGGAGGGCCCTTAGAACACAGAAGGTCAGAGCTGGGAGGACCCTTAGAACACAGAAGGTCAGAGCTGGGAGGGCCCTTAGAACCCAGAATGTCAGGGCTGGGAGGGCCCTTAGAACACAGAAGGTCAGAGCTGGGAGGGCCCTTAGAACACAGGATGTCAGAGCTGGGAGGGCCCTTAGAACCCAGAATGTCAGGGCTGGGAGGGCCCTTAGAACCCAGAATGTCAGAGCTGGGAGGGCCCTTAGAACACAGAAGGTCAGAGCTGGGAGGGCCCTTAGAACCCAGAATGTCAGGGCTGGGAGGGCCCTTAGAACACAGGATGTCAGATCTGAGAGGACCCTTAGAACACAGAAGGTCAGAGCTGGGAGGGCCCTTAGAACAGAGAATGTCAGGGATGGGAGGGCCCTTAGAACCCAGAATGTCAGAGCTGGGAGGGCCCTTAGAACAGAGAATGTTAGGGATGGGAGGGCCCTTAGAACACAGAATGTCAGAGCTGGGAGGGCCCTTAGAACAGAGAATGTCAGGGATGGGAGGGCCCTTAGAACCCAGAATGTCAGAGCTGGGAGGGCCCTTGGAACAGAGAATGTTAGGGATGGGAGGGCCCTTAGCACACAGAATGTCAGAGCTGGGAGGGCCATTAGAACATAGAACATCAAAGATGGAAGGCTCTTTAGAACACTAACTGTCAGAGAAAGAAGGGATTTTCCAACAGCCAAGATCAAAGTTAGAGACAACCCTAAGAGTCTAAGCCCCTAATTTTACTGATTGGGAAATGAAGTCCTGGGTGGTTGAGTAACTCGTCTGAGGTCCTAGCGGTTGTGAGTGGCAGAGCTAGGCTGGGAATCCTAACCTCAGCTCCCAGTTCACCGTGCTGCCCTGTCTCCCCTCGCTGGATTGGGCTGGGGAGGTCTCACCAGACAGGATCGTGTATTTCAGCGCTTCTTGAGCCATCATATTCACCAGGCCATTGAGCAGGGTCTCCAGGGCGCTGCCGAGCTCCATCAGGTACTTGGATTCCCAGGCCAGGCAGTACTGCTCGCTGCTCCGCGCCATGCTGGCCCAAGGCGTGGTGAACATTCCTAGGGAAAAACCACAGGGACAAGGGTTCCCGTGGGAAGTGGAGAGAGCCAGAGCTGAGCCAGAAACACCAGCGAGGGGGCCAGCCGAGGAGATCACAGAACAACACCAGCTAGAGAGGAGCCCCCTCCTCCGGAGTAACCTGGGCTCTCAGCTTCTTTTTTTGGGGGGGGTGGCAAAGAACACAGAATGAAGAGTCTGGAAACCTAGGTTCTAGTCCTGGCCCCACTACCCCAAGAACCATTTATTAAGCCCCTGCTCTCTTCCAGGCAGTGTGCAAAGCAGTTCCTGCCTTCAAGAAACTCACATTGTATTGATGAGAATGGGTACAGGGTAGGGAGAACAACACTTACACAGGTAAGAAAATACAACATATTTATAAAATTTAAAGAAAAGAAGGAAGCACTAAGCATGGTAGGAAAGCAGGGGACTTCTAAAGACTTGTTAACTGTTAAGGAATGTTAAGGGGTTCCCCGCAAAGCAGGTCTCTTCCCTTGCTTAATGAACTATACTGGCTCCCTGTTATCTCTGGGATCTAATATAAAACCCTCCATTTGGCATTTAAAGCTCTTCATCACCTGGCTTCTTCCTGTCTTTTTAGACTTCTTTTTGTTTGTTTGTTTGTTTTTGTTTTTAGTAAGGCAATTGGGGTTAAGTGACTTGCCCTGGGTCACACAGCTAGTAAGTGTTAAGTGTCTGAGGCTGGATTTGAACTCAGGTACTCCTGAATCCAGGGCCAGTGCTCTATCCACTGCGCCATCTAGCTGCCCCCTTTTTAGACTTCTTAAACCTTTACTCTCCTCTGTGCAGTCCATGATTCAGGTCCACTGGCCTAGCTGCAGTCCCTTGAATGTGATCATTCATCTCCCATCTCCACCCCTTTGCACTGGCTGATCCTGCAATGCTCGGAAGGCTCTCCTTCCACACTTTTGCCTCTTCGTTTCTATTGACTTTCTTCAAGACCCAGCTCAAATCCTGCCTTCTGTAGAAGCTTCTCCAGGTCCCCCTCAATGCTGCTGCCTTCTCTCTGAGATTACTTCCCATTTACACTGTAAATCTCATGTGTGTATATACACGTCTATATTGTGTATATACATGTGTCTATATACAAATGCATATATTTATATGTGTGTGTGTGTGTGTCCATATGCAAATATATATAGTGGGTTTGCATGTGGTCTCCCCCATTAAAATATAAGCTCTTCCAAGACAAAAAACCATGTTTTCCCTTTCTCGGCATCACTAGCACTTAGTGCAATGCTCAGCACATAGCAAGCATTTATAATGAGTTCTTGTTGACTAAGTGACTACTTATAGGAAGCTACACTAGAAGTAAGCCTTGATGAGACCCTGGTATTCAGAGGTGGAGGGCAGGAGGGAGAAAGCACCAGAGGTAGAGCCTGCTTGTGCAAAGGCAAGGGGATGGGAGATGGCATTTCATATATAGGGGTGCATGCCCTGACTAAAAGTCCTATCGAATAGGTCAGTTCAGTTGGAACACTGAGTACCTCAGGGGCAGTAATGTGTCATAAGCCTGCCAAGTCTTCCAGAGTCTTCTAGCACTTCCTTGATGGAGGACGATAGATAACTCCCTTTTCCTCCTCAGGCCTTCTACTTTCTCCTCTATAAAATGGGCACAATAAAATTTACTTTATCTATTTCAAGGGGCTGCTGTGAGGAAAGCATCTTGTAAACTGTACACTGTTACAGAAACATGAGTGATTCTTGTTATTATTACCTGACAGTGGTATTGTGGGGGGAGAGGGGGAAGCCCTGCCTTTAGACTTAGAAGATCTGGGTGTCACTCCCAGTTCTGCCTCTTAAAGCCATGTGACCATGGTCAAGTCACTTCCTGCCTCTTGGCTTCAGTTTTCTTATCTGTTAAATGGGATACCTATTTCAATTCTTCAAGAATGTGTGACTTTGGGGCGGCTAGATAGCACAGTGGATAAAGCACCGGCCCTGGAGTCAGGAGGACCTGAGTTCAAATCTGGCCTCGAACACTTGACACTTACTAGCTGTGTGACCCTGGGCAAGTCACTTTAACCCCCATTGCCCAGCAAAAAACCCCAAAACCAAACCAAACCAAACCAAACCAAAACAAAGAATGTGTGACTTTGTCAGTTCAGGGAGCAGGGATAGGAGCTCCTTCTACCAAGGAAGGAAGGCCATAGCTTCCACACCTTTGTTTTGGAGGGTCATTGTGGCTGGAAGCTCTCCCTCTGGTGATGAGCTCCTCTTAGCATTTGGCTAAGCTGGCTCCTGGACAACAGACACCCAGTCCATTACCCACTGGAGCTTCCAATCTTTTGTTAACAGGCTGCCTTTGGGGAATGATGGTACTAGCCCAATGCTGCAAGCATAGGATGCATCTATGTGGCAGCTTTGGGAGCCAGCTTCCAAAAATTCATGACAGAGGTACCCTTTTCCTCCCCACTTCAGATCACTGCAGGCATCCTATTTCCTGTCAGATGACTTGTGACAACAAAAGTCTTTTAATAAGATGCTGAGCCTAAACTAGGGGGACATACAAAAGCCTAAAAGAGATGAACCCTCCCTTCTTTGAAATCTTTAAGTGAGGAAGAAGAAAAATTACTAGAGACCTCAAGGTTGGGGGAGAAGTACCAATAGCATCATAAGCCTGTTGTTACAGCTGCCTTATCTCTCTACCTGGTTACCACGTGGTCATGAATCTGTTGTGATTCAGAGGAAATCTCAGGTGAGTGAGTGTCAGAGATAGAACAGACAGAATTACGACCTTGTGAGTTCTTTGGGATCCTCTTGGGGAACAAGCTGGTAACAGCAGGATAGTCTGGGGCCCTGAGGAGTGACCTGCTTGACCCAACCTAGCAGTGAATCAACGCTGTCAGTAGCTGAGACACTCTGTCCTGCAAGCAAGGGAGTGACTCATCCATTGGCTACAAACACCCCTAGAACTTAGTGGGGGGGGGGTGGCAACCATTTAGACTAAATAAGCCCACTGTCCCCAGGGTCTAAAGTAAAAGAGGAGAACATGCTCTTGGTTTGTGGTGTTTCTGTACCTTGATCCTTACTTTACCTTACAAGCAAATAGTGCTTTGTAGAGATGTGGCATCCTGGCCCGGCTACTGACTCCCTAGGTGACCTTGGAAAAGTAATGTGACCTCTCTGAGCCTCAGTTTCTTCATCTCTAAAACAGAGGAGCTAGGCTAGATGAGCTCTAAGGAAATTTGAAGCGCTAGATCTATAATTCTTGTTTTTGTTTTGTTTTTAGTGAGGCAATTGGGGTTAAGTGACTTGCCCAGGGTCACACAGCTAGTAAGTGTTAAGTGTCTGAGGCTGGATTTGAACTCAGGTACTCCTGACTCCAGGGCCGGTGCTTTATCCACTGTGCCACCTAGCTGCCCCTAGATCTATAATTCTATGAATGATCATCCCCATTGACAGATGAAGAAACTGAGGCCAAGGACCCAGAGAGGAAAGAAAAGGGGAGGAGGTGAAAAGGGGAAGAAGAGACTCAGTGAAATGTCTTCCCCAGAGTCACATAACTCATAATGGAAAGAACTAAGGAACTGGGCCCAAGTTTTCCCTCTCTTGTACTACCAGTCCTTCCTGACCTCCTGCACGGGGGTATGCTGTGTGGACTAAATGAGATAACGCAGGCTATGTCAAATGTCAAGTACAGACATTCTTTTCTTTCCCTCAAGTCTATTCAGCATCAGTGAAGTCAGCACCAGGGCTAGCTCCAGATGCCCACAGCCCCCTCCCTCTTGGCCCACTCAACCTTAAACCGAGATGCCATTTCATAATGTAACTTTTCAAAGTAAAATTCCCGTGGGTGTGTTGGAGGCTGTGTTGGCCTGACTTGCACACAGCTTTCTTCCATCAGAGATGATTTGAGTTGTGGGTGTAGGAATCTCTCTCACCAAGAAGGTAGGTTTTTTCATGAGTCACGTGAGCTTTCTATCAATAGTCAAAAATAACTCTTTGCAAAATTCCACCATTCCTCTGCTCAGGCCCTTTTTAAAGTCAAGAGGCAGCACAATGTATAGAAAAAACCCTGGCCAAAAGACATGGGGGTCAAACCCCTCCTCTGTAAAGCCGTTCTCTGGGCTTTACTTCCTATAACATGACTGGGAGAGGCTATGTTGCCCAGCGGATTGAGAGCCATCCTTGGAGCGAAGAAAGCCTGGGTTCAAATCCTACCTCTGAAACAAACATACTGGCTTTCTGATGACCCGAGCAAGTCACTTAACTTCTCAATACCCTAGGTAAAGTTATCTAAGATCACAAGTTGCCAAGCAGGTGCCACCCCACCTTGGTAGAGGAAGTTTCTTATACCAATGAAATCACAGGTTTGGTCTAAAAAAAAAATGAAGGCATTGAAGGAATTGATCTCTAAAGTCCCTTCTGGCTCTAATGAGTCTCTGATCCAATGTTTTTTTGTTTTTTTGCGGGGCAATGAGGGTTAAGTGACTTGCCTAGGGTCACACAGCTAGTGTCTAAAGGTCTGAAGTTGGATTTGAACTCAGGTCCTCCTGAATCCAGGGCCAATGCTTTATCCACTGCGCCACCTAGCTGCTCCTCTGATCCAATGTTAATATGAAGTCCTCCACCCTATGAGAAGGCCACATTGGGGCTGAGGACCAAACAGGTGGCTGCCAACCCGAGATTGGTGGATCTTGGTCTCTGCTTGCCTACTGACTTGCTGGCTAGCAACAAGAGATGAATGTAAGCTACTTAATAACATTAATATTCACCTCACCCTTCTTTTGAAGCTTAATTCCCTTGCCCTCCCCACTCTGGCCCCCACACCTCAGTTAAGTACATTGTGTGCCATGCTGCCAAGTACTTTTCATATAATATTGTACGGTATAATAGAGGCCAATTGGTATAGAGACAGCCCAGTGTAGATAGATAAAAAGTCAGCGGGGGCAGCTAGGTAGTGCAGTGGATAGAGCACCAGCCTTGGATTCAGGAGGACCTGAGTTCAAATCCGACCTCATACACATGACACTAGCTGTGTGACCCTGCACAAGTCACTTAACCCTCATTGCCCTGCCAAAAAAAAAAAAAAGTCAGCCTCAGAGTGAACAAATTGAAGGCCAGGACCCCGAGAGAGAGGGACCCAGCAACCTGGCAGAACTAGGTCCAAGTTCCAAGTTCTAAGTCCCTCTTCTTCTTCCTTTTTTTTTTTTTTGAGGTAATCAGGGGTAAGTGACTTGACCAGGGTCACATACCTACTAAGTGTCTGAGGCCAAATTTGAACTCAGGTCTTCCTGACTCCAGTACTTGGTGCTCTATCCACTGTGCCACCTAGCTGCCCCTCCAAGTCCCTCCTCTGACACATATTATAATGGCTGCATGATTCTGGGCAGGCCACTTAACCCCTCAGTTCCCAGGCAAGTTTCTAAGATAATAATTTGTAGAAAGGTTGCCAACATGCATTGGGGTTTGGGGGAAGTATTTACTAACCAGGAGTCCCCCTAAACCAATGAAATCATAGATTCCAACCTCTTTCCCCTGCCCATGACAGAGAAGTGTGATGGACAGGCTTTCTGGACTTGAAGACAGAAACACCAGGTTCAAATCCTGCTCCCAGAAAGTCTCTGCACCTCCACAGGCCTCAGGCATTGTCCTCGAACTTAACAATCAATGCACAAGAATTTATCAAGTGTCTAGTATGGACCAAGAGCTGGGTCTGATGCTGGGGCTATACATACAAAGAATGAAACAACTCCTACTCTCAGAGAGCTTATGTTAGAACAGAGGAGACAATGAGTTCATAAGTAAGTAACCAATCTAAGTGCTAGGTGAGGGCAGCTAGGTGGCGCAGAGGATAAAGAACCAGCCTTGGATTCAGGAGGACCTGAGTTCAAATCCGACTTCAGACACTTGACACTTACTAGCTGTGTGACCCTGGGCAAGTCACTTAATCCTCATTGTCCCGCAAAAACAAACAAACAAACAAAAACCAAACCAAACCAAAGAAAAAAGCAAAACCCCAAACATCCCCCCAAAACCCCCCCAAAAACCCCAAAACCCAAAAAACAAACTAAGTGCTGGGTGAGTTGTGATCTGTGCTGGAGAAGGGAGTGTCCCATGCTGATAAACCACAGATCCTTCATTCCATCCACTGTGTATCACAGCCAGAGCTATGCTGAAGCCATCTTGTACCTGCTTGTGAGAGATTGTTAAATTTTCAATGTGAGCATTTATACCTCAGAAATTAGCAGAGCTAAAAATCATGGCTTGACTTACTGTTTGGTTGATTGTCTAGACTTCAGAAATTGATGGAGAAAATGCTAATACTTCAGATTAAACTGTAGCTGAGTGGCTCAGTAAGCAGGCTACTGGGCCTGGAATCAGGAAGACCTGTGTTCAAATCTAGCCTTGGACATTCACTAGCTGTGTGACCCTGGGCAAATCACTTAACCTGGTTTGCTCCAGTTTCCTCATCTATAAAATGAGGATGATAATAATAGAACTTACCTACCAGGGTTGTTGTGAGTTTTAAGTAGGATAATCTTTGTTGTTGTTGTTGTTGTTGTTGTTGTTGTTTTTTAAGTGAGGCAATTGGGGTTAAGTGACTTGCCCAGGGTCACACAGCTAGTAAGTGTTAATAAGTGTCTGAGGCCGGATTTGAACTCAGGTACTCCTGACTCCAGGGCCGGTGCTCTATCCACTGCGCCACCTAGCTGCCCCTATTTGTAAAGCACTTAGTACAGTCTGGCATATAGTACACACTACATATAAATGTTAGCTGTTATTATTATTTGGGCAGCTAGGTGGCGCCATAGCACATAGAGCCCTGAGACTGGAGTCAGAAAGATTCATCTTCATAAGTTCAAATCTGGTCTCAGCCATTCACTAGCTGTGTGACCCTGGGCAAGTCACTTCACCCTGTTTGTCTCAGTTTCCTCATCTGTAAAATGAACTGGAGAAGGAAATGGAAACCACTCCAGCATCTCTACCAAGAAAACCCCAAGTGGGGTCATGAAGAATCAGACAAGACTAAAACAACTGAACAACATTATTATCATTATTATTGTTGTTGTTTTCCCCCCGTAAAGTCAGTTGTTAAACATTTACTGTTGCTCACATACACATACAAAGAATGAGACAATTCCTACTTTAAAGGAGCTATCTCTATTAGGGTTTGGCAGACTTTGTATCTCTCCTCAGCACAGTGTTCTGCATACAGTTGGTGCTTAATAAATGTCTGTTGAATGAATACATGGTGTTGTGGGAGTGACCCGGGATTCCTGAAGGCCACCCCAGGCAAAATGTAAGCTCTGCTGGATCCTACCAAGATGGAAAGGCTTTGTGCACATTATTAGTGATTATTATCAGGCTGTCTTTTGGTCAAGCACTAGCCAGCAGCGCTGCCCACAGGGAATCAAGAGAAGAGATCACTGTCTATACTGGGAGAAGCATCAACACTTATGAAACCAGGGATTCCAGGATCATCTGTCTAGCGATGAAGAGTCCTCAGAGGCCAACCCCTACAGATGAGGTAATTGGGGGCCCAGGAGGTGAAGCGACTTGCCCAAGGACATAGAGGCAGTATCAGAGGTGGGATTTGAACCCAGGACCCCGACTCTAGAGCCGGCATTCTTGCCACTCTAATAGATTGCCTCTCTACCTTTCTAAACCAGTTCAGATAATACCAAATATGTTTAATGGAAATGAAGCTCTTCTGGATGGAGAGAGCTGTACTCTCTGAGGGGAAAGAAGGCACTTCTTCTCTGGGGAAATCTTGCTATGGAAACTAGGTGCTGTCAGATAATGGCTCGCTCAGCAAAGAACAGGAAGAAGAGGAGGATGGGGGTGATCGGTGACTCCTCCAAGAGGCACCGAGGGGGAGGTGGGGCTGCTCTCCTGGGGTCTCGGATGAGACAGAAAACCTGCTGAGTCTCCTCCAACCTGATGACTGGCTCCCACCCACTGCCGGGGATTCACATGGGTACACAGAACACTGCCAGCAGGAGCTTAGAAAGCCTTGCTAAGGATTTTCAAGTTTGGGGCAGGAAACTGAAGACTACAAGGGCACAGCTGGCACTTTTGTCACTGCGGCTATGGATCCGAGGTGAGGGCTCTGCAGCAGAAAGGTGAATCTGGGAAGTGGACTGCTGGTTAGGGAGGTGGTGTTGGAGAATGAGACTGGGAGTTCTGGACCACAGACGGAGCAGGCTCCTGGCTGGGGATGGGGCGTCACTAACATGGGCTGCTCAGAAGATACTGCCTTATTGATGGATCAGCTGGTTCATTGCGGGGTTTGTGGGTGATGACTGGTGTGAAAACTAGAAAACTGTTTTTTTGGTTTTTGGTTTTTTCCCAGGGCAATGGTCACACAGCTAGTAAGTGTCAAGTGTCTGAGGCCGGATTTGAACTCAGGTCCTCCTGAATCCAGGGCCGGTGCTTTATCCACTGCACCACCTAGCTGCTCCCCAATAAAACTTTTCTAAAAAACCAAGTAATTGCCTGATCAACCTCATTTTTGAAAAACACAGTTACTGGATTGGCCGTTAAGGAGACTTCCACAGGAAGAGTTTAACTTAGATTTTATATATATATATATTATATATGTGTGTGTATGTATATATTTGTTTTGTTAAATATTTCCCAATTCCATTAAAAATTTTTAACATAAATTTTAAAAAATTGGGTTCCAAATTCTCTCCCACTCTCCTGTCTCTCCCCCACCCCTTGAGAAGGCAAGCGATATGATATCGATTCTACATGGAAAGTCACACAAATATATGAAAGTCATAGATTTCTGTGTTAGCCATTTAACCTAGATTTTAGAAAATCATTTGACGAAGCTTCTTACTCTTGTGGAAAAGATGGCAAGGTATGGGCTAGACAACAAGACAGTTAGGTGGATTTAAGAATGATTGAATGACCAGACTCAAAATCATCAGTAATGCTTTGATGTAACAATAATAATAGCCAGGCTTTCTCTAGTTTTACAAGGTGCTTTACAAATATTATCTCATTTGATCATTGCAAAAAACCCAGCATAGGTAGGTGCTATTATTATCTCATTTTATAGATGAGGAAACTGATGTGACAGAGTTTAAGTGACTTGCCCAGGGTTATACAGCTAGGAAACAGAGGCTGGATTTGAACTCAGCTATTCTTGACTCCAAGCCTAGTGCTCTCTCTCTATGGCTGCCTTGTCAATTAGGAAAAGGGTTTCTAGTGAAAATTGTTCCAGAGACCTGGACTTGGCTAGTTGACTTTTTTGGGGGGCGGGGGAAATGAGGGTTAAGTGACTTGCCTAGGGTCACACAGCCAGCAAGTGTCAAGGGTCTGAGACTGGATTTGAACTCAGGTCCTCCTGCATCCAGGGCTGATACTTTATCCACTGCGCCACCTAGCTGCCCCCAGTTGACATTTTTAACAGTACATTTTTAACCCACATATAAGGTATAGATGGGGGGGGGGGGCGCAGCGAGGTGGCACAGTGGATAGAGCACTGGCCCTGGATGCAGGAGGAACTGAGTTCAAATCCGGCCTCAGACCCTTGACACTTACTAGCTGTGTGACCCTGGGCAAGTCACTTAACCCCAACTGCCTCACCAAAAAAAAGCTCATTAACTTGGGTTCAGGACTAGAGAGGTGATGGTCCCAATACACTTTGCCCTGATCCTGCCACAACTGGAGTTCTGTGTCTTATTCTAGGTGCCCTATTTTAGGATGGGCTCAGGAGAAAATTCAGAGGAGGGCAAGGAAGATAATGAAAGGCCTCAGGATTATGTCAGTTAATTAAGAGAAGAGACATGGGGAGAACACAGTATCCCTCTCAGAATTCTTTTTCAGCTATAGGGTAGGGAAGATGGCCTAGGAGTTCCCTTTGCCCTCTGAGATTCTGTTATCCTGAGTGACCTAAAAGCTCTCATTTACAGGGGCCTTTGCAATTAGTGATTGCTTTCCTCGACACAACCTCGTGGGATCAATAATCCAAGAAGTAGTATACCCATTTCACAGATGAGGAGAAAGAGACTCTGAGAGAATCTGACTGATTTGATTCTGGTTACATATTGAATAAGTTTCTGAGGAAGGATTTGAACTCAGATCTCCCTAGTTTACTCATTTCACTATGTGACATCACTTATTCATCTCAGGACCACTGAATGCCACCCCACCCTGCCTATTAAAGTTAAGATCAAAGGATCAGGATTGGAAAGCACCTTAGCAGGAGCCTGCTGACTTCACAAATAAGGAATAGAACAGGAAGTGACTTCCCAAGGGTCATTATAAGGGTGCTAAGTAGAAATGGCAGGATTTGAATCCAGTTCCTTATTCTAAAGCTAGCACTCTTAAAACAAAGCACCCCCCCCAAGAAAACCCCCAAACCTCAAAGTATTTATTGCTGCCTTTTTGTCAACCTCATTTATCCTCACTTTCTATCGAACTATGCTTTGTGACAAGGAAAAACAATTAAGCAAAAATATCTGAAAACAGACATCGTACCTGAAAACACATACACCATTCTGCCTTAGTGGCCCCCCTCTCTATCTGCCATCAGAGAAAAGATATGTTTCATTACCTATTTCCTTAGGACCTTCACTGGACAAACCCAGATCTCTTTATGCTATTTGGTCATGTCTTTATTTCATTTTTTGAATTTCTCTTTCCAGGGCCTAGCTCCCAGGAGGTACTCAATAAATGTCTGTTAAAATAAATGTCTGCAGTGATGGCAGGAGTACCACATCCCATCAATGTGGTCATGGGTCTCCTGTGACATTATCTGATGACTTGCTGTTAGTTAGGCTGCAAATATTTATGTCCATATTAAATATTCAAAAGAAAAACCCGTTTCACATGCTGCTGTATCAAGGTTATCTGGACACAGTCAATGACTATTGCTATGCTCCTGAGATGAACGCCCTCCCCTGACTTCCTTCCGGATTCAGCTCTTTGCAACCCTGTACTCACCAGTGGTCTCCTATCTCTTTAAGACAATCACAGATATTCTTATGTTTCTGAAATGTGTCATCCCCCCCCCCCCCCAATTTGGATGAATTGGAGAATTTCCCTTTTTTTGTCTTTTGTTTTAGCGCTGCTAGCCTAATGCCTGGATCCTGGTAGCCACTTAATAAATACCTATTGTACTAAATTGGATAAAGCCAGGTATTGGTGGAGCAGGGGCTCAAACTCAGGATGCGTAGCCAAGAAAGTGACTTGCCCAGGGTCACATAGCTAGTTAGTGCCTGACTTCCTGATGCCTGGTCCAATGCTCCACCGATTGTACCATTTTGTGTGTGTGCTGGGCACCTCCATTGGTCTGGTCTGGTGAAGCCCACGGACCCCTTCTCAGAATAAGATTTTGAAATGTATAAAATGAAATGCATAGGACTACAAAGGAAGCTAATTATACTGGAATATACTTACTGAAATATTTTAAAAACAGATTTGTAGAGACTATGTTAAGAATCTCTACTATATGGGGGATTTACAGGAAGAGATGGGTGAGACTGGCATTGGATGAGACTGGCACTGGATGAGACCATGGATGGGAGGGAAGGGCGGTGCTGATCAAACCACAAATTCAACTAAGTATCCAGGCAAGTGTGATTATCCAGGACAGAATACACTACAGTAGGTGGTCTGACCAAGGACTTGGCCACACTAATTAGGGATCCACATTTTTGCCCACCCCAATTCTTACCGTATTTACCGGAACAGAGCCAGCCAGTGATGGCGATAGTTATGTGAAGCTGCTTCCCATCAGTTAAGGGTAAGAATTCAAACTCTTCAATGGCTCCCACTCGCTTCTTCATCTTATAGCCTAAAGACGAGAGCAGTACAGATTTAGAGCAGGAAGGACCTTAGAAACCACTGAGTCCAAGTTTCTCATTTTATTTTTTAAATGATATATATTTTTAATCATAAAAATTTGTCTTTTCTCTCTCCTATTTCCTCCTCCTTTGAGAATGAAAGGAAAATAAAATTTCTGTTACAAATACATATAGTTGTAGGGGCCAAATTTAATATGGGGAGAGTTAATTGGGTAGCTCGCCGTAATATTGGGGTTCAGAAAATAATGAGGGACCTCTAGGTCCAAAGTTTCCTCCCTTACAAACTGCCTTTTTTTTTAGTTATTTATCCCAGGCTAATAAGAAAGGAGATTAACAGCCTCTTTTCCACAAACAAATCAGGTTTTATTAATGGGAATAAAATATATAACAAAGGTGAAATTAATTAATCCAGTGACAGGGAAATAGGGAAAGAGAAAAATGGATAAGCTCCCTGGCTCCAGCAAAGACTGACTCAATGGGGGGGGGGCAGCTAGGTGGCGCAGTGGATAGAGCACAGGCCCTGGAGTCAGGAGTACCTAAGTTCAAATCCAGCCTCAGGCACTTAACACTTACTAGCTGTGTGACCCTGGGCAAGTCACTTAACCCCAATTGCCTCACCAAAAAAAAAAAAAAAAAAGACTGACTCAATCCCCAAACTTGCTTCCAGCTCAGCTAATTCAAAGAGCTGGACAAGTTTCTATTAACTCACCACCTGGGGCCCGTAGTTTCAATAGGAAATAGCTGTGTTCCCTTTTCTACTTTTTCTTTCCCTCCCCCAAAAGGGAGGTCCTTTAAGCTGGATGTCGGAAAGTGGTTCCCCTGCTGACATCAGCAGCATACATCACTCAGGGCAGGCCAGGTGTGGCCCATATCCAATCATCCCAAGTAGGTACCTTGCCAGTTTCCCAAACAATACTAGATAATTCAGGTGGGACCCCTGGGTGTCTGCCAAATTCCATTATTTTATCACATTCCTCTCTTTGTTTCTTCGAGGAACACAGAATGTTTCCTTGATGAAACATAGTCAAGCAAAACAAATTTCTCCATTGTTGTTGTTATTGAATTGACTCCATAACCATACTGTCCATGGGGTTTTCTTGGCAAATATACTGGAATGGTTTACCATTTCCTTCTCCAGGGGATTAAGGCAATCGGGATGAAGTGACTTGCTCAGGGTCACACAGCTAGTAAGTGTCTGAAGTCAGATTTGAACTCAGGCCTTCCTGACTCCAGGCCTGGTACTCTATCCCCTGTGCCATATAGCTGCATCCAATTTGTGCATTGGCCATGTCTAAGAGACATGTATGTATATGCATGTGTGACTACCACTAACAGACATAGAAATATGTGTATATGTGCACGTACACATATACACATACATATATATGTTCATGTACACATATACACATACATAAATATATGGATACATACATACACATGTTTGTTATTTAGTTGTTTCAGTCGTGTCTAATTCTTCATGACCCCATTTGGGGTTTTCTTGGCAAAGATACTGGAGCAGTTTGCCATTTTATTCTCCAGCCCATTTTACAGATGAGGAAACTGAGGCAGACAGGGTGAAGTGACTTGTCCAGGGTCACATAGCTAGTAAGAGTCTGAGGCCAGATTTGAACTCACAAAGATGAGTCTTCTTGACCCCAGGGCCAACGCTCTATGCACTATGGTGCCACCTAACTGTTCCATATATACAAATACATGTCTTAATAAGTACCCTTTTTCATGTCTCATTAGAAGGTAGGTAGCATGCTTCATCATTAACCATCTGAATAGTATCAACCCTTTCACTTTACAAATGAGAAAACCGAGTCTTAAAAGAATTAAATGATTTGTCTAGGGTCACACAGCTGGTAAGTGTCTGGGGCAAGATTCAAACTCAGGTCTTCCTGACTCTCAAACCGGTGCCTTGTCCATTACAACACTGCTACAGGGGGCGGCTAGGTGGCGCAGTGGATAAAGCACCGGCCCTGGATTCAGGAGGACCAGGGTTCAAATCCGGCCTCAGACACTTAACAGTTACTAGCTGTGTGACCCTGGGCAAGTCACTTAACCCCCATTGCCCCACCAAAAAAAAACCCCCAAACAAACAAACAAAAAACCCACTGCTACAGAAGCAATTCAACTCAATTCAATTAGACAAATGCTTACTGATAGAACAGAAATGACTGATGATCAGGTTCCATTTGCTATAAATACTATAACACGAACCTCTTTCTTCTTTCTTTAGTTAACTATCATGGTCACAAATCATTTTTGAACTTAGGTCAATGAATCTTGTTCCTTTTAAAGTATCTCCCTGGTGACTAGGAGGTCATCAAATGCTGAAACTTGTGCTCTTGCTAATGAACCTGTTGTCAAGTCCAATCAGTTCTAATCTTCCAGGACATCTCCAGACACACCCCTGCATGTTCCCTTCCTCCCTCCCAGGACAGCAATCTTTTATGTGGTATCTTCTCTTAGGAGAATGTAAGCTTTTTGAGGGTAGGGACTGTCTAGATTGCTTGAATTTGTATTTCCAGCACTTAGCACAGTGACTGGTATAAAATAAATGCTTAATGAATGGTTTTTTTTTTTCTTCTGTATTTCTAATGATAAAAAAGCCAGACACACCCGTGACTGGGTTGGGGGAGGGAGACACCTTGAAATTAATTTTTTAGGCAGCTGGGGAAAGGTCCATGGGCACCTCATTATTCCTATAATGATAAACAAAACAAACAGAAAAATTCCTGCCCTCAAGAGGCTTACATCCTTCTTAGGGGTTGGGAAGACTATAACGTATACATAAATAAGCCATGATACAAAGCCATTCTGAGGAGATCATGCTAATGACTGGTGAGGAGGGGGTAAGGGTGAGAGGAAGGAGGAGTGGGGGGTGGAAAAGTAATCCTGGAGGGCTTCATGTAGGAGATGGCAGCAGGGGGTGGATGATGAAGCTTTGGCCAATAAGAATGCAGCTCTTTATGATCACCAGAGCATCCTGCAGCTGGTTAAAACCTGGTCCCTCCTACCCCGACCTTCACCCTCTCATGCCTTTCTGAGCTGCTTATCTACTGAGGGGGAGGAGAAGGAAGGTAAGGAAACGTGTAAGTATATAGCGCTGATTACATACCAGGCACTGGGCTAAGCACTTTACAAATATTCTCTCATTTAACTCTCACAACAACCCTGGGGGTAAGGGTAGATGTTATTATTCTCTCCATTTACAGCTGAGGAAACTGAGGCAGACAGAAGTTCAATTACTTGCCCAGTCATCCCATAGCTAGTAAATGGAATTTGAACTCAGGTGTCCCAGATTCCAGGCCCCGCATTCTATCCATCACAACACCTGGCTGCCTAACTATTGTTAATGAGACCAAATGTCAATGAGACCAAAAGTATGCCAAAGGTGAAAACGGATACTTGTGCCTGGAAAGTAGTGGAGCCAAGTGTTTAGGAAACCCTCCATACTATTGAGTCAGTATCAATATCTTTCTTTGATGCTGGTGACTGGGCATTTTTGGCCAGGATGCAGGTGACTCAGCCACTGGGTGCTTGTGACAATCCCTAAGGAGAATTGAGTGTGTACAGAGCAGAATGTGACTCAGTGGGAGGGAGGGAGAGTGGTAGCTTTCAGAGTGAGGGAGGTTGTGTTTGGGTGGGAGACCCCAGCTAGGCTCTGGAATGAGAACGAGAGGGATCCAGGGATGGGCCAGAGTCAGCTCCCAGGATGGAAAGCCGATTGTTAAGTTTTCAGTGTGAGCATTTACACTTCAGAATAAATCAGGGCTTGATTTAGCATTTTGTTGATCATCTAGACTTAAGAAAGTGATGGA
Organism: Dromiciops gliroides; assembly: GCF_019393635.1. Taxonomy (NCBI): domain Eukaryota; kingdom Metazoa; phylum Chordata; class Mammalia; order Microbiotheria; family Microbiotheriidae; genus Dromiciops; species Dromiciops gliroides. The sequence continues at coordinate 614,458,551 of NC_057863.1, read as the reverse complement.
GAAGATGTCGACGGTGCAGATTAAACTCATAAGTGTGTCCTGCATATTTTCTTTCCCCTAGAGAGATGGTTGTTAAATATTTACCAGCATACACCTGCTTGGCACTCCATGAAGCTGGGTTTTTGAGCCTGGATCTGTAGGGGTTGTGGGCATCATGGCAGGCCCCAGAGGCAGTCATGCAGTTAGCCAGAGACATACAGTATAAGCTTCTGGTACCCAGCGTTTCCCTGCCTTCCAATGGTGACTCCATTTAAGGAAAAAGGACAATTGTCTGCAAGGCATATTTGGTCTTATAATGCTATACTATCCAACTCTCATAGTTTGAAAGCTGGATGGGACCTCAGAGGTCATTTAGTCCAACCTACTCATTTTAAAATTGAGGAAACTGAGCCCCAGAGAGGTTAAGTGATTTCGCCATGGTTATACTAGTAATAAATGGCAGAGATGAGATTTGAACCCAGACCCCTGGACTCAAAATCAGTGCTCCTTCCACTATGCCATGTAAATTTATCTAAACTGGCATTTGATGACCTTGTAATTGGGGTGTGAGCCTCAAAGCAGTGAGATTCTATGATTTGTGTCAGAATTATCAGCAAGCTAAACAACTAACAACAACAAAAGACCCCCCAAGAGAATGGCCTGGTGCCATCCTATGGCTTAGGGGGATACTTCATAGCTGCCAACAGTTGGCCTTGAAGGAATGTAGCCTCTTGCCCACACTGCTGTCTACCTTCCCTTGGAGATTCTCTTGGCATAGCCTAAGGAGGGGGCTACATGTAGCTATAGAACATGCTAGAGGCATTGTAGTATAGTAATAACAGTCATCATCCTCTAAGCTTTGCAAAGCAATTCATAAATATTATCTCATTTGAGCTTCATAACAACCCTGGTAAGTAGGTGCTTTTTTTTTTTTTTTTTTTTGCAGGCAATAGAGGGTTAAGTGACTTGCCCAGGGTCACACAGCTAGTAAGTGTCAAGTGTCTGAGGCCGGATTTGAACTCAGGTACTCCTGAATCCAGGGCCGGTACTTTAACCACTGCGCCATCTAGCTGCCCCTAAGTAGGTGCTTTTATCAACCCCATTTTAGTGATGAGAAAACTGAGGTTGACGGAGGTTAAGTGACTTGTCCAGGGTCATGGGGCTACTAAGTGCTTGAGGCTGGATGTGCGCTTCAGTTCTTCCTGACTACAAGCCCAGTGCTTCAGCCTCTGCACCACCCAGTAACTTTTCCCATTAACAATCTCTAAAACCTTGGGATAAGTCAGAAGCTCAGTTTCCTTATGTACAAATCTCTTATACTCTGTCCTTAATATACTTAATGGGTTGGGGAAGCTAGGTGATGCAGTGGATAGAGCACCAGCCCTGAATTCAGAAGGACCTGAGTTCAAATGTGGCCTCAGACACTTGATACTTACTAGCTGTGTGACCCTGGGCAGGTCACTTAACCCCCATTGCCTCGCCAAAAATATATACACAGACACACACACAGACACACACACGCACATACTTAACGGGGTTCTCGGGAGGCGATATGCTTTGTAACTGTGAAACACTTAGTGAAATCCCAGCTGTAGTTACGAAGAGAAATCAGTCATCCAGTCTCACCTGCCAGACCAGCTCCTGCAGCTCCAAACAGAGAGGTTATGACCGCAATGCCTGCCACGGAGCCCAGTGCAGCTGCCCCAGAGGCACCAATGATAGTGGCTGCTCCTGCAGCCACAAACGGGGCAGCCAGACCCCCTGTCAACCCTACAACGAAAACAGAATGGCATTTGACATGGGGCCCCCATATCCACCTTCCCAGTCCAAATCGGAATGCCCTCCCAGACCACAACTCCCCTTTATGTATGCTTAGTGTCCAGAAGTCAGGGACTGTCTGATTTGTGCACATAATAATAACACCAATAGCATATAGCATATACCAGGCACTGGGCTATGCACTTTACAAATATCATCTCACTTGATCCTCACAACAGCCCTAGGAGGTAGGGGCTATTATCACCCCCATTTTACAGATGAGGAAAGTGAGGCGACAGAGGTGAAGTGACTTGCTCAGGGTCACACAGCTAGTAAGTGTCTAAGGTTAGTTTTGAACTCAGGTCTTCCCGACTCTTGGCTTAGTACTAAGTCATCTAGTTTTCTCTATCCTTAGGCCTAGCACAGTGCTTAGCACAGACTAAGTACTAAATAAATGCTTTCTCATGTTTCAGTTCATTCATTCATTTTTCATTCATCCATTCATTTGACATCAGAAACTGATACAGAGGCTATTATATTTGTCTAGTTGAGAAGTATAAGGATCTGAACTGGGATGATTTATAGAGAAAGAAGAAAAGAGGGTCAGGCTGAAACATTTTTCAAAAATAAAGTTTTTAGTAAATTTAGTTTAGTTTGTTTGTTTTTTGTTTTTGTTTTTGCGGGGCAATGAGGGTTAAGTGACTTGCCCAGGGTCACACAGCTAGTAAGTGTCAAGTGTCTGAGGCCGGATTTGAACTCAGGTACTCCTGAATCCAGGGCCGGTGCTTTATCCACTGTGCCACCTAGCTGCCCCATAAATTTAGTTTAGTAAAACTGGACATGACTTATTGCTACAAGGATTATATCCCAAAGAGATTAAAGAAAGAAGAATATGACCTACATGTATAAAATATTTACAGCAGCTCTTTTTGTGGTAGCAAAGAATGGGGAACTGAAGGAATGCCCCTGACTTGGGGAATGGCTGAATAAGTCGTGGTATATGGATGGGGTAAAATACTACTGGGGCTGTAAGAAATTATGAAGGGAAAAAAAAAAAAGAAATTATGAAGGGAAAGACTTCCAAATAACCTGGGAAGACTCACCTGAACTGATGCAAAGTGAAGTGAGCAGAACCCGGAGAAAAATTTTTACAATAACAAAAAAGACAAAAAACAACTTTGAAAGACTTAGGAATGCAGATCAAGGTAGTGACTAATCACAATTCCAGAGGAGCCAGGGTGAAACATGTCATCCATCTCCTGACACAGAAGTAATGGACTGGAGGTTTGGGGTGATGGGAGGGAAATTGTGTGTATAAATATGTGTATATACACACATACGTATGTATATATAGATGACTGTAAGTTAGAGAGACAGGCAATTTGGGAATTTGTTTTGCTTGACTATGCATGTCTGTTGCAAAGGTTTTCTTTTCCTTTCATTTTCCTTTCCTTTTTTTTTATTGGGCAATGAGGGTTAAGTGACTTGCCCAGGGTCACACAGGTAGTAAGTGTCAAGTGTCTGAGACTGGATTTGAACTCAGGTCCTCCTGACTCCAGGGCCGGTGCTCTAACCACTGCGCCCCCCAGCCGCCCCCCATTCCTTTCATTTTTAATTGGAGTTTTGGAGGAAGAGAAAATAAATGCTTGTTTATTGGAAAATAAAATAAAATCTAAAAAAATACAAAATGAAAACAAAAGGTTAAAAAAAAGAAGAGAAGAATGTGAGTTAGAAGGAATGGGCCCTGGCACTCACTTGGCTGGGGGTGGGGTGGAGTTTGAGGCCAAGGACCGGTGCTGAGGTGGCTCTGCAGTTATGAGCCTGGGGGAGTGAGAGCAGGCCCCCTCCATGGATGGGGTTCTAGGCCATAAGGCCAGCTGATTTCCACCTGCACTTTCATTTCAGACTTGGGCAGTCTTCTTGACAGTGCTTCTGATTAGATTAGGGAGTTTCTGGACCCTGCCCCAAAGCCATGAGTAGTCCCTTACCTATTGCTGTCCCACCCCCAACGGTGGCCAGGCCAATTAGGAGGTAACGCTTCCATTTCTTCCGATTTTCTCTCTTTTTTCTTGAAGCTTCAGCAGCTCTAGGGGGAGAAGGAAGAAGAGGAAGAGGAGGAAGAAAGATCTTGGCTCCCAGATTCACCCACAGTGTGGGGCCAATCACAGGGGTTCCATCATGCAGGGCTCACGGACAGAAACACCATGGTTCAGCACTGATTTTAAAGGGCTGAGAAGCCGAACAGGACACAACGTTCAGGACGTGCTTATACTTACCCCATCGGTCCATCCTAACTGGACTGCAGTTTGAATAATGAAAAAAAAGCACAAAAGGAATTTTAAAATGGGTGCACTGGGAACACCCGTGAAACACACCCTGCCACCTTCTCTGAGCTCTCTCACTCACCCTCCTCCCCCTGCCGCACTAACCCACAGGCTCACAGACCAAGGTCGTTCAGAAAAGTTCACAAGAGGAGAAAAGGGGAGCTCCGAATGTCTGCCTTGGGGCTGGACTGTGTCAGACTGAAAAGGCAAATTCTACAAAAATGGGCAAGGAGAGTCTGGAAAAACCCTAGAAGGAGGTGAGATACATGTACATACACATGTACGTATAGACACACATGCATACATCTATAATATACATGTGTATATATACTTTTGTTTTAGCTTGATAGGGTTGGAAAGACCATCCACCTAGATTTTCCAAACACAATGCTCTGTCCTTAGGTGCCATGTAAGAATCCTAGAATGTCAGAGCTGGAAGGGCCCTTAGAACACAGAATGTCAGAGCTGGGAGAGGCCTTAGAATAAAGGATGTCAGAACTGGGAGGGGTCTTAGAACACAGGATGTCAGAGCTGGGAGGACCCTTAGAATAAAGGATGTCAGAGCTGGGAGGGGCCTTAGAACACAGGATGTCAGAGCTGGGAGGGCCCTTAGAACACAGGATGTCAGAGCTGGGAGGGGCCTTAGAACAAAGGATGTTAGAGCTGGGAAGGGCCTTAGAACACAGAATGTCAGAGCTGGGAGGGGCCTTAGAACAGAGGATGTCAGATCTGGAAGGGCCCTTAGAACAGAGGATGTCAGAGCTGGGAGAGGTCTTAGAGAATGTCAAAGCTGGGTAACCCTTTCTGAGCCTCAGTTTCTCCATCTATAAGGAACCAATGATAATACACACTATCTACTACACAGTGACTTGTCTGGGTCACCCAAGTCACATCAAGTAAAGCAGTTAGGTGGTAGGTTTGTGACAAGTTGAACACTCCTATTTTTGCATGGAATTAATTTCAAAAGTCCCATAGCAAGGAAAAATGTATCTCGAATACTGGGTCACTAGATGGCATAGTGGATAGTGCTGAAAATGGAATTAGAAGTCTGGGGTTCTAATCCTGCCTCAGACAGTTCCTAGTTGTGTGACACCCCCTCCCTCAGCTAAGTCATTTAACCTCACTTTGCCCATCTGTGAAATAGGGATAATAAGAGCACTGACCTCCTTGGGCTGTTTCAAGGGTCCAATGTGCTACCATACACAACAAGGTGCTCTGCAAACCTCCCTGTGTCTAGGAAGATGCTAACTACAATGGTTAGTGTTTTAACATGATGAGTGTGTCACATTTCACAACTTACACGGCACTTCCTTCAGGAACACCCCTGGAAGCAGACAGTACAAGTACTATCACCCCCACTTTACAGCTGGGGAACAGGCTAAAAAAAAAGCTACGAGGCTAATAAACAGCAGGCCCTCCATGGCCCTGTTTGCCGCCTAATCATGAAACTGAAAGCTCTCTCCCTCCGTTCCCCTTTGCCACGGGCCGTGTGGTGTGTAGAGCCCAAAGCACGTGGCTCTAAGCCCAGATGCAGCGGGGACCCCCAAACCTTCTGCCTAGGCTCCCCAGAGCAGGCAGGAAACTTAGCAAAGGAAAAGACTGGAGGCCTGAGGGAAGAGGTCAGGGCGCCCTGCCCCGTGGGCTGGTCTTCCAGGGTGATTGTGTATGTCGGGCTGATTAGATACATGGGAAGTCTGGCTCCTGATACCGCTGCCCCTCTGATCAAGTCAGTGACCTGCATTCCCAGTCCTCACGGCCCAGGGAAGCAGGGCCAATGTTCATTCTCTACAGGGAGACACAGGGGAGCCTGTCACTCAATCGGTGGTGGTGGTGGTGATAATATCAGACACCTTAAAATTTACAAAGGTCTTTCCGAGGGAATATAATAAGAGCACAACTCTGGAGCTGGAAGGGGCCTCGGTAGTCATCTAGTCCAGCCCCTTTGTCTTACAGATGGGGAAGCTGAGGCTTGCTGTGAGGAAGTGACCTGCCCAAGGTCACTCAGTCAATCTGTCAACAAGTATTTCCCAGGCTCGCCCCAGCCATGTTCCAGGCATTGTTCTAGGCACTTAGGATACAGAAGACAGAGAAGGAAACCTCTTTTTGCAAGGAGCTTCCGTCTTAATGGGGAAGACAAGTCCACATTCAGCATAAACAGAAAGAGGATAAATAGGAAGTAGTTAAAGACAAGGTAGTTGGAGAGGGAGGGCCCCAGGAAAGGCTCCTCAGCTTCCTCTTAAAGGAAGAGAGGGCCTGGATGAGGTGGGGGGTGAGGAGGGGTGAGGAGGAGCAGGGAGTTCCCACATCTCACTCATCTCCTGTGATCTTCACGAGGAGCCTTTTTTCTGCTTTGTATTCCTAGTATGTGGAACATTCTCAGTGCTTAATAAATCCTTGTGGATTGACTGAGACTGATCACTGAACCCTATAAGAAAATACTGACTCCCAGATCCCCACTGAGGCTCAGAGATATGAGATTCTGCAATTCTGTCACTTGCCCCAGGTGACACAGTCCCTCATTAGCAGACTTGGAAGTCAGGTGATTCAAATTCGAATCCCACACATTTACTAACCACGTGACCCCAGGCCAAGACAGTTAAATTCCCTGAGCCTCAGTTTCCTTATCTGCAAAATGGGCATAATATTTGTACTACCTGTCTCAGGGGTTTGATGGGAGAGAAGTATTTTGCAAACCTTAAGATGCTATACAAACTGGAATCATTAGTATTAACTTAATTAATATTATTATCATGAAAAGGCAGCCTGGTATAAGGGAAATTGTCAGAATCTCCACTAGACTGTGAATTCCTTTAGAGCAGGGACTGGTTTTTGTTTGTTTGTTTGAATTACCTTTCTTTATATCCTTTGTAGCTGGTGCATTGTGTTTTCAGTTTAGTCATTTCAGTCCTGTCTGACTCTTCATGACCCCATTTGGGGTTTTCTTAGCAGAGACACTGGAGTGGTTTACCATTTCCTTCTCCAGCCTATTTTACAGATAGGAAATTGGAGCAAACAGGGTGAAATGACTTGCCCAGGGTCACATAGCTAGAAAGTGTCTGAGGCTGGATTTGAACACAGGAAGATGAGTCTTCCTGACTTCAGGCCCAGGACTCTATGCACTATGGTGCCATCTAGCTGCCCAAATAATAATAGCAGCTAGCATTTATATATAGTATGGACTATGTGCCAGGAACTGTGCTAAGTGCTTTACAGATATTATCTCATTTAAAACTCACCACAGGAGGCAGCTATATGGTGTAGTGGATAAAGCACTGGTCCTGGATTCAGGAGAACCTGAGTTCAAACCCAGCCTCAGACACTTGACACTTACTAGCTGTGTGACCCTGGGCAAGTCACTTAACCCTCATTGCCCCGTAAAAAAAAAAAAAAAAAAGAAAAGAAAAAAGAAAAAAACAAAACAAAACAAAAAACCTCACCACAGCCCTGGGAGGTGAGTTCTATTATCCTCATTTTGTAGATGTGGACACTGAGGCAAACAGAGTTGTTGGTCCTTTGTTCGTGCAGTAGGTGCTTAATAAATGCTTAGTTGACTGACTTGGAGTCAGCATACAGAATCACAAAATCAGAGAGTCTCAAAGTGAGAAGGGACCGCTGATGTCATCTAGTCCAAACTGACCCTGAAGGGATGCCTCTACAGTGTACATGACTGGGGGTTATCCAGTGTGGAGACTGCCAAGCCCTCTAGGTGGCCCATCCCTCTTTTAGTCAGCTCTCATTGGGAATTTCTCTTTACAAGGAGCCTATGAGGCTTCTTAGCAACTTCTATTCTTTGGGACCAATAAAAGTGCTTGTTGACTTGACATAGCCTCCATCTTTGAAGCCATCTTCACTTTTAGCCTGCTTTACTTTAATAGCCTTCTTACAGAACTCCCACTGTGGGGGCACTGGAGTCAGGAAGACTGACCCATCTTTCTGAGTTCAAATCTGGCCTCAGACATTTACTAGCTATGTGACCCTTGGCAAGTCACTTCATCCTGTTTGCCTCAGTTTCCTCATCTGCCAAATGAGCTGGAGAAGGAAAAATGGCCAACCTCTCCAGCAAAGAGCCAAATGGAGTCCGGGAGAGTTGGGCACGAATGAAAAATAGCAAAGGGCTCTCAGCTTCCAATTTCTCCCCTTTCTGATCCACCCTTCCTGGTCTGTACCTCTAAGAATCCCTGGCTTCCTTCAAGGTTCAGCTCATGTGCCGCCTCCTAGCCACAGCTAGGAAGTATAAGGCTGGATTTGAACTTGGGTCTTCTAGACCCAAGTCTAACAGGCTCTATCCACTGCACCAGATTCTAGCTGTTTCCTAATACTGGAATATATTTCTTCTCTCCACATACCAACTTGTGAAAGTGATTTCTCGAACCCAAGTGTAAAATCTTACATCTGATTCCTATTAGATTATATTTTATTATATTCAGCCCAGTGCCCTATCTGCTAGGATTTTTTTTTGGGGGGGGGGAGGTAGGGCAATGAGGGTTAAGTGACTTGCCCACAGTTACACAGCTAGCGTCTGAGGCGGAATTTGAACTCAGGTCCTCCTGAATCCAGGACCAGTGCTTTATCCGCCACACCACCTAGCTGCCCCCTCTATCTGCTGAGACTTTACGGGCTCCTGACCCTGTCATCCAGTGCCTTTGCCATCTTTCCCAGCTTTGTTGTCCACAAGCCTGAGAAGCAGTCCATCTATGCCTTTATCTAGTCATTGACAAAGATATCACACAGCACAGGGCCACACAGAGACCTGGGTTCAAATCCCAGCTCTGACATTTTTGAATTGTTGGCTGGTTGTTGTCCTTTGTTCTCGAAGAGGACCAAAATGGTATCACTATAATGGAGTCAAGGCACAGAGTGTCTGACTGAGGCTGATCAGACCCATACGAGCTCAGAAGGCTCTACTGCAGGCCGGGCACAGATAGTCCATGTAAAGATTTGGAGGGGAGATGCTGCTAAATTTGCACATCTTGTGTTCCTTTATTATTAATATTAATAATATTAATAAATTGTTGTGTACTTTGTCTGACAAGGCAAGGACGGGTGTGATTTTTCTAAAATTGATTTCCAGCTAACATAATGAAACCCCCCCAAAAAAGAGTTTTGACGATTAAAAGGGTTAGCTGCAGGGGCAGCTAGGTGGCACAGTGGATAGCGCACCGGCCCTGGAGTCAGGAGGACCTGAGTTCAAATTTGGCCTCAGACATTTAACACTCACTAGCTATGTGACCCTGGGCAAGTCACTTAACCCCAATTGCCTCACCAAAAAAAAACCAAAAGGGTTAGCTGCCGTTAACTAGAAGATCCCCTCACTTGATCCTCACCACACTCCTGGGAGGAAGGTATTAAAGGGGCTATTGTGCCCATTTCACAGAGGAGAACACTGGGGCTCCTTCCCTGAGGGCAGATGTTCCTGAAAAGTCACAAAAGCCACCTTACTCAGACTCTTCTTGCTGCCTTCCATTCAGGCTCTCCAAGAATGTCTCTTCTAGGTTCTCCAGCTCCTCTGGAGGTATTTTCAACAGCCAGGTGATGTGGCACACAAGCACCCTGGCCCGAGCATCATAGGCACCTTCAGATGGAACAAAACCATAGGGGGGGGGGATTATCATCAAGAACGAAAACAGTAACTTCTTAGTCCTGTGGTCTTTCTACGGTGTCATGAACTACCAGACCGGGAATATTAATAAGGACCCGCATTTCCATAGTGACATTGAAGATTTGAAAGGCACTTCCTTCATGGAAGGAAGCCCTCTATACTGAACCATGGATCTACCCAGGGAGCAAGAAAGGGATAGGGTGCTAGATCAGGAGTCAAAAAGACTCAAATTCAAATCCTGCCTTAGATACTGTGATCTTGGGCAAGTCATTTAACTGTCAATTGCCTCAGTTTCCTTATCTGTAGAATGGGGATCCTTTCTCCCAAGGTTGTTGTTAGGATCAAATGAGTGATCAATTGTTAAATGAATGTGTAAAACACTTTGCAAACCTTCAAGTGTTATATGCATGGTATCTATTATAATACTGTTTTTAATATCCATTTATATTTGTCTCCCCCATTAGAAAGTAAGTTCCTATAAGGTAGGAACTTTTAGCTTTTTCTTTGTATTCCCAGAGATTAACACTGTGCTGGATATCTTGTCAATGTTAAGGTATGCATTTGATTAACTGGTTCATAAATATTATCAGGGGCAGCTAGGTGGCGCCATATTGCATGGAGGATTCGGCCTGTATGGAGGATCTGAATTCAAATCCAGCCTCAGACACTAGCTGTGTGACCCTGAGCAAGTCACTTAATCCTGCTTTCCTCAGTTTCCTTATTCAGTAAAATGAGCTGGAGGAGGAAATGGCAAGCTACTCCAGTATCTTTGCTAAGAAAACTCCAAATGGTCACGGAGAGTTGGACACAACTGAAATGACTTGACAACAGCAAATATTATCATCACCATTTCACAGATGAGAAAACAGGGTCACGGAAGGCTCACAGAATTACAGACCTCGAGCTGGAAGAGACTCCAGAGGCCCATGAGTCCAATCTCTATACTTTACAGAAAAGGAAACTGAGGTCCAAGAAGGTTAGATGATTTTCCCAGGGTTGATACGAATCTAGTTCCTCTGATGGCAGAGTCAGGTGCTTTTCCCATTGAACAGTCCAAGGTCACAAAACTAGTATGTGGCATAGCCAGAATTCAACCCACATTGCCTGACTGTGAGTGCAGTCCTCTTGGCATTACAGAAGAAGTCAGTCCCCTTATCCACTCATGCTGTCTGGCTGGTGGTTAGCAGGGGCTAAGCCCCAGGTAGGGGGATGGTGAGCTCCTTGAGAACAGGGACTGGTTTTTGCCCTTCTTTGTATCACCATCAGTAGACACAGAGCCCGGAATATAGTAGGTGCTTAACAAGTGCTGGTGGGGCTGCTAGGTGGCACAGTGGATAAAGCACCAGTCCAGGATTCAGGAGGACCTGAGTGCAAATCTGGCCTCAGACACTTGACACTAGCTGTGTGACCCTGGGTAAGTCACTTAACCCTCATTCCCCCCCCCCAAAAAAAGTGCTGGTTGACTGATGTTGTCCCAGAGATGGGAATCTGTGCCACTTGGTGATGGCATGAGAGCCCAGCCCTGTGGGAGGATAGGATAGAGTAAATGGTGACCCAGACTGGGAAGACATTGGCCAGGACATGTCTGAATGTCAGGCCATGGGAAAGGAGGCACTGGGGGTAGCTGGGAGGGTCCTAAGCAACCTTAACTCCAAGAAAACAGGGACCTTAAGGACCTTAGTGGAGGGCCTATGATCCACATGTAGTCTCTTTGGAAGTTACTTTACTAGATCGTATTTCTTGTTCAAAGAATCCACATTTTGGGCAGCTAGATGGCGCAGTGGATAGAGCACCGGCCCTGGAGTCAGGAGTACCTGAGTTCAAATCCGACCTCAGACACTTAACACTTACTAGCTGTGTGACCCTGGGCAAGTCACTTAACCCCAATTGCCTCACTAAAAAAAAAAAAAAGAATCCACATTTTTCTAGCGCCTAGAGATATACACAATGCTTTTCTCACCCAGTTAGGCTGTATAAAGATTCTTATCCCTGTGTATGGAGGGAGACTGTGAGCCATAGCATTCAGGGACAGCAAGAGGAGAGATGAAGTTCATCCATCCTCAGGCTGAAGAGAGTAACGACTCCTCTCTGAGGGCCCTGGCTGGCTGAGTCAGAAAAGAGAGCCAGGAGGAAAGAATGAATAAAGAAAAGAGGGCAGAAAAGGAAGAAGAGTCTGAATGAGGAAGCTGGGAGACTGGGAGACTCGGGCCCACTCCCTGCCTGGCTCTGTTCCCTCCCTCACCCAGGCACACCCCTCTTGGGCCTCCCCAGACCTGTATTAACCAGCACACAACAACTAGATCAAACGGCTACGTGCTGAGGGTCAGACATCTCATGCCTGTTGGTTACTAGGTCAGCCTCGACGGCTCCTTTGGAGTAAATAGCTGGTATCAGCTAATCAGCGCTCATGGGACAAAAATAACCTTCGGCAGCTGTCATTAGTCGATGAGAATTATAAATACCCATTAATATAGGTGTCATTAATCAAGGTTGTGGTGACTAAGCTGGCTGGAATATCGGTCAAGATGCACACCACTGAGTAAGATTTTCCAAGGGCCTCTGAGGTACAAGGCACTGGGAAGTCAGTCCCGAAGGTATTAATGCTCCAACATCTGGAGGGGTGGGCTGCCTTGGGAAGCACTGGTTATAATAACAATAATATTTAACATTTATATAGCATATTAATGTCATCTCATTAGGTCCTCACAACAAACCTGGGAGGTAGATGCTATGAGTATCCGCAGTTTACTTTCAAAGAAACTGAGACAGACAGAGGTTGTGGTTTATTCAGAGTCACACAACTAGTATCTGAGACCAGATTGGAGCCTGGGTCTTCCTGAATCCCCAGTCCAGCAGATGCACCATCTAGCTGCCCAACAAGGTGCTTCTCATACTGCCAGTCCTAAGAGGGAGGGGAGAGGGGCAGCTGGGTGGCGCAGTGGATAGAGCACCGGCCCTGGATTCAGGAGGACCTGAGTTCAAATCCGGTCTCAGACACTTGACACTTACTAGCTGTGTGACCCTGGGTAAGTCACTTGACCCCAACTGCCCCGCAAAAAAGAAAAAAAAAAGAGGGAGAGGAGAGCTGAGAGCATTTAGGATTTACCGAAAGCACAAAAAAATAGACAGTGGACATTTTTTTAAAAAGTTATTATTTTTTTTTGGTGAGGCAATTGGGGTTAAGTGACTTGCCCAGGGTCACGCAGCTAGTAAGTGTTAAGTGTCTGAGGCTGGATTTGAACTCAGGTCCTCCTGATTCCAAGGCCAGTGCTTTATCCACTGTGCCACCTAGCTGCCCCAGACAATGGACATTTTAAGGGATCAGGGGAGTTTCATGTCGCAAAGGGCTTTAAGGCTTGCAAACTGGCAGCTAGAAATAACCCAAGAAAACTGTGGATGACTACTGCCTTACTCTGACCAATCAATCAATCACCATTTATTAAGTGCCTACTATTTGCCAGCCACTGTATACTGCTACAGTGTTGGGTTCAGTTCCAGGGACCAGCCTCAGTTTAGGAAGGCTGTGGAGAGGATGTAGATTGTTCCTAACAGACATCTCTGTGCTAGGCTAAACATTCCTGGTTTCTTCAGTTGGTCACAGAATTAGAGACTTGGATTCGGGAAAGGGAGATCAGAGGCTATCTAGTGCAAACCTTTCTCTTTTGTTTTCTTTTTTTTTTTTTTTTTTTTTTTTTAGTGAGGCAATTGGGGTTAAGTGACTTGGCCAGGGTCACACAGCTAGTAAGTGTGTTAAGTGTCTGAAGCTGGATTTGAACTCAGGTCCTTCTGAATCCAGGGCCGGTGTTCTATCCACTGTGCCACCTAGCTGCCCCACAAACCTTTCTTTTGAAGATGAGAAAGCTGAGGCTCAGAGTGATCCAGTGACTGGCCCAAGGTCATATTGTTTGTTGGTCTCCAGTTCAAGCCACATAAAGATCTGGATTTGTAGGGCTTGGGCTCCAACCCCACTTGTTACCTGCGTGACTTTAGATAAGTTATGTGACCTCCATTTCCTCAGTTGTAACATGAGAATGTTGGACCAGATGGGCCCTGAGCAACCTTTCGGCTCTGGATCAATGATCCTATGATCCCTGGAAGAACTGAGGAGGTTTGGCATAGAAAAAGGAATCCTCACGTGGGGACCCGTTCGTGGTTGTCTTTGTATTCCCTTCACTCAGCTTAGCACGAGGCCCAGAGCAGGTGCTTAATAAATGCCTACCGATTGACAGGTTGGCTGGTCTTTAAGTAAGGCCGTCCTCCCATGTGGAAGAGGAAATCTGTCTGTTGGAATGGTGTGATGGGGTTCTGGTTGGGGAGGGGCTGGACTAGTTGACCTCTATCATCTCCCAACTCTGAAGCGCCAATTCTAACGATCTTAGGAACAACTGAGATTAATTTGTCAACCTGGAGTCCGGGAACTTGGTTTTAGAAATATTTTGAGAACTCTATTTCAGCTGAAATTGGTTTCCATTCTAATCGTATGGGTTTTATTTTATGCATTTCATATTATTCCAAGAAGGGAGTCACAGAACTGCCAAAGAGGTCTGGGACACAAAAAGGGTGAAGGGTCACTGCGGGACAGCTTCTAGGAGTTCCAGACAAGCCAGAGTCCACTTGGAAATCCAGGTGAAACGAGCCTGTGCTTAGCGAGGCATTATGCTGGGGTGGGAAGAGTATGAGCCCAGATGGGTCATCGCAGCTTTGTGGACTTCAGCTCCTTTATCTGTTAAATGGGGATAATAATGGTAGTGCCGCCTAACTTCATAAACAGGCAACAGAAACAGGAGCAGCTGTTAAATAAGAGTTGGGTTACCGAGGGTATCTGAACAGAGCAAACTTCCAGATGTGGGATGACACATGTGCCCCCAGTCTTACTGTCAGAAGTCTGGCCTCCCTTGTGGCAGCTAAGCATGCCATGGGGGCCTCTTTTTTGTTCACTACGTTTTCTTTGTCATGTATTAAGTAATTTATTTTTCAATCAAAATCTGCTTTCTCTTCCTACTTCCTTCACTGCTCCAGCCCCATTGAGAAAGCTCAGTTATAGTCGAGCAAAACAAAAATGAATACTGAAAACTATCCTTACATATAATTGGAAAAAATAAAATAAAATACTATTATGGGGGGAACCAATCTGAAGCACTTTCCTCTGGAAAAAAAATTGTTGTCTAAATTATTCTGCTCACTTCCCTCCATGACAGTTCATACAGGTCTTCCTAGGTTTCTCTCCTTTATCTTTCCTTTTTTTTTTCTTTTTGCAGGGCAACAAGGGTTAAGTGACTTGCCCAGGGTCACACAGCTAGTACGTGTCAAATGTCTGAGGCTGGATTTGAACTCAGGTCTTCCTGAATCCAGGGCCGGTGCTTTATCCACTGCGCCACCTAGCCGCCCCCTCCTTTATCTCTCCTTAGAACACATTCCATTAACATTCATATATCATAACTTGTTCAGCTATTCCCTAATTGATGGCAGCCCTCTCAGTTTCCAATTCTTTGCCACCACAAAAAGAGCTGTTATAAATATTTTTATACAGTTGGGTCCTTTTTCTCTTTCTTTTCTATCTCTTTGGACCTAGTTGTATATTCTGGGTCAAAGGGAGTACAGAACTTAATAGTTTTGGGGTACAAAATTCTTTCCAGAATGGCTGGACCAGGGGCAGCTAGGTGGCGCAGTGGATAAAGCACTGGCCCTGGATTCAGGAGGACCTGAGTTCAAATCCCGCTTCAGACACTTGATACTTACTAGCTGTGTGACCCTGGGCAAGTCACTTAACCCTCAATGCCCCCCACAAAAAATAAATAAATGAAAATTAAAAATAATAAACAAAATGGCTAGACCACTTCCCAGTTTTGCCTACAGTGCATCACAGTGCTTGTTTTTCCATGACCTCTTTTTGTTGTCTCCCCCCCCTTTTTTTTTGCCAACTTTGCCAGTTGGAGGAGTGTGAGGTAGAATTTCAGAGTTGTTCTAATTTGATTTTCCCTAATTATTGGCGATTTGGAGCATCTCTTTGTACGGCTATTGATAGCTTGGATTTCTTCCTTGGAAAAATCTACTTTGACCATTTATCAAATGGGCAATGGCCTCGTGTCCTATAAGAGATGTCACGCTCATCACAAGCTCATGACTGACCTTCTTTTCTCCATACTCCTCCAGGTCCCAAGGAGGATCCACTCCCTCGCAGGAACCTAGTTTAATGTTTAATTGACCTTCAGTAGGGTTTAAAAGAGCAAAGATGTCCCATAACCCATGGGACTCACAGTAAGTCCAAGGCTGGCAGGGCAGAGCAGGAATAGATTCAAGCACCTTGGACCTTGAACTTTCAAAGTTATTTAAAGAACGAAAGTAAATCCATGAAAGATTGAATCCTTCAGAATCACAGAGATGTAAGGAACCTTTAGAGATAGTCTGGTCCTTGTTCTGAGGAGAATTTTCCAAAGAACTAGAAAGAAAGTATGCTTATCACCTGAGTTAAAGAGTTTAGAGGGCCCTTAGAATACAAAATGTTAGAGCTTGGAAGGCCCTTAGAACATAGAATGTCAGAGCTGGGAGGGACATGGAATGTTAGAGCTAGAGAGGATAATATGGTGCAGTGGTAAGACACTAGCAGCTTGTGGGTTCCAAACTGCTTACTAACTAGGTGACCTTGGGCAGTCGATTAATATCTATGGTCCTCAGTTTCCTCACCTATAAAAACAGAACTTACAAAGAAGGGACTTTTAATCCTTGGGGCCACGTATGGAGATGACATCTGAGGCACCTCTGATTTAACAAGCATTTATTAAGTGCCTGCAGTATACACAACCCCTTCCTAGATAGTAGGTACACAAAGACCAGAGGTCCTTCTTCAAGGATCTTATCTGCTCTTTCCAGTTTTTGTCCCCATAACCTTGGAGCACAGAATGCTAGAGAAAGAAAGGACATCGGGGCGGGGGAGGCTCTCTGATCCAAACCCCTCATTTCATAGTTGGGAGCAGACTCTGAGAGGGAAAGGCTTGTGTCTAAGTCACACATGGTATTCATGAGTTTTTCCCTGATTTTCAGGCCTGTGTTCTTTCTACTATCCTACACTGTCCCTTGCAGATCACAGAATTACATAATCAAGGAACTGTGTAGGACCCAGAAGCCAAAAGCTGAGTTCAAACAATACCTGAATAATGATCCCTTCTAATAATAGATAAAAGTAATAAGGGCGCAGCTAGGTAGTCCAGTGGATAAAGCACCGGCCCTGGATTCAGGAGGACCTGAGTTCAAATCCGACCTCGGACACTTGACACTAGCTGTGTGACCTTGGGCAAGTCACTTAACCCTCACTGCCCTGCAAAAAACAAACAAAAGTAACAATATTTTATACTATGCAAAATACTTTGTATATATTTAATCCTCACAACAACCCTATGAGATAGGTGCAGTTATTATCTCTATTTTACAGATGAGGAAACTGAGAGAAACAGGGTTAAGTGATTTGTCGAGGGTCACACAGTTAGTAAGTGTCTTAGGCAGGATTTGAACTTAAGCCCAGCAACCCTCTAGCTGCCCAGGGAGCAATTGTTGCTCTGGCATAGGCCTTCCTCCTGAATGTCTTTTATTCTTTTAAAAAACAGATTCTTATCAATAGCTTTTGTTTTTACATCACACACATTTCCAAATGTATTCTCCTAAACTTCACTTCTTTTTCAAAGCAGAAGCATTTTAATAAATAAGAAAAATAAGAATAGACTCCTTCCCCCCACAACATGCATGAATATATTTACCACTGCATGCATAGAAAAATACGCACATATATACATACACATGCATATGCAGGGAGAAATATGCATGAATACACACATCAATGCATGTATAGAAAAATACACATGCATATATGTGTGTACAGACATGCATAGGTATGAACATGCAGAGGAATATGCACAAACACATATACCATCAGTGCACATATAGAGGGAATGTGTGGAGGGGCAAACACCTAGAGAAGTGGGCAGTTTCCTGCCTCGGTTTCCCCAATTGTAAAATGGGAATAGTAATAGCACCTCTCTCCTTGGTCTATAGTGAGGATCAAATGAGATGATATCTGTAAAATGCCTGGCACATAGTAGGTGCTTGATAAAGGCTTTTTCCTTCTCTCCTCTCTCCCTTTACTACTGGGCTACCTATCTCTTACTTAGGGGAAGGAATGGGCTCTGCAATACTTTTAGTTAAAATTCCACAGGCTTTTGTTAAACATATCTTTTAGACAAGCAGATTCCCACAGGCTTAGAAGCAGCATCAGCTCTAAGGGAAAGAAATCTCAACTCCATTCTCTCCCCTCCCCTTTATACAAGTTGCCTGTGGCTTCCCTTCCACAGGGACTTGTCTGGGTGGCATTTCATCTCTAGCAGAAAGTTCTGGAATCTAGGCTGTTTGGGACCCAGAGCTGGGTTCTCCTAGCTAGTTAACATCATCCAGACTTCTCCTCTGTGACAGCCAGGAGCGAAAACAGAGTCTAAGGAAGCCATGTGAGCTCCCCAAACACAGAAGGAATTGTTTACCAGCGACGTTTCTGTGGTTCTGAGCTAATGCTAGATCCCTGCTCTTACAATTTCAGCAAAGCTCCCTGGTCACGGAGCTCATCCTCTCAACAAAGCAGGAAAGCTCTCCTGGGCAGTTCAACCCTGCCCTTCTTCCTGGTTATATGGCTAACAGTGCCCCAGTGTTTCATGGCACAGGTTCTACAGGGAGTAGTTTTCAACAAGGGGGAGGGGGGATGTGGTAGGCTCCCAGGGTCAAAAAAAAATGAGGAAGGGCTGCCAGAACTTAAAAAGCACAGCTGTGAAAGCAGGACCCTGAGCCCCCCAGATGGGGATCAGGATGTGGCTCTAGGGGAGCCCAGGATTCCACTTAAGGCTTGCCACTACCTTCCTGGCCTTCAGCTTCCCCACCTGTAAAGTGAGGCAGGTGAACAAGGACTAAAGTCCCTTATAGCCCTGTCATCCTCTGTCCAAAAAATGCTTCCAGCTCTGACATTCTGTGTCCTAAGAGCCCTCCTAGCTCTGCCACTCTGGGTTCTAAGGGCCCTCCCAGCTTTGACATTCTGTCTTCTAACAGCCCTGCCAGCTCTGACATCCTGTGTTCTAAGGGCCTTCCCAGCTCTGACATCCTGTGTTCTGAGGGCCCTCCCATCTCTGACCTCCTGGGTTCTAGGACCCCAGCCAGCTCTGACATCCTGTGTTCTAAGGGCCCTCCCATCTCTGACATTCTGTGTTCTAAAGACTCTGATATTCTTTTCAAAATTCTCTACTAGTTTTGACATTCTGCGTTCTAAGGGCCCTTCCTAGCCTCGATACTTTACTTTCTAAAGTTCCTTCTAGTTCTGATATTCTAAGGTCCCTCTTACATTCCACATTTTAACAAGATCCCTTCCAACTGTGATAGCCTATGTTCCAAGGCCTCTTGCACGTCTGACGTTCTATATTCTAAGATGCCTTTCCTCTGTGATTATTTTATGATTCTTCCTTTCAATGATTTGAGTCAATGATTACCTCACAAAAATGCACTTCCTAACTTGCAGTTAGCAATTTCAGGCTACTCAGTCCCTAAACTCCTCATTATCGCAGGGGTATTATTGAAGGCCATCAGATTAACCTGGAACACTTCACAGATGTTATCAGAATTTGATACTACCTAGATATGAGAGAATGATTACTCACACTTGGAGATATCCATAGGACACTTGGTTATTCTTGTAGATGAAGCCTCTGGGCCTGAAGTTTATTTAATGTGTCCTCTCTTGTAAAGCCTGCATGAAGACCCTTGGGAGAACTCACAAGTACATGGGTGGGGAGGGCAGGAGGTGATGTAGGGGAAGCCATTGTAACAGAGACTGCTGTAGTTTAGTGGAGAGAAGACTCCCCTTGGGAATCAGAAGATCGGCAGTCCAAATCATGGCCTGGATGCTAACCTCAGGTTACCCATCAGCCCCTGGAGGGCAGAGATTTTTTTCAGGATTTTGTTTTTGTTTTATTTTGTATCACCAGTGGCTACCCCGGTACCTGGCACATAGGCTCACACATTTAGAACTAGAAGGGGCCTTAGCAACCATCCCATCCAATCCCTTAGTTTTGCAGTTGAGGAAACTTGGGGTTCCCTTCCACACAAGGAAGTCTGTGTCACCATTAGATTGGGAATTATGAATGAGCCCAAACCTCCCATTCTAAACCTGGAATATTATGAGTATTGGCCCTAGAATTAAGAGGGTACCCCTCCACCCCCCGCTTTTTAAAATAAGATTTAGGAAATCAAACTTACCATTCCTGAGTGAGAAGGTCAGAAGATCCTAGAAAACAAAAGGATACTAAGGATTTATATGAAATCAATGATTAAAATCCTATTATGATTCAAGCTGTGCTTGGAAGAGACTTGAGAACACAGACCATGAGCCCCTAAAGGGATTTAAGAGATCACCTGGCCCGACCCTTTCCTTTAACAGATGGGGAAACTGAGGCACAGATAAGTGAAGGGACTGTTCAAGTTCATGGCCATCTCTTTGGGCAAACATCACCGCTTACCCTCATATGCATTGCCCTAACATCTTTGGGTGCCTGTCCATTTCACAGATAAGGAGAAAGCTCAAAGAGTTTGGATAACTTGCTCAGGGTATTCAATATACAGCCAAAGATCCATGTTCCTCAAGTTTAGCCCAGTCATTTCCCTTCAGAAGGAGAAGTACAAGAAAAAAAATTAAGAGCATAGAATACCAGAGCTGGGAGGGCCTTGGAACAGAGAACGTCAGAGCTGGGAGGGCCCTTAGAACCCAGAATGTCAGAGCTGGGAGGGCCCTTAGAACACAGGATGTCAGAGCTGGGAGAGGCCTTAGAACACAGAATCAGAGCTAGGAGGGGCCTTAGAACAGAGAATGTCAGAGCTGGGAGGGCCCTTAGAACCCAGGATGTCAGAGCTGGGAGGGCCCTTAGAACCCAGGATGTCAGAGCTAAGAGGTATTAGAGGTACATTTTAGAGATGCTGAAGAGTCTGCAGCACTCCTAGTCCTTAAAATCCATTTCTAGTCTGGCTCTGGAAAAAGATTGCATTTTCCACTTCCTTCTCCCTTGCCCAGGGGGTCTGTGTACCTGAGTAATCACCAGTGGATCATTCTTCACAACTGGATCTTTCAATAAAATTTCAGCAAATGTCACCTCCTCTTCTCCTCCCAGGCCATCAGCAAAGGCTGCCATGGATGGAAGGACTGTTTCTGGTAACTCCAGCCATTTCACTAAGTCTTCCACAAATTCCATCCGGAAGGAGCTGAAAGACACAATTCTGTCAGGCACAAAGACTTCGGCTTTCCTCTCTTCCAATTCTATCTCCTGATTATGCAACACTGGGAACAACTGGGATGAATGAAATCCACAGATAATTTCAAAATCTCATTTTAGTAAAAACTTTAGGGGCAGCTAGGTGGCGCAGTGGATAGAGCGCCGGCCCTGGAGTCAGGCGTACCTGAGTTCAAATCTGGCCTCAATCACTTAACACTTACTAGCTGTGTGACCCTGGGCAAGTCACTTAACTCCAATTGCCTCACTTAAAAAAAACAAAACAACTTTATTAAGTGGCTAATAAATCACAAACTTAATGATGATAATCCTGCAACAACAATAATAACAGTTAACATGCATATCGCTCTTTACAGTTTACAAAGTGCTTTACAAATATAATCTCATTTCATCCTCACAATCTCCTTGAGAGAGAGGTGCTATTATTACCCTTATTTTACAGATGAAGAAACTGAGGCAGATGGTGAAGTGACTTGCCCAGGGTCACACAGCTAGGAAGTATCTGAGTTTGAACTCAGGCCTCCCTGATTCCACTGTGCTACCTAGATGCCCAAAGCACCAACTTTATGAGGCACAAGTGTTAAGTTCAAGTCCCGGCTCTACCCTGAACTTACTGTGTGATCCTGGGCAAGTCACTTCCCTTCCTTATGCCTCAGTTTTTATATTTATAAAATTAATAACAACTCTCATTTTCTACAGAGCCTTAAAGTTTTAGAAAGTGTTTTCCTTACAATGTCCCTATGTGGTAAGTAGTGAAAAGATTCTTACTTCCATTTTACAGATGAGGAAACTGAGGCAGAGAGGTCATATAACTTGCCCTTCATGGAGAATCACAGAATCGAAGAGCTGTAAACCTCAGAGGTTACCCAATCCAATTTCTATTCAACCAAGAATCCTCTATGACATCCCTGACATGTGGTCATCCAGAATCCACCCAAACATCTCCAGGAAGAGTAAATCCGACACCTACTGAGGCAAATCCACTGGAGAGCTCCAAGTGCCAGAAAGTACCCTATGTAGGACTGAACCCAAATTGGCCTCTGCCTCTCCCATCCACTGCTCTAGGACCAAGCAGAACAAGTCCAAATGCCTCCTGTGCATGCCAGCCGTTGAGTTGCTTTAAGAGTTCAAATCTTATCCTCTCCAGGCCTGATGCTCCCAGCACCCCCTGACTGATCCATGAATGCTATGGTCTCCAGGCATCTGACCATCCTGGTCACCTCCCTGCAGGACACCCCCCAGCCCACCCACATCCTTCCCAAAATATGCCATACAAAACTGTTTCTGGAAACTGTGGCCATTTCACTAGACCTTCCACAAACTCCATCCAAGATGATATTAAACTCATAATGACTACTATTTGGGTCAAAGTTGGGATTTGAACGCAGGTTTATAATTACATGTCAGACTCTATTCTGAACATCCAACATGCAAGTTACATACAATTTTTAGCCAAAAAAATTTTTAATAAATTTTTACCCAACACTTAGAAGTCATGCATGAATCAATAGGGGCAGCTAGGTGGTACAGTACAGAGTGCTGGGCCCGAGTCAGGAAGATTCATCTTCCTGAGTTCAAGCATGCCTTAGACACTTAATAGCTGTGTGACCCAAGGCAAGTCACTTAACCCTCTTTGCCTGTTTCCTCATCTGTAAAATGAGCCAGAGAAGGAAATGGCAAACCACTCTAGTATCTTTGCCAAAAAAACCCAACAACACCCTAACCTGGGGCCACAGAGGGTCAGAACGGTGGTACAGATGAAGGATGGTGGGAAAAGAAGGGTAAATACAAAATGATATCCGATCCCTTCATAGATGGTTTATTCCTTACTAAGGAGATAAAGTGTCTTTACTAGGATTTTCCATCCAAATAATTGTGTCCTGCAAAATATTTGGTCAACAAAGTCCCAAAATAATTCTTAAAAAAATCAGCCAATTTAGATCTTGGCAAGAAATGAGGGTAATTAGATATGATGACAGACCAGCTAAAAGAGGGTCTTCTATGGGAAAGAAAGAATATAATGAAACATTATATTCTCTACATGGTGTAATCCTATCTAATCTATAGCCTGGGGACACTGTAGAGATGACTCATGTGTTGAACAATGAAATTGGATTGGGTGATTTCTGATATTCTGTGTTCTGAGGGTCCCCCCAGTTCTGATATTCTGTGTTCTAAGGGCCTTCTCAGCTCTGATGTTCTGTGTTCTAAGACCTTTCTTAGCTCTGACATCCTATGTTCTAAGGGCCCTCCCAGATCTGACATTTGATGTTCCAAGGTCCTTCCCAGGTCTCAAAATCAAGGATTCCATGATTCTAAGTGAAAGCAGTCACCTTTGTTCTGGTTCTGGAAACAGCCAAGCCAGGGACATCCCACAGAGGGCAGTATAGGCGAAACGACTTGCTTCTTCCAGCTCCTTGCCTGTGGGCAGAAGCAGCTCTGCTTCTCTGGCTGGCTCGGGGTGCTTCCCAGACCCTTGGCCCTGCCCCGCTGGGGTTGCCATCCTCCAACCTGCCATAAATATAGTACATGTTAGTCACCAAGGAGCACCGAAAATTCTTTGTATTGAGATTCCCCGAACCTAACAGTGCCCAGGGCATAGGGCCTGGGTTCCTGTTCTGGCCTTGAACTTGTATCCCCTCTCTTAACTGAGCTTACCTTGCTCAGAGGTATGTGGATAAAAAAAGAAACAATATATTTGAAGAGGATCTCAGTTCTTGGAGGAATGAGAGCCATATACACACTTCATATATAGTCTTCATACACATACACACACACACATTCAATTCAACAAACATGTATCAAATACCTACTATGTGAGAGGCAGCATGAGGTAGCAGGTAAAGGGCCAATCTTGGAATCAGTAAGGCCTGGGTTCAAGTTTTGCCCTTGAGACATACTAGCTAGGGACTACAGGCAAGAGATTACAGTTTTGAAGCTGTTAAGAGACCTTGGAAGGGCCGCTAGGTGGTGCAGTGGATAGAGCACTGGCTCTGGAGTCAGGAGTACCTGAGTTCAAATCCGGCCTCAGACACTTAACACTTACTAGCTGTGTGACCCTGGGCAAGTCACTTAACCCCAACTGCCTCACTTAAAAAAAAAAAAAAAAGACCTTAGAGATTAACTAGTCAGACATTGCTTATTTTGTCAGTAAAGAAATCACAGCCCAGATATGTGTGAGAAAAAAAGATCATATTTGGACTCCTCAGAGCCCTAAAGACAGAGTGAATCTAGTTTCAAGCCCCACAACCTTATTGCCACCCCGCGCCCCCCCCCCCATTCCCAGCAAGGGGCTGCCTGGCACACAAGACTCTGAGGAGTCAAGGCTCCTGGGCCTTAGGCCTCAGCAGGGCCTGGAACGAAGCCTGTGTCTTATGGGAGCCGAGCTAAGCTGAGAGTTCACCTTGAAGCATCTGGGGTGATTCCAATGTGACCCTGATGTTCAAACCCCGACTTAAATTTTGTTTCTTGATAAATTATGTATGGTTATGTGTGTTAACACAGCACTGTTCTAGTGAGGAATGGGGACATTCTTGCCCAGAATAAGGTTAAGGCCTAGTGCTGCAATCTGATTGGCTGACCAATGCAATCTGATTGGTTGTTAATGGGGCAGTCTGATTGGCTGATACAATCTGATTGGTCCTTACAGTTACCATATATGGGGGGGGGGTTCATACTATATGCTGTGATTGGTTGCTTTTGTAATGCTATGTGTAAATGAGAGCTGTAATGTGATTAATCCAGAGGGACCCTTGAGGGGTATAAATAGAGGTGAGGGCCCTCACTTCAGTGTACTCTTTGGCACATTCAGAAGAGTGCCTATCTTTGGGCAATACTTGAGCTGCTCAACACAATTAGAGCTGTTAGCAGCATTTCTAACATGTGAAACAGCTTGCTCAAAGTCACAGAGATAGTAAGTAGTAAAACTAGTCCCCAGATTTCCATTGTGCTGTGCTGCCTTCCCTAAGAGGTCATTTAACTTCCATTCCTCAGCAACTCTCTAAGACTAGAAGTAAAAAAAGATGATAGCAGATTCTCATTAGTGGAGAGAACTTCCATCCTGAGAGTTACCTCAAAATAATGAAATCACAAGTATGGATTTTTTAAAAAGCGGAAGGCACTGGGCTTATAAAAAGGACCAAAAATTCAAACAGTCCCTTACCTCAAAGCTTACATTCTCCTTATCTCCTAATAATAGTTCTCATTTGTATAGTCCTTTAAGGTTTAAAAAACATTCCTCACAACAAGTAGGTAGAAGATACAAGTATTAAGAAGGCAAGACTTGTAGTCAGAGGTCCTGGGTTCATATTCCAGCTCTGCTACTACCCATGTGGCCTGGGGTTAGTCATTTTGCTTTTCAAAGCCTTGGTTTCTTAGTAATAATAATAACTTATGACATTTCTAGGTTTACAAAGTGCTTTACAAATCATTTCATCTTTACAATAACCCTGGGAAGTACATACTATTATTATCCACATTTTACGGATGAGAAAACTGAGGCAGAGAATGGTCAAGTAATTTAACCAGGGTCACATAACTAAATAAGTGTTTATGGCTGGATTTGAATTCAGGTCTTCCTGATTCCATGTTTAACACTGTCTATTGAGCTACCTAGATGTCTGATATCATCTGTAAAATGAAAAGGTTGGATCAGGTGAACTTGAAGCTTCTTTCAGCTCTAAAACTATGACTCCCCTTTTGCAAAGCAAGAAATGGACTCAGAATTGTTAAATGACTTGTCCAAGGTAATAGAAGACAGGAGAGATGAGGAGACACTACGGGCTAAGGGAGCATTGTAAGCAAAAGCAATTTTTTCCCAGTCACTGAACAAGCAATATGTGCCTGGCACTGGGCTCAACACTAGGAATATGAAGTCAAAAAACAGAGTCCATGCCCTTAAGGAGCTCATATTCTAATGGGAGAGACAATATGAAAATATACATGTAAATATAATTATATATAAGACATCTACAATGATCCCATGTGGTACAGGGTATACTGGAACTGTGTGGGAGGTTTTTTGCTTGTTCAATTCGCACTTTAAGCCTAGTAGAATATTTTCCTCACAATAGCCTTGTGACTGAGTACACTAAATAGCTGAAAAAACTAATATTCAGAGAGAGGAAGTGACGACCAAAGTCACATGGCTATTAAGTATCAGATCCAGGATTTGAAGCCAAGTCTCCGGACTCTACATTTAACCCTCTTTCCATTACATCTCAGCTACTAAAGTATAAGACAAAGCCTGGCTCTATTTCTTTGCTCAAACTGCGTCCTCCATGCCTCTTCTTCTGTGTTCCCCAGAATCCCTCTCTGAAGCCACCTTCTACATGAAGCCTTTCCTGATTCCCTTACAATTTCCCCACCCTCCCATGCTGGGACCCTCTGCCCAAATTTCCTGTTTACTTTGTTTTTATTCACCTCATATAGATTTTGAATCGACTTAGATTATACTCTATTGTCTCTCCCATTATAACAGCAAGATCCTTAAAGAGTAGGAATTGTTTCATTCTTTATATTTGGGTTACCTCTAGCACAATGCCCAGCACATAATGGGTAAGGTTTACTATAAACTGATTGGTTGATTGAAATCATTTCCTTCATGGAAGTAAGCAGTGGGGAACAAGGCTGGAAAGGAAAATCAGTGCATGAGTGTGGAAAGCCTCAAGTGCCAAGGGGAAGAGTTTGCATAGGAATTTGAAAACAGGACCTCTGACTCCCATGATGCATTAATGGAATCCTAGGAAGCAGCCCCGGATGGATTGTTTGGTGTCTGGTTTGCAGATCTCTGACACCATTTACCTTCATGTGTGAAAACAACAATAAAAACAGAGATTAAGAGAGAGTTGTGAGGGGCAGCTAGGTGGCGCAGTGGATAGAGCACCGGCCCTGGAGTCAGGAATACCTGAGTTCAAATCCGGCCTCAGACACTTAACACTTACTAGCTGTGTGACCCTGGGCAAGTCACTTAACCCCAATTGCCTCACTTAAAAAAAAAAGAAAAAAAAGAAGAGAGACTTGTGGGCAGCTAGGTGGCGCAGTGGATAGAGCACCGGCTCTGCAGTCAGGAGCACCTGAGTTCAAATCCGGCCTCAAACACTTACTAGCTGTGTGACCCTGGGCAAGTCACTTAACCCCAATTGCCTCACTTAAAAATAAATAAATAAATAAGATAGAGTTGTAAATATCCATTTATTCAACAAAGCCCCCAAATTATTTAGGGTTAGATTAAAAATTCAACACGTGGCTAAGACATAACCTTTGCTCTCACAAAATTGAACTATAATATGATAAATTATATAAGGTAGTATAATGGTGACATGAACTATATGTTTTAAGATATGCTATGTATTATAATGTGAATTGAACTATATAAGACATGCAGCTAGGTGGTACAGTGCATGAGGCCTGGAGCTAGGAGAACCTGAGTTCAAATCTGGCCTCAGATACTTACTAGCTGTGTGACATGGGGCAAATCACTTAAACATGTTTTCCTCAGTTTCCTCATCGGTCAAATGAACTGGAGAAGGAAATAGCCAACTTGCAGTAGATCTGCCAATAAAATCCCAAATGGGCCCACAAAGAGTCAGATTTGACTAATTAACTAAACAATAACAAGATCTGCTAAGTATTATAATGTGAACTGAACTATAAGACATGCTAGGCATTATATGTTATATGAACTATCATCTATTATAAGATAATGTGATATGAATGATAAGATCATCTAAGGGGCAGCTAGGTGATGCAGTGGATAGAGCACCGGCCTTGGATTCAGGAGGACCTGAGTTCAAATCTGGCCTCAGACACTTAACACTTACTAGCTGTGTGACCCTGGGCAAGTCACTTAACCCCAATTGCCTCACCAATAAAAAACAAAACAAAACAAAACAAACAAAAAAAATCTTTAAAAAAAAAAGATCATCTAAGACATGCTAGGTGCACTGGAAAGGTCCTAAAGCTATGTGAAATCTCTGGGGGAAAGGTCTTACTGACAATTAAGATCAGGGAGAACTTCCTGGAGGTGGTGGCCTTTGAGCTGGGTTTTAAAGGATAGCTAGGAATTCCACAGAAGAAACAGGGGGAGCAGTCGTAAGGACATTCAACAAGGTGCTAAGGTGAGACAGTACAGGGTGAACTGGGGGAGAGGGGAAGGGCAAATGATCATCCAGTTTGGCCGGAGCACAGGGTACACAGAAGGGAAAAGACAGAACCAGGGTCGTAAAGGAAGGATGCTAGACTGCATAGGGAGGGGGTAAGGGTCAGCGAGTCACTGCTCACTTTTGTATAAAGACCTGACATGACCAAATCTCCATGGAAGAAACATCACTGTGTTAGTTGTAGAGAGGATTGGGGGGTGGGGGGAGGAAGGCGGTTGAAGAGGGAGGGAAGACCTATTAGAAGCCTAAAAATCCTGGCCAACAGGACACACCTGATGTTATGCCATTTGATAAAATGAATAATGTGATGGGATTCCAGTAGTAGACCTTAAATGAATCTGATAACATGGATGGAACAGACACACTCCGTGCATAGTGCACACAGTAGGTGCTGGAGCTGCTTTACTTCAGGCTCTGGCTATATAATAACCTTATCTCTTAATTTCTCTGGACTTCAGTTTTTTCACCTGAAAAATGAGGTTACATTAGAGGGTCTCTAAAATTTCTTCCAGCTCTGACATCCTGTGTTCTAAGGGCCCTCTAAGCTCTGACATTCTATGTTCTAAGATCTTTTCCATCCCTGTTCTATTTCCCTCTCAGATCTAACACTGTATATAAATATACCATACAAGCAATCATCTCATTTTACAGAGAAACTTAGGGCCAGTTTCTTGAAGGCTGGGAATGGCTCACATTTGCAGTGCCTTGCCCAATGTGCACATAGCAAGTGCCCAATAAAGGTTTGTTGATTGATTAGTTTAAGGCACTTACTCAAGGTCACATATTAGGACCAAGACTGTGTATGATATGATTATGGATCTGAGTCAGATTAAACTCTGAAGATGGGATCTGGAAGGTACCCAGCCCTGCCCCAGTATAGTTCGTTTAGAAGTTTATTGCTTGTCAAATTCTCACTGTCTCCTTTAAGTTTTATTGCCAATTAACAGTATTTTTACTTCTGCTCAGTCTCCCCACTTGTCAGCTACATATTAGTTTTGTCTGCAATCCATCATGTGTCAGAACCCCAGTCAGTGGGTCAGGGAGTTTGCCCACCAATTTAATACTCGGGACTCAAGAAGAAAGGACGGGGCTCGGCACAGGATGCAGCAATTGAGTTGAGACCAGATGTTAAGTGACATGTCTCTTTTTCTCAGAGCAGAATCCCCTTGACCCTAGGGTCCCAACAATGTGTTATTCTTTTATTCTTTATTCTATTTCTTTGACTTCCCAACATAGCTGAAGATAAATTTTAACCCTGTCATCCTTAACAATGCTGAAGCACCTGAGTGACTCTTCCTGTTATTCAGGTTGAATATCTTTAGAGACAGGGGCCGGGAGAGGGGAGTCAGTGGGAACTGTGAGATCTGAAACATCTGACTGTCACTCCCCTGTTTCCTCTTCCTTTGGTTTGACCTTGTTCCCCCTCCCCTTTTCCCCCTTGTTCCTGGAACACATATGCATGTCTCCATACATTGATCACGAGCTGAACACGCACCCTGGGTGAGACAGGATTGGATGTTAGATTGTGAGCTCGACCTAGTGTGCGTGGGGACTTCCCCTCTGACCGACATTCCTATATAAGGTCAAGGAATGTATTGGCTGGCGCGGTTCGGGTATTGAACTTGCCCATTCCTAAGGGAATGTAATAAATCTGTTTCTGCTTGACTTGGTGGTCTCCTCGAGTTATTTGGGTAAACTGAGGCAGTTTGCTCCATACAACTGGAAGTTTCCTTCCCACTAATTTAAGGCTGCTCTCTTAGGATGGAACAGAGATGCCAGACCTAGATGACAGCTAGTCTGTGGGGCTCTGAGACTGAGCATACAAATGAGGTGTGTCACTGGGTGGGGACAGGGAGGGATTTCACCTTGAGTACCCTTTAATTAGCCAGCTTCTGACACTATTAATAACACAGTTGTTTACACTTGGGGGGCACCAGAGAACATTCTACCACCACTGGGGGCTGGCAGCCCATTCTTCCTCAAATAAAGTGAACTCGAGACCCAGACATCCTGGCACCTTTGATGGTGGAAGAACAGGCAGAACCAAAGGCAAAATCAGGTCCCAAGCACTACCTGGGCCATTCATCTCAATCAACTCCAAATAGCAGTGAGTGCTAGGGGAGTGCAGGGCAATGGGGGTTAAGTGACTTGCCACAGTTAGTATGTGTGAAATGTCTGAGGCCAGATTTGAATTCAGGTCCTCCTGAATCCAGGGCTGGTGCTTTATCCACTGTGACCCACTTTCCTACCTGCCTTTTATGAGCCAAGAGGATGATCATCACAACTGTACCTCTTTTTATGGCATCAAAAGGTTTTTGGAGCATCCTTCCCCAAACCAGAAGTCCTCCTCTCTCTGCCTTTCTGTCCCATTTCCCTTGGTCCCAAACCCATCCAGGTGCCTCAGTGTTCACAAGGTTTGGAGAGAATGGAGCCACCAACTCTCTCTCTCTCTCTCTTTTTTTTTTTTTTAGTGAGGCAATTGGGGTTAAGTGACTTGCCCAGGGTCACACAGCTAGTAAGTGTTAAGTGTCTGAGGTTGGATTTGAATTTAGGTACTCCCGACTCCAAGGCCAGTGCTCTATCCACTGCACCACCTAGCTGCCCCGACCAACTCTCTTCCTTCTGATGAGGTAGAGGGCCACCAGGCTGGACCATCTTTCCCTGATGCTCCCACCTGTAGACATACTGTCATCTGGCCTATCTGTAACCCCTGGGACCTTGCCATCTGCCCCACTGCAGCTCTCTTAGATGCCTTCTGGGCTGTTACACTCTCCCTGCAGCACAGTCTTTCCTCCCCATTCACCGGAATGCCTTGAGGGCAAGATTTTTCTTGTGTCCCCAGTGTACTGCTTGGCACACAGTAAGCACTTAATAAATACTTTTTTATGGGTTATTTTTTAAAAATCCATTCATTCAATTCCCCTAATAGGTAGGCTGTACAAAGACTAGCAGTCCCATTCCAGAGCTCAGAAAGTTGGGGATCAATGAGGTCAAACAGCTAGCTCCAGGTCACACCAGTATGACCTAATCCAAGCATCTCAACTCCAGCTCTTTTCACTACACCAAGGCGGGAGAATAGATGTTCTTCTCATCACTGAATTAGGAAAAACTAGCCTTCTCCGGCGCTGTCTACATTAAAAAACAAACGGCTTTTCCTGAGCAAAATGTTAATAACTGTTTGCCTCCACCCCCAATATCCTTAAGGAAATTTAAAGTAACACCTTTGAGTTTGAATTCAGATTTTCTAATTTCCTGAGATCTTCCCAGTTAAAATATATTAATGAGGGGGCAGCTAGGTGGAGCAGTGGATAGAGCACTGGCCCTGGAATCAGGAGGACCTGAGTTCAAATCTGGCTTCAGACACTTAACACTTACTAGTTGTGTGACCCTGGGCAAGTCACTTAACCCCCATTGCCTAAAAAAATAAAAAAATAAAATAAATAAATAAAAATATATTAATGAGGCCGGAGGTTTTTAAGAACACAAACCAGAAAAACCGGATCCCTGACCCAGGTCACAAGTGGGGAACTTGAGGCGTGGACTAGATGATGAAGTTGAATTTATTTTTACATAATTTATCATCTGTCCCTCCCACTGCCCACCCCGCTACTGAACAACAAAAGACAAAAAGAAAAAGGAAAACCCTCATTGTAAACATGCACAGTCCAGCAAAACAAATTCCATCTCGGTCATAATGAAAATGTTTGTCTCTGCATTTTAAGTTCATCTTTTCTGGTAGGAGATGAGTCAGTGCTATCATTTAACCAAGTGGCCTCTGAGAAATGAAATACTCCCAACAAAAAGCAAAATCCCCTCAGAAACCTTAAAAATTGGGAGGCCACATGTTATGATGGAAAGGATGCTAGGTTGTCAAGGAGACCTAGGATCAAGTCTCAGCTGGCCTACTTACTACATGTGTGACCTTGGGCAAGTCACCTTCCCTACTCTGTAAAATAAAAAAGGTTAAACTAAGGTCACTTCCAACTCTAGGTTTAGTATCTGTGACCTTCATTGGCTCCCTATTGGCCAGATAAGGAGCAGCAAGGGGGCACCATAGTGCATAGAGCACTGGGCTTGGAATCAGGACATCTTTCTGAGTTCAAATCTGATCTCAGACCCTTAGTATCTGTGTGACCCTTGGCAAGTCACTTAACTTTGTTTGCCTCAGTTTCTTCATCTGTAAAATGAGCTGGAGAAGAAAATGGCAAACCACTCCAATATCTTGGCCAAGAAAACCCCAAATGGGGTCAGGAAGAGTCAGACACTACTGAAAAATGACTGAACGACAACATTGCCTGACAAAAAGATACGATCATAGCACTGAAAGGAACTAGAGATCACCTTGTTCAACCCCTTCATTTTATAGATGAGGAAAGTGGCACCCAGAGCCAGAATTTGAACCCAGGCCGGATTCCAAATCTTTCTACTGTACCACAGCTGATTCTCTATTCAATTAAATTCAACAAGCATTTGTTAAGCATCCATCACTCCAATCAATTAACAGGCCTGGATGTGCTGGGTCCACAAAGAAAAAAAATTCACAATTCCACCCACCCAGGAGTTTAGATGAGTCAAAGAAAATGACTTGTAGTTATAAGTAAATACCAACCAAGTGACTTCTACATCAGACATGATGACATTTTGGAATGGAAGGAAAGAAACAGGAATTTATTAAACACCTACTGTGTGTCAGGCACTGTCCTAATAAGTGATTTTATAAACATGACCTCATTTGATGCTCAATACAACCTTGGGAGGTAGGTGCTATTTTTATCTCCAGCTTACATCTGAGGAAATTGAGTTAGAGGTTGAGTGACTTGCCCAGGGTCACACAGCTACTAAGTATATAAGGCTGCATTTAGACTCAGGTTTTCCTGTCTCCAGGCCCACCATTACATCCACTGAACTTAAGCGAACTCTAACTTGTATCATACTTCTCTGTGTGACTGTCTTTAGAATACAAGCTATTTGAAGGCAAGGGCCGTTTTCTTTTTGTCTTTGTATTTTCAGCACCTAGCATGCATAGTGCTTGGCACAGAGTTGGTGCTTAATAAATGTTTATTTGACCCATAATTTCCACTTAGGCAAGGTAAGGTCCCTGAGGGCAGGGCCTGGGCTTCATACAGAGCACGATGATCTACACAAAGCAGATGCTCAATAAACGCTTGTTGAAATGGTGAACAGTTGGGTGATTAAATGAATGTATTAACCAGGCCACTTGATGAGGGAATGAGAGGAGGTCAGTGTGCACCTAGCCTCTGCTAGGCACTGTGTGGGAGACAAAGCTGTGGAAGGCAGAGTTCCTGTCTCAGAGGAGCTAAGAAGAAACAAAAATAACAAGACCAACCCAAGAAAAAGACGAGACCACACATAGACATATAAACAAATGCTTTACACTCAGGACTGAGGCTCTAAGGATAGTGATTTACAGAGAGAGAAATGAAATAGAGGATCTGCATTCTTCTCAAGTAGCTTCAGACAGGCCTGAATCCCACTTTAGAATCTCATCATTGGGTCTCCAGCTTAACAAACTGAGCCAGAAATTCAAATGCAGCCTGTTATTTCTGCCATCCAAATGCATTTCCATGGTAACAGCTTAACTGATAAACCCAAAGGTCTTCAGATAATTGAGTTACTGAACTGGAGGGGAAAAATGTATATATTCACTGAAACTCCTTCCATCCCCATTTGAGACAAGACAGACCCCTGAAGACTTAAGGGGTTTAACAGCCAGTCTCTTGTAAGGCCTGAGATGGGTTATCTAAACTCTGTAGTGCCCTTCATTCCTCCCTCTGTCCCCTCAAAAAGTCCAGTATAAATGTAGGTGTGCCCCAGACTGGTCCAGTTCCAGAGGTTAGGGCTGGATCTGAAAGAGAGAGGTAAGGAGTGGCTCATCTCACCCCAGACTTATTGGAGGCAGAGACCTGCCTTACCCCAAAGTCGCAGTAATCATAACCACAGGAGGCAACACTCAAGAGGCAGGATTTGAACCTGGGTCCTCTGGCTTTAGAACTACTTTCTCCAATAATCTGTTGCCTGCAACGGGAGGACTTCCCTTCTATCTCTGGCAATAATCACTGGGGCTAATACAAAGGGATTTCATCCAACCAAAAAGCAACAAAAACTCACATTTCCATGGCACTTTAAGGTTTATTAAGCACTCTCCTTAATAACAATCCTGTGAAAGCTGGGAGTTCACGTTTATTATTTCCCTCATTTTATAGATAAGGAAATAGGGTCAGAGAGATTGGGTGATTTATTCAGTACGGTAAAGCCAAGACCAGAACTATATTTTCTGATTCCTTACTAAGTCCAATTCTCTTTCTACTACAGTATGCTTCACCTTTGAAACACCCAAGAAAGCCTCCCCTCTCTCCTCCACACAGCCAAATGATATACTGCAGGGTCAATTCAGTAGTAAGAAAGAGGACTGAGGAAAGGCCACTGGATTTGGTAATTAAGAGATTGTTCAGTTGGGTTGTGGGGCAGAAATCAGACTGCAGAGCTGAGAACCGAAGCAGAGAAGAAAAGGAAGCAATTAGCTGGTGGGCTTTTTCTAGAAGCTAGGCCACAAAAGGGAGGGGAGGCTGAATGACAGTCAAGGTCAAGTGAAGGGTGGTTTTTTTGTTTTGTTTTGTTTTTAAGAACAGAGGAGATTTGGATATGTTTGTAGGAAAGAAGTAGAGAAGAAGCCAGTGGATTAGAATGGAGAGATGGTGGTGGTGGTGGAGATGATGGAAGGGGCAAACTCCAGAAGGAAACTGGATGGATGGCACAAGAAGTTTTAACCTTAATGAGGAGAAGGGTTCTCTCTTCATTGGAGACTGGAGCAGGGGCAGCTAGATGTCGCAGTGGTTAAAGCGCTGGCCCTGGATTCAGGAGTACCTGAGTTCAAATCCAGCCTCAGACACTTAACACTTACTAGCTGTGTGACCCTGGGCAAGTCACTTAACCCCCATTGCCCCACAAAAAAAATAAATAAATAAAAGAGACTACTGGAGACTGGAGCAAATGAGAAGAGAATCCAGGGTGCCATTGGGGTTTATTGAGGTTAAAGAACAGTGTGCTCAGTCCCATCAAGTCACTATTCAAACCCTTCTTTAGTCTCTAGGTATGCTCAAGTGTCAAAGGATAGGCTCAGGGAGATGGGAGCTTGGAGGGTCTGAGGAAGAAGGAAGAGTTTGGGAGACCGGAAGTTGTCCTGGATGGCCATCAAAAACCAGGGAGAAGGGGGCAGCTAGGTGGTGCAGTGGATAAAGGACTGGCCCTGAATTCAGGAGAACCTGAGTTCAAATCCGGCCTCAGACACTTGACACTAGCTGTGTGACCCTGGGCAAGTCACTTAACCCTTATTGCCCTGGAAAAACCCCCCAACAAAGTACTTAACCCCCATTGCCCCACAAAAAACAAAAAACAAAACAAAAAAACCCCAAAACAAAAACAAAAACAAACAAACAAAAAAACCCCAACAAAACCAGGGAGAGAAGAGGGTCCAGAGGGAGGTGTATTCAGGCCAGAAACATAGTACCAAGGGGAAATTTCAAGGGCAGGATGGATTCAAATCTATTTTTGTTTTCTTATACAAAATGGTTAATATGGGAATGTTTTACATGATTGCATATGTATAACCTATATCTGATTGTTTACCCCCTCAGGGAGGGGAGAGCGGAGGGAGGGAAGGAGGGATAGAATTTAGAATTCAAAACTTTAAATAAAAATGTTCATTAAAAAAAAAAATTTGGACCAAATGACAGGAGTGAGAGGTCCTTGTGATCCTCGAAGGACATTTCCTAATCTCAAAGTGACCTTATGTTCCTGGGCCCACAAAATGATAAGAATGGGCCACAAGGATTCTTTAGGCCCTTTCCAACTCTAGATCTAGGATCCAATATTTTAAAGGGCATTTCTCAGATTTCTCGGTTGCCATCTATAGTGAAAAGGAAAAGTTAAACAAGTTCTGCTACTAACTTAGTATGTGACCTTGGATAAACTATTCTTCCTCTCTGGGTCTCAATTTCCTAATCTACAAAGTGAAGGGACTAAATCTAGAATATCTAATCTTCCTCCCATCTCTGACATTCTGTGTTCTAAGGTTGCTCTGAGCTCTAATATACTATGGATGAAAGCCCTTTCCAGCTGTTTTAAGTTGCATGGTTCACTCTAGGTCTGCCATCCCATGTTTTAAGGTCCCTTTCAGATCTTCCACTCTGTATTCTAAGGGCCCTCCCAGCTCTGACATCCTGTGTTCTAAGGGCTCTCCCAGCTCTGACATCCTGTGTTCTAAGGGCCCTCCCAGCTCTGACAGTTACTGATCCTTCCCAGCTCTGACATCCTGTGTTCTAAGGCCCCTCCCAGCTCTGACATCCTGTGTTCTAAGGGCCCTCCCCCCTCTGACATTCTGTGTTTTAAGGGCCCTCCAATTTCTGACATCCTGTGTTCTAAGAGCCCTCCCAACTTTAAAATCCTTCAAGTCAAGGGCAATTTTACTAAATTGTTTCCAGAAGGCTAGTCAGGTGCTATTACTGCCTGACCTAGGGCATAGCATCCTTCACTGATTTTTTTTTTTTTTTTAGTGAGGCAATTGGGGTTAAGTGACTTGCCCAGGGTCACACAGCTAGTAAATGTTAAGTGTCTGAGGCCGGATTTGAACTCAGGTACTCCTGACTCCAGGGCCGGTGCTCTATCCACTGCACCACCTAGCTGTCCCGAATTTGTTTTTTTTTAATGAACATTTTTATTTAAAGTTTTGAATTCTAAATTCTATCCCTCCTTCCCTCCCTCCGCTCTCCCCTCCCTGAGGGGGTAAACAATCAGATATAGGTTATACATGTGCAATCATGTAAAACATTCCCATATTAACCATTTTGTATAAGAAAACAAAAGAAAAACAATGAAAGAAAGTGAAAAATAGCATGCTTTGATCTGCATTCAATCAATATCCTTCACTGAATTTGGAGGTCACTAAGGGTTGAAGGAGGCAAGTAGGTGGCTCAATGGATAGAGTGCTGGGCCTGGAGTCTGGAAGGCCCGAGTTCAAATCCAGCCTCAACTAATTAACCTGTTTTTCTTCACCCGCTAGAGAAGGAAATGGCAGCCCACCATGCCAAGAAAACCCCGTGGACGGCACGCTGCACTGGGTGACCAGGAGTCGGACATGACAGAAGAGCAATAAGAGGGGCTGAAGAACCAGGGGCAAGCGAGGCGGTGGCCCCCTCCACCCTAAGGAGGAGGGGGTCTGGCCATGGGCTGGAGGAGCCCCGGGGAAGGCTGAGAGGACCGGGAAGGGGCCGCAGCGCAGAAGTCAGGGCGCGCGGTGGGGGCGGATCTGGCCCGCGGAAGTTTGTGCCGGGGCAGGGGGCGGAGTTTGGAGAACAGCTGAAGTCCCAGCTGTAAGGGGGCAACGGGGCTGGGGGAGAGGGGCTCGGTGCACGCTGCTGCGGGGCAGAGGGGAGACCGGGAGATGGGCTGGGGGGGAGGGGTCCACACTAGCCCTCTCAGCGCGGGAGGGAGGGAGGAAAGCACGCAGTCGTGGGAGGGGGAGGAGAGTTCAAGGACAAAGTAACCTGCGGTCCGGGGGGCCCGGGAGTGGGGTGGGAGGGCGGCCGCGCGGCCGGAGCTCTGACTGCAAGGCTGGGCTCCCCGCCCGGGGCAGCCCCCCAGCCCCCTCCCGCCCTGCGCTCAGCCTTACCCGTGTGTTGGCCCCAGCTCCTTCCCCGCCGGCTCCGCCCAGGCTGCCAGCCCTGGCCCCTCCTCCTCTTCCTCCCCCCAGAGCCCGAGAGCAGCAGCCCAGCCCCAGCCCACCGGGGCGGGGGCATGACGCCACTGGCCGCCGGCGGGCCCCGGCTGGCCCCGGCTGGCCCCGAGGTGCCCCGCCCAGGCTCGGAGGCAGAGGGATGCTCAAAAGATGCTCCAAGGGAGGAAGAAGACCGACCCAGCAGCGCGATCCGGGTTCGAGTTCCGCTTTGTCATCCATCAGTGTGCTTTTATCAAGCACCTGCTGTGTGCAGCTGGACAAACAGGAAATAGCCCCTGTCCTGCTGGAGCTTAGAGTCTGTGTAGGGAGGGAGCAGATGCGAAGGGATGGGGAGACACCCCAGCATCTGGGAGGTCCGTGAAAGCAGGCAAGGGACTTAAATCCTAAGAGGAGGAAAAGGCAATACTAATGGAGTCCCCAAACACGCTGGGAAATGGCTCTCCCAGCCTTCCACTTCACAGCAAGTCTGGTCTCCAGGGGCTTCTGATTGGCTCGGTCTAAAGCTGTGGATTGGGGGCCCCTAATATCAACCCACTGGTTAACGTGCCTCTAATGTCTAACCGGTGATTCACTAATAAGAGCTAGCGTTTATAGAACTCTTTGAGGTTTGCAGAGCACTCGACAAGTCTTCTCTTATTCTCAGACAGCCTTGGGAGGTAGGGGTTATTATCATCTCCATTTTACCTTCTCACTTCCTCTTCCCATCCATCACCTCTGACTTTCTTCAAGAATCATCTCAACCTTAGCTGCAGGAGGCTTTTCCTACCCCACCCCCTTCCCCTAGCTGTGAGCGCCTTCTGCTCTGAGCTCTCTCATCTTCCCCACTGCCCATCTCCCAACCTCATAACTTCACCCTCCGATATCACCTTTATTCTATTCTCTAACAAAGAGGCCAGGGCCTTGTCTCCCAGTCCAGTTCACTCGTTACAAAGATTCTGGATCATCTCATCTTCTCCAGAGGATAACTCGCCATTGGCCTCACTCTAACTTTAAATCTCTTTCTATTGATTTCTTCCCCTTCTGCCTTCAAACTCACCCAAGTCTTTCTCATCTTGAAGACTGGTTCCGACCATCTCTGCTGGCTGTAGTCTTCTATCTCTTCTCCCCTTCTCAGCCAAACTCCTTGAAAAACAAACCTGTCGATACTTGTACCTCCATTTCCTTTCCTCTCCCCCTCTCTCTCTCTTTTAAACCTTCTATAATCTGGCTTCTGACTTCATCACTAAACTGAAACTGCTCCTTCCAAAGTTACTAATGATATCTGGATTGATAAATCTAATGGCATTTTCTCAATTGTCTTTCTTGAACTCTCTGCACACTGTTAACCAACCTTTCCTCTTAGACAACTTTGCCCTCCCACTGCATCCTAAGGACCTCCAGGCCTTGCCATTTGGCCTCTAGTTGCACCCTCTTATAGATTATTCTCCATTAGAATGTAAGTTCCTTGAGGGGATTAATTTTTGTATCTGTATCCCCATTGCTTCCACATAGTATGTATTTAATAAATCTTCATTCATTCATTCATCCATCCTAAGTAAGATTCATCCCAGTTTTGACATTGTATGTTCTAAAGCCTCTTCTAGCTCTGAAATTCTATGTTCTAGGGTTCCTTTCAGCTGAGACATTATAGGTAAGAGTTTCTTAATTTTTTTGAGTCAAAGATGCTTTTAACAGTCTGATGAAGCTTATGGACCCTATCTCAGAAAAACATTTTTAAATGAATAAAATAAAATACATGGGATTACAAAGGAAACCCATTATATTAAAATGGTTATAATACATCTATATATCTATATATTTAAAACTTCATAGGCCCCAGGTTAAGAACCCCTATGAAATTCTAAAACCCCTTCTAGCTCTGACATTCTATATTCTCAAGTACTTTCCAACACTGACATTCTATATCCCAAGGCCTCCCTCGGGTCTGACACTCTATATTCCAAGGTCCCTTCCAACTCTGACACTTTGTGTGTTAAAACCTCTCCCAGCTCTGACATCCTATATTGTAAAGTCCCTCTCACTTCTGACAGTTTATGTTCCAAGATCCTTCCAGCTCTAAAATTCTTTGATTGTGTGATCTGGAAAGAGAAAGGCAGAGAAGAAATATGAAGTCTTCAGTTTCCAAGTTTATGGAGAAAGTGAACACAAAATTGTTCCCCACTTACTGAAACACTAAAGTTCCCACATATATCTTGAAAGGGTAAACTTTTGACTCATAAATGTCTTTCTTCCTCAAGAGGCAGTCAAGCATTTATTGTGCCCATTATGTGCCAGGCACTATCATAAGTGCTGGGGATAGGAAAAAAAAGACAAGAGACAGTCACTGTCCTCAAGGAGCTCACAGTCTGATGGGTTCTACTCCTGATGGATTTAAGGAACTCAATCCAGTAAATGATACAGACTCAAACTATAAATGAATTATCAGAAAGTTCCTACCACTGACATCCTTCTCCAAAATAACTAGGTGGCTCAGTGGATACTGTTGGTTCTAGAGTCAGGAAGACCTGAGTTCAAATCTAGCCTCAGATACTGACTAACTCTATGACCCTGGGCAAGTCACTTAACCTCTCTCTGGCTCAGTTTCCTCATCTGTAAAAAAACAAATACAAAAAATGATAGAATGGCTGTGAATACAGAGTCAGGTGTCCTAGTAGTCTAGATGACTATGAAGAAGGCTGGATTTCAAGTTAGAGGGCTTGGACTCCAGTCCTGCCTCTTAGAACCTGTGTAATTTCTTTAAAAAAAAAGTATTTTATTATTTTCTAGTTACATGTAGAAATAGTTTTCAACATTTGTTTATATAATATTTCCAATTACAAATTTTTCTCCCTCCCTCCCCCCTCTCCTAGACAGCAGCAATCTGATATAGGTTATAAATACATAATAACATTAAACATATTTCTGCATTAGTCATGTTATACAAGAAGAATCAGAGTAAAAAGGAAAAACCTCAAAAAACAACAGCACCAAAAACAAAAGAAATAGTATGGTCCAATCAGCATCCATATTCCACAGTTCCTTTTTTTTTTCTGGATTTGGAGAGCCTTTTCCATCATGAGTCCTTTGGAACTGTCTTGTACTGTTGGATTGGTGAGAAGAATCTAGTCTATCACAGCTGATCAACACATAATGTTGATGATACTGTGTATAATGTTCTGGTTCTGCTCATCTCACTCATCATCAGTTCATGCAAGTCCTTCCAGGTTTCTCTGAACTCTACCTGCTCTTCATTTCTTACAGCAAAATAGAATTCCATTACATTTATATACCACAACTTGTCCAGCCATTCCCCAATTGATGGGCATCCCCTCAATTTCCAATTCCTTGCCACCACAAAAAGAGCAGCTATAAATATTTTTGTACATGTGGGTCCTTTCCCCTTTTTTATGATCTCCTTGGGAAAAAGACCCAAAAGTGGTATTGCTGGGTCAAAGGGTATGCACAGCTTTATAGACCTTTGGGCATAATTCCAAATTGCTCTCTAGAATGGTTGGGTCAGGGGGCAGCTAGATGGTGCAGTGGTTAAAGCACCGGCCCTGGATTCAGTAGTACCTGAGTTCAGATCCAGCCTCAGACACTTGACACTTACTAGCTGTGTGACCCTGGGCAAGTCACTTAACCCCCATTGCCTGCAAAAAAAAAAAACCCAAAAAACTAAAAAACAAAGCAAAAACAATAAAAAAAAAATAGAATGGTTGGGTCAGTTCATAGCTCCACCAACAATGCATTAGTAGAACCTGTGTAATTTCAACCAAGTCACAAGACCTTTCTAGAATTCAATTTCTTCATCAAATGGGGGAAGAGGTTGGAGGTGGTGGCTGCCTAAGGTCTCTTTGCAGCACTGAATTCTGTGATTCCTTAACCTTGCTTAAAAAAAAAAAAAGTGAATAGTAATCAAGGTCTGGTCATAGACGATGTATAGATGATTATTTCAGGGATTCTAGGAAGGCTTTCCTGTGGTCTCAAAAAACCTGTCCCATTATTTGCTGGCTGATGCCTAGAACTGTACAAGTAGAGGAAACCATTCTCTTTAGTTTAAGGAATTGCTCCTGGATTAAAGACTGGGAAGGCTCAGGCTTTGAGCTAGTATTTAACATTTTAGAGTAACGAATCCCCTGGGGGAGACTACGAGGACACCAGGAGAAGCTGGGGGTATCTTTACCATTTTTGCTGTAACAGGGCTGGCCCTGATAGCAGTAGGTGGTCAGTCTCCTGATCCTTGTAGTGACTTTTTCTCCTCCTTGATACCAATTCCCTTCTCCCATATTTACAGCCTTCATCCAGGGGTGAGGACTAGCACTTCTGGTGCAAGCGCTGCCAAGCCCTTGTCAGGGCTGCTTCCTCACCTTTGGTGACTCCCTGGTATTCTACTTTCACTTGTGGCTCCAAGAAGCTGCAGCATGGGCAGCAGGCACACCCAGGTAAGCCATCTTGGCAGACAGGTTAAACCAGGTTGAAGGGAACCGACAGTAAGTTGGGGGGATGTCTACCCCAACTATGTGAAGACTTCCCCTGGTGGAAGGGGCGGATGAGAATCATTTGTTCCATTGGCTGCCAAGGTGGCTAAAGCAGGGACTATAGAGCATTTAGAACTTGGTCAAACATTGAAGACACCAGGGTCATCCATTGCATTGTGGACCATCGCCAGCCATCCCGAGTTTTGTCCTGGCATTCGGTGACTCTGGAAGAGAGAGTGAGGCAACTGTGCCTCACCTAAATCCATTTCTTGCATGAGTCAAGACATCACCCTATGATGTCATTGGTCCTCTTGGGAAATGAAGGACGAGCAATCTACAACCCTGTAAAATGAAAATAATAATAGCTCCTAACTCCCAGGGTAGGTACTGGGAGGATCAAATGAGATAGTATTTGTAAAGTGCCTGGCACACAGTAGGTGTTTAATAAATGCTTGTTTCCTTCTGTCCTTCTCTTTCTTTCCTTCTCTCCTTCCTTCCTTCCTTCCTTCCTCATAACTGAGTTCTTGGAGGCTCTGTGAATGGAACAGAAGCTCAGGTAGGTCTATCAAACTGGAAAGGTAGGAGGAGGGGCTTGGTGACAGAATGTATCTGTTTGGAGAGGCTCCTACTACTAGAGGATGACAATAAGGGACTACAATCAAGACATAGTCATTAAGAAATGTTGCTGAGGGGCAGCTAGATGGCGCAGTGGATAGAGCACCGGCCCTGGAGTCAGGAGTACCTGAGTTCAAATCCGGCCTCAGACACTTAACATTTACTAGCTGTGTGACCCTGGGCAAGTCACTTAACCTCAATTGCCTCACTAAAAAAAAAGAAAAAAAAGAAAAAAAAGAAATGTTGCTGAGGAAAAATCAAAAGGACTTGTTAATTGATTGAAGATAAAGGGGGGCGGGAAGCAGGGCAGCTAGGTGGCACAGTGGATAGAGCACCAGCCCTGGATTCAGAAGGACCTGAGTTCAAATTTGGCCTCAGACACTTGACACACTTACTAGCTGTGTGACCCTGGGCAAGTCACTTAAACCCCATTGCCCTGCAAAAAAACCCCAAAAACCAAAAAAACAAACAAAAAAGATAAGATGGGAGAGGGAAAGTAGAGTGAACAGTTACTCTAAGATTAATAGCACAAAAGACATATAAGTAATGAGAAACAGAAGTAGATTTAGGAGGATGTTCTTATTGTGTG
This sequence comes from Dromiciops gliroides, assembly GCF_019393635.1. Taxonomy (NCBI): domain Eukaryota; kingdom Metazoa; phylum Chordata; class Mammalia; order Microbiotheria; family Microbiotheriidae; genus Dromiciops; species Dromiciops gliroides. The sequence continues at coordinate 614,415,010 of NC_057863.1, read as the reverse complement.
ATTATATTGAAGTCCCAAGGTTTCTGGGGTCCAGTCCCCCCTTCTGTGTGTCACAGGGGAAAGGAGGACGGGAGATTGGCAATGAAGGCCCATTCCTAGGAGCATTAGCAGGCGCTCTGCCCGGTGCCAGCCCGTGGTGTTTGGAGATCTGATGTTATACAGTAGAGGGGCCTGGCTCTCCACTTTGGAGCATATGCATATATGCAGGGTCTAATTCCTTGTCTCTTATTGAGTGGTCAGGAAAAACTTTTTGATTGGCTGCTGAGCTAGAACTGGGTGTACACAGAAAAGGCTCTAACCAGTCAAACCATTCTCTCTATTTCCAGGTGGTGAGGTAAAGAGTGCTGTAAGCCTCTGGGTGGGTGGGAGAGAAAGAGAGAGAGAGAGGAGAGAGGAGAGAGGAGAGAGGAGAGAGGAGAGAGGAGAGAGGAGAGAGGAGAGAGGAGAGAGGAGAGAGGAGAGAGAGAGAGAGGAGAGAGGAGAGAGGAGAGAGGAGAGAGGAGAGAGGAGAGAGGAGAGAGGAGAGAGGAGAGAGGAGAGAGGAGAGAGGGAGAGAGGGAAAGAGGGAGAGGGAGAGGGAGAGGAAGAGAAAGAGAAACAAAGAGAGACAGAGACAGAGAGAGAGTGCTGTCAGCTTCCCCTCCCCACTCAGGATGGCCTCATGGCCTTGCTGCTGCTTCTGTCACTGCATCTACTCTTCCCAGTTTGAGGGTGGAGGAGGACTGGAGACAGAATGTCTGTGAGAGCCAGCAGAGTTTGCCACTAGCTATGGCCACTGGAGCCCTGAGCCATGGGCACCTCTTGGGATGCATGAGATTGCCAAAGGAGAAAGTGTAAAGAGAGAAGAGTGGGGGCCTCAGAGGGGACAAGCCTGTATGACACTCCTCTTAGGTGCCAGGCCGTTGTGCTCAATGCTTTACAAATATTAGATAACCACATTTCTGGGTGAGGTGGAAGCAGCATCTGCTTGATTAGGCCGGGTTGATCTCTCCTTGAAGGGCCAGGAGTTCATCCTGGGGATTTGATTGGCACAGGGGACTAGGGCCTGAGTCATTGGTGTGACTTCCTGGCTGCCTGAGGTACAGAGCTGATAGCCCGGCCTGAGAGGAATTGGGGCTTCTCAAACCTGACAGAAGTCTCACTGCCATGGGAATTGACGAACCAATTTGGGCACTGCTACCTTGGCAACAGATCAGGAGGCAGAGGGGAACTGAATCCACCCGAATTGGTGCTGTGTCCTTATTGATCCTTTCGGTCACTGAGTAAACATCTCTTTGTCCAGTATTTTATGGCTCAGGAATATTTAATTGCCTTCCTTCCAGTCTGGAGCCTGAACCACTGGAAGTGGTCTGAGATAGACTCAGCCCAGAACAGTTGGGAGGAATATATCAGAGAATGAGCTGTTGTTAGAGTAGTTGAGCCAAGAGCATGTGCTTTCTCTGAAGCTAAGAGAGGACAGAATGTCCAGTGACTTGCATGCTGGTTAAAAGCATCCCAGCGGGGCAGCTAGGTGGCGCAGTGGATAAAGCACCAGCCCTGAATTCAGGAGGCCCTGAGTTCAAATCTGGCCTCAGACACTCAACATTTACTAGCTATGTGACCCTAGGCAAGTCACTTAACTCTCATTGCCCTGCAGGAAAAAAAAATCTGTAATTAAAAGCATCCCAGGCTACAGGGAAGCGCCTGGATCCAGCATCTAGGAGGTCCTGGGTGACCTTTGGGAGAGCAATTTTAATGGGGGCAGGAGTCAGATGGCAAGAGGGGAGAGTGAGAGGGTGTCAGTAGGAGACATACAAAATGTTTTCTTGACAGTCTCTGCTCCCAAGGAGTTCCCAGTCTGATGGGGGAGACAACATGGAAATAACTAGGTCCAAACAAGCTATAAACAGGATGAATCAGAAATAATCAGCAGAGCAAAGGCACTAGAATTAAGGGGGATCAGGAAAGGATTCTTAGAGAAAGTGAGACTTTACATGGGGCAATCCAGAGGGGCCAGGAGGTGGGGATGAGGAAGAAGAATGTTCTAGGCATGGAGGATAGTGAAAATGCCTGGACCGTGGGAGTGGTTAGTAGGAAAAAAGAAGAGAAGGGCTCAAGGAAGGCTTTTTTAGGATCCGGGAGATGAGGGATGAGGAGTCTGTGGTGAAGTCAAGATTTATGGGGGTGGGGGCTGGTGACTGCTGGAGCAAGGCCCTGGCAGAGGAGAAGGGAGGGAACAGGATCAAGGGTGTAGGTAGTGAGATTAGCCTCAGTGAGCCATTGTTCAGTCATTTTTCAGTCATATCTGACCCTTTGTGACCCCATTTGGAGTTTTCTTGGCAAAGATACAGAGTGATTTCCCATTTCCTTTTCCGGCTCATTTTACAGATGATGAAACTCAGGTAAACAGGGTTAAGTGACTTGCCCAGGGTCACACAGATAGTAAGCATCTGAGGCCAAATTTGAACTCAGGCCTTTTTAAAAATTAAAAATTAATTTTATTCTGTTTGTTTGTTTGTTTTGTTTTTGTTTTTTTAGTGAGGCAATTGGGGTTAAATGACTTGCCCAGGGTCACACAGCTAGTAAGTGTTAAGTGTTTGAGGCCAGATTTGAACTCAGGTATTCCTGAATCCAGGGCCGTGCTCTATCCACTGTGCCACCTAGCTGCCCCTTTATTCTGAACTTAAGAAATAAAACAAGCATTTCCATAACAGTAGAATGGGGGGGTGGGGATTGCACATGGATTTGCAAATATACTATGTACAGCCTGCTATTCCTTTTAAATATATAATAAAATTATCAAATAACTTTTTTCTTTCTCTCCTCCCCTGCCCCTGCCCCAAATGTAAAATCATTCCATTTATCAGTTATTTCTCTGGATGCAGATAGTTCTTGACTTCATGCCCAGTGCTCTATCCACTGTGCCACCAGCTGCCCAGGGAGCAGTAGGGATCTCTCTTTGGTGATCAGAGGGAAGGAAGAGAGGATTGGAGGATGATGGTTTAAGAATGGAGGAGGGGTTGGGCAGCTAGGCGGTACAGTGGATAAAGCACTGGCCCTGGATTCAAGAGGACCTGAGTTCAAATCCAGCCTTAGACAATTACTAGCTGTGTGACCCTGGGCAAGTCACTTAACTCCCATTGCTGAAAGAAGAAAGGAAGGAAGGAAGGAAGGAAGGAAAGAAAGAAAGAAAGAAAGAAAGAAAGAAAGAAAGAAAGAAAGAAAGAAAGAAAGAAAGAAAGAAAGAAAGAAAGAAAGAAAGAAAGAAAGAAAAAGAGAGGGAGGCAGCTAGGTGGTGCAGTGGACTCAGAAGGACCTGAGTTCAAATCTGACCTTAGACCCTTGATACTTACTAGCTGTGTGACCCTGGGCAAGTCACTTAACCCCAATTGCCTCACAAAAAAGAGAGAGAGAGAGAGAGAAAGAAGCAGAGAATGGAGGAGGGGGTTGAGGAAGCCCACACTGCATGGGCTCAACCTTCTCATTCAAGTTCAAAACAATGTCATCTATACTAAGTGTGTTGGGAGAAAGGATTCAGGGCAGAAATGAGGGGAGAGAGGAGAAAGAATTTATTGTGCACTCTCAGGAAGATGAGGGTTGACTTTAGGACTAATCTGATAAGCCATGAAGCAGAGGACTTGTACTTTCTTCCTGGTTCTTCTAGGGACTTCCTGCAGGTGTTTTAAAAAACCATAGCAATTCCAGCTTTCTACCGGGGCTGTCTCTCCCTTCTCCAGGCCATCCTCCACACAGCTACCAAGGTGATTTCCGCTCAGTGAAAGATCTGAACCAAGTCATTTCCTGCCTCAATTGTCTACATTGACTTCCTATTGCCTCTAGGATCAGATACAAGCTGTTCGGTTTGGCTTTTAAAGCTCTTCACAACTGGGCTCCACCCTCCCTTTCAAGGCATTATTCTCCTTCCTGTACTCTTCTATCATAATGGGAACACTCTATTACTTCCCTTCTTGTAATTTATGTCAGAGGCAGGGCTTGAACCCAGGTCTTTCTGACTCTGAGGCCTGCCCTTCACCTACTATGTCACACAACCTCTTCCTGGGAGGATAAGACATTTAGACAGGTAGATGAGTACAACATGATTTAAATAGGGGGAAAGCAGTGACATGTGGGGCGATGATGGAAAGGATCCCCCAGGAGAAGCCTGCCTCTAAATCTCTTGACATTGCATCAATATCTATAGAGTATACAGGCCATTTATGAGTTATTCATCATAGCTGCTGTGTGCCCAGCCCACCTCCTCCTCTAGTCATCCATCTGTCCTGATGATATCAATTCCTCATGGATAACGTGATACAGCCGACTTGTATCAGCTACCCCACTGTGAGATTTAAAATTGGATACGAGAGCATTAAACTCCCCTTTAACCTTTCCCTTATTTACTCCCAGACCAGTAAGTGAAAGAAGCCTCTGATCTTTAGTTAGGGCTTTTATTGTTTGGGAATTACAAGGTGATGTTGATTAGAGAGATAGGAAAGTAGAAATACAAACAAATAGTCTTAGATCTAAGCTTAGTCTGTATTCCTTATAGAACTCACCAAAAACCCAAGGCTACCTCTGAGGTTGAGAACCGCATCAAGCACGTGCTGTTACGGAGAACCTGGCCAATCACCAAGGACCACGCTAACGAACTTGAGTCAGTGTGTGTGTATACCGAGTGAGCCAGCAAGCGAGAGCAAGAGCGAAAGACCGAAAGCACCAAAAGCGAAAGACCGAAAGCGCCAAAAAAGACCTCACTTCCATTCTCTCCTTGCCTTTTAAGTTAGCACCTCGGAAGTGGAGTGCTTAGCAGATGCATGGCTGGCTCCTCACGGTCTCCTCCCCAAAAGGGTGGTCCTTCAAAAACTGGTGTCCTAGTCCTAATTGACTGTTAAAAGCTTTCACTTTTTACCACACCCCTCTCCATTGCCCTGTGGGTGATCTACTTTTTAATTCTCTAGAGATTGGGGTATTCTATGACTTGCCTAGCTCATGATTGGCACTTAATCAATGCTAGTTGACTTGACATCTTGTGAGCCTCCAGCATCACCATAAGGAAATTTATGGGTCTTGATTTCAGGGAGCATCTTGGGGCCATTAGAAATTACACAGTCCAGCTCTCTTTCATCCATCTGTTTAATTCTGTTCATTGTCTATCAGTCAATCAGCAATTAAGTACTATGTGTACATTGTACTAGATACTAGGGATGCAAGGACAAAAAATGAAATGTCCTCTAGTGTGAGGAAATGGGTAATTGTCTCCTCTCAATGAGTATATAACAGTCAATCATACTCCTCCTGACCTGTTTTTAGGACAAAGGTCTCATATCCCCTCCTCCCCCTCCAGCTAACAAATCACATGGTTCAAGGAGTCCTGAGTTGGTCTCAATAAGGTCTGATCCTGAACTATGTCCATATAAGGAAGGATTGAATAATCATCCCTGTATCACTTCCCCCATTGGCTAAGAACTCAAAGAATGATTATGGAAATTAGGGATGGGAATACTGCGTTCTGATTAGCTCGTTTTTGCACATAGATTGTAACCCTTGAGTAATTGGACCAATGATGGAAAAGGGGAGGGTCCATTTGCATTAGGGACTAGAGGATAAAACGGGCCTGCGAGCCTCCATTCTTTGCACCCACTAGCTACACACTAGGGTGCCCCTTTCTTGCAAGAAGGAAGGAAATAAACAAGCCTTTGTCACATCACTGCTGAGTTCCAGAGAATTATTGAGAAGAGGATTGGGTTTTTTTCCTCATAATTTGGAGGTCCCCCCGAGATTTTTGAAAGGAACCATGTTCCAGCTCTCTTTGACAGGATATCCCGCTGAACTGTTATCAGTGGTTGAATGATTGTAGGAGCCCAGGGGGCCCCCCACCCCCACTCCTGAACTGAGCTGAACTCAGTGGAGATGTCCCAAATGCAGGGTGGAGTGCCCTCATGAAGCGGGCAAGAATTTATCAGAGCGGGGAAGGACCTCAACCATGTAAGTCTGTACACACAGATCCCAAGGGGAGGAAAGGGCTGTCAAGTACTCCTTGGATGGTTCCCCCCCAGGGCAAAAGGCAAAACTCTGGGTGTGCCAAGTGGTTTGAGTCCGTAGGCATCGGATTGATGGAGCTATAGGGAGGATGGTTCCTGAGAATTCAGAGTTCATTAGAGACTGTGTTGAAGGAACTAAGTAAGATGGGCAATGCCACCTTTAGTAATACAGAAAAAGAAGAAAGTATATTTCCTGAACTTCCCAAAGACACCTCTTTGGGAGACAAATTAGGAAGCTGGGATAAACTTGAGAGGTATAGAGGAAAATGCAAAAAGAGAATGATAAAATATTGTTGCCTAATATGGGCTGGGGTTCCCCTCAAGGGAGGTTCAGTTCTTTGGCCTAAATTTGGGTCTAGTGAAAATCGGGTATGCCAAGCCTTAAATGTACATATGAATAGTAAAAACCCCCAAAATCAAGAAGAAGGAGAATATGCTAAATTATGGCTGTCTGACACTAGCCTGTTTCCTCTATAGAATAAAGAAACTAAGGACAGGGAGAATAGCTCAAAGTGGGATCCATTAGAGTACTTGCCCCTTCCCCCCTATCCTCCCCTCCTCCCAGTTGTAGAAGCGTCTGGAATACAAGAGGGGGAGGGGGCCTTGAGTTCTACAGCCCTCTCATCCTCTGGAGCCCTTCCTAAACCACATGGAACTCTCCAGAGAGAGCTCCGCCAACTTCATAAGGATATCCAGAATCTCCCTCTGGGATCAAAAGTAGAAAGTGTCAGTAAACAAGAAAGATTGTTCCCATTAAGGGAAGTTCCTTTAGCAGGGGGTGAAGTAGGTTACATATGATAGTGTTATGGGGGAAATGGGGTATGGGTTGGATTAGGGGTTGGGGTTTTTAGGAATTCCTCTTTAAAGAATTACACCCTCTTGCACACAATAGCAGTTAGAATAAGATGGTAGTTTATTCAGGGGCAAGGGAAGGGAAGGGAAGGGAACCCAAGAGAAATCCTTGGACTTCTCTTGGGGAGAAAGGCACAAAGCACGTGGCTCTGAGGTACCAATCTCCTCCAGCAGGAGATTGGCAGGTACTTTTATAGGGGACTGATGGGGGTGTGACCATCTGTCTGTGGAAAGTTCCTTTAGTGAGAGAGGACCATCCCCCACTGGTGGTGGCTAGAGGAATTGGGTGAAGGGTGGCTGCCAATCTCTCAAGCCATCTCCTCAGAACACAAAGGCCACACCCAGAGTTATCTCCCCAGGGGTAAGGGAGATCAGAATGAAGGGTGGAGGTCTTGAAGCTAGCTCAGCCTGGTCTGGTTCCGCTTATCTCTCTAGGCCTATCTGTCCTCTGGCTTAGTTTCTCAAGGAGAAGATTCCTTGATGTGCCCCAGAGAACTTCTGGGGTGCTCTGTGCCCTCAACAATAGGAACGGTGTGTCTGCCTCAGTTGTTAGGATATATTATTCAAGTCCTGAGGCCTTCTTACCCCCATTTCCACCATTCCTTCCTTTTTCTTGCTGAAGTAACAGTTAATCAGTAGAGTATGTTTCTCTCAGATAAGAACAAATTACATAATCCAAGCCCTAAAAACTTATTCCCACTCCCCAAAATTTCCCTTCCTTTTCCCTGCTGAGTCAACAGAGGTTTTATAAAGTTAGGGAACAAAGAATTATAAAATCTCAGGGTCTAGTGCTCCCATGGGATGGGGGCAACAGTGGTGCCACATCTTGGGGTGGGGTCTACATGTTTAGAAGTGTTGTGAAGAATGTGAACCCAGATAGGGGAAGGACCTTGCATTAGATCTAGGATAAAAAGGAGGACTTCACTGGGACAAATCATAGTACCTCCTTGGGGTGCTTGCAGTTCTTGCAAGACCGAGAATAAATGGCCTTCCTGCTTTGCACCAGACTGGGGGTCCTGCCTCAGTTTACCTGTTTCTTACACATAGATGCTCCATTAACCAGCCTAGATATAAGAAACTTTAAGAAAGAAATGAGACCCTTATTGGAAGACACCGCTGGATTAGCAGAGCAGTTTGATCAGTTTCTAGGTCCCAGTATATATACCTGGAAAGAGTTAATGGCAATCATGAACATTCTATTTTCCAGGAAGGAAAGATAGCAAAACAGAAGGGTAGCAATGGGAAATTGGGAAAGGTGACATGCTCGTGGGGGGGGGGGGGCAGTCCTAGCTGATCAGAAATCACCTTAATCATATTTAGGGATTTAAGGGAATTGATAATACAGGGAATAAAAGAGTCAGTCCCTAAGAGTCAGAATATCAATAAAGCCTTTGAAATACAGCAAGGGAAAGATGAGTCCCCTTCCACATTTTTAGAGAGACTGAGAGATCGGATAAGACACTATGGAGGTATGGACTCTGAAGGTCAGCTAGCGCAGGGAATGTTTAAATTAAACTTTGTAACCAAGTCCTGGCCAGATATTAATAAGAAACTACAAAAAGTCGAGGGGTGAAGTGAGAAGCCATTGGAGGAATTATTGAGGATAGCACAAAAGGTGTTTATAAGGAGGGAAGAGGAGAAACAGAAGCAAAAAGCTAAGATTATGGTGTGGACAGTGACTGAAATTATGCAAAAGCAGGAAATGAACAATAGTAAGAAAACTAGCCAGCCATCCCCCAGGGGGATTTCCCAGGAGGTACCAAGGGAACTGTGACCAGTATGGGAGAGCTAGTTTAAGGTAAGCCCACGGAGGAGGGTTACTGAGAGAAAACCCCTCACCTGCTTCAAGTGTGGAAAAATTGGGTGCATGCAGAAGAATTGCCCCATTAGTGAAAAGAAGGCCAAAGTGCTCTGCTTGAAGGAATTTGATGATTAGGGAAGTGGGAGGTTCTTTATTTTGGGCCCTTGCCCAGAACCCTTGATAAATATAAGGGTGGGGCCAAAAGGGGAGAAGGTGATTTTTCTGATAGATACTGGGCCCCTGGATCCCCTTTGGCAGTCATTCTACCTGGAATGACTCTGAAGCAAGATAAATTAATGATAGTAGGAGTAAAAGGGAAAACCTTCCTTGTACCTTATTTTGAACCAACCAAACTAGAAAATAACAACAAGGAAATTTATGAGAGACGTCTGTACATCCCTGAAGCGGAGGTGAATCTGTTTGGGAGAGATTTGATAGTAGAGATGGGAGTAAATCTTCAGGTACAGGGAAACAAAATTGTGACTAGGCTATTAACTTTGAGGGAGAGCAGGCAGCTAGGTGGCACAGTGGATAAAGAACCAGCCCTGGATTCAGGAGGACCTGAGTTCAAATCCAGCCTCAGACACTTGACACTTACTAGCTGTGTGACCCTGGGCAAGTCACTTAACCCTCATTGCCCTGCAAAAACAAAAACAAAAACAAACAAAAACCTTTAAGGGAGAAAGATGAGAAGGCTATTCAACCTTCCCTTTGGGCAAGTGAGGGTAACCAGGAGAAGCTGCAGATTACCCCCATTAAGATTAATCTAAAAGATCCTTCCACGGTAGTGAGGGTCCAGCAATATCCAATCTCACTTTGACTCCTGTAATAGAGGGACTTGTCATGGGAGGATTTAAAATGGCGCTCCCCAAGCTAGTAGGGGAGGAAAGCGTTTTGTTCCTGCAGAACCTTCCTCCCAGCCAGTTTCTCTTGTACCCCAATAAAACCTGTTCTTTTATTCCTAATTAGGTCTTTTGTGAAAGTCTAATTCTTTTTTTTTTTTTTTTTTGGTGAGGCAATTGGGGTTAAGTGACTTGCCCAGGGTCACACAGCTAGTAAGTGTTAAGTGTCTGAGGCTGGATTTGAACTCAGGTACCCCTGAATCCAGGGCCGGTGCTTTATCTACTGCGCCATCTAGCTGCCCCGAGAATATAATTCTTTACAGAGGAATCCTAAGGACCCACGTGCTTTCTCCTCCCGGTTTTTCCCCCATATCAGACTCATAAGAGATGGCCTGTTGGAGCCATGTATGTCTTCATTTAATACCCCAATATTGCCTGTCCGAAAATTGGATGGCTCCTATAGGTTGGTACAAGATTTAAGAGTTGTAAATAAAATAGTAGAAACCAAACACCTTGTAGTCCCGGACCCCTATACCCTAGTGTCATGGGGTGCAGAGCACCCCAGAAGTTCTCTGGGGCACACCAAGGAACCTTGTCTTTGAGAGGCAAAACCAGAGGACAGATACGCCTAGAGAGATAAGCGGAACCAAATCTGACTGAGCTAGCTTCGGATTCCCACCCTTCATTCCGTTCTCCCTTCCCCAGGGGAGATAAATTTGGGTGTGACTTCGGCCTTTGTGTCCGGAAGAGAGATCTGTAGCCACCCCTCACCCAATTCCTCCAGTCACTGCCAGTGGAGGATGGTCCTCCCTCACTAAAGGAACTTTCCACAGGCAGATGGTCCACCCCCATCAGTACTCTATAAAAGTACCTGCCAATCCCCTGCTCAAGGAGATTGGTACCTCTGAGCCACGTGCTTTGTGCCCATCTCCCCAAGAGAAGTCCAAGGATTTTTTTCATGGTTTCCCTTCCCCCCCTTCCCTTCCCTTGCCCCTAAATAAACTACCACCTTATTCTAACTACTTTTGTGTGCAAGAGGGTGTAATTCTTTAAAGAGGAATTCCTAAGAACCCCTACCCCTAACGCAAACCTGTACCCCATTTACCCCATTACACTAGTGAGTAAAATCCCTTTTGAGAGTAAATGGTTTAGTGTAGTAGAGTTGAAGGACACATTCTGGGCTTGCCCTCTAGATCCTGAAAGCAGGAATCTATTTGCATTTGAATGGGAAGATGCCCAGACTGGGAGAAAACAGCAGCTGAGGTGTACTGTACTCCCTCAGGGTTATACTGAGTCCCCAAACCTGTTTGGTCAGATTTTAGAAGAGTTACTCCAAGAATTGAATTTATCCAGAGGCATAACTCAACTCCACTATGTTGATGATCTATTGATTGCGGGGTGGGGGGCAAGGGGGGTGGGGGTTAAGAGTGTCCAAATCCGAGTTACAATATGCTGAGAAGGAAGCAAAATATTTAGGACACTTAAGTGCAGGAAGAAGACTAGACCCTGAAAGGATTATGGGGATCCATCGCCTCCCCCTGCCTAAAACAAAAAGAGAACTATGAAAGTTCTTGGGCTTGGTAGGGTATTGGAGGCTATGGATTGACTGCTATGCCCAATTCAGTAAACAACTATATTCCAAGCTGTTGGAGGAGGAGCCAGATGTCATAAGGTGGACAGAAAGAGAAGAGCAAATAGAAGAAATAAAGCGATTATTGATTAAATCCCCAGCGCTAGCCCTTCAATCTCTACAGAAACCTTTTCACTTATTCGTGAATGCAGATAGAGGAACAGCTTTAGGGGTTCTGGTACAACTTTGGGGAGGACAAAAAAGACTGGTAGCCTTCCTGTTGTAATGGGGGAAAATGGGGTATGGGTTTTGGGTTAGGGGTTGGGGTTCTTAGGAATTCCTCTTTAAAGAATTACACCCTCGGGGGCAGCTAGGTGGCGCAGTGGATAGAGCACCAGCCCTGGAGTCAGGAGGACCTGGGTTCAAATGTGACCTCAGACACTTGACACTTACTAGCTGTGTGACCCTGGGCAAGTTACTTAACCCCAATTGCCTCACCAAAAAAAAGAAAAAAAAGAAAAGGATGACTTGGTACTCACTGTGGAAAACTGTTTGAACCCCTCATCTTTTCTTTGGCATGGTGTTAGTGATAACAATGATCCATTGGAGCATGATTGTCTGAACTTTATAGATTACCAAACGAAAGTTTGGGGGGACTTACAAGAATTTCCAGTTACTCAGGGGAAACACTTGTTCATAGATGGATGGTCCTCCAGGGTGGTGGAGGGAAGGAGATGTAATGGTTATGCTATAATTGATGGGGACCGTGCTATGGTTATAGAGAGTGGAAGGCTGCCAAACAACTGGTCAGCACAAACTTGTGAATTATATTCTTTGAATCAAGCATTAAAATGTTTAGCTAATGAGTCAGGAACTATAAATACCAATTCAAAGTATGCCTTTGGAAAAGTACATGTGTTTGGAAAAATCTGGGAGGAGAGGGGAATGATAAACAGTCAGGGCAAGAGTCTAGCACACCATGAACTAATAAAGAAAGTTTTAGAGAATTTAAAATTGCCAGAAGAGATAGCTATGGTGCATGTGACCGGACACCAGAGTACGGATATGTTCGAGGCCAGGGGAAATAGACTTGTTGATCAAGAAGCAAAAAAAGTTGGTCTCTGTGAAGAAAACCCAAACCAATTAGTGGTCTCGATACCAACCTATCTGTGTTCATCCATAGAATCTGTCTGACATGTATGTGCTGATGGTACAGGTTATCTATCCAACTCCCTGTCATAGTCTGGACTACAGACCTTTATCCACTTGGGTTTTCCTGTGTGGATGGTTGGGTTGAATTCCTTGGAGTGGTTATGCTTTTCACGGTTATGCTTGGTAATGTTCAGGGTTGATATAATTAACAAAATGTCTGCAAAAGACAAAAGACCATTGGAATTGGAGTAAGAGGATATGGGTTCAAATCATAGTTCCACCAGTTACTATTTGTGTGGCTGGTGGAGCCATAGTATATAGAGCACTGGGCCTGGAGTCAGGAAGACTCATCTTAAGTTTAAATATGGTATCAGACATTCACTAGCTGCATGACCCTGGGAAAGTCACTTCATCTTGTTTGCCTCAGTTTCCTCATCTCTAAAATGAGCTGGAGAAGAAAATGGCAAACCACTCCAGTATCTCTGCCAAGAAAACCTCAAATGAGGTCACCCAGAGTTGGACACAGTTGAAATGACCGAAGGACAGGGGCAGCTAGGTGGTGCAGTGGATAAAGCACCAGCCCTGGATTCAGGAGGACCTGAGTTCAGACCAAGGACCAAGTGTTCAGACGCTTGACACTTACTTGCTGTGTGACCCTGGGCAAGTCACTTAACCCTCACTGCTCTGCAAAAAAAAAAAAAAAAGAAAGAAATGATTGAAGGACAACAACAACCCTGACCAAGTAAATGAATCTCTCTGAGCCTGGCTTTCCTCATCTGTAGAACAAGGGTGGGGGGGTGGGGGGGGGGATTAGATCCCCTCCAGGTTCCCTTCCAGCTCATCAACTCTACGGCAACCCTCTGTCCTCTGCACTCTGTGGTGAACTTTCTCCATGCCAGAGGCAAACACCTTTGGTGAGCACAAGTCTTCTTGTTTTATGCCTCACTTGAAATAAAAAAAAAGAGTCATTTAAACAAGTTATCTCTATTGTTGCTTCTTTTAGAGAATCTTCCATGATTTTTGACATATGCATAAGATAGATTAGAGCCTAGTCTCTTTCCTTATGCTCTGCCAAGTAAAAGCTTTTTATGAAAAATAATCAGAACGGTAGAATCTCATTGTGTGACTATAGAGACATAGTCGGCAGAAGAATACAGTCTGTGGATGTCTGCCTATTCTTTCTTTCAGCTAGTGGATAGAGCACTGGGCTAGAGTCAGGCAGACCTGAGTTCAGATCCACCCTTAGACATTTATTAACTGTGTGACCCGGGCCAAGTCACTTAACCTCTGAGGGTCTCAGTTTCCTCCTCTGTAAAATGGGGATAATAACAGCACCACCCCTCCTACCAGGGTTGTTGTGAGAAACAAATGAGATAATATTTATAAAGCATTTTGTAAATCTTAAAGTACTCAAAGTAAATCTTAAAGATTTAGAAAAGATGGGAAAATAAGCACTAATCAGTAGTTATTGCTATTTTCTTTGTTGTCTTTATTTTGGTAATAGGGTCTGAATTTTTTTTTTCTTCTCAAAAAAGAAGGATGAAACTCTGTCAGTTAAGGTGCTTTATTGGCCAAAAGGACTCTTAGAACAGAGAATGTCAGAGCTGGAAGGGACTTTAGACCACAGAATATTAAAACTGGAAGGGGGGGGGGCAGCTAGGTAATGCAGTGGATAAAGTACGGGCCCTGGATTCAGGAGGACCTGAGTTCAAATCCAGGCTCAGACACTTGACACTTATTAGGTGTGTGACCCTGGGAAAGTCACTTAACTCTCATTGCCCCACAACACAACATGACACAATAAAACAAAACAGAACAAAACTGGATGGTTCCTCAGAACATCAGAGTAGGGATGCCCTTTAAAACAGAGACTATCAGAGCTAGGAAGATGGAACCTTAAAGATCATCTAATCCAAGCTCTTCTTTCCACAGATGAAGCAATCCACCAACAAGTATTTTTAAAACTAAATTCTTATCAGCTCTTTTTTTAAATATCATCCATACTTTCTGATGCATCATTCTCCCTAACCCTCCCCAAGACATCCATGGAAAGACCTAAAAAAAAATTTTTTTAACAGGTGGGGCAGAGCCAAGATGAAGGAGTAGAGAAAGTACTCTGCCAAGCTCTCCAAACATTCCCCTCCAAACAACTTTAAAATAATGCCTCAAATCTAATTCTAAAATGGCACTTACAAGAAAAGGTCAGAGTGAGACATTCTTTTAGCCTAAGTCAACTTAGGAGATCAGAAGGTGATATTGGCATGAAGGCTGGCCTGGAACCCACATGGATACAACATCAGTAATGGAACAGAAGCAGCAGAAGTTTGAGGAGCTCTTAAGCCAGAGATAGCATGGGATCCTGGCAACTGGTAGAGATTACAGGAGACCCTTGTGTTAGCACTGAATGTAGGATTGGATGCTGTTTGGTAATTCCATTGCCTATGTCCACTTCTGAATCACAGTTGAAGGGCAGAAGGGAAAACTTTTGGTTAAGAGGGAGCAGGGGTCCTGAGGAGCAGTATAGCTTGTAATCCCAAGGGACCAGGGACCTTTCCTGGGTAAGGATCAGAATGAAGACCAGGAGAGCAGTGTACATACCTTTCCCCAGATCATACCATCTTGGAAGTACTGAAAGCTTCCAAACCACCAAAACTAGCTTTTAAAACAGTGGTGTTAGAAAAAGCCTAAACCTTGGAACAGTACCCTCACCACTCCCCACACAAGGAACAGAGCCCAAATTTAACATAAAATTCAAAGTCAAGAAATAGACTGGAAAAATGAACAAACAACAACAACAATACAAAAAAAGTACCTGATTATAAAAACCTACTATGGTGACAGGGAAGATCAAGACACAAACACAGAAGAAGACAATTATGTCAAAACAGTTACAATCAAAGCATAAAAGTTAAAAAAAAAAAGTGAATTGGATACAAGTCCGACAAGAATTCCTGGAAGAGCTAAAAATGATTTTCAAAATCAAATAAGAGTGGTAGAGGAAAAATTAGATAAAGAAATGAGAGTGAGGGAAGAAAATTATAAAAAGACTATTAACAGCAAGCTGTTTGTAAAAGAAGTACAAAAAATACTGAAGAAAATAAGACTTTGAAAAACAAAATTGACCAAATGGGAAAAGAGGTACAAAACTTCACTGATGAAAATAACTCCTTAAAAAAAAGAATTGGCTTAATGGAAAAAGAGGTACAAAAATTTACTGAAGAAAATAATTCCTTAAAAATTAGAATTGGGCAAATAGAAAATAATGAGACCACGAGACATTAAGAAGCCATAAAATAAAGTCAAAAGAATGGGAAAAATGTGAAATATCTCATCAGAAAAACAACTGACCTGGAAAATAGATTGAGGAGAGATAATAGAATTATTGGACTACCTGAAAGCCTTGATCAATAAAAGATCCTAGATGTCATATTTCAAGAAATTATCAAGGAAAACTTCTCTGATATCTTAGACCCAAAGGGTAAAAATAGAAATGAAAAGAATTCACCAATTACCACCTGAAAGAGATCTCAAAATGAAAATTCCCAGGAATATTATAGCCAAATTCCAGAGCCCCTAGGTCAGAGAGAAAATACTTGAATGAACCAGAAAGAAACCATTCAAATATTGTGGAGCCACAGAATACACATGATTTATCAGCAACTACATTAAAGAAATG
Organism: Dromiciops gliroides; assembly: GCF_019393635.1. Classification (NCBI taxonomy): domain Eukaryota; kingdom Metazoa; phylum Chordata; class Mammalia; order Microbiotheria; family Microbiotheriidae; genus Dromiciops; species Dromiciops gliroides. Next base: position 614,399,097 of record NC_057863.1, on the reverse strand, counting down.
GAGGGCTTTGAAAATGATATTCTGGAAAGTAAAAGAGCGAGGAGTATAACCAAAAATAACCCAGAAAAACTGAGATGGATTTACAAGTGAATTATACCAAACATTTAAGGAATCTCAATTAGAAACTATTTGAAAAAATAGGTAAAGAAGTCCTACCAAATTCCTTTTATGACACAAATATGGTTTTGATAACTTAAAACTGGGAAAGCAAAAATAGAGAAAGAAAACTATAGACCAATTTCCTCATTGAATACCAATGCAAACAATTTAAATAAAATACTACCAAAGAGATTACAGCAACATATTACAAAGATCATACATTATGACCACATGGGATTTTCACTAGGAGTGCAGAGCTGGTTCATAAGCATAATTGATCATATCAATAACAAAAACAACAAAAATTATATGATCATATCAAGAGAGGCAGATCAAAGCTTTTGACAAAATATAACACCCATTCCTACTAAAAATATTAGAAAGCATGGGAATAAACAAAGCCTTTCTTAAAATGATAAATAGTATCTATCTAAAACCAAGACTAGGGCGGCTAGGTGGCGCAGTGGATAAAGCACCGGCCCTGGATTCAGGAGTTCCTGAGTTCAAATCCAGCCTCAGACACTTGACACTTACTAGCTGTGTGACCTTGGGCAAGTCACTTAACTCCCATTGCCCTAAAAAAAAAATTAATAAAACCAAGACTAAATATTATCTGTAGTGGGGATAAAATCGAAGCCTTCCTAATAAGATAAGGGGGTGAAGCAAGGATATCCATTATCACCACTACTATTCAATGTTGTATTAGAAATGCTAGCTATACATAGCAATAAGACAAGAAAAAGAAATAGAAGGAATAAAAATAGACGATGAAGAAACAAAGCTATCATTCTTTGCAGATGATATGATTGTATACTTAGAAAACCCTAGAGAATCGACTAAAAAACTGATTTAGCAAACTTTAGCAAAGTTGCAGGCTATAAAATAAGATCATGTAAATCACCAGCATTTCTATATACTACCAACAAAATCCAGCAGGAAGAGATAGAAAGAAAAATTACATTTAAAATATATTGCAGACAATGTAAAATACTTGGGAGTCTAACTGCCAAGACAAACCCAGAGATTATATGAACACAATTATAAAACATTTTCCACAAAAATAGACAGATCCAAACAATTAGAAAAAAATCTAAACAATTAGAAAAATATTAATTGCATATGGATAGGCGGAGCCAATATAATAAAAATGACAATTCTACCTAAGTTATTTTACTTATTCAATGTTAGAACATTCAAACTACCAAGAATTATTTTATAGAGCTAGAAAAGATAATAAAGTTCATCTGGAAGAACAAAAGTTCAAGAACATCAAAGGAAGTAATGAAAAAATAGCCTGGCAGTACCAGATTTCAAACTATATTACAAAGTGGTAATCATGAAAACAATCTGGTACTGGCTAAGAAATAGAGAGGTGGATCAGTGAAATAGATTAGATACACAATACACAGTAATAAATGACCATAAGTAATCTATTGTTTGATAAACCCAAAGATCCAAGTTTTGGGGGCAAGAACTCACTATTTGACAAAAATTGCTGGTGTTAAGGCTAAAATTCTAGCTAAACTGTCTAAAATATCTAATGAGTGGTCGCCAATAAATTATAAGCTTTAGCAAGAGTTAGACTTTTAAGCATTTATTAAGGAGAATAAGAATTTGGTAAAGAGAGAGAAAAAGGCCTAGATTTCTATCTATTAAAGGGAGAGCACATTTCTAGCTCCCTTCTCCACCAGAGTCCAGAGGAAAAGAGAGCGAGACTGAGCGCCAGTCTCTTCCTTCCTCCTCCCACTAGCCCGCGTCACTTCCTGACTCCTGGTCTTGCCCTCAAAGACCTTCCCTTCATGGGCAGAACTCCTCTACAGTAAGTATCCAGCAGGTGGCGTTATTCCAATCGTTACAGTCCCCCCTGTTGTTCCTCAAGAAACAAAATGTTTCCTTGACGGAACAGTAAAAACAATATGATAACTATTGCTAACTAATAATATGTGAACAACAATATAGAAAAGGAAGAGAGGGGCGATTTTTTTTGTCCTCATGAACCGACGCTTTGACATTAGTCTTGCAAAGGGAGGGCCTCTGCAGAGAATACATGTTACAGATGGTGTATATTATAACAGAAAGAGAAAAAAAACAACAAAAACAACAAATCAAAACTGTTCATTTAAAGTCTCTGAAAGTCTTTTCTCAGATGTCCTCTAGGTGTAGTCATGGAATGGAAGTCTTTTCAGGGGTTGATGTGTGGATGCTGGTAATCAGCCAGGAAAATTTCCTACAAAATTGAGCTTAACACAACTTTAAAATAGCTTTGTCAATAATCAAATCAAACAATGAAAGTTCTCAAAAACATGTCTAAGGGAATACAGAATCTTAGTTGTTACACATGAAACATATAATAAAACAAAAATTGAAACATTCTTTAAAATTATAATATTACTATAGTCCCCCCCTTATGGAGGGTAATTGAGAAGACAATTGCTGCAATATTAATTATTAAAAATAATTTTTTATCTTTGTTTCATCACTTTTTGCATCATCTGCCTAATTATCCTCATGCCATTATGAGAAATTTAAAAATCTAATATAATTGGTAACAGGTGTCAAGGCCAAATTCAACACTGTATTTATCATGACACCTGAGATAATTATGGGGGTTACCATAAAAGAACAGAGAAATGATGGGATATGAGCATTCCCACACTTGAGCAATATATACTGTCCATGCAGTATGCCAGGCTTAAAATAGGTGGATGGAATATATGTCCATGCCACCGAACATATTGGAGGAAACTGAGTCAGACTTAATCAGATGCATGGGATTGAGATGTCCATGGCATCAGGCATATAGGAGGGAGCATAGAAGCCAGGTGTAGAAGTGAGATGGGTGGGATCAATACTTCCAGCCATCTGTACAATATTGTGGGGAAAAATAAAATAAAATATTAAACCAAGAGAATCCAACCTCAACATTTGTCAAAAGCCGTTCCCTCGGCCATACCTTGACTTCATGCATGTCTCCCCTCATGTGACAGTTCAGTGTCTGCTCTTGCATGTATTCCTCTTGTGATTGGATGGCATCTTGGCCAACTGGCATCTGATAACTCAGAATAAAGGCAATTAATGTCTTAAATGATAAGTTCCCATAATCCAAGTCTCATATGGATTTAAAAATTGAGGATAATAAATGATTGCAAAAAATGTGAATACATCTTGACTCAGAACACAATATATAATTATGCAACAATTTCAAATAATACCCCTTTTTTTTGTACTTAGTATACAATTACTTTTGTGAAAAATCTGAACATATTTAAATACAAGTTAAAGCACAACAGAATCTCAAAGAAAACTTTTTTTAAAAAAAGAAAACTTTTACAAATGTTCCCCTCTTTTTTTTTTTTTTGGAGTATGCTTATCAAAAATAATACTTCTAGAATCAATTTACACTTGCCATGGCAACCAATTTGCCAGGGAAATGCTTTGAAGAGTTTGATCAAATAATCAGTTGAGAAAAAATAACAAAAACAAACAACTCAGAACATGGGAGCACAATACTCCTAGAATTAACATTGTATTATGAAATCAAAACCATCTTGCAATTTTTTCAAAATTAGATAAATGAATAGAAGAAAATACACATGGAACAATAAAAGACAATGAAATTCAAACTAGGGAATCTAAATGAATATGAACTTAATATTAATGAGTCTTATAAAATATAAACTTGATCACAACTATAAAAAGCTTTTACAAATATTCTCCTTGTTTTAAAAACTAAGTATAAGACACAATCTCAAAAGCCTGAAAATCTCTATGAAAATAAACCCATACCATTAATTTCAAAATGTATATATAATAGCATAGAAATCCTATGTAACCTCTGAACTGACATTAATACTCTGAGTGAATTCAGAACACTTTTGATTCCGATATCTAAAATCCCCAATACTCATATCAATACCTTGCTGCTTACTTCTACATTTCTGTAAAATATATACCCTTCCATGGCAAAAGAAGCAGAGTCTTGAACTATGTTGATTGTCATTCTTATTCAGCTTAAGTTTTTCTTCTTTAACCCCTCTATATTGTCTGTCGGGCTTTTCACCATACAAACGCTTTATAAGATTACTAATTAAAGACAAAAGCAGGTTAGCAAAATTATGAACAAATCGAGCATATCTGGAATTTAAAGGGTTTTCTAAAGTTGTCTCAGAAGCACAGCCAGGCTGGGGAAGGGCTGAGCCTGAAGCTGCAAATGTAGTTAGAGAAAGTTGCGCATGAGCATTAGATTTCTGGACTTCCCAGGCCAGGGAAGCAATGGGCTTGGCCATGGGAGGAGTAGAGGGTGGGGTCTGGAGAGGAGGGGAGGGACCAGAGCAATTTGAATCAGACTTGATTTTGAACTCAGGCCTGGATTCCTCTTCCCCCACTTTGCCTCCAGGTGCTAGGGGATTAAAAGCTTCAAGAGGGTGGGTCATTGCCTCCAGGCATGCAAAATTAGAGCAACAATTAGTGTTAGAACTGGGAAAAGCTGCAGGAATCTCTTCAGGTTTCTCTGAAAAAGCATGGTTGGGAGAGGGAGAGATATTTCCTTGTGTGAGTAAGTTGCTGGCTCTTTTAACAAAAATAAAAAGAAAAATAGAAAATCCACAAAGACAAAGCATTAACATGATCTTATCTCCCATTTGTCTGGTTAAACAGACTAAAATCAAAAATAGGGTAATTAGGGAGTTTAAAAGTTCCATTCGAAAAAATTTAAAGGGAAAACACAGCCAGTGCGCCAGTACTTAGCAGTTTAAAGGGTAGGAGAAATTTCTTACCCAACCGGAAGATCAGAAGTGAGGTTCAGCTTTCCTCTTCGTGGTCAGCCATCTGTTAAGGCTAAAATTCTAGCTAAACTGTCTAAAATATCTAATGAGTGGTCGCCAATAAATTATAAGCTTTAGCAAGAGTTAGACTTTTAAGCATTTATTAAGGAGAATAAGAATTTGGTAAAGAGAGAGAAAAAGGCCTAGATTTCTATCTATTAAAGGGAGAGCACATTTCTAGCTCCCTTCTCCACCAGAGTCCAGAGGAAAAGAGAGCGAGACTGAGCGCCAGTCTCTTCCTTCCTCCTCCCACTAGCCCGCGTCACTTCCTGACTCCTGGTCTTGCCCTCAAAGACCTTCCCTTCATGGGCAGAACTCCTCTACAGTAAGTATCCAGCAGGTGGCGTTATTCCAATCGTTACACTGGGAAAACTGGAAAGTAATTTGACAGAAACTAGGAACAGACCAATATCCCTCAATATATACCAAGATAAAATCAGAATGGATAAATGATTTAGTCATTAAGGGTGATATCATAAGTAAATTAAAAGGGGGCAGCTAGGTGGCACAGTGGATAAAGCACTGGTCTTAGATTCAGGAGAGGCTGAGTTCAAATCCAGCCTCAGACAGTTGACACTCACTACCTGTGTGACCCTGGGCAAGTCACTTAACCCTCATTGCCCTGCAAAAAAAAAAAAGAACAGGAGAAAATGTACCTGTCACATAAGGGATAAGGGAAGAGTTCATGACCAAACAAGAGAGAGATAGAGATAAAATGGATAATTTTGATTATGTTAAATTAAACATATTTTGCACAAACTGCAGCCAAAATTAGAAGGAAAATAGGAAATTGGGGGAAAAATTTATAGCAAATTTCTCTGATAAAGGCCTAATTTCTCAAATGTGTTGGGAACCAAGCCAATTTTCTAAAAATACAGACTACTTCCCAATTGATAAATGATCAGAGGATATGAACAGGCAGTTTTTCTAAAAAGAAATGAAAGCTATCAATAGTCACATGAAAAAATGCTCTAAATCACTATTGATTAGATAAATGCAAATTAAAACAATTCTGAGATACCACTTCATACCTATCAGATTAGCAAATGTGACACAAAAGGAAAATGACAAATGCTAGAAAGGATGTGGAAAAATTAAGACACTAATGCAGTGGAATTGTGAACTAGTCCAACCATTATAGAGAACAATTTTGAACTATGCCCAAAGGGCCATAAAACTGTTGTACTCATATTCCAATATATTTACATACCACCATTTGTTAGCTATTTGTTTTGTTTTGCAGGACAATGAGGGTTAAGTAACTTTGCCCAGGGTCACACACCTAGTAAGTGTAAAGTGTCTGAGTTCGGATTTGAACTCAGGTCCTCCTGACTTCAGGTCCAGTGCTTTATCCACTGCGCCATCTAACTGTCCCTGTTAGCTATTTCTTGGTTGATAGTTTGTTTCCAGTTCTTTGCTACCACAAAAAGTACTGTTATAAATATTTTGTTTTTTTGGGGAACCTTTCTTTTTTGGCAGTGACTTTCTTGGGGTATTTGCCTAGCAGTAGAATCTCTGAGTCAAAGGAGATGGCCATTTTAGCCTCTTTATTTGCTTAATTCTGAACTGCTTTCCACAATTGTCCTCATTCTCGGCTCTACCAGCGATACATGAATGGGACAGCTAGGTGGCGTGGTGGATAAATCACTGGCCCTAGATTCAGGAGGACCTGAGTTCAAACCTGGTCTCAGACACTTGACACTTACTAGCTGTGTGACCCTGGGTAAGTCACTTAACCCTTATTGTCCCGCCCAAAAAAACCCCAAAAACTCAAACCAAAAAACAATGCATGAGTGCCTGTCTTTCCGCAGCCCCTCCAACACTGACCATTCTTTTCTTTTGTCATCTTTGTCCATTTGTTGGGTATGAGGTGAAATCTCAGAGTTATTTTGATTTGTATTTCTCTTATTATTACCGGTGCTTTGGAACATTCATATGTCACCAAGTACTTATTTAGCATTTTCTCTGTGCCAGGAACTAGCACTATGTTGAGAAGAATAATTTGAGTTTTAAGGAGGTCCCAACTGCCAGCTAGTGACAAAGCCAGGAGTTTCAGAACCTAGGTCTCCTGGATCCCAGTCTGATGTTTTTTCTCTAGTTCCCACTAGGGTGTTTGTTTTAAAAGGTAAGGGCAGGCATCTTCTTTCTGGAGAGTTGTTCCCTTCAGGAAGGAGCAAACAGTCCAGTGCCTGTGTCTGAAGAATGCTTCCTTTCCAAGGCTCCCTGCTCTCTGTTTGGGTATGTTTACTTCCTACTCAGAAGGCTGGGCTTTAGCCTAGGCTTACAGCTCTGGTTTCCCTGGGCCCACTGAACACTTGGCCTTTGTCCTCTGGCTCTGCATTTGTATGAAGCCCATTAGAAAATCCTCTGCCTAGAAGGATGAGCATTGATTTTTCGCTCCCTCTCCTCGTCCTTGCTTTCCCTCTTTGTCTGATTCTCCATTGGGATTTCAGGGGCTGATGCCACTATGCCCTGGATAGGCCTTCCAGCTGAGATCATACTTTTTGGTACAGAATTTCCACTTTCCACTGAAGAAGCTGTGAGCAATTTAAAAACATTAATTGACTAAGGACAAGTCAGCAGAAATGAAGATCAGAGAGGTTCAGTAATTTGCCTAAAGACACATTGCAGTGTACGTGGGAAGAAAGATTTACTGGGTAGTTATAATAATAGCTAACATTCGGCTATGCTGAAACTAGGGCAGTGACATAGTGCTAGGTCCCTGTGGTAGTCAGGAGGCTCACCTGCACTGGGATGGCCTGAACCATGACCTGACCCCTTGGCCACCATCCCCAGGGGCCCATCCTAGAGCTGTTCCCTCCTGGTCTACCTTCCTTCCAACCTCTGCAGGGTTAGAGAGTGAATCATCCTCTTTTTACCCTCACTACCCTTCTCAAATGAACTGGAGGTTGGGCCTAGCTGTTATGATGCAGAGTATTTGTTCTACCAACTGAAGGCCAGAGAGTGAAAGCGATCCCCCCCCCCAAGAAATAGCTTATATAAGCACCTGAGTTGGAATTCCAACCCAGATCTCTTGACTAGAAATCCATTATACCTCTAGTTCCTAGAAGAACTGAAAGGGGCAGCTAGGTGGTGCAGTGGATAGAGCACCGGCCCTGCCTGGAGTCAGGAGGACCTGAGTTCAAATCTGGCCTCAGACACTTAACACTTAACTAGTTATATGATGCTGGGCAAGTCACTTAACCCCAATTGCCTCACTAAAACAAACAAACAAACAAAAAATCAAATAAGAACTGCAAACTGTCTTCCAAGTAATTGGTCACAATGAAATTTTGCCACTTACCGGTGACAGCTGGACCTAGTAGGTAATTTCTTGATTATCCTTCTGTAACATGTTCTGTGGGATGCTCTCTCCCTTGGGTACTCACATTCATAGGTCAGGGTCCCCAGAAGGCAACTAATTACTCTTACTCTTTTAGGGTTCTTCTCAAGTAATCCTAAAGGGGATGGGGTTTCTAGTACTGTTGATGATAAGACCCTATCAGTCTGCTTCCCATTGGTAGCAAGCTAGATTTAGTTAGCTTTTTCTAAAAAAACAAACAAACACAAAAATCATTTTTATTTAAAGTTTTGAGTTCCAAATTCTATCTCTCCTTCCCTTCCTCCCTCCCCTCACCTCTCCCCGAGGCAGTAATCAATTAGATATAGGTTATACATGTGCAATTACGTAAAACATTACCGTACTAGTCATTTTGTATGAGAAAACTTGAATAAAAGAAAAAATGAAAGAAAGTGAAAAATAGCATGCTTCAGTCTGTGCTCAATTAACATCAGTTCTTTCTTTGGAGGTGGATAGTATGCTTCACCATTAGTCCTTTGGGATTGTCTTTGATCATTATTGCTGAGAATAGTGAAGTCATTCACAGTTCTTCATCGAACAATATTGCTGTCACTGTATACAGTGACGCTCTGTCATAGAATCTTGGGTCTCTTATCAAAGAGACCACAAGAGGTCAGCTAGTCCAACCATTTCCCCCAGTCCTCTTTATAATAAGCCCAGCAAGTGATCGTCTAACCTATGCTTGACCAAGAGTCAGTATAGAATAAAAAACAGTGATGTAGGATCAAAGGACTTGGGTTCAAGTTTTTGTCAAGCTTTGGAACTTCAGAGAAGTCACTTAAACCCTCTGAGTCTCAGTTTTCTTATATGTAAAAGTCAATAATACTCAAATTACCTACATCTAAGGGTCACTATAAAGTGCTGAGCAATGTTCCTAAAGTGGAGTTATGACCTCATTAGTCCTCTGCTCTATAACCTTCAATGGTTCCCTATTATCCCTAAGATAAAAAATAAATTCCCCACCTTGGTATTTAATGCTTTAATCTGCATGCTGAGTCTCTCAGGTCTCTGTTTCCTGATTAACTTTTTTTTTTTTTTTTTTTTTTTTTTAGTGAGGCAATTGGGGTTAAGTGACTTGCCCAGGGTCACACAGCTAGTAAGTATTAAGTGTCTGAGGCCGGATTTGAACTCAGGTACTCCTGACTCCAGGGCCGGTGCTCTATCCACTGCGCCACCTAGCTGCCCCCCTGATTAACTTTTAACTCTTATTTCACATTTATGCACTCTCCATTCCAGCCAAACTGGCCTCCTTAAGATTCCTCAATCTCAGTATGTTTTGTTTCCCACCTCTTTGCCTTTGTATGGGCATATACCTGGAATATACTCTTTGCTCTCCTCTACCATAGAACATAAGCACCCTGAGGGTAAGGATTGTGTAAAACTGTGTTGGGGTATCTGTGGCACCTAGCACAATGATTTTGCACATAACAAGCAGCTGCTTAATAAATACCTGTGGTAAAACTTAAATCTCTCTATAAACATGAGCTTACATAATGTAATTCATTTTCAAATAGGGAGATAATGACTTGGGGCCAGTCCCCATCCCTTAGATTTTAGTTCTAGTCGTTAAAAAGTTCTTTCCTACCACTTTGGGTGACTACTCCCAGGTTCTAGTAGATTGAGGGTCTGCTCAGGGTCCCCCCACTAGTGAGTTTTCCTTTAGCCAGCCATAGACAGAATTAGCTCATAGTAACAACATTTGTTCAAATTTCATAGTAAGAACTGGTTACAAAATATTCCCCCTCTCCCCCAAACCTGCATCACACTCCCACAAATATATTCAGGGTCAATGGGAACAGTAGGCACAAACTTAGATTATATTTATTTTCTTTGTTCTTTCTTTCTTTCTTTTTTTTGGGGGGCAATGAGGGTTAAGTGACTTGCCCAGGGTCACACAGCTAGTAAGTGTCAAGTGTATGAGGCCAAATTTGCACTCAGATCCTCCTGAATCCAGGGCTGGTGCTCTATCCACTGCCCCACCTGGCTGCCCCTAGCAAGTAATTTCTTGATAGTTAATGCACATGGCAGACCCTATCTGAATGGTCCCTACTGGTGAAGGTCTGAATTAATCAGGAGTTGTTCGTATTTTGGGAAGAGCCTGAAGGAGGTTTGACTTTCCTGCCTGACTTCATGGGAGCAGAGCTGACCTGAACTATCTGTTCTTTGGTCAGGCCACCCGAAGGACGTGCTGGCTCTCTGGATGGGTGGAGTGAGCCAGGAGCCCAGCTCACTGAATCCCATGGTATGCCTGGGATATACCAGGCAGACATACCGAGTACCACAAGGTAAGGTTCAGTGGAATGAGCATGGCCAAGACATGCCCTACCTGCATGAGCAGGGAGCACCTGGGCTGGGCGCCTGGAGGGATGGGGTGCTGAGAAGGAAGAAAAATTTCATATACTTTACAGTTGTGTCTAAAGCCAAGCAGGGTCAGAAAACATATCAAAATAGGAAGGAACCTTAGATTAGGGAATGTCAAAGCTGGAAGGGATTTTAGGAATCTGAGCCAACTCATTCATTTTACAATTGAGGAAACAGGTTTAGAGAAAGTAATTGACGTATCCAAGACCATGCACTTGAAGGTGGAGTTAAGTCTAGAACTCAGGCTTCCTGGCTCTTTCTACTACATCATTAATTTTTGTTTGATGCACACATATGGAAGTTCTGGGTACTGGGAATGAGGGGCAGTGAGGTGGCTCCATAATGCATAGAATGCTGGGCCTGGAATCAAGGAGACTCATCTTCCTGGGTTCAAATCTGACCTCAGGCACTTACTAGCTGTGTGACCCTGGGCAAGCCACTTCATCCTGTTTGCCTCAGTTTCCTTATTTGTAAAATGAACTGGAGAAGGAAATGGCAAACCACTCCAGTATCTTTGCCAAGAAAATCCCAAATGGGGTCATGAAGAGTCAGATGTGATTGAACAATGGGAATGAATGAATGAATGATAAAACATTTATTAAGTGCCTACTATATGGTAAGAACTGTGTTAAGCACTGGGGGTAAAAATACAAGCAAACAAGACAGTTGGGGAAATGAAACAAAGACAAAACCAAAATGAAATAATCCCTTCTCTCAATCAGTTTACAATACAATGGAGGATTGAGAGGTAAATGCCAAATACTGTACAAGAAAGCTCTGAGTTCAGATTCAGCCTTGGCCACTTACTGTATGACCTTGAGTAATTCACTTAAATTCTTTCTGCCTCAGTTCCCTCAACTGTAAAATGGGGGTAACAACAGCATCTACCTCTCAGGGTTATTGTGAGGATAAATATGAGATAATTTGCAAAGCATGTTTGTGAATAATTTGTCAACTTTAACGCTCTATGTAATTGTTTCTATTCAATTCAATTCAATAAATATTTAAGTTCCAAGTACTGTGCTAAGCATTGGGGATATAAATATGAAAAAAGAAAGATGGTTCCTGGCCTCAAGGAGCTTACAAGCTAACAGAAGAAGACAATACACAAAAGGAAGCTGAAAGGGGGGGAAGGGGAGGGAAGAAAAAAAAGGAAAAAAGACATTTACATGATAACTTTGTTGTATTTTTAGAGGGAATAGCGAGTTGTACATGGAAGATTTGCAGTTTCACGTGCAATCATCTTTTTTTATTGTACTGCGTTATGGAAATTCGTGTTTTGTTCCCTGGATTGAAAATATATATATATATTTTTTTGGCTAGGCAATTGGGGTTAAGTGACTTGCCCAGGGTCACACAGCTAGTAAGTGTTAAATGTCTGAGGCCAGATTTGAATTCAGGGCTTCCTGACTCCAGGGCTGGTGCTCTATCCACTGTGCCACCGAAAATAAAATATATTTTAAAAAAAGAAAAGAAAAAGGGGAGGGAGGTAACACCTGGGGATATAATGTTCCAGAGTAAAAACCAAGCAGAACTGCTAGTGGACAGTGGAATTATTTGCAAAATGCTAGCTGTTATTATTATAATTATTACAAAATAATAGGGGTGGCAGTAGAGTGGGTAGAGAGCTGGCCTTGGGGTCATTTCAGGTCTTGCCTCTGACACATACTTGCTGTCTGACTGTGGACAGATCTCTTAACGTCACATAAGATCATACAAAGCAGAGCAGTTGCTGAGCTGCTTCGGCAGAGGAGGGAATGCCTTCCAGATCCGGGGAGAACAGCCTAGATAAAAGCACAGAGTTGGGAGATAGAACCTCCTCTTAAAAGATCAGGCAGCAGGTTGGCTTGATCAACACGGAGAGTATGGGGAAAAGAATAGCAAATTCTGAGAAGCTATTGAAAAGCTGGGAGTTCTGGTTCCTGTTCAGCCACTGATTGACCTTGGGTGAAACCAAGGACCTCTCTGGGCCTTCCTTTCTTGTCTCCAAAACGGGGGGAATGATTTCTGTCCTGCCTCCCTCCCAGGTCTGTCAGGAGCATCACTGACGTCATGGTGCTTTGAACTCTTCCTGGGAAGGTACTCAATTAGCCCTAGGAACAAGGTGATGAGGAAGATGAAACAGATGTCCTGACCTATTTTCCTGGTTTCCCCTTCTAGGGTTTTGTGAGAATGACTCCCAACTGCCCCAGGCTGTTGTTTTACCCTAAAGGGAGAAGAACTAAATGTTTCTGGCACCGTCTGAAAAAGTCCTCTTGGCTACTGTGGAAGGAGCTTAAGGCAAACCTGGGATATATCATGGAGTGCAAGCTAGAACACATTGACCCCCAGGTCCCATTGCCTGCCAATATACTGAGTGGTCTGGTACTGGATCCCTGCTGCTGATTGACCAGAATTGATCAGAGGATTGACAGCTGGAAGACAGGGAAACTGAGCCCCAGAGGGAGGGAAGGAAGGAGGGAGTAAAAATAGTAAGTAGCAGAACCGAGATCCAAACTCAGTTCTTCAGATTTTGGCCCAGTGGAAAGAGCATGGACTTCATACCTGTGAGACCTTAGGCAAATCACTCAGCTTCCCTGGGACTCTGTTTGCTAATCTGTAATATAAGGGAACTGGACTAGATAGGTAGCCCCTGAAGTGTTTTCCAGCTCTCCAGTGAGGATCCACATTTAGGGCTCCTGTGTACATTGAAGTATTTGATCAAAAAATTCATTAAGTAGACAAGGTTGGTGGTGGGCAAGGAGAAAATTAACAGGCTTCTGGGAACAAACTATTTAGAAGCATCTGAGAAATTATTATTTGTGGGCCTGGGACAAGGACTGAGAAAGTGATCTCTGGGTCTCCCCCCCAAAAAAAATCTGTGAGGAAAAATGATCCTCTTCTCAATAATTCTCTGGAACTCAGCAGTGATGTGACAAAGTCTCATTTATTTCCTTCCTTCCTTCTCTTGAGAATTTGCACCCTATTGTGCAGCCAGTGGGTACAAAGAATGGAGGCTCATGGGCCCATTTTATCCTCTAGTCCCTAACGCAAATGGACCCTCCTCTTTTTCATCATTGATTTGATTACTCAAGGATTACAATCTATGTGCAAAAACTAGCTAATCAGAACACAGTATTCCCATCCCTAATTTCCATAATCATTCTTTTAGTTCTTAGCCAATGGGAGAGGTGATACAGGGACAATTCTTCAATCCTTCCTTATATGGACATAGCTCAGGATCGGACCTTATTGAGGCTCAGGGCTCCTTGAACCATGTGATTTTGTTAGCTGGAGGGGGAGGAGGGGATCTGAGACCTTTGTCCTAAAAACAGGTCAGGAGGAGTATGATTGACTGTTATATCCTCATTAAGAGGAGACAATTACCCATTTCCTCACAAATCTATTATTAATAATTATTTTCTTGGGGCAGCTAGGTGGCGCAGTGGATAGAGCACTGGCCCTGGATTCAGGAGTACCTGAGTTCAAATCCAGCCTCAGACACTTAACATTTACTAGCTGTGTGACCCTGGGCAAGTCACTTAACCCCAATTGCCTCGCTAAAAAAAAAAAAATAATAATTATTTTCTCACATTTGGAAATGTCTTGGATCATTGTATTGCTGAGAGGAGCTAAGTCTATCATAGTTGATCATCACACAATGTTACTCTTACTGTGTTCAGCGTTCTCCTGTAGACCATAGAATTTTAGAGCTGAAAGAGACCCTAGAACATAGCATATGAGCACTGAAAGGAACTTTAAGAAGATAGAATGCATTGCCCCGCCCCCCCAACCCCCCAAAGATAGCATGTCAGAGCTGGGCAGGCTCTTAGAACATAGAATATGAGCACTGAAAACAGAATGTCAGAACTAGAAGGTGATGTGGTGGGATGGAATTAATGTGATCAGATTGATCGTGAGTTGTCTCAAAGAATTACAAGACTTGGTGACTCAGTTTCCCAAGTTTTATTGAAAGACTGTTGACCACAGAGAGAGAACCAGAAAAATGGAAAGGTATCTCAAATAGGGAAAGAAAAGACAGTTATATTTATAGTATGGATAAACTGATTATCAATTTCATTATAATAAGCTATACCTTAGGGAGGTACAAGGGAGGGCTTATCCTAATTTAGAGTTCTTGGGGTCCTAGGCCAACCCCCAAGGTGGGTACCTTTTTCCATGGAGGTGTGTTTTGGGGGTTTGCACGTCATAAGGTGAACTAGGGACAAATTTGGCCTTTTCTTTGCATATTACCTCAACTTGCTAAGGTCAGAGTGTCCCTATGTTTTTCATTCCCAGGCCTAGTTTCTGGGTATTAACATTTATCAATTAGGATTTCCATAGCCTGTCTCTATGTTTTTGTTGCAGTTAGGGTCTCTGTGACCTGCCTCTTTATGTTTTTGTTGAATGGTGATTAAGGGGGTTAATTAATAGGAGCCAGATCTCCAGGTACCAGTTAACAAGAACCTAGGTCCTGACTTTGATGAGGGCCCAAATCTTAAGTTATCCATTAATCCCTTTCAGAACTGGGGTCTGAATCCCTCTTGGAGCTCTGATCTAAATTAGAGCTCAGGTCTTAGGTTTATCTATTAAGCCCTTCTAAGTACTAATGATAGTGACTATTGATGGGTTATCTGTTAAGCCTTTTAGCCTCCTGCATCAGAAGGGACTTAGAAGCTAGAATATTCTAAACTAGAATGTTAGCACCAAATCCAGACTGTAGAACAAATCATGTCCTAGCTGGAAGAGACTTTAATGACAAGACATAGAGTTGGAAGAGTTTTCTGAATATAGAATGTTATACCAGAAGAACTCTTTGAGGCTAAGCCCATACTCCTTATTTTATGGGTTTGTTTTTTTTTTTTTTGAGAAATACAAATTTTTTTTTTGGTGAAGCAATTGGGGTTAAGTGACTTGCCCAGGGTCATACAGCTAGTAAATGTTAAGTGTCTGAGGCCAGATTTGAACTCAGGTCCATCTGAATCCAGGGCCAGTGCTCTATCCACTGCACCACCTAGCTGCCCCTACTCCTTATTTTATAAGAACTAATTGAGACCCAGAGGGTAGCATAACTTGCTCAATACACTAATTAATGGTGGAGCTGGGCCTAGAACCTAGTGATTCCAGATTCATAGCCTAGTGACCTCTGACATGTGGCTTAGGATAAATCAGAAGTTTCTTCTGTGAGAAGTAAAACCAAAGATGACCAGAATAGGGCAGACATTTTGAGGAATCAAGGGACTATTAAAGGTTAGATTGACCAAATAGATATCAGGATAGACATACCTAAGTGCTGTAGGGATTGGGTTTAATTGATCAGATTGGCTGTGAGGCATCCCAAAGAATTACAAGTCTCAGTGACTCAGTTTCCTAAGTTTTATTGAAAGACTGTTGACCACAGGGAGATAGATGTCTTGAATAGGGGGACGAAAATGGTTATATTTAAATTAAAAAAAAATTTTTTTGTGGGGCAATGAGGGTTAAGTGACTTGCCCAGGGTCACACAGCTAGTAAGTGTCAAGTGTCTGGGGCCGGATTCGAACTCAGGTCCTCCTGAATCCAAGGCTGGCGCCACCTAGTTGCCCCATTTAAATTTTTTAAAAAATTTTTTATGGAAATTTCAGTTCTCTTGCCAATAAATTCTTTCTTTTTTTCTTTTCTTTTCTTTCTTTTTTTTTTTTTGTGTGCATGAGGCAATTGGGGTTAAGTGACTTGCCTAGGGTCACATAGCTAGTAATTATTAAGTGTCTGAGACCTGATTTGAACTCAGGGCCTCCTGAATCCAGGGCTGGTGCTCTATCCACTGTGCCATCTAGCTGCCCCAAATTATTTTTTTGTCTTTTTTTTTTTTTCAGGGCAATGAGGGTTAAGTGACTTGCACAGGGTCACACAGCTAGTAAGTGTCAAGTGGCTGAGGCTGGATTTGAACTCAGGTCCTCCTGAATCCAAGGCCAGTGCTTTATCCACTGCACCACCTAGCTGCCCTGAAAATTTATAGTGAGAAAAAATAGGTTATCTCCTCATTATCTTAATCTCCTCCTTGTTGGGAGGTCTCATTCTAATTTGGACTTCCTGGGGGTTCTAAGACAACTTCTGAGGTGGGTACCTTTTGACTTGAAGGTGTGTTTGGGGGTTTACATGTCATAAGGTGAACCTAAGGACACATTTGGTGTTTTCTGTGCATGTTCCTAAAAACATGATTAAACTTGTCAGACCCAGAGGGTCTGTGTTTTTGGTATCTCTTACTTTAAGATCTGGCTTCTAGGTGTCCTGTCATCTAGGAATATTAATAGCTATTATTGGTTAATGGTCCCTATTTACAGTCTCTGTTGATGGTGAGGGTTGATAGGGACTTGAACCCTCTTGGCAAACCTAAGTTTCGCTGTTAACCCTTTTAGGTACTATCGATAGCTACTTTTGATAGGTTATCTGTTAACTCTTTTAGCCTCCTCCATCATAAGGCATAAGGGGAGATAAAATGCTATAGCAGGAGAGTCAATTAGGCATGACTACCACCTGACCAGAGCTAGGAGACAGAGATAACCCCAAAGGTCAGGACCATCATTTCAATCCCATTCAACTCTCAGGAATATGACAAGCATCCAGGCTTTTCCCACCTTACCCCAAAAAGAATTTTCCATTTTCAGGTGGACACCCCATCTATCCTCTATAAAAGCTTTTGTTTTCCTTCTCTTCTCAGAGGGGGAGGATGTTTCTAAGTCCTCCCCAGGGGTGAAGTCTTTGACTCCCTACTCAGCCACTTTCTCTAGTGCCAACTAGAGAAAAGACCACTTTAATTCTAATTAGACTGTGTGTGAGTGTGATTCTTTATTGAGGAATACCCAAGGATCCCCACCTTCCCCATGACAACCTCCTAGTACCAAGTGTTCTAGTACCTCCCCTTCGCAATTCCCTCCTACTTTTTGATCTCCCTACATCCACTACTCAAAGTGTCTAATGCCCACTTGGTTTCCTGACCTCCCAGGCCTTGACATTCCTATGATGCTCACAATGCTCCATATCCAGCCCCCCCTCACACCGAGATCCCATAGCCACAATGTACTGACCACTCACTGCCCCCTGAGCGCTCTCTCCATCTTTACACTCATCCATTGCTCTAGAAAAAGCTGAAAGGGACTTAGAGGTCACCTCAGATTCTGGCTTATTCACACACACACTGGATTTCCCTCCATTGTCTGTCTCCTTATTCATTTCAAAGGGAGAACAGTTTCGGGTGATGCCCTCTGTCCTGGGAGGGGTGGTGTCTGTAACAGCAGGGGCTGGAGGCCTGTCAGGGCTGGCTGGGCTGTAGGGGGCGGGGTGGCCTTATGAAGTATCTGAGCCCCCACCCAAGTAAGTCAACAAGAGATGGGAGATGGGTGGTGCTCGTTGGAGAGGGAGCAAGGACATTTCGTTTATAGTGCTATGAACTTCAAAGCCCTTTCGTGGAAGGATCTCATTTTATTCTTGCTTGATGAGGATGGCAGGGAAGGGAGAATTATTCCCAGTTTCTAAAATGGTGGCAGTGAGGCCCAGAGAACCTTAATAACTTGTCTGATGTCACATAGCCTTGGGACATGGCTTAGACCAATCCTGGCTACCAAGGCACACAGCTCTCACAATCAGAGGGAGGAGGCAGAGGTGCCAGCAAGCATCCCCCCCACCCCATGCTTTGCATTCCTTCTTTATTTCCTTCTAGGTCTCAGGATAGGCAGGAAGTTCCAAATATGCCAGACTTTACAGAGAATCGTGAAGTTTTAGGGCGCTTGGAACATAGAATGTCAGAGCTGGGAGGGCCCTTAGAACACAGGATGTCAGAGCTGGGAGGGCCCTTAGAATACAGGATGTCATGGCTGCGAGGGCTCTTGGAACACAGGATGTTTGAGCTGGGAGGGCCCTTAGAAGACAGACTGTCAGAGATGGGAAGGCTCTTAGAACAGAGAATGTCAGAGCTGGGAGGGCCCTTAGGACACAGGATGTCTGAGCTGGGAGGGCCCTTGGAACACAGACTGTCAGAGCTGGGAAGGCTTTTAGAACACAGGATGTCAGAGTTGGGAGGGCCCTTGGAACAGAGAATGTCAGAGCTGGGAGGGCCCTTAGGACACAGGATGTCTGAGCTGGGAGGGCCCTTAGGACACAGGATGTCTGAGCTGGGAGGGCCCTTAGGACACAGGATGTCTGAGCTGGGAGGGCCCTTGGAACACAGAATATCAGCTGGGAGGGGCTTTAAAAGACCATCTAATCCAACGCCATTGTTTTACAGAAGAAGAAAGTCAAACAGGCAGAGAAGAGCAGTAATTTGCTCAAAGGCACTAACCAGGCCCTGTGTCTTCAAGTCTAGCCCACTTTCTAGATCCTGATTGGTGTGAATAGTAAATCCCTTCTATTGGCTGCATTATTTTGGATCTGCACTGCATACTGGCCTGGAACCAATGATCACATTCTACATCATTATCACTTTGAATAGTGTTAACTTTGAACCTATCGCCTCTCTTGGTCTCTATTAGTGATTCCTGAGGGTTGTGCTGAGGCCCTCACAGGGCACTCTGTTTCAGCTTGCTATGTAGTCTTTTTTTTTCTTCTTTTTTTTTGCAGGGCAATGAGGGTTAAGTGACTTGCCCAGGGTCACACAGCTAGTTAAGTGTCAAGTGTCTGAGGCTGGATTTGAACTCAGGTCCTCCTGAATCCAGGGCTGGTACTTTATCCCCTGCTTTGTAGTTTTAAATAATTAGAAGTAGACTTCAGAGATCACTTAGTTGACATCTCCCATTTTAAAGATGGCAAAACCAAGTCCCAGACAGGTTTAGTATGTTGCCTGAAGGCATGTAGTGAATTAATGGCAGAGTAAATACTCAAACCTAAGGGGGTGAATTTCCTCCACCTAAAACCTATGCCTCTCTACTTGGTTAAATAGATTAAAGGCTAAAAGTTGGGGCATGGTGGGGGTGCCAGAAGGGGCTAGCTGGGGGGATAAGAATGAGGGAGTCACACAGCCAACCATGAACAACGCAGGACCCATATAAGCTCGAAAATCCAAAAAAATTGTCTGAATTTACTGGTGATATTGATATAGGATCAGTTTTTTCCAGAATGTTGGTTGGGGCAGCTATATAGTACAGTGGATAGAGAACCAGCCCTGAAGTTAGGAGAACCTGAGTTTAAATCCTGCCTCAGATGCGTACTTACTGTATGACCCTGGGCAAGTCACTTGCCTCCCCCCAAACCCCAAAACACATTAGCCCCAAGATGTTAGTAAGCTGATAATGGTTTATAACATAGGCTTCACAGAGATAAACCTGAAATATCTATTTAAAAAATACAACTTAGATTCACATGACACTTAAATATATACATTGACTCAATGCCAAATGAAGGGAAAAGGGAACAAGCATTTATTAAACACCTACCAAACACTGTCCCAAGTGCTTTTTTTTTTTTTTAAGTGAGGCAATTGGGGTCAAGTGACCTGCCCAGGGTCACACAGCTAGTAAGTGTTAAGTGTCTGAGGTCGGACCTGAACCCAGGTACTCCCGAATCCAGGGCCGGTGCTCTACTCCCTGCGCCACCTAGCTGCCCCCTGTCCCAAGTGCTTTTACAATTATTATCTCATTTGATCCTCACAATAACCCTGTGAGGTAGGTGTTACTATTTCACAGATGAGGAAACTGAGACCAACAGAAGTCAAGTAACTTCTGCAGGGTCACATGACTAGTAAGTACTCCAAGACAGATTTGAACTCAGGTTTTCCTGACTCTAGGCTACCCCACTAAGGTGTCTAAATGAGGACCTTCTATCTAGGGAGTCTGATCTCATTTCCCTTCCTCCCCTTCCAACAGTTTTACGGATGAAACAACTGAGAGAAGCAGGTGACTCACCGAAGCTCAGTGAGTTTGTGGCAGGGCTAGAATGAACCTGGAGGTCTTGAGACTTGTAGTCTAGTGCTCTTCCCTTTGTTGATATTCTTTTTTTTTCTTGCCCATGCCTGTTTTCCAAAGGCATCACCAATGGTGATCACCCCAAGTGACTGGAAAGCCCAAGTTGGTATAAGTTGTCTCAGAGCCCTCCAACCCCGTGACTTTAGTGCTGGGAGCAGAGAGGGAAATAACTGGAAACACACACCCACATACACAGAATATATTTTATATAAATAAGTGTTTTCATATATAAAATTATATACATTATATATCATTTTAAAGGAGAGTGAGAGGAAGAAAACTTTTTAAAAAGGAAATGCCAAATCCTGAGCATTCAGAGAAAATCAGTTCATTCATTTGTTTCTTGAGTGAGGTCTGTCCCTGAGTTCTCACGTCAAAGATGTCCTGAAGGAGCACCCATAGACCAGAGTGCTTGCCTAGCACAGTGCTGAGTCCCCACGGGATATTAGTCCACAAATGTCAACTGGTAGAGTAAAGGATGGTGATCATTAGGGCACAGGGAACTCCAGTCCAGGTACAGTACAATCAACTGTTTGTAGGCCTGAGGCCACCATTCTAGTTCTCTAAGGCTTGAGTTTTTCTAGAAGACTCAGTTGTGTTCCAACTGGAAATCATAGAAGCATAGAGTACAAAATGTCAGAGCTGGGAGGGCTCTTGGAACATAGAATGTCAGAGGTAGGAGGATCCTTAGAACACAGGATGTTAGAGCTGGGAGGGCCCTTAGAACACAGGATGTCAGAGCTAGGAGGGTCCTTAGAATATGGACTGTCAGAGCTAGAAGGACATTAGAACACAAAATGTCAAAGTGGGGAGGGACCTCATGATTCATCTGGTATGCCCCTCATTTTTACAGAAATACAGAGTTATCTTAGCAACAGGCAGGAGACTTCTCTAACACCAGTAGCTGCTTTTCATTTCTTCCCAAGAAGATTTTTGGCATTTGTGTATGGATTTCTCTTGGGAAAAAATCAATATGCATAAAAAAAGTCATCCATCAATAGGCTTGTGAAACACAGGGGTTTAAGGCTTAGAAGGACCTTCATCTGACCCTGGCCTTCCTTCCCAGATAAACAGTCGTTGGAAAGGGGTGGAGGTTAGTGGTAAGGACTGTTGTATTTATGGCTTTTCTTATCTTTATGACAAAGCTCGAATGGGGATCCAAATGCCCGGAAGCGCACGAATCAGTTCTTCCCTAAATGAGAATCACACAATTATAGATTCCTAGGAAATCAGAACTATGGGAGACCTCAGACTGCAAAACACCAGGGCTCTTAGAATGTAAAGTGATAAGAACTGGGAGGGAC
Organism: Dromiciops gliroides; assembly: GCF_019393635.1. Classification (NCBI taxonomy): domain Eukaryota; kingdom Metazoa; phylum Chordata; class Mammalia; order Microbiotheria; family Microbiotheriidae; genus Dromiciops; species Dromiciops gliroides. Next base: position 614,377,235 of record NC_057863.1, on the reverse strand, counting down.
CTTAGAACATAGAATGTTAGAACTGGGCAGGGTCTTAGAACATGGAGCATCAGAGCTAAGAACCTTAAAACCCAGATTGGGCCTTAGAATAAAGAAACATCAGAACAAAGTTTGTCAGAATTGGCCTACGACAATCCTTTCATTTTACAGAGAGAGGGTGAGAAACCCACCTACTAATCATTGTTCCAGTGCAAGGTAAAAAGTCAATATGGCAATACCCCCTGCTCTGGGAGTACTCTCCCTTTTCATCTATAGGCTCCCATCTTCACCCCAAACAGGTCTTATGTAAAGCCTAGGTGGAGGACTGGAGGCCAGCCAATATTGGTAAACAAAGGCAAGGAGAGCTGTTGGGTAGGCCTAATAGGGTCTTCACTTTCCAAACACACCTGCAGAACCAGACACCCTTCCAATGTTTGAATCCAATAAGGCAGGAGAATGTTTGGTTCAGGAGCTCATCCACTGTATCAGAGAGGACCCCCACTGCTTCTTGGTCCTTGTGAAATATAGAAGTCTCTGGCTGGAAGGAGTGAGTGAGTTTTCTCTTCTGGGGAGTCTTTCAATTGGCCCTTTCTCTATGCTAGGGAGCATGTCCCAGAAGGGACCAGTCAGGCAATCGAAGCCACATGGCTGTGTTTCTGCTGTCCAGGAAGGAGGGTTTTGGCAGGGTTGCAGCAGCCTCTGCCGCACGGTAGGCAGCAGAACATGGAGGAGAGCAACAGTGCTACACACAGAACGAAGACCAGGACCCACCGGATCATGCCAGGGTAGACGAAAGGGAGGATGAGGAAGATGAGAAGCACCAGCAGTAGCAAGTGGACAGCCAACCTCCGGGCAGCCACCTGATTGGCACTGGCCGAGTCCTCCCCGTCCTCCCCCGTCATGCTGGGCACCCCTCCTCCTGAGGGCTGAGTGAGCTGCTGGGGAGAGAGCTGCACTTCGGGACTGAGCCTCCCCATGACCTGTTCCTGGTCCCGAAGGTTGCAGATCAGCCCCCCGGGGACGGACGTGCCCATGCGGCACAGGGGGCAGATGACTCTCCAGGTGTCCTCCTGGATGGTCAGAAGGAACTTCAGGCACACGGCGCAGAAGACATGTTGGCAGCTGAGCACTTTGGGGGGCCGCTGACAGCTGTATCTGTGGCAGCACACCAGGCACTCCAACTCTCCGTCAGCAGGACTGGGGGAAGCCAGTGCCTCTGTTTCAGTGGCCAGTGCTCCCAGGGATTTAGGCTGGGGCATTTCTGCCTGCTCTGGGGCGTGGGCACAGACTCCTGGGGATGCTGCCGGGTCTGCTATACCTATTTCTGCTCCCTCGGAAAGTTGGCCTTCTGTCTCCTCCATTCCAGAAACTGCACTGACTGCAACCCACTTGGTTTGGCTGGGCTTGGATAAAGTTGTGCAGGGCTTTTTATCTGCTGCTTTTCCCTCACGTGCCTGAGCCTTTGATGATAGCTGCCTCTTGGGTTCGGCCCCTGTTGTGCTGTTACTGGTACCAGCCTAGGGCTGATTTTTTTTTTTTTAATTCATCATTAATCAGTAACCCAGAGGCTGGGAGACTTTGTCATGCTCGATAGCAGCCAAGCTCAGTCCCAGGGGGAATCAGATCTCACATGCAGGGGGCCAGGTGGAGCTGGGTCTTACCTGAAGGATTTGGGTTCTGGTATCCGGAGATCCGAAGGCATCAGGTTGGGCATCTGCCATGGGAGATGGGAAGCTCTTGGAATTTGTTGTGACTCCAGCTTGGAGCTGCAGAGCTGGGGACTGGCTCCCTTTCTGAACCTCTTTTTTTTTTTTTTTTTTTTTTGGTGAGGCAATTGGGGTTAAGTGACTTGCCCAGGGTCACACAGCTAGTAAGTGTCAAGTGTCTGAGGCCGAATTTGAACTCAGGTCCTTCTGAATCCAGGGCTGGTGCTTTATCCACTGCACCACCTAACTGCCCCCTGAACCTCTTTCTTCATGTGTCAAACGAGAGGGTTAGGCTAAATGACCTCTACAATCCTCTTTGGCTCCACATCTAATGGCCTCTTGTGCCATTCAGAAGAGGAGAATAATGGTGAATGGCATGTCTATAGGGCTTTTTTTTTTTTTTTTTTGCAGGGCAATGAGGGTTAAGTGACTTGCCCAGGGTCACACAGCTAGTTAAGTGTCAAGTGTCTGAGGCCAAATTTGAACTCAGGTCCTCCTGAATCCAGGGCCAGTGCTTTATCCACTGCGCCACCTAGCTGCCCCCCATAGGGCATTTTTAACACTTGCAAAATTCTTTATGTTTCTTATCTTTACATATATTACAAATACTATCTTTACACATATCATTTTATTTCAACAACTCTGTGGGGTAGGTGTTACAGATGGCATTATGACCATTTTCCAAATGAGGAAAAGGAGGATTACAGAGATTATGAAATAAAACCTGTGTATATCTGATGGAGGGGACAGGTAAGTGGTGCAGTGCATAGAGTACTGAGTCTGGATTCAGGAAGACTCCTCTTTCTGAGTTCAAATCTGGCCTCAGACACTTCCTAACTGTGTGACCCTGGGCAAGTTATCTCACCCTGTTTGCCTCAGTTTCCTCACCTGTAAAATGAGCTGGAGAAGGAAATGGCAAACCCCTCCAGTATCTTTGCAAAAAGCAAACAAATCCAAATGGGGTCATAAAGAGTTGGATATAACTGAACAAATCTGAAAGGTGGTGTTTGAACCCAGGGCTTCCTGACTTCCTGATAGTATTGGCATCTATTTCCCATGGTTGTTGCAAAACATTTCAGAAAACATAAAGCACTATCTAAATGATAGCTGTTATTATCGTTCTCCCCCCTTCCCCATCCTCCCTTCTTTCTTTTCTTTTTTTTTCTTTTGCAGGGCAATGGGGGTTAAGTGACTTGCCCAGGGTCACACAGCCATCCTCCCTTCTTTCTAACTTTCCTATTGCTTTAGAAGGCACTACCACGTTCTGTCAGCTAGAGTTCATTCTAGACTCCTCACTTATACACCCCCCATATCTGATTTATTGGCAAGTTATGTTGATATTATCTTTATAACTTCTCTCATTGTGACCTTCTCTCCTCTGACGATGACACCACCCTGGTGCAGGCCCTCATCACCTTGGGGGGGTGGGGGGGTGGGCTGCCTACATCAAGTCTCTCCCTAGTCCAGGCTATCTTCTTACTCAGAGGTCAAAAGGATCTTCCTAAAGCACCAGTTTGGCCACATCCCTCCTTTATTCCTTTATAAACTCCAGCAGGCCCCTTCTCCAGGACCTCCAGGATTGGATAGAAAGTCCTAGGAGCAGCTAGGTGGCACAGGAGATAAAGCACCAGCCCTGAATTCAGGAGGACCTGAGTTCAAATACAGCCTCAGACACTTGACACTTCAAATGCAGCCTTAGACACTTGATACTTACTAGCTGTGTGACCTTGGGCAAGTCACTTAACACTCATTGCCCCACTCAAAAAAGAAAGAAAGAAAGAAAGAAAGAAAGAAAGAAAGAAAGAAAGAAAGAAAGAAAGAAAGAAAGTCCCCTGCTTAGAATTAAAAAGCCTTCATAACCTGGCTGTCTCCCACCTTTCCAGCCTTCTTACTCCTTACCCAACCCTAGGTACTCTTGGGTCCGATGATACTGGTCTCCTTGGCCGTTCCTCCAATGGAACACTCCGTCTGGCTGCTCCAGGCATTTTCTCTGCCTTTCCCCTCCACGTCTACAATGCTCCCTCTCCTCCTTTCTGCCTCTTGGCTTACTTCAAGTCCCAACTAGAATCCCCCCTTTTCTAATCCCCCTTAATTATAGTGTTTCCCCTCTGCTGATTATTCCTAATTTATCCCATATAGAGCTTGACTGTGCCTACTTGTTTCCACATTGCCTCCCTCATTAGGTGGGGAGCTCCCAGGCTTTTTTTTTTTTAAACCTTTCTTTGCATCTTCAGCTTGTAGCACACTGCTTGGCACATGGTAAGGGCTTAATAAGTGCTGCTAGGTTGACTAACTGCCCGGAGGTCCAGTACTCTCAGAGAAACAGTTAGCATCACAAGGAATAGAGGAGGGGGCAGCTAGGTGGTGCAGTGGATAGAGCAGTGGCCCTGGATTCAGGAGGATCTGAGTTCAAATCCGGACTCAGACACTTGACACTTACTAGCTGTGTGACCCTGGGCAAGTCACTTAACCCCAATTGCCCTGCAAAAAACAAAAACAAAAAACAAGGAATAGAGGAGTGGTTAGAAGGGGCTCCTTGGTGTCTGTGTGGCAGAGACACTTGCTAATGAACACCTGCTTACTTACCCCAACCCCCTCAGGCAGATGGGGATCCACAGGGCCACCCCAGCTATGGAGGAGATGGAGGAAAGGTGGGATCTGAATCTGAAGGACCTGAATCCCCAGCTCTGCCACTTGCTGGCTGTGAGATCAGGCGCTTGCCTCCCTTTGCTTTTCTGAGCCTCAGTTTCCCCATCTGTAACATGAACACTCCCACTCCCACAGTTGCTTATTTGGGGTCTTATCACCATGACTTGGGGGTGGAGCTGGAGGTGGGGAAGAGGAGGGCAGGGTGGGGTGGGGTGGGTGGGAGGGACCAAAGTGAGAAGATCCAGATCCATTGATAACCTGAAGCAATCCTAGTTCAGGGGGCCTTCCATGAAGAGAATGCTGTGTGAACCTTAAAGTGCTATAAAATGGAAGTCTCCCTATAATTGGAATATCTTAGTTGAATTCTAAACTCACTTTCCCATTATGAAATGTGATCAGATGGGGGTCTGTAAGCATTGTGGTGCAGGAGACAGAGTGCTGGGCCTGGAGTCAGGAAGACCAGAGTGCAAATCCAGCCTCAGACACACTTACTAGCTGTGTGACCCTGGGCAAGTCACTTAACCTTATTTGCCTCTGTTCTTCATGTGTAAAATAAGTTGGAAGAAGGAAATGGCAAACCACTGCGGTATCTTTGCCAAGAAAACTCCAAATGAGGCATTGAAGAGTGGGACAGGACTGCAAAGTTTTTGTGAGCTAGCCTGGGAATTGAAACAGTTTAGTCCAATTTTTTCTCTGGGCAAATATGTCCTGAATTCTAAAGAAGTGTTTTAAAAGCAGAACTGCAGGACCACACTGCCTGTCAGTAGGAGAAAGCTGGTATCTCTAACCTGCCTGCCTGGTCAATGTATAACTTCTGTTCTAGGTTTCGGAGGCCCTGGCCTATGACAATTTGCTCAAGATTAGCAGAAGCCAAAAAGTGGTGAAGTACTTCTTGTCTGTTCTCCCCATTGAAAGTCCAGCCCTTTCTCTCTATTTTGAAATCAGAGGTTCTAGAAAGGGCAGTCAGTGAGCATCATAGTGCATAGAGTTCCTGAGCTCAAATCCAGCCCCAAACACTCACTATCTGTGTGACCCTGGGCAAGTCACTTCACCCTGTTTGTCTCAGTTTCCTCATCTGTAAATGAGTTGGAGAAGGAAATGGCAACCCCCTCCAGTATCTTTGCTATCTTTGTGATATCTTTTGTGACCCTAATGGGGTCACAGAGAGTCAGATACAAGTGAACAATAAAAAGGGGCTTAGAACTGGAAGAGATTTCAGAGGATGTCTGGTCCAGTATTTGCATTCACATATTAGAAAATGGAGGTTTGTGTGATTTGCCTAAGGCTGCTATAGTGGCAGAGTAAAGACTGGAATCCAGATCTTCTGACTCTTACTTAGTCTACTCCTCTTTCCAGAACTGCTGATGAGACATGAGGGATTCGTTCAACAGGCAGCTGGGTGGCACAGTGGATAGAGCACAAAACCTGGAGTCAGGAAGACCTGAGTTCAAATCCAGATACACTGCTTAAACTACCCTTCATGAGGGCAGGAGTTTGTTACAGATGGTTACAGTTTTCCTGACTGGCTTTAGGTCTGAAAGAAAGGGGGAGAGAGAGGGGGGGGGGCGGGGTGCTAATAACTATGTGAGCTGGGCAGCTCAGTTAACCTTGGTCTGCCTCAGTTTCCTCATGTGTAATAGCAGCTAAATAATAATAGCATCTATCTCCCATGGTTGTGAGCATCAAATGAGAAAATATTTGTAAAACACTTTGCAAATTTTAAAGTATTATATAGATGTTAGCTATTATTAATTCTTATTTAAGACTTTAGAGGTCGCAGACATATAGGAGAAGCATGCAAACACAGGTCTTTTAACTCTAACTCTAATTGTCTTTCCACTATACCACCCCACGTCTCTGAGCATGCTTCCTCATTTATAGTATGTGGCTGATAACACTTACTCCCACTAACGATTATGAAGAAAGCTCTTTGGAAATCGTAGAATGCTGTAGCAATAGGAGTGGTGATGACTTCAGCCTCTGTTCCTCCCAGCCAAGAGGAAGCCAGAGTGAAGTCAGTGCATTATCCATCTGGAATTTACTAGAAAAGGAGATGACTCAGCATATGCCATGAGCCAGATTCAAGATGAAAGCAGGTAATAGGTGGGCAAAGTCTGGGTGATCAGTGAACTAGAGAGAAAAGACTGAATCAGAGCCCAGTGAGGGTAGCTGACCTGATAGGCTTTTATTAGATTACTGATGGTAAGAAGTCAAGGGAAACGTTTCTGGAAGACAGAAAAAGGGGGGAAAAACAAGGCTGAAAATTAGCTTCCATTCACAATGCTTTGTTCATAGGACCTCCTGGAGGTGGGTAAGGGAAGGACTATTGACTCTATTTTCAGATGGATCATTGTTGTTATTATTGTTGATCTTTCATTTTCAAAGAGGACCAATGACATTATGGGGTGATATCTTGACTCATGGGCGGATTGGATTTAAGTGAAGCAGTTGTACAAAGTTATCAGCCTCACTCTCTCTTCTGTAGTCATCAAAGTTCTTTTGTAGGACAAAAGTCAGGCAACTGGTGATGGTACAAGATTCAGTGACCCTGGTGTCTTCAATGCCTGACCAAGCTCTAAGCACTCTACTCTTCAGCTGCCTTTAGGGCCATTAAAAAATAAAAAATGTTTTCATCTGCCCATTACACCAGGGAAGTCTTCAATGCTTGGGGTAGACATCCCCCTAACTAATGACGGGTTTGAGGCGTGTCGGTTACCCCCAGTCTCCTGAGATGATTTAAGTAGTGTGTGGCCACTGCCTCATGCTACAGCTTCTTGGAGCCACAGGTGAGAGCTGGTGAAGGTGGACAAAAAAGGAGAACGAGCAGTCCTTTTCAAAGGGCTTGGCAAGCCCTCCCACAAGAGGTCTGGATGGGGTATTCAGGGAGGATTAGCACCTCTGATTTGAGGGCTTTCAGATGGTTAAACCAAGGCTCCAGGAAACTGTCATGCAGTGTTGGCACTCATACACAGGTCTATCAGTCTCAAGGCTAGAGTCTTTTCCACTCTAACGTAGTTTCACTACAAGATAAGACCCAGTCATGGGGATGGTCAGTGCTGTCATTTTCCTTGTACCTATCCATCTATTGATTTCTCTGTCTTTCTACTTTTTTTTGTCCCCCTTTTTTGGCTCTTTTTGTTTCTCCATCCCTCCCTCTCCTCTTTGTCTTCCTCTGTTTCTTTCTCTAGCCTTTTCTGCTTTCTCCCTCTCTCCTCCCTCACTTTCTCCCCCTTTTCTTCTTTTTCTGCTCTCCTTTACCTCCCTCTAACTCTGGGCCTGTCTCTGACTACCTGTCTCCTATTTCTTCTTTCCCTCTCTTTTCTCCCTCTCTCTCTCTGTCTCTACCCCTCCCCACAAGCTGTTGCAGTCTCTCTCCCAAGCTCAGTTTATGCCTCACTCTCCCTCCATCCCTTCATCTTCTCTGTCTGTGCCTCACTTCCATCCCTTGCTTTCTTTTCTCTGTTCCTGCATTCCTTCCATCCTTCTTTTCTCACCCCACTGTCACACCTTCACACTTCTTTTGCATGACTAAGGACACACGTTTGTGAAGTAGCTGGCAGACCAGGGACCAGGAAGCCATTTTCTTGGTGCAAAGCTCACAGGACCCTATGGGAATCAAATTCACAACCTTGGAAGCACCACCCTCTGGCTGACTGGATTAACAGGATGACCATCAATGAAATCCTCTGCAGAAGGAAACCCAAGCTTCCTTTAGCAGCCAGGAACCCCCAGTGAATTCTGTCACCTCCCACACCAATCAGAACCAGCTTTTCTTTCTTTCCTTTTTAAAAAAATTTTTATTTTATTCTATCTATTTATCTATTCATTCATTCATCTATCTACTTATCCATTCATCCATTTACTTATTTATCTATTAATTTATTCACTTATTTATTTATTCATTTATCTGTTTATTTATTTATGCATTCATTCATTCATTCATTTACTTAGTTTTCAGGGAGGGCCAGCTTTTCAATCACCTCAGGCTGTCCAGTATCAGGCAGTGACCTAGAAGTAGGTGCTTTCTTTGCTTGCTTTTTTTTTTTTGAGGCAATTGGGGTTAAGTGACTTGCCCAGGGTCACACAGCTAATAAGTGTCAATGAGACTGGATTTGAACTCAGGTACTCCTGACTCCAGGGCTGGTGCTCTATCCACTGCACCACCTAGCTGCCCCTTTTCTTTGCTTTTTTTAAAGTAATAACTCCTTACATGAGTATACCCTTTTATAAGAGTATCAAGCTTCTTTAAAAAGTGTAATATCCTTTGGGAAGGTTAAGCTCATCAGTCATCTACACCTCTTTGTCTGTCTGTCTGATTCTCCACCTGCCCATCTTCCATCAGTGTGATGAGGTAAAGGAGCATTGTATCTGAGGTCGGTGGCCTGAGTTCAAATCCTGACTCTGCTTGTTTCTATCTTTTACATTGTGCAGGTTAATTCACCTCTCTGCGTCTTGGTTTTCTCATCTGGTGATAGAGAGTCGGACTAGATAATCCAACAATTGAACAACTCCCACTATGTGGAAGGCAGTTGGCATTGGGATTACAGGGACAAAAATCAAAGGAGTCTGCTTTCAAAGGGTTTGAATTCTATTGGGGATTACAGCACGCAAACAGATGCATGAAAATAACTTGAGGAAGTAGAAAACAACTGGAGATAACAGGAAAGGTTTCAGTGGGAGGTGGTACCTGCTAAGCCTTGGGGGAGGCTAAGGAGCCCAAGAGGCAGTAAGGTGGCACAGAGAGCTGTGCCTGGTGTCAGGAGGACCTGAATTCAAATCCAGCCTCAGACACTAAGCTGTGTGACCCTGGGCAAGTCAATGCTGTTTCCTCATCTGTAAAATGGGCTGGATGAGGAAATGGCAAACCACTCCAGTATCTTTGGCAATAAAAATTCTGAATCAGTTGTGAAGTCAGGCACAACTGAATGAGACGTGCCAGACCCCATGCTAGGTGCTTAATTGACAAGTGTTTGTTTGCCATTTCTATCGGGACCATTTATTAACTCAACAGTAATTTATTAAGTATTTACCATGTGTCATGGGGCTGGTGATGGAATGTATATCTTTGGTCCTAGGCCCAGCCTCTAGCTAAACGCTACAAGGTTCACATTTTTTTGCCTCATTTCTTATCTAGCCTTAAATCACTAAATGGTGTTGCCTCAGCCAGAATGAGAACTGGGAAAGACCTTAGCTTAAAAAGACCAAGGTCTTCCCACTGCATCGGGGCCATCTCCAGTTGTCCTGATCTCTATCTGGGTCCAGATGGCTCCAGAGGAAAGAGTTGGGCTGGTGACTGCACAGACCTCCCTCACTTAAATCCAATTCACTGCAAGTTATGACATCATCTCCCTATATCGTGGTCCTCTTTGAGAATGAAGGACGAACAACAAGAGGCTCATTATCACCAGTTTGGCTGCGGGAGATGGATGCTTCTCAAACAACATGCTTCCCAAGAGCCCAGAGTCATTCAGGATGTCACCCAAATTCCTCCCACCTCCTTTTTCTGTATTAGTCTAGCGGAGTAGGGGAAGGGTCGGTAATTTGTATGTGATGTTCAGGAGGACCAGCACGGCTGGTGTGAGAGCTGTCGAGTCCCTTTCAGGGCTGCTCCCCCACCTTGGTGTCTACCTGATACTCAACTCTCATCTCTGGCTCCAAGAGGTTGTAGCAAGCCCGGCGGCCACACCCTCGTAAACCGTCTTGGCAGATGGGCAAAACCAGGTTGAGGGTAACCAACAGGTTTGAGGTGAGTTAGGTGTCTATCCCACAAGCATGTGAAGACTTCCCTTGGCAGAATGGGTAGATAAGAACAGCTATGTTTAAACAATGTCCCAAGCCCTGTAATTTCACCAATTGGACAGCAGAGATTATTTTATTTTTTTGTTTTTGTATGCACCTAGGTGGTGTAGCATCAAGAGTGCCAAGTCTAGTGTCAGAACAACTCTTCTTGAGTCTAAAACCAGCTTCAGACACTTACTAGCTGTGTGACCTTGGGCAAGTCACTTATCCCCATTTGCCTCAGTTTCCTCATCTGTAAAATGAGCTAGAGAAGGAAATGGCACACCATGTGTTCTCTTTGCCAAGAAAACCCTAAATGGGGTCACAAAGAGTTATACCCAACTGAATGATTGAACAACAGCAACAACAATGCTTAGAAGACCCTTAACACACATAGTAGATGTGTAACAAAGGCACATTTATTTATTAGGAGTACTTCTTCATTTTGATTAGGGACTAACCAGGCCCCATGCCCTATAATCTTATCAGGTTGTTGGGGGTAGGAGGGGCTCAGGCACAAGAATCCTCCTCCTCTATGTTACAAATCTCATTTTTATGTTTGTCTTTTTTTTGGTTTTTTTGCAGGGCAACGGGGGTTAAGTGACTTGCCCAGGGTCACACAGCTAGTAAGTCTCAAGTGTCTGAGGCTGGATTTGAACTCAGGTCCTCCTGAATCCAGGGCCGGTGCTTTATCCACTGCGCCACCTAGCCGCCCCTGATGCCCTCTTTTTAAAAATGAAATTTGTAGGGGCAGCTAGATGGCTCAGTGGATAAAGCACCAGCCCTGGATTCAGGAGGACCTGAGTTCAAATCCGGCCTCAGACACTTGAGACTTACTAGCTGTGTGACCCTGGGCAAGTCACTTAACCCCCGTTGCCCTTAAAAAAAAAAAAAAGAGGGCATCAGCTAAGAATTTGAAGGAATCAACCAACTTTCCTTCGTGTATTTGCATTTTGAAAAAAGGATTGTTAATCTCAAGGGACAGATCTTGACCAGTGGAATTTCTGGCGTGGGTGAGGGTCTTTGGAGAGTTTTTTGGAGCGGGGGCAGGACAGGGCTTTTCTGTTGCCTGGCCTATCCTGGAGGTAGGATGGTGTGGTAGAAACAGCTTTGGTTGGAAGTGGAGTCAGGAGACCTGGCTCTGAGTTATAGCTCTTATTAACTTATTAACTATATGACCTTAGGCAAGTCACTTCTTACAGTCTCTTTTCCTCATCTGTAAAATTCAGGAGTTGGTTTAGATGATCTCTAAGGTCCCTTCTCGGGGCAGCTAGATGGTGCAGTGGTAAAGCACCGGCCCTGGATTCAGGAGTACCTGAGTTCAAATCCTACCTCAGACACTTAACACTTACTAGCTGTGTGACCCTGGGCAAGTCACTTAACCCCAATTGCCTCACTAAAAAAAAAAAAATTAAATTAAGGTCCCTTCTCTAACTAGCCACATACTATATTCTAAGACCCTTTCCATTTCTGACAATTTACTGTAAGATTTTTTCTGGCTCTATTTTCTCTTCTAAAGTCCCTCTCCGCATGAAAGGTGGGGAAAATTCTAAACAAACAAACAAATAAATGAATGAATAAATAGATAAGTAAGTAAACAGTTAAATAAATACATGAATAAGTAAATCAACAAGCAATCAAATAAATGAATGAATGAATGGATGGATGGACAAATGAATGAATAAACAAATAAATGAATAAACAAACGATCAATCAATGAATAAATGAATGCATAAAGTCACTCTCTGTCTTTTACATGGTCATTAATCAAACAACAATCTTTTATTAAGTGTTTACTCTGTGCCAGCTACTGGATTAAATACTGGGGAAACAAAGAAAAAGAAAAAAACAACAGATCCCTTCCAACTGGTAGATAATATACCTGGTCTGGAAATCAGAAGCACCTGAGTGTGTGACCCTGGTTGAGTCATTTAACTTCTGTCTGTCTCAGTTCTTTCACCCATAAAATGAGGACGAAAATAACACCTACCTCCCAGGATTGTTGTGAGAATCAAATGAGATAATATTTTAAAGTACTTAGCACAGTGCCCGGCACATAATAAGCAATTAGTAAATGGTTTCCCCTTCCTCTCCTCTTGCCATATCTTGCTAGATGTGTAATTGATCCTTATAAGCATTGGTCCCTCTCCATAGTAAACAGTGGTGGTGCTTAAGACTTAAATGTTTGCTAATCCTGATCTAAGAAATAGTGGGGAACATAAATGTTTGGCATTGGTCCTTGCAAAACCCCAGGCCTTGGAGCACATATAGGAAGGGGGTAATAATAGTAATACATATGATAACAATAATTGACATTTTTAATAGTATTTCAAGGTTAACACAAGGCATTTCTCACAACAACCCTGTTAAGTATTCTTATCTTCACTTTAAAGATTAGGAAACTGAGGCACAGAGATTTGCCCTAGGTCACAGAACTACTAGTATGTGTAAGCTAGTAAGGCCCTAGGACTCAAAAAACCAGATTTCCTTATCCTGCATTAGAGAGAAAATGTTATCACAGAGCATAAACTCTGTTCAAACTATTGACATTCTATTGACTAGGCATGTCTCCAGGTGTGTCCAGGTTGTTGTGTTGAAATTCACGTCACTCCACTGTTTCTAGGGAAATCCTCAGCTCTTCTATCCTGGGTTCAGCTACCTTGGAGGGCAACTCCCCATTGCTTCTCTATGCCCCACTGCAGGACTGTGAAACCTTACATTTCTTTTCCTGGGGCACATCGGGTGTCTACAGATTCTCCCCTGGACACAAGAAGGAAGCAGCTCTATCTGGTAAAGTCCCAGGGTTGGATCTGGGGACTCTGACTGACTCACTCTCTTTGATTCTGGGTCTGAAAGTTTGCGAAATAGGGACAATAAAACCCTTTTCTTCATTAACTCCCCAACAGATGAGACTGTTGAGAGGATTAATTAGTGCTATAAACTCCTCTGGGTTTACATACAAGGTGCATACCATATAATAGTTATGATTTTATATAGGACTGAAGATTTGCTTTGGAAAACAATCTTTAATGAGATCCAAATTTTCACAAGGTTTCATTCCTAAACTTAAGGGTTATAGTGTTCTGAATCTATAGTCACAGTGTCTGGGATTGATACCCAGCTTCATTATTTTTTTTTTTATTTTTTTTTCTTTTAGTGAGGCAATTGGGGTTAAGTGACTTGCCCAGGGTCACACAGCTAGTAAGTGTTATGTGTCTGAGGCCGGATTTGAACTCAGGTACTCCTGATTCCAAGGCCGGTGCTCTATCCTCTGTGCCACCTAGCTGCCCCGCCCAGCTTCATTATTAACCTTGGGGCCTTAGCTTTCTTATCTGTAAAATTAGGGAGTTGGACTAGATTATTTCTGTAATCTCTTCTATGCCTCAAAATCTATGATTCTGATTCTTCTGGGTGGCTGAATCCTGGGACCTGGTTTGGGAGTGAGCCAATGGGAAGTAATTGTCAAATACTCATACTGCACCAATTAAGTTTCAAAAATTGAGAAATAAAACACTACCAAAATTCTTTTATGAGGCAAAATATAGGCCAATAGATAAACAACAAAATAGTAAAACCAGGGAAGGATAAACAAAGAAAGAGAACTCTAGAGCAATAACTTGAATGAATGTTGATGCATATATTTTCTTTTGTTTGTTTGTTTTTTGCAGGGCAATGAGGGCTAAGTGACTTGCCCAGGGATGCACAGTTAGTAAGTGTCAAGTGTCTGAGGCTGTATTTGAACTCAGGTCCTCCTGAATCCAAGGCTGGTGCTTTATCCACTGTGCCACCTAGCTGCCCCCAAATATTTTCAATAAAATGATGATTAACAATGATCAAGTTGGATAAGGTAGTGTCTGTAAAGTTCTTTACAAATCTTAAAGAATTAAATAGGGGCAGCTAGGTGGCGCAGTGGATAGAGCGCCGGCCCTGGAGTCAGGAGTACCTGAGTTCAAATCCGGCCTCAGACACTTAACACTTACTAGCTGTGTGACCCTGGGCAAGTCACTTAACCCCAATTGCCTCACTAAAAAAAAAAAAGAAAAAAAAAAGAATTAAATAAATGTTAGATATTCTTATCATTATTGGATTTATATGAGGAATACAAGGATGGCCTAACATTAGGATGGTTAATAGCAGCTTGAGTTGAATACAACAGAGTCATGGATGTCTAGAGTGGGAAGAAGACTAAGTTTAGCATCAGAACACATGGGTTTGAGTGATGGTTCTGCTACTTACTAGCCATGAGACCTTGGGCAAGTCACTTCCTCTGTATAAAATGAGGATTATGATACTTGTGTTATCTATTTCACAGGGGAGTGTGAGGAAAGTGCTACATAAGTGTGACTGATTTATTATTACTTCAATTGAATGAGATGATTGACATGAGCTGTCATTAGCCTCTGATTGAGGAGGGGGACAGAGAAGTTGGGGGGGGTAGAGTCAAGGAAATACAGTTGGGACAAACATTGAGAGAAGAGACTAAAGACAGAGTGTATAGGGAGTTCAGACTCAGGGCAAGGGGCTTCTAGTGGAGGAACTGTGGTGTCAGAGGACTGGTCTGGATGCCAGTTCAGGTAGCTCTGCCCCTATTTCACTGGGTCATCATGAAGAAGTAATTTCTTTTTTAAAAAAGTATTTTATTATTTTCCAGTTACATGTAAGGATAGTTTCCAACATTTTTTTTCACAGAATTTTTAGTTCAAAATTTTTTCTCCCACCCTCCTTTCCCTCCTTCCTCCCCAAGACAGAAAGAAATCTGATATAGGTTGCATATGTACAATCACATTAAACATATTTCTGTTTGTTTGTTTTGCAGGGCAATGAGGGTTAAGTGACTTGCCCAGGGTCACACAGCTAGTAAGTGTCAAGTGTCTGAGGCCAGATTTGAACTCAGGTCCTCCTGAATCCAGGGCCTGTGCTTTATCCACTGCACCACCTAGCTGCCCTTGTTTGTTTGTTTGTTTTAAACATATTTCTACATTAGTCATCTTGTAAAAGAAGAATCAGAGCACAAGGGAATCAAAAAAGAAGGAAAAAAATCAGTCCAAAAGTAGAAACAGTATGGTTCAATCTGCATTCATAATTCACAGTTCTTTTTTCTGGATGTTGGGAACATTTTCTATCATGAGTTCCTTGAAACTGTTTTGGATCATTGCACTGCTGAGAAGAGTCAAGTCTATCACCATTGTTCATCACACAAGGTTGCTGTTACTGTGTACAATGTTCTCCTGGTTCTGCTCCTCTCACTCAGCATCAGTTCATGTAAGTCCTTCCAGGTTTCTCTGCAATCCTCCTGCTCATCGCGTCTTACAGCACAATAGCATTCCATCATATTCATATACCACAACTTGTTTAGCCATTCCCCAATTGATGGACATTCCTTCGATTTCCAATTCTTTGCCACTACAAAGAGAGCTGCTATAAATATTTTTGTACATGTGGGTCCTTTTCTCTTTTCTGAGGAAGTCATTTCTTGATGGGCCTATAGCTTCTCCATATCTTGCTGTTACATAGTTTGTTTACATGTTGTGTCCTTCATTAGATTGTAAGTGCCTTGAGGGCAGGGACTGTGCTTTTTGACTTTATATTTCCAGCTCTTAGCACAGTACCTGCCACATAGTAGGTGCTTTATAAATGCTTGTTGAATTATAAAGTAAGGAGGTTGAACTAACTGATCTCTAAGATGACTTCCAGCTCTAACAATCTGTGAACCATAATACCTGGTGAGGAGAGGGAGTCTTGGAGAATGTTAGGCAGGAAAAGTTGGTTTGGTATAGAGTACTGGGCTTGGAGTCTAGAAGACTTCGATTTGAATAGAATCGCTAGGATTGATGTAGCCCTTTAAGGTTTGCAAAGCACCTCATATACTTCATCTCCTTTGTTCCTCACAACCACCCTGGGTCACCCCCATTTTACAGATGGGAAAACTGAGGCAGAGAAAGATGGAATGACTTATCCAAAGTCATACAACTAGTATCTGAGGTAGCACTACATCGCCCAGTTTGTATCACAGATTTCGAACTGGAAAGGGATCTTACAATGAATGAGGGAATGAATGAATGAATGGATGGAGTGAACAAACTTTTATGAAGTGTTTGCTATATGAGGAGCACTGGGTTAAGCACTGGGGATACAAGGACAACAAAAAGGACGGTCCCTGTCCACAAGGAGCTTGCATTCTGATAGAAGGTAATCAATGAGGGGAACTGAAGTTGGAAGGGGCATAGGAGAGAAGTTGCATGGCCGTTGGGTTTCTAGTAAGAGAAGGAAATAGCACAGAGCCCATGGCCAGAGTCAGAACTGGGTGGGAACTAGAGGAGGAAGTGAAAGATCAGGCTAGATAGTTTAGAAAGGATCTGAGAGATGGCTGATACTCCCTCATTTTATTAATAAAAGAATTGTGAGTGGGTTAAGACCCAATTGGTGTGCCTTAGAATTGGTCCAGCTATTCTGGAAAACTCTTTGCAAGTATTCAAGAAAAGTAAATACACTCTCCATACCCTGAGATCTCACAACCGGGCATATTTCCCCTTTTTCCCAAAGTTAATTAATAAAGAAGGGTCCAATATATACAGAAACATTCATAATGAAGTGTGTGTGTGTGTGTTTGTGTGCGTGTGTTAGGAAAGAGCTAGAAACAAAGTGGTTACTAATTGTTTGGGGAATGGCTGAATGAACTGGAATATCCAAGTATAAGAAAACATCATTGAACAATAAGAAAAGGGGAATGATTGAGGTACTATGGGGCAGTGGAAATAGTATTTAATGTCTGAGGTCCTGGTTAAAATCCTAGTTCTGTCATATGTGAGTAGATGAAGGAATTGGGGAGTTTGGTCATTTGGTGGAATATCCATGTCTGTTGAAGTTCCCTAGAATGAGTGAGGGAGGTGGAGGAGCTGGAAGAAGAGTCAGATTATGAGCCAATCACTGAGCTTACTGAGAAAGGGAGTCAAGCATTCTGGGGGATAGGAGATAATGGCTCCTATAATGTGGTCTGGATGATAAATGTGGAGTGTACCTCAAAGGGGGAGAGGTTTCTGAGTGACAGTGGTGGGGGGAGAGGTGGGAACTGAGGACAGGGAGCAAGACGTAGAAGGATCCTCCCCCCATCCTGAGCATTTGAATTAGGGGCATGCATGGAAGTGCTAGAAAGAGTGGTCAGGTAAACAGTGTCATCCTGAGGTGACCAGATGTCATTAAGTGCCAGAAGATGGAAGGAGTGAGGAATGAAAAGTCTGATGAAGGATGCAAGCTTGTACCTTCTAGAACACTTGTTATAGAAGGTATAGAGACAAGGAAGGGTAAATCTCCAATGGCATTTGGGAGAGGGTGTGATTGGGGGAGATGAGGATGAGGGAGCAGATGGCTGAGGTTGGAGAGAGGCTTTACTCTTCTGCAGCTGAGGGTTTGGAATCACTGAGATGGGCAAGATAGAAGAGGGCAGGAGTGTGCTAATCATTGGGGAATGAATTGAGGCCTAGTAACAGTGAGGTTCTCTGCTGAAAGCAGGTGACTAACGATGATGGTTTGTGATGGCACAGTCTACATTGGCTTGATTTGCTCCATTGCTGTGAATTGGGACAAGTCCAGGAGTCTAGTAGCCCTAGTTTCGTTGTCCATTTGGGAAAACCAGAGAGGGGAGGAGGCAGAAGGTAATTTGTCCCAGTCCAGAAACCTCCCCAATAAACCCTGCATGGCCTAGTCAGCATGGCCTTGTCAGGGCATGCCCTTTGGCCAGTCCAGAAGACTTGGGAGGAGGTGGGAGGTGCTTTGCCCCGGTCCAGAAGATATTACTTTATTATTCCTATTAAATCTTGTACCAGCTTAGCCAGAGGTCCCCAGAGGGATGGATGATAAGAGCTTTAAATATGAATCATAAATAACTTTCCTATCAGACTGAACTTTACAAGATGCTACTGTTAAATTCTTACCATATAATCCCAAGTAATATGAGAAGAGTTAGGCACCCTGGTGGAAGTAACTCTGCTCAGTGTCTTCAAAGACTCTAGAGGGATCCTAAGCCTGGCTGTTACTGAATCCATTCATATCAGTTTGGCTGTAATTTTCTTACCTGTTAAAAAACAGAAAGCCAGAGCTGGACCTTAGATCATGAAATCAAATAGTATATAGAACATCAAAGCTCAAGTAGCTTTAGAAAGAACAACAAAAGCTAGGCGTAGAAGTACACACCTGCAATTCTAGGTAAGCTGAGGCTGGGAGATTGCTTATTTCATCTCAGGAGCTGTGAGCAGCAATGGGCTAACCTGACCAGATACCTGCATTATGTAGTGAACCCTGGGCACACACACACACACACACACACACACACACACACACACACACACACACACACACACACACACACACTGTGATAATTGGAGTGATGCCACTTGTTGGAGAATTACTGTAGGAAAGCTCCTCCATGAGGAGAAGGCGTCTGAGGGCAAGCCGTGTGACTTGGAAGGTCAGTTCCTTGGCGTCAGGAAGTGATGTTTGATGTTTCCAGTTTAGACAGGAGGTTTGTAGGATGAGAAGGGGCAAGGTTTTTTCTCTTTCATCAGGACTCTCGTGGAGAGAGGAGCAAAAATGCAGGCTCCCTGAGATATATAGATATAAACATCTAGGTCTTGTTCTCTCTCTTTGCCAAATTCCTATGCTCCTTAATAAATGCTTAAAAGTCTAAACTCTTGCTAAAGCTTCTAATTTATGGGCGACCACTCATTAGATTTTTAGACAGTATAGCTAGATAGCAACTTTACAACACACACATACATATATACACACATACATACACATATACACACACATATACACATATATACATATATATTGTGAGGGGCTAAAATTCTAGCTAGTCTGTCTAAAATATCTAATGAGTGGTTGCCAATAAATTATGAACTTTAACAAGAGTTTAGACTTTTAAGCATTTATTAAGGAGCATAAGAATTTGGCAAAGAGAGAGAACGAGGCCTAGATGCCTACATCTATCTATCTCAGGGAGCGCTCATTTTTGCTCCACTCTCCATGAGAGTCCTCATGAAAGAGAGTGAACCACACTTCCTTCATCCCACAAGCCTCTTGTGAAACTGGGAACATTCCATCCACTCACACACACATCTCCAAGTTAATTGGCTGCTAGCCTTGATTGACAGTACCCACGAGCAAACATCACTTCCTGACACCATGGAAAGCTGCATGGCTTGCCCTCAGGTGTCTTCTCCTTATGGCGGAGCTTTCCTACAGTAACTCTCCAGCAGGTGGCGTCATTCCAATCGTTTACACACACACACACACACACACACACACACACACACATACATACATATAAATGGGGGTGGGGTTGGGGGCAGGGTACCAGATTGCTCAACAAGGGATGAACTGACCCCGATTGGAAATGGAGCTGGTCAAAGCTTCCAGGCTGATGAAAATGGGACCAGGCCCATGGGGCACCTGAGTAGCTCCTGTATCTCCAGCCTAGGTGAGGAGATAGGGAGGGTCAGTCAAGGAAATGGAAGGAAATAAGCATTTATTAAGTGTCTACTATGTGTCAGGCACTGTGCTACCACTTTGCAAATATTATACATTTGATCCTCACAGTCCTGAGAGGTAGCTCAAAAAGCAAGGAAGGGGGTGCAGCTAGGTGGTACAGTGGATAAAGCACCAGCCCTGGATTCAGGAGGACCTGAGTTCAAATCCAGCCTCAGACACTTGACACTTACTAGTTGTGTGGCCCTGGGCAAGTCACTTAACCCTCATTGCCCCACCCCCCAAAATGTTGAAAAAAAAGCAAGGAAGGGACAGAGAGCAATGATTTTATCTTATGAATACCCTACAGACCAGCTAGGTAAGGAGTTTGGGGAACAGATTACAAGCCTGGTCCAGAGTCGGGACAGTAAGTCATGGGGGACTTCCATTATTTTCAAATTAGGTAGAGTTCACTCTTTGTCATGAGCGGGGGATTGAGTAACTTCTTGACTCGTTGAGTGATGATTTCATGCTTCCCGTGGTAAAGGACCCAGCAAAGGGAAGGATCAATTCTGGATCTGATTCTCACTAACAAAGAGGAAATGATTGCTGTGGTAAATAACGATGAAAACCTCAAGGTTGAAATGACCATCCTAGAGTTTGTTAAGCAGTCAGTCAACTTGTATTATTGTGATAGAGGAGGGGAAACGTGAGCATCATCTGACATGCATCCTAGCTTTAGGGAAAACAGATTCCAAAAAGTTAAGAGGAAAGATAAGCAGGAACCTATGGAATAAGATGCTTCAGGGAAATACTGAAGACACAAGAGGTCATAATTCCAATAAGAAAGAAAAAGAATTTGTCTCAAGAGATCTGACCTCCCGTTTCACATCTCCTACAGCCTATTAGATATCTTGAATTGAGTGTCCTATAGCCATCAAAAACTCAGCATGTCCAAAACTGAACTCATTTTTTTCCTAAAACCTCCCCCTTTACTAACTTCCTTATTACTATTGAGGATATCACCCTCCTCCCAGTCACTCCGGCTTGAAACCTAAGGGTCAGCTTGACTCCTTGCTGTTGCTCATCCTCATCTCATATTCAATACGTATCCAGTATTTTACCTTTGTAACATCTTTTGCATCTGTCCCCTTCTCTCCTATGACACTGCCACCACCCTGGTGCTGGACTTTCCCCTTATACAGCAGCCTGTTGGGGGATCTGCTTGCCTCAAGTATCTCCTCATTCTGGTCTGCCATCTACTCAACTGTCAAAATAGTCTGTCTAAAGCACAGGCCTTGCAATGTCACTCTTCACTACTCAATAAGCTCTAGTGACTTCCTCTCACCCACAGGATCAAATGTAAGATCATCTGTTTGGTTTTTAAAGCTTTTCATAAACTTGTTCCCTGCCTCCCACTACATTTCCAATTTTCTTAATCCTTATTCCCTCCTCTCCCCTCCTCCCACCACATATTCTTCTTTCTTTCTTTCTTTCTTTCTTTCTTTCTTTCTTTCTTTCTTTCTTTCTTTCTTTCTTTCTTTCTTTCTTTCTTTCTTTCTTTGTGTGAGGCAATTGGGGTTAAATGACTTGTCCAGGGTCACACAGCTAGTAAGTGTTAAGTGTCTGAGGCCGGATTTGAGCTCAGGTCCTCCTGACTCCAGAGCCGGTGCTCTATCTACTGCGCCACCTAGCTGCCCCCACAAATCCTTCTATTAGACAGCCTACCTCCCAAATCCAGACATTTTCTCTGGCAGTCCCCCATGCTTGGAATGCTTTCCCTCCTCATCTCTACCTCCTGTCCTCTCTGGCTTCCTCCAAGTCCCAGATAAAACCCAGCCTTCTAGAGAGGCTGGTGATTTTGCACAGCCCTGCCTCTCTTAGAGTGAATTCACTGCAAGTCATGATCTCATCTCCCTGATGTCACAGTCCTTTTCCAGAATGAAGGACAAACAACAATAACAAAAACTATGCCTTTCATAGGAAGTGTTTCCCAATCCCTCTTAATTCTAGTGCCTTCCCTTTGTGAATTAGTTCCAATTTATCCTGCATATTCTTTGTACACAGCTGTTTGCATAATGCCCCCTAGGTACAGAAATAAGAGTGGGGAGGCATGAATAGAAAGCAGTGGTCCTGAAAAAAGATCTCAGGGTTGTAGTGGACCACAAGCTCAATATTAGTTAGCAGTAAGATATGGCAGCTGACAAAGGTAATGGGATCTTGGGCTGCATTAAGAGGGCATAGTTTCCAGGGTTTTCTGCCCCCATCAGACCTCATTTGGATCTGGACCCCAGTTTAAGAAGGACAAGCTGGAGAATGTCTAGAGGAAGGCAGCTAGGAGGGGAAGGTCACATCAGAATTAATTGAAAGATCTAAATATGTTTACCCTAGAGAAGAGAAAACTTCATAAATCCTTTAGTTTCCTTTAAGTCTAGAGTCTTTTCTTTTTAATAAATCTATTATTTGTTTATTTTGGGCATTCATTTAAAATTTTTTCAAGTTCCTAATTCCTTCCCTCTCTCCTGTCCTTCTCTCACCTGTTGAGAAGTAAGCAATATGACATCAATTACACATGTGAAATCATGCAAAACATATTTCCATCTTGGCCATTTTGTAAAAAAGAAAGCAAGAAAAATAAAGTGAAAAAATTATACTTAAATTCACACTCAAGAGTTCATCAGTTCGCTCTCTGGAGGTGGAGAGCATTTTTCATCATAAATCCTTTGGAATCATCTTGGATCATTGTATTGATCACAGTAGCCAAGTCTTTCACAGTTGATCACTGTTACAATATAGCTATGACTATGTACAATGTTCTCCTGGTTCTGCTCACTTCTCTTTGCATTAGTTCATGTAAGTCTTCCTAGGTTTTTATGATACCATTCTACTTGTCATATCTTATGACAGTAGTATTCCATCACAATAATATACCACAGGGGCAGCTAGGTGGTGCGGTGGATAGAGCACCGGCCCTGGATTGAGAAGGACCTGAGTTCAAATCCAGTCTCAGACACTTGACACTTACTAGCTGTGTGACCCTGGGCAAGTCACTTAACCCCAATTGCCTCACCAAAAAAAACAAACAAAAAACCCCCAACACAATTATATACCACAACTTATTCAGCCATTCCCCAATTGATGGGCATCCCCTCAATATCCAATTCTTTGTCACCACAAAAAGAGCTGCAACAAATATTTTTGTACATGTGGGTCCTTTTCCTTTTTTAAAAAATCTCTTTGGGATACAGACTGAATAGTGGTATTATCAAGTCAAAGGATATGCAGAGTACCCAGAATGAGACACCTAGGAAGGGCCTTAGAGCTCAGAATGTCAGAGCTGGGAGGGCCCTTAGAACACAGAATGTCAGAGTTGGGAGGGCCCCTAGAACAGAGGATGTCAGAGTAGGGAGAACCCTTAGAACTTGGAAGGTCAGAGCTGGAACATAGTCCAACTCCCTCATTTTATAGATGAAGAAACTAAGATAGAGAGAAAGTGACTATCTCAAGGTCATCCATCCGGCTAACAACAAATCTGGGATCTGCTGACACCCAGATCAGTTTCCATTCTATGGCACCAGGAGCATAATTGAACAATCTGTGTTTGCCCATTCTATCTCCCTTTGATTATAAGCTATTTCAAGGGCAGGATTTGGGTCCAGAACATATGGTGCAGATCATTTTTCTCTAATCTTTTTAGCTTATATTTGAAATCGCCCAGCCTGTTACATCAGGTAGGTCCTGCCCACATCCACAATGCCACAGTGATACCCGATCTGATAACTGTGGGCCTGGTTGGCCTGAAGCAATGCTGCAGTGGGTGGGATTTAAAAGTCCTTAAAATGATTATTTCTTACAATCCAAATTTCCTTCATGGTCTTAGTTCATGCTGATCGGACAGGCGCCATACAGGGTCTGTAACCTGTTGTATCTGCTAGGTAAATATCACAAGTGACGTGGATTCACAAGGGTCCAAGCCAAGGTCGGCCGTAGTGGGATGAAGCCTGACTTTACAATTCAGCTGCCAACTCCTGTGGTGGCTGGAGCAAGCCTGGACTCCAGGCCTGGAAATCTCTTTCTTCCCCTGAAAACTAAGAGTCTGTGTTTCAGGCCTAGTTCTACCATCTATATTTCTCCAGCTCCATTTTTGTGTATAAAAATGTTGGCTAATTTTTTTGTGTGTGTGGTTTTTTTGTGTGTTTTTTATTTTTTGGTGGGGCTATGAGGGTTAAGTGACTTGCCCAGGGTCACACAGCTAGTAAGTGTCAAGTGTCTGAGGCCAGATTTGAACTCAGGAACTCCTGAGTCCAGGGCTAGTGCTTTAGCCACTGCGCCACTTAGCTGCCCCCAATGTTGGCTAATTTAAAAAAAAGTCATCTTAGGTGAAAGTATTCTGAAGTTGGTTACTAATACCCTAAGAAAGTTCATGGAATATTGGAACTAGAAGGGATCTTAGAACCCAGAATATCAGAGTTGTGAGGGGCCTTAGAATAATGGATGTCAGAGCTGGGAGGGACCTTAGACTAAAGAAAGGATGCCACACTTGGAAAGGACTTATAGAATATCAAAGTTAGAAGGGTCTTTAGAACATAGAATATCAGAGCTTAAGGGAACCTTAGAACAGAGAATGTCAAAATTGGAAGGGAACCTTAGAATCCAGGATGTCAGAAGTGAGAAGATACTTAAATGGGATTACCTAGTCTGCTTTAAAAATTTTGTACAGGAGGAACAGAATCAAAGAAGTCGTGGCCATTCTCTTTTCTCCAGTGCACCTAACCCCCCTACCCCAATAAAACCCCAACAACTTGACCATTGGGTTTTCTCTAGCTTCCTTTGTTCAGTTCCAAGGTCCCTTGACTAAGGTCGAAGAATAAGCTCGAGTCAGAGCTGGGAATAATAGCACACATTTATTTATATATATTATTTATATGCTTATTATGTGTCAGGTACTGTGCTAAGTACTGTCTAATTGTCTTGTCTGATCCTCACAACAACCTTGGGAGGTGGCTGCTGGTATTTTTCCCTTTTCACAGATGAGGAGACTAAGGCAAGCAGAGGTGAGGATAGCATTGACATAGCATTTACAGCTAGCATTTACATAGAACTCTAAGGTTTGCAAAACATTTTATAAATATTATCATATTGTTCTCACTACAATCCTGGGAGGTTGGTGCTATTATTATGCCTGTTTTGCAGAGGAGGAAAATGAGATAGACAGAGGTTAAGTGACTTGCCCAGGGTCACACAGCTACTAAGTATCTGAGACTGGATTTGAATTCAGGTCTTCCTGATTCTAGGCCCTATGCTTTGTGCACTGTGGTGGCCACCTAGGATAGAATTGGACAGGCTAAGGCTGTTTTCACTTAATCGTAGCTGTATCCCTCACCTGAATTCCTCTCCTGTGTTC
Source organism: Dromiciops gliroides (assembly GCF_019393635.1). Classification (NCBI taxonomy): domain Eukaryota; kingdom Metazoa; phylum Chordata; class Mammalia; order Microbiotheria; family Microbiotheriidae; genus Dromiciops; species Dromiciops gliroides. The sequence continues at coordinate 614,352,254 of NC_057863.1, read as the reverse complement.
CTGGTTCAGTAGAGAAAGGGCTTTCTGAAGTTATTTTCACTGAGATTCCTTCTTCTAGCTTAAGGAATGGAAGCATCTGTCCATTCTGGGCCAAAAAAGCCTTTCAGATAATGGGGCTGCCTGAACCCACCTTCCTCAGGTTAGTTACAAGACAGTGTTTTTGTTTGGGGCACATCAGAGGTGACTTCTAGATGGAGCATGGGCACATCCAATGTCCTAGAAATGGTATATCTGGAACAATGTGAGCCATTTGAGAGAGAGTCTTTCTGGATATTTTTATGGGGAAAAATCAAGAAATGCAGACTAGATCAAAACTTCTTAAACTGTGGATCATTAACCCATATGGGTATTATAAGGACTAAAATTCTAGCTATACTATATAAAATCTAATGAGTGGTTACCAATAAATTATAAGCTTTAGCAAGAATATTTAAGTGTTTAAGTATTTATTAAAGAGCATTAGGATAAGAGAGAAAGGTAAAAATCTAACTATATCTAAGAGACCCCAGCATCTGACCTGCCATGGTGAGGTCAGGAACAAAAAGGACCCCATGCCTCCTGTGGAGCTGGGAACATCTCCCCACATGCGCACACACAGCTCCAAGCTAATTGGCTAGCAGCTTTGATAGACAGCACCCAATAGCTTGTCCTCAAACGCCTTCTCCTCATGGCGGAGCTGTCCTACAGTAACTCCCCAGCAGGTGGTGTCATTCCAATCGTTAAAGTATGGAGGGTCGAGAATGTGAGGGTGGAGAAAAATTTGGCAGTGAATATTTGATTTATGTACCTATTTTATATACCTATATACTTGGGGCTGTGTAAAAATTACTCGGGCCTGTGGAAGGAGATTCTATGTGAGAATGGCTGCAAGGCTTGGTGGATCCAGAACCTGAGAGCTTTGTTCAAGCAGCTGAAGGACTGCTTATCAAGTAGAAGAGAGATTAGGCACATTCTGCTTGGATTCAGTGGGTGGAGCTAGGAGCCATGGGTAAGAATTATTGGGAGGAGGGGCAGCTAGGTGGCGCAATGGATAAAGCACTGGCCCTGGATTCAGGAGGACCTGAGTTCAAATCTGACCTCAGATACTTGACACTTACCGAGCAAGTCACTTAACCCCCATTGCCCAGCAAAAAAAAGAATTATTGGGAGGCAGATTTTGTCTCAATGGAAGGAAATGCTTCGTACAATCACAGCTGCTCAAAAGTGGGATGGGCTTTCTTGGGAGGCTGGATGGCTTCTCGTCAGGGATGATATAGAAGGGATTCTTGTTCAGGCCCAGGCTAGGTTCAGATGCCCAATGAGGACCCTTCTAGCATGGAAGTTCTTTTTTTTGGGGGGGGGGTGAGGCAGTTGGGGTTAAGTGACTTGCCCAGGGTCACACAGCTAGTAAGTGTCAAGTGTCTGAGGCCGGATTTGAACTCAGGGCCTTCTGAATCCAGGGCCGGTGCTCTATCCACTGTGCAACCTAGCTGCCCCTAGCATGGAAGTTCTAATAACATGAATGGTAGCTGACATTCATGGAGTGCTTCAAAGTATGCAAAGTTCTTTACAGACATAGTCCCATTAAATTCTTATAGCAATTCTGAAACAAAGGTACTATGTGTATTATCATTCCATTTCAGTGTTGAGAAAAAAGAGGCTAAGAAAGGTGTTCTTTTGCTACAGTTCCCCAGTTAGTAAGTGTCAGGTGGGCTTTGAACTCAGATTTTTCCCGGAATCCATGTCCAGACCTCTTCTCACTATGCCATTGCTCTCTGGGAACAGTCTTTGGGCTTTGTCACCAAATCATAATAAATCATAAACCACACCTTAAATATGCTTCTTTCTCTATCTGTGTGACAGCAGGAAAACACATGATAAGTAGTTCAGTTTGGCTGGAGCATATAATAAATAATGGGGAGCAGTGAAATGTAAGATAGGAAAGAGAGAGGGCCTATTCACGAGGATCCTGAATGCCAGGCTAAGGAATTTGAACTTTATATGAACACTAGTATCATGTCGTTCTTCATCTTCTCTGTGCCAGGAAAATCAACTCTGCTTCTTTCAAATGATCTTGTGATGGTGTGTTCTTCAGTACCTGATATTGTCATAGGAGTATAATGCAGACTACCTGGAAATTCAAAAGCAAGAGAAAGTCAATGAGGAAATTAGAAAACCACTCAATCATGAGTCTAGTATTGCAGCATGATAGACAATAGAGGATTTTTTTTTTCCTGAGGGGCAATAGGGGTTAAGTGACTTGCCCAGGGTCACACAGCTAGTAAGTCTTAAGTGTCTGAGGCTGGATTTGAACTCAGGTTGTCCTGAATCCAGGGCTGGTGCTTTATCCACTGCGCCACCTAGCTGTCCCCATAGGATAGAGGATTTTAATGTTGGCATTCTCTCCATGTCAAATGCAGAGTAACTAATACTTTCTTGATTTGCTTTAATTATCCTTTCATTGTTCAAAAAGTGGAGCAACCAAAGAAGGAAAGTTCTGGATCTGATTCTGATGAACTGGGAGGAATTGGTTTTTGTGTCAAGATGATGGGAACCTTGGGGGAAAGGATGACCTGTTCCATCTTAGAATGAATGGTGAGGAAAGTTGGGGCTACATTTAGGGAGAGCAGATTTCAAAGGGCTCAGACAAAAGGATAATTTGGGTCCTATGGGCTAAAATTGTACAGTGGAAGTCAGCTCAGGAAGGATGTGATGCTTTGAAGAATGAACATCTGAAGACAAAGAGAAACAATTCTGATGAGAAGAAAAAAGGGGATTTCTAAAATGAGACCTCATCAAGCAATGTGGATGAGATGCTTATGTCTGCAGAAAAGAAAGGGTCAGAGGTGAATATAAAGGAGGGGCATCAGTCTGTAAGATGTATCAAGAGAGCTAAGGTGTGAATGAGCTGAGGCTGGTAAAGTACAGCTAATGATATGATGGTTTTGGTTTTGTCTTTTGGCCATATTGGGGAACAGAAGAGGATCAAAGTTGAGAGAAAGACTTGCTTCAGAGATTAGGATGCTGAAGATCACTGGTGATGGAGAAAAGGCAGAGCTAGGTGTTCAGACTCTTGTCTTTATCTGCCAAGGGGAATTGTTTTTGGACTGGAAACAACAGAACAAAAATAGCCAATGGGGAGATGATACTCTAGAGAGGTTGGTCCTCTTCAAGAACAAAGGATAAAAAACAACAACAATATAGGTATATAGGTAAGGAGATAATATAGGTAAGGAGATAATAAGAAAGAACGTGGATACCCTTGATGAATTCAAATGCCTAGCTCAGATGAACTCAGGTAGGGGAAGAATTGGCAAATGTGAAAGCTGAGCCAGTGCCAGTCTTCAAGGATCACTGAAGTGTAAATGTAAAAAAGCATAGTAGAAGGGCAGCTAGGTGGTACAGTGGATAAAGCACCAGCCCTGAATTTAGGAAGACCTGAGTTCAAATCTCGCCTCAGACACTTGACACTAGCTGTGTGAGCCTGGGCAAGTAATTTAACCCTCATTGCCCCACCTCCCCTCCCCCACCCCAAAAAAAAGTATAATAGAGAACTGAGTACTGAACCTTGCATGGAGAGGTAGCTAAGGTTGCAACCAGAGTAGGAAGGACCAGAGAGTTAGATATCAAGCCAGTTCACTGTAATGTCATGGAAGTGAAGGAAGGAGATTCAAGAAGAGTTGTCAACAGAAGCTTGCTGCAGAGGAGTGAAGAATGAGAACTTTTAGAAAGCCATTCAAGTTTTTTTGAAGGAAATCTTTAAAGGGATATTTCAGTAGAATGATGGTGACAGAAGGCAAAATGTAAGGAAGTAATTTTATATTAGTAGATTTAGATAGTAAGTTTCATGAGGGGAGGGACCATGTCTCATTAGAATTTTCTGCCTCAGGGCAGCTAGGTGGCACAGTGGATAGAGCACCAGCCCTGGATTCAGGAGGACCTGAGTTCAAATGTGACCTCAGACACTTGACACTTACTAGCTGTGTGACCCTGGGCAAGTCACTTAACCCCAATTGCCTCACCAAAAAAAAAAAAATAATAATTTTTTGCCTCCTCCAGCAAATGTATGTGCTTCATGAATGGAAATGAACTGAGTTGATTGAAACAGCATACTACAACACAAAACACCTTGCCCTTGTAGTTAGGAGCCTGAATTCTAGTCTGGGCTTTGTTTCCTTGCTCTGTCACCTTGGACAAGTTATCTGTACTTCCTGAATTTCAGTTTCCTAATCTATGTGAACAGGGGAAGAAAGTAGTGGTATAGTGGAAAGTATAATTAAGCTGGAGTCAGAAAATTTGGGGTTATCGTACCAGTTCCTAGACTAACTAGCTTTGGGGCCATGGATGATATATATTTTTTTCTTTTGTAAATGTTTTCTCCAGTGCAGTCAAGATGGTAAAGTATCAGGGAAAAGTACAGTGAGCTTCCTTCCATAAAAACCCTTCAAAAAGATCTAGAAAATGCACCAGACTGAATCCTGATAGAGAAATCCAAGGAAGAGTCACAGGGAGTCATTTTTCTAGTCCTGGTTGGCATAGGGAGATAGAGAGGTCTATGGACACTGAGAGATGACATCTAGTTAGAAACCCAGGACCATCTGGAACATCCTAGGACTAGGGACTGAAAAAGGAATGAGGCTGTATACCAGGGCAAGAAGCACTTGGGCTGCAACAGGTCCCAGAAATTCCTCAAAGTAGTGCAGGTTTGGGGAAGAGAAACCAATGGGCAGTTTTGTTGCTGACTACCCAGTTCTGGTAATTCTAGGACAGTTAGGTGGCTAGGCCTGGAGTCAGGAAGACTCATCTTCTTGAATTCAAATTTGGCCTGGGCAAGTCACTTCACCCTGTTTGCCTCAGTTTCCTCATCTGTAAAATGAGCTGGAGAAGAAAATGGCAAACCATTCTAGTATCTCTTCCAAGAAAATCCCAAATGCATTCACAAAAAGTCAGACATTACTGAACAACAACTTCACCACCTTGTGCTGGGTCACAGATTCAGGATGGACTGAAGAAGGGACCTGCTCCCAAGGGTGGCAAGTTGAAGTAAGGAATGATTCAGGCCCAGGCTGTGTACTAAATGAGTAATGCTTGCAGCAGCTGTGTCTCAGACCCTGGTCTGGTGGATGGGAAAGGGATCTAGGTTCCAATTTCTAGGTCAGTCTGATGCCTGCTGTATAGTAACCAGGGTAGAAATCCGAACCCAAAGGGGAGCCTGTGCTTTTGTTTCTCTGAACAAGCAGTTTCCCAGCATTTTGATAGGGGCTAAGTCCAGCAGCACTCCAAAGGAGTCAAACCCACAGAAATGTTGCTCAGACCCAAACCTGGATTAGGAATTTTCAGAGTTCAGACTGGGAGTGAGGGTGGGGTGGTAATCAGACTTCCCCTGAATCAGATTACTTTGAGACCACTGAAAGCTTACACATCCCCAGTCCAAACAGTGCTGGAGATGCTTGAAAAACACAACAGTCAATACCTCCATGAAATGCAGCCCAGACCTTTCCTCTAGAAGTATACAGAGCCCAATCTGAAGTCAGAAAGTAGACTGGAAGAATCAGCAATCAAAAAAAAGAATCTCATCACAAATTGCTAATATGATGATAATGTCATTCAAGACACAAACCCAGAACGGCTCCAAGATATCTAAAAGCAAAGATTTAAAGAAAAACACAGAAAGGGCACACATTCAACTAGAATTCTTAAAAGAGTCAGTCGATAAACATTCATTAAGCACCTACTATGTTTGAGGCACTCTGCCACTCCAGGGATTCAAAGAAAGCCAAAAAAAAAAAAATTAGATCCTGCTCCCATGGAGTTCACAATCTAATAGGGGGAGATAACATGGAAACATTATATACAAACAAGATCTATAATGGGTAAATTGGAGATAATTAGTAGGGGGAAGTTTCCCTTGACAGTAATAGGGAAGCTTGGAAAGGAGGAGTTTTTTTGGAAATATAATAAGTTCAGTTTTGGACATGTTCAGTTTAAGATGTCTACAAGAATCCACTTTGAGATACCACATAGGCGATTGGAGATGTGCAACCAGAGGTCAGTAGAGAGGTTAGAGCTGGATTAGTAAATTTGAGAATCACTAGAATAGAGATGATAATTGAATCTATAGGAGCTCTATGGGAAAGCCATGGTCATTGGGTTGACCTGGACCAAGATCTAGCAAAGGAAACTGAGAAGGATCAGTCAGATAAGTAGAACCAAGAGAGAGTGTGTTCTGAAAACCTATAGAGAAAAGAGCATCAGGGAGAAGATGATCAACAGTGTCAAAGGCTGGAGAGAAATCAGGATGGATGAGGATTGAGAAGAGGTCACTGCCTTCGGCAATTATGACATCACTGGTAACCTACAATAGGTGTGTGGCTATGAAAGGGAGGAGAGATATGGGATGATGGTTAGCAGAGATGGAAGAATCAAGTGAGGGTTTGTTTTTTTTTTTCAGGATGAAGTTGACATGGGCATGTTTGTAGGCGGTAGAGAAATAGCCAATTTAGAGGGAGAGATTGAAGATAAATGAGAGAGCAAGACTGATAGAGGCGACAGTTTCCTGGAGGAAACAGGATGGAATGAGATCACTTGTGCAGGTAGAGGAGTTGGCCTTGACAAGGAGAAGTACCACCTAATCATGTGAGATGGGGTGAAGGAGGATATAGTGGTAGAAGGCATGTGGGGGATGTGAGAGAAAGAAGAGGGGAGAAGAGAGAAGAGAGAGCTCATGGTGAATGGCCTCAATGTTTTCATTAAAATAGGAGGCAACATTTTCAGCTTAGACCATAGGCAAGGGTGAAGCATGAGAGATTTGAGGGGGATAAAAAGATCTGGAAGAGTCAGAATGCTGAATGGGAAAGTAAGTTATTAAGGAGATATAAAAGGATTGCCTATCAATAGAGATGGCCCACTTGAGGTTATGAAACATAAATTCATATGTGCACCCACTGTGATTTTCTCTACCTTTGTTCAACAGTCCGTGTGTAAGAACAAAGGCAGCAGATGGTGGGAGTGACCCAAGGCTTGAAGCTTGGCAGGGAACTATTGGTGATATGATAAAGAGGCAAAGGGACTCAAGAAAAGGGCATGATAAAGATTTGAACTGATTTATCTAGGGGTCAAGATGGGGAAAGGAGAAGAGTGTGGCTAGTGCAGAGATGACAGCTTGGGAACCAACAGATCTTTTTTTTTTTTTTTAGTGAGGCAATTGGGGTTAAGTGACTTGCCCAGGGTCACACAGCTAGTAAGTGTTAAGTGTCTGAGGCCAGCTTTGAACTTGGGTCCTCCTGAATCCAGAGCCAGTGCTCTACCGACTATGCCACCTAGCTGCCCTGAAACAATGGATCTTAAAACTGAGGGATCAAGGGATTGGAGGTCTCACTGTGGACACAGAGCAGGATTTGATATTGGAAGGCAGAGAGAGAGGTAGAAATCCAATAGATGAAGCCAGAGTTTAAAAAAGTTTTTATAAATGAAATATAAGTACTAAAGAAAAAAAAATTGGAAAACCAATTTCCTCTTTAGAGGAAATAATTGGAAAGAGAAATAACTTGGGACAAGAGATACAAAATCTTATCCATGCAACAAACTCCTTGAAAATTAGAATTATTGGAGCAGCTAGGTGGTGCAGTAGATAAAGAACCAGCTCTGGATTCAGTAGGACCTGAGTTCAAATCCGGCCTCAGATACTTGACACTTACTAGCTGTGTGACCTTGGGCAAGTCACTTAACTCCCATTGCCCCCCCCCCAAAAAAAAAGAAAGAAAGAAAATTAGAATGTACCAAGTAGAAGCTAATGACTTCACAAGACAAGAAGAAATATTAAAAGAAAGCTAAAGGGGGGCAGCTAGGTGGCGCAGTGGATAAAGCACGGGCCCTGGATTCAGGAGTACCTGAGTTCAAATTTGGCCTCAGACACTTAACACTTACTGGCTGTATGACCCTGGGCAAGTCACTTAACCCCAGTTGCCCTGCAAAAATTAAATTAAATTAAATTAAAAAATAAAAGAAAAAAGAAAGTTAAAGGACCAAAAAATATAAAAGAAAATTTAAGGCATCTCATAGTAAAAACAACTGACCTGGAAAACAGATCAAGGAGAGGAAGTTTAGAGATCATTAGACTCCCTGAAAGCCAGAACAAAAGAAAAAAAAAAGCACGTAGACATCATATTTTAGGAAATCGTAAAAGAAAATTTCCCCAACCTCTTAGAAACAGAAAGCAAAGTGAAAATAGAGAATCCATTGGTCACCTCCTAAAAGAAACTCCCAAAGAAAGACTTCCAGGAACATTCTAGTCAATACCCAGAGTTTCCAGGTTAAAGAAAAAATACCATAAGCAGCCAGAAAGAAAGAATTCAAGTACTAAGGAGCCACAGTCAAGATTATACATGATTTAGCAACTATCCTAAAAAGGAGTGGAGGAACTAGAATTTAATATTCCAGAAGGCAAAGGATATAGGCTTACAGCCAAGAATAATTTACCCAGAAAAATTGAGTATAATCCTATGGGGGAAAATAGACTTTTAATGTAAAGACCAGAGCTATGTTGAAACTTTGAAGTACAAACCCAAGAGTCAAGAGAAACTTAAGAAGGTGAATGTGAATGAGCAATCATAATGAAATAAATACGGATAAACTGCTTATGTTCTAATATGGGGAGATGATATATTTGTTCCCTCCGGGGATTGTGGTCCATTGGGGATGATATACTGAGTCTAACCAGATAGAAGGCCTAGGGATGGTTCTGTTATGTGTTGATGATCTTAAACAAAGAGTGGAAAGGGAGGGGAAGAAGATTACCAGGAACATTAGGGAAAATATCTCCCATAATCAGGGTGTATAAGAAGTTTATAAAATAAGGAGGAAAGAATGGGGCGATCAAATGATCTTATCTGGATTGGTCAAAGGAGGGAAGAATACATAGACGCACATGAGTACAGAAATACATTTCACACAATAGAGAAATAGGAAGGAAAAGGGGATAAGGAGAAGGGAGAATTGGAGAGAAGATTAAGGGAGATATTAGTCCCAAACAAAACCACAAAATTTAACTAAAGATGTATAAAATTGTTTATAGCCCTTTTCACAGTAGCAAAGAATTAGAAACTCATCAATTGCTCATCAATTGGGGAATGACTGAACAAGTTATGATATATAAATATGATAGAATACTATTGTAAGAAATGAAGAAAGGGGTAGGTTCAAGGGGCAGCTAGGTGGCACAGTGGATAGAGCACCAGCCCTGGACTCAGGAGTACTTGAGTTCAAATCCAGCCTCAGACGCTTAACACTTACTAGCTGTATGACCCTGGGCAAGTCACTTAACCCCAATTGCCTCACTAAAAAAAAAAAAAAAAAGGGGTAGGTTCAGAGAAACCTGGAAAGACTTGTATGAAGCATTCCAGAGTAAAGTGAGCAGAACTAGGAGAACAATTTATGCAAAGACAATAATATTGTAAAGTCAAGCAACTTTGAAAGACTTAGGAACTCTGATCAGCATAATGGCCAACCATGATTCTAGAGGACTAATGATGAAACATGCTACCCACCTCCTAATAGAGAATGCAAAATGAGACAAAATTTTTTTGGACATGACCGGTATAGGAATTCATTATGTTTGACTATACATGTTTGTAAATTTTTTTTTTTTAGTGAGGCAATTGGGGTTAAGTGACTTGCCCAGGGTCACACAGCTAGTAAGTGTTAAGCATCTGAGGCTGGATTTGAACTCAGGTACTACTGACTCCAGGGCCGGTGCTCTATCCACTGCGCCACCTAGCTGCCCTTTCCTTTTTTTTTCTTAATGGTTCCCCCATTTTTCTGATTGGAAAAAAAATAAATAATGAGTTCCTTCATCTGTAAAAAAATAGACAATGATATTTTCACTGTGGCCCCCATAAGGTTGTTGTAAGAAAAGTAGAGTTTACCGAGTAGAGATGCTAGTGGTGGTGGCGGTGGCGGTGGCGGCAGTGGTGGTGCTTTATTGCAGTTACTTTGACAGTTGTATGGAGGACTGATTGGAGTAGGGAGACAGTTGAGGCAGGGGAAGCCAATTAAGGTGCTATGGTAAATCGTCCAGATGAGAAATGAGGAGGGCCTGAACTTGGGTAGTGATTGTGTAAATGGACAGAAGGGGAAGGAGGAGAGAGATGTGGGGGCCAGAGAAAGTGACATGCTTTGGCAACTGATTGGATATAGGAGCTGGGGAAAGTCAGATGTCAAGGATGACACTAAGGTGGTAAGAACTTGGGTGCCTGGAATAATGGTGGTGCCTCCAACTGTTGGAAGACAGGTGGGCTTTGGAGGAAAGTTAATCCAATGAGATCTTCCATGTGGTGCATCTCAGGCAATTCTAGTTTGTGCATCCTGTCTGACTCTCTCTGTACCGCCAAAAATGAAAAGGGAGGCAGGTTTCTTATTCATTGGTCACTGCTCCAGAGCATAGAAACCCAGGATCACCATAAGGTGATCTGGGATAGGGGTTACATATAGCTAGAATTTTTCCCCATTGCACCTACCCAGCTGTTGCTGTGAATCCCTGAGAGTCCCGAGGGTCTGAGTCTAGCTAAGAAGGGAGAAGGTGGGAGCTTGCACAGCAGAGGGAGGGAGCACAATGGGAAAGTACTGGGGGATAGGGGAAGATGTGGTTGTTTTGGAGACAAGTACCATGCCTGGCTATCATTCAAAGGTGGGATGTGACTCATCTTCTTTCCCTCCTGATCATACAACCTTTGGGATCTGTCCACTGCTACTCCAGGTTAAGGTCATGGCTCCCCAAGAGGCAAGACAGAGATGAGGGGAAGAGCATGCGAAACCACTGCATTATCCCACTCTTCCTTATTAACCTTAAGAAACACTATATAATACAGGTGGTTATTATGAGACAATGGGGGCCCTCTCATTTTTGACATTCTTCCACTTTGACATAAGTCCTTTGGTTCTTCTGTACTTCCTAGAAAGCAGGTGGAGCCAATGGCTTTTTATTGACTGTGGATCCAGATATCCAATGTGCTATTTTGCTGCCATCTGGTGTCCAGTGCAGGATCAGCATCTCATTTGAGTTAGTTTTCAATTGGGTGTAGCCTTAGAAATAAGTGCAGATGGTGCAATTAGGAGGCCATTGGTCTATGCTGAGTGACAATAAAAACATAAATCATGGAGTGGTTAATATTTTTAGTACTAGGAAAATACACAAAGGCAATCACCATGGAGTTATATAAGGTAAACTTGGGAAAGAAAGTATTAGAAAGTTCACTTAAAGGGTGTCTAGTCTGGCCGTGGGAACTTTTTATTTCTTTCCTAACAGGGTCCATTAACTCATAGCTGTCTTGTTCCCTCTCCACCCTTCTCTCAACCCTTTCAATTATAGAATGTCTTAGGTGAGAGGGCCCTTAGAACAGAGAATGTCAGAGCAGGGAGGAATCTTAGAACAGAGAATGTCAGAACTGGGAGGAATTTTAGAACAGAGAATGTCAGAGCTGAGAGGGTCCTTAGAACACAGAAGGTCAGAGCTGGGAGGGACCTTAGAACAGGGAATGTCAGAGCTGGGAGGTCTCTTAGAATACAGAAGGTCAGAGCTGGGAGGGGCCTTAGATCTAGAATTTTAGAGCTGATGGACATCTATTTAGCTGCACATAGTTGTTTGCATGTAGTCTCCCTCAGGAGACTTTGGGCTCCTTGAGAAAAGGGACTGTCTCTTGCCTTTTCTGTATCCTCAACACTTAGCACAGTGCCTGGAACATAGTAGGTGCTTAATAAATGTTTACCGACAGACTAACTGCCCTCAGGATAGAGAACTTGGGCATCTAGGTGGCACAGTAGATAGAGTACTGGCTCTGGGGTCAGAAGGATCTGAGTTCAAATTTAGCCTTAGACACTTACTAGCAGTGTGACCTTGGGCAAGTCACTTAACCCTAATTTCCTCCAAAAAATTAAAAAATATATATATTTTAAAAGTAGAGAACTTTAGAGTTGGAAGAAACTTTAGAATCTGGAGGCTCTGCTACTTCCTATTAGGGTGACCTTAAGCAAATTACTTAACCTTTCTGGGCCTTAGTTTAATTATCTGTGGAATCATACTTCAAAGAGATCTCTAAGTTCCCTTCCAGCTCTAAATCTATTATTCTACGGACATAGAATATTATATCTAGAAAGGATTTTCAAGTCCATTTAGTCAGACATATTATTTAATGAATGAGAAAATTGGGGTCCTGAGAAGTGAAGACATTTATTCAAAGTAACACCAGGTTATATAAATGTATATGTGGCACACTCCCTAAGGCAACTATCCCAATTCTCACTCTTTTTTTTTTTTTTTTTGGCGGGGCAATGAGGATTAAGTGACTTGCCCAGGGTCACACAGCTACTAAGTGTCAAGTGTCTGAGGCTGGATTTGAACTCAGGTCCTCCTGAATCCATGGCCAGTGCTTTATCCACTTTGCCACCCAGCTGCTCTACCCAACTCCCACTCTTAATTATGAGTCAGGTACCTGAACAAGGCAACATCTCCCCCTTACAGCTCTAGGGGTTACAGTGCCTTTCTCTAATGCTATTGACTTGAACCTCCATTCCAGTGTGTTCTCTCCAATGTCAGTCACTGGGATTTCGTGCCCAAGTCTCATTTAGTTGATTAACATCAGTTATCCTTTGCAAAGGGAAATTTACAGAGAAGATATAGTAAGAACAGAGAGTACAAAGCTTTCTCCCCAGCACCAGGAGGAACACTCTCCCCTGAGACATCTTGGTCTCTGAAGAGAGTAGGCTCAAACTTAAACCAATTTCTGCAGAGCATTTGACCCACAAAATTCAGTTTTGAATGTGGTATAACAGATGGTTCCTCTTCTTGGACTCAGAATCTTGGCTGTGAGGTCAATCCACTGATGGGTTGGGTTCTGGTCACTCTTCAAGGCTGTGCTGATAGACCACAGACTTAGTGTTTAATAACTGTATTAGTAAATATTCCTTTAAAAAATCTAATGGGCTGACTAACTGATGTCACTGAACATAATGGAAGGAAGTACCCCCCGGGGAACTTATGAGAAGGACATCCTCCTACTGCCCAATATAGCTATATCATTAATGCAGGGTGAGTAAATAAAATCCTATCTCAGTAAACAGATTTCATAATGGAAAATTTAGGTTATCAATTCAAATGATGAATTTCTATCTCAAATTTGTAACTGAATTTTTTTAACTTGGGTCAACAAGCACCACAAACCACATTTGAGACAAGTGAGACAAGGGGTATGGAACTGGGGAGTGGATACTCCCTAGTAGAAGGAGATACTAGGATGCTAGCTAGTACCCAGGGGGTACCTTGAGTCTACTCCCTACCCCCAAGGAAGTCATCTGGTAGCTTTCTGTTCTAACTAGTCTTTCTCTGAAGGAAATTTCCCACTCTTGGCAAAGCTCCTATTACCTTGCCTTGCTTATTCTTCTATGACTTCCTAAGAAATATTAACCCAAAGTGACAAAACATTACTCATATTTAGTGAAAGTTTGGTTTTCTCTCTTTGAACAATCTATAGTGTGGAAGATTCCATACCATCACCATCTACATTCACATTCAAAAATTAACACTATGTGATATATAACACTGAGTAAGGAAGAGATCCTAAGTGTGATTTTCATTACTGTAGGTGCTATAGGGCAGAACCATTAGGTTCCAAGAGTATTCTATGGAATGGGTCAAACCAAAATCACATCAGAAGAAATTGTAGAAAATTTTCCCAAGGCTAGAAAGATAGTTATTTTAAATGATCTCAGCATTTCAAATTAAATATTCATATCTTTTCTTTGTAATATCATTAAATTCTAAACTTTTAACATATATTTTCTACATGATTGCATTCTCTTTTTTTTAGTGAGGCAATTGGGGTTAAGTGACTTGCCCAGGGTCACACAGCTAGTGAGTGTTAAGTGTCTGAGGCCGGATTTGAACTCAGGTACTCCTGACTCCAGGGCCAGTGCTTTATCCACTGTGCCACCTAGCTGCCCCATGATTGCATTCTTGAAGTATTTGCCATTTGGAGTTTTTACATGGCATTTACCCTTATTTTTAGTTTGGGGTCTAAAAGGGGTTTTGGGGGTATCATTCTGATATCAAATTTGGAAATACTTGAATTGAATTGTTCTTGAATTAAATCTGAAATGCTAAAAAGAAAGGAAGAAAGAAATAATGAAAGAGACAAAGAAAAGAAGGAAGGAAAGAAGAAAGGAAGGAAGAAAAGAAAGAAAGGAGGACTTTCTCAACAATTCTTAGAACTCTAAGGCTAGCCATGCTCTGGGAACCTGTCTTGTCAATGCAAGTTAGAGTTGGGATAAGGGTCCCCAGTATCTACATTTGCTACACACATCTCGTGTGAAGTTTTCCCTAACTACTCAAAAAGGGAGCCATTTTCACTTTAGTTCCTTCCTTTCCTTACCATGCTGCTTCCATAGTAAGCTTCCTCCTAGTATTCATAGAATCATAGAATGTCAGACCTGGAATGCTGGATCTGGAAAGGATCCTATAATAGAATATAAAAGATTGGGTCCAGAAGAAAAGGAAATTCAAATAGCACAAGACTTGTCTGCATTCATCAGAAACTACAGGAGGGAATAGAATAGTGTGTTCCAATGAGCAAAGGAGCTCAAGATTCAAACCAAGATGACATCCTCTGCAAATCCGAGCCTAACCATTAATGAAAAAATATGGAAGTTTAACAAAAAAGAAGAAACATTTGAAACACCTACAAAGAAAACCAGAACTACTTAAATTATTTGCCTTGCAAACAACCCAGAAAACAGAAATACAAGAAAGGTAAACAAATACAACTAAGGAAGGCACAGCTAAATTACTCCAGAAAAAAAAAGAAAGAAAAACTAAAAAGAGATAGATGTCTCAGGAGTTAACAACAAAACAACAGCAATAACAGAATGATAATTGAGAGATCATTAAGAGATTTCTTCCTAAAAGTTCACAAGGAAACAAGAATGAAAACAGAAGCCAAATAGCAGAAGTTATGGTGGGAGGAATAGAACTCAAGCATCATGGACTAAACCTCACAACATCCTGTTTACAGGTGAATCAAAAGAAACTTTTTTTTTTGTGGGACTAAATTCTAGAATGGGAGGGTACATAAAAGGGAAGAGGGAAGAAAGCAGATAGAGGGAAATATGTGATGTACCTAATCAAGTTTAAGGCAAACAATGAAAGAAAAATAACTCCTGTAGTCTTTCAGGAAGAAGAAAGAACTGGAGAATTGACAAGGAGGCAAACGAAATAATTGAAAAAGGAGGGGAGGGGCAGCTAGGTGGCGCAGTGGATAGAGCACCAGCCCTGGATTCAGGAGTACCTGAGTTCAAATCTGGCCTCAGACACTTAACACTTACTAGCTGTGTGACCCTGGGCAAGTCACTTAACCCCAATTGCTTCACTAAAAAAAACAAAAACAAAACAAAAAAAGAAAAAGGAGAGGAAATCTTGTTTCAGTGGTGAGAGGGGGTACCACTCAAACATTCTCTCATAGAGTGAAGAGAGATCCTCTATAATGAGAGATGAGGACCTTACAAAGGTGTAACCTACAGAGTTTTGATGCTTAAAAGAACCACTCATTTTGCCTCCAAAGAACAACTGGCACCCCACAAAAGTGGGAATACATGGACCCAGAGAAGAGAATTCATGTCAAATGAGAAAAACATTCATGGAAAGGGAAAAAGGTAATGAAGAAGTGAACGTTCAGAGACATAGGAAATGGGAGGTGGTGGGTATTTGAGGGTAAGAGCTGGTGGGAATAGTGTTGTCTTAAAGTAGATTAAGCTAAAATAACTGAAGAGATAAAGTGCTATATTTACAGAGAAAGAAGAAAAAAATCCTAATTTGAAAGAACCTCCAATATTGGAGACAAAAAGAGGAAAAAAACAAACCTAACTCTCTTTTAAATATGAATAGAATAAGCAATCTAATAAAATGAAAAAGAATGACAGATTAGATAAGAAAACAAAACCCATAATTTGTTGCTTACAAGAAACACACCTAAAAAATAAAGGCATACACAAAACAAATATGAGAGACTGAAATAAAGTTTACTATGCATCAGGTAAATCCCTAAAACCAGGAGTTTCTATCAGATAAAGCAAAGCAACGCAAAACAAACTCCCAACATAAAAAGAGCTATGCAAGGAAATTACATTATGTTGAAAGGAATCACATGCAAAAAATATCAATAACAGCATTAAACTTATATGCTTCAAATGTCTTAGCATCTAAATTCATAAAGGAAAAATTATTGAATTATAAGCAGACATAGTAATTATAAGTCAACAATAGTTGCCGACGATTTAAATATCCCTCTCTTCATTTTAGAAAAATGTAACAGAAAGATAAACAAAGTAAAAATATGGAACTGAATAAATTGCTAAAAAACTATAACTAAAAGACTATTGGGTTCTAGCAAGTCCAGAGCAAGACCGCTCAAGGTGGACCGGGTGATGCGTGGTCAGAGAAAGGGTGCAGGCTCCGTCTTCCGCGCTCACGTGAAACACAGGAAAGGAGCCTCCAAGCTCCGGGCTGTTGACTTCGCCGAGAGGCATGGCTACATTAAGGGTATTGTAAAGGACATAAACCATGATCCAGGCCGAGGGGCTCCTCTTGCAAAAGTAGCTTTCCGAGATCCTTACCGATTTAAAAAGAGGACAGAGTTGTTCATTGCTGCTGAAGGCATCCATACCGGCTAGTTTGTGTACTGTGGTAAGAAAGCTCAGTTCAACATTGGCAATGTCTTCCCAGTTGGCACTATGCCTGAAGGGACCATTGTGTGCTGTCTTGAAGAAAAGCCTGGGGATCGGCGTAAGCTTGCTTGAGCATCTGGAAACTATGCCACAGTGATTTCCCACAATCCAGAAACCAAGAAAACACGGGTGAAGCTCCCGTCAGGCTCTAAAAAAGTCATTTCCTCTGCAAACAGAGCTGTTGTTGGTGTTGTTGCTGGAGGAGGTCGTATTGATAAACCTATCCTTAAGGCAGGTCGTGCCTACCACAAATACAAGGCCAAGAGAAACTGCTGGCCTCGTGTCCGGGTTGTGGCCATGAACATCCCTTCGGAGGAGGTAATCACCAGCATATTGGAAAACCATCCACCATTCGAAGAGATGCCCCAGATGGACGAAAGGTAGGTCTCATCGCTGCCCATCGTACTGGTCGCCTCCATGGTACAAAGACTGTACAGGAGAAGGAAAACTAAAGTACAAAATCCTGACAATAAAAATTATTTTGGAAATTGTAAAAAAAAAAAAGACTATTGGTAGCTTCTAAATGGATCTACTAAAAATAAATGTATTTCTCAGCACCACATAGAACTTGTATAAAAACTGACCATATATCAGGGCACAGAGATATGCAAATAAATGCAAAAAAGCAGAAATGGTAAATACATCCTTTGCAAAATAAAAATAGCAGTCACTTCAGAAAGCATGAACAAAAGGCATTGACCTAAAGGAAGATTTAATGATGAATCCTAAAGAAGTGGTTCAAAGAACAAATAATACTAACAATTCACAATTATGTTAAAGAAAATGATAATGATTGATTTGGAGAAGCCACAGCCTCTGAGATTCAGTTGCCTCATTTGTAAAATAGGAACAAAAAAATTGAAATTTGTGAAGATCAAATGAGAGAAAGTGCTTTGTTAACCTTAAGAAGCTATAAAAATGCCAATCATTCCTACTATGTTGCAATGAACTGTGCTAGTTTTAGCGGTTACAAAGATAGATAAGTATAAACTAGACCCTACTCTCAAAGATTTCTCAATTTAATCCAGAGGCAGGGTAAAAACATATATACTGATTACTATTCTTCAAAGGAGGAGTGAGTTAAGACCAAAGTAGGGGGTCCAGGAAAAGTCCTATGAGAAATATGAGATGGAAGGGGTTGTTTTCCCCTGCTGGGTATGGGGGAGGGGGAGGAAGGACAGAGGGGAAAGAATCACCATTCATAGAGAAGCTTTCCCTTTAACTGGGCCTTGAAAGAAGAGTGGGTGGAGATGAAGTTGGGGGGAGTCCATTTCAGACATGAGAAATTGCATAAACAAAACTAGAGAGGTACAAGGAAAGAAAAGGGGACAAAGGATCCAGTTTAGATGGAACACAGAGTGCATGAAGGAGAGTACTATGAGATCCTATGAACATACTTTTAGACCTAGAAGGTACTTTAGGTCACCTCATCCAACCCCCTTATTCTATTGATGAGGAAACTGAGGACCAGAGAGGTGAAGTATTCCTAAGATCATACAGGAGAGAATGCCAGGCTCTAGCCATTCCTTTGTTATCCTTCTTCACGCTTACCACATGACTAACCTATTTTCTCTTTCTGTCATACAATTATTTGATGACATCCTTTGCCATAGTCCTTTTTTGGAGTTGTTGGTTATACAGGGTTACATAAAGTTTATTAATTCAAAATTGCTTTTGGGATACTTTATGTGCTACAGTCTTCTCATACCTAGTATACACTTTCCATTGCTGTCTCTGTATTATTCATCATTAATTCTTCAGAGACATTCTAAATTTCATATAGCAAATTGTCATATAGCAACACTGGCAAAATGTTTCTATTGTAAAGATGGTCCTCTGCTTTCATGGGAAGCTCAGAGACAGTAAAAGAACTTTGCTATTTCCCTAAAGTAATGAAACCTGCTGTTCTCATCTTCAATTTTGTATTCAGTTCATCCTCCTTTTGTATTGTTTGTCCCAGATACACATACTGTTGGATAAACTCTATAGGTTATTCATTCAAGTAAATGTAGTATCCATGCAATAGGCATTCTTCATCCACTTAGTCTCTCTAGTGTGGATGGTTGGGTCAAACTCCTTTGAGTGATTACAGATCTCGGCTGGGAGTTCTGTAGTATCTTGGAGATTGATGCAATAAACACAATGGCATCCACAAACAAGAACATCTAGATGACTTCATCATCTACAGGGAATACCATGAAAGAAAGCCACAATTAAAAAAAAAAATAGATTTGCTTAAAAATTTATGTAACACTGGGGCAGCTAGGTGGCGCAGTGGATAGAGCACCAGCCCTGGAGTCAGGAGTACCTGAGTTCAAATCCGGTCTCAGACACTTAACACTTACTAGCTGTGTGACCCTGGGCAAGTCACTTAACCCCAATTGCCTCACTTAAAAAAAAATTATGTAACAGAGGCTAGCCAATGGGAGTCTTTGTGTTGTATATCTCCTGCCCTTATAGAGCCTTTCTCTGAATGGAGGGTGGAAGCCTTCTCTTAGAACCTTCATTTAAAGAGGGTGCCCAGGCTAGGCATCTATTTCTTACCAGGCTGTACTCTGGATTTCTCCATCATTTGTATCATCTTCCTCCTCCCTATCACTTCCAGGATCAAATAGTCAATCCTCTGTTTGGTGTTCAAAGACCTTCATAACCTCTGCCTCCCCTCCACCTTTCCAGTCTTCTTACACTTCTCCCTGTCCCCCACCACATACTCTGTAATTCTGTGACACTGGTTTCCTTGTTGCACAAGAAACTCCAAGTATTTTTACTTGTGTCTCCCATGCCTGCAATGCTCTCCCTCTTCATCACTACCCCTTTGCTTCCTTCAGCAAAATTCCAGCTAAAATTTTAGCTGGAAAAACTAAAGGGGCAAGCAGCAAAGTATGATCATGGTATTTTGTTTGTTTGTCTTGTTTTGTTTTTAATGGTCACTCATTCAAGTGTCTGGAGCACTAAGGAAAGAACAGACATGGGTTAACTAGTGGTTATTATTTTCT
Source organism: Dromiciops gliroides (assembly GCF_019393635.1). Taxonomy (NCBI): domain Eukaryota; kingdom Metazoa; phylum Chordata; class Mammalia; order Microbiotheria; family Microbiotheriidae; genus Dromiciops; species Dromiciops gliroides. Next base: position 614,332,512 of record NC_057863.1, on the reverse strand, counting down.
TCCCCTCCTTACTTCATCTGGGTATAGATATAATTGGCACTCATTTCTAAGAAGGTATGTTCCTTAACAATGTTCAAGATGCATCTGACCGATCCAATCTGATTTCTCATAATTGCCTGTGTATGTATTATTGTTCTTCATTCTCAAAGAGGATCATGACATTGGTAGGTGATATCATGACTTGCAGTGAATTGGATTTAAGTGAGGGAGGGCTGTGGGGAGAGAGAGAGAGAGAGAGAGAGAGAGAGAGAGAGAGAGAGAGAGGGAACTTTCCTAGCACTGGGTTGAGTTTCCAAATATCCTGCCCATTTTTAGAGAGTTTCTATTTTCTTTTTATCAGTTCTTTCTATAGGGGTGCATAGTAAGCTTCCTCATTAGTTCCTTGGGATTGTATTGGATCATTGCACTGCTGAGAGTAGTTAAGTCATTCACAATTGCTCATTGAACAATACTGCTGTCACTACGCACAATGTCCTCTCAGCTCTGCTCACTTCACTAGACATAGATGTTCATTAGTCTTTCAAGGTTTTTTGGGGATCATCCTGTTTGTCATTTCCTGTAGCACAAGTCCATTCCACTATAATCATATAACACAGCTTTTTCTATCATTCCTCAATTGATAGACATTCCCTTGATTCTCAATTCTTAGCCTCCACCAAGAGTTGCTATAAATATTTTTGTACAATTTTTCCCCCTGTTAAGGGCTAAAATTCTAGCTAAACTGTCTAAAATATCTAATGAGTGGTCGCCAATAAATTATAAGCTTTAGCAAGAGTTAGACTTTTAAGCATTTATTAAGGAGAATAAGAATTTGGTAAAGAGAGAGAAAAAGGCCTAGATTCTATCTATTAAAGGGAGAGCACATTTCTAGCTCCCTTCTCCACCAGAGTCCAGAGGAAAAGAGCGCGAGACTGAGCGCCAGTCTCTTCCTTCCTCCTCCCACTAGCCCGCGTCACTTCCTGACTCCTGGTCTTGCCCTCAAAGACCTTCCCTTCATGGGCAGAACTCCTCTACAGTAAGTATCCAGCAGGTGGCGTTATTCCAATCGTTACAGTCCCCCCTGTTGTTCCTCAAGAAACAAAATGTTTCCTTGACGGAACAGTAAAAACAATATGATAACTATTGCTAACTAATAATATGTGAACAACAATATAGAAAAGGAAGAGAGGAAAGTTTTGTCCAGAGGGGCGATTTTTTTTTGTCCTCATGAACCGACGCTTTTGACATTAGTCTTGCAAAGGGAGGGCCTCTGCAGAGAATACATGTTACAGATGGTGTATATTATAACAGAAAGAGAAAAAACCAACAAAAAGAACAAATCAAAAACTGTTCATTTAAAGTCTCTGAAAGTCTTTTCTCAGATGTCTCTAGGTGTAGTCATGGAATGGAAGTCTTTTCAGGGGTTGATGTGTGGATGCTGGTAATCAGCCAGGAAAATTTCCTACAAAATTGAGCTTAACACAACTTTAAAATAGCTTTGTCAATAATCAAATCAAACAATGAAAGTTCTCAAAACATGTCTAAGGGAATTCAGAATCTTAGTTGTTACACATGAAACATATAATAAAACAAAAATTGAACCATTCTTTAAAATTATAATATTACTATAGTCCCCCCCTTATGGAGGGTAATTGAGAAGACAATTGCTGCAATATTAATTATTAAAAATAATTTTTTATCTTTGTTTCATCACTTTTTGCATCATCTGCCTAATTATCCTCATGCCATTATGAGAAATTAAAAAAATCTAATATAATTGGTAACAGGTGTCAAGGCCAAATTCAACACTGTATTTATCATGACACCTGAGATAATTATGGGGGTTACCATAAAAGAACAGAGAAATGATGGGATATGAGCATTCCCACACTTAAGCAATATATACTGCCCATGCAGTATGCCAGGTTTAAAATAGGTGGATGGAATATATGTCCATGCCACCGAACATATTGGAGGAAACTGAGTCAGACTTAATCAGATGCATGGGATTGAGATGTCCATGGCATCAGGCATATAGGAGGGAGCATAGAAGCCAGGTGTAGAAGTGAGATGGGTGGGATGAATACTTCCAGCCATCTGTACAATATTGTGGGGAAAAAGAGAATAAAATATTAAACCAAGAGAATCCAACCTCAACATTTGTCAAAAGCCATTCCCTCGGCCATACCTTGACTTCATGCATGTCTCCCCTCATGTGACAGTTCAGTGTCTGCTCTTGCATGTATTCCTCTTGTGATTGGATGGCATCTTGGCCAACTGGCATCTGATAACTCAGAATAAAGGCAATTAATGTCTTAAATGATAAGTTCCCATAATCCAAGTCTCATATGGATTTAAAATTGAGGATAATAAATGATTGCAAAAAATGTGAATACATTTAATAATATATAATACATTTAATAATATATAATTATGCAACAATTTCAAATAATACCCTTTTTTTTACTTAGTATACAATTACTTTTTTGAAAAATCTGAACATATTTAAATACAAGTTAAAGCACAACACAATCTCAAAGACAACTTTTACAAATGTTCCCCTCTTTTTTTTTTTTTGGAATATGCTTATCAAAAATAATACTTCTAGAATCAATTTACACTTGCCATGGCAAACAATTTGCCAGGGAAATGCTTTAAAGAGTTTGATCAAATAATCAGTTGAGAAAAAATAACAAAAACAAACAACTCAGAATATGGGAGCACAATACTCCTAGAATTAACATTGTATTATGAAATCAAAACCATGTTTCAAAATTAGATAGATGAATGAATAGAAGAAAATACACGTGGAACAATAAAAGACAGTGAAATCCAAACTAAGGAAATCTAAATGAGCATGAACTTAATATTAATAAGAGTACTATAAAATATAAACTTGATCACATGACTATAAAAAGCTTTTACAAATATTCTCCTTGTTTTAAAAACTAAGTATGACACAATCTCAAAAGCATTAAAATCTCTATAAAAATAAACCCATACCATTAATTTCAAAATGTATATTTAATAGCACAGAAATCCTATGTAACCTCTGAACTGACATTAATAATCTGAGTGAACTCAGAACACTCTTGATTCCGATATCTAAAATCCCCAATACTCATATCAATACCTTGCTGCTTACTTCTACATTTCTCTAAAATATATACCCTTCCATGGCAAAAGAAGCAGAGTCTTGAACTATGTTGATGGTTGTCATTCTTATTCAGCTAAGTTTTTCTTCTTTAACCCCTTTATATTGTCTGTCAGTCTTTTCACCATACAAATGCTTTATAAGATTACTAATTAAAGACAAAAGCAGGTTAGCAAAATTATGAACAAAACAAGCATATCTGGAATTAAAAGAGTTTTCTAAGATTGTCTCAAAAGCACAGCCAGGCCGGGGAAGGGCTGAGCCTGAAGCTGCAAATGCAGGTAGAAAAAGTTGAGCATGCGCATCAGATCTCTGGACTTCCCAGGCAGGGGAAGCTATGGGCTTGGCCATAGGAGGAGTAGAGGGTGGGGTCTGGGGAGGAGGGGAGGGACCAGCGCAATTTGAATCCGACTTGATTTTGAACTCAGGCCTGGATTCCTCTTCCCCACTTTGCCTCCAGGTGCTAGGGATTAAAAGCTTCTAGAGGGTGGGTCATTGCCTCCAGGCATGCAAAATTAGAGCAACAATTAGTGTTGGAACTGGGAAAAGCAGCAGGAATCTCTTCAGGTTTCTCTGAAAAAGCATGGTTGGGAGAGGGAGAGATATTTCCTCCTGTGAGTAAGTTACTGGCTCTTTTAACAAAATAAAAAGAAAAATAGAAATCCACAAAAACAAAGCATTAACATGATCTTATCTCCCATTTGTCTGGTTAAACAGACTAAAATCAAAAATAGGGTAATTAGGGAGTTTAAAAGGTCCATTCGAAAAAATTTAAAGGGAAAACACAGCCAGTGCGTCAGTACTTAGCAGTTTAAAGGGTAGGGGAAATTTCTTACCCAACCGGAAGATCAGAAGTGAGGTTCAGCTTTCCTCTTCGTGGTCAGCCATCTGTTAAGGGCTAAAATTCTAGCTAAACTGTCTAAAATATCTAATGAGTGGTCGCCAATAAATTATAAGCTTTAGCAAGAGTTAGACTTTTAAGCATTTATTAAGGAGAATAAGAATTTGGTAAAGAGAGAGAAAAAGGCCTAGATTTCTATCTATTAAAGGGAGAGCACATTTCTAGCTCCCTTCTCCACCAGAGTCCAGAGGAAAAGAGCGCGAGACTGAGCGCCAGTCTCTTCCTTCCTCCTCCCACTAGCCCGCGTCACTTCCTGACTCCTGGTCTTGCCCTCAAAGACCTTCCCTTCATGGGCAGAACTCCTCTACAGTAAGTATCCAGCAGGTGGCGTTATTCCAATCGTTACACCCCTTTTCTCTTTTTCATGATGAGTTTCTATTTTCTAACTGGAAACATCATTGACCATTCATAGGCTTCATAACTACACTTCATACAGCAAAATTACTATAAATCTGGGGCCTTTAAATCTGCTTAATTAGACCACCAGCCTAAACATGTTGTAACTCATAGTAGTTACAAGAGTATTGGGGTTTATTACTGCTCAATTCAAATTAAAGCAGCCAGAGTGACACTTCTGGGTAGGGGTTTAAGGAGGCAAGCATTAAGAGAGATGATAGTTTATTTGAAGGAGGACAATAACAATTTTCAGGACCTGATACCCCTAGCGTATGTAAGCTTGCTGGGCAGCAAGGGATGAATTGGCCTTGCAAGCTGCCAGAGTGAGATGCTTGAATATGTTCATTTGGTTCCTGGCTCAGTAGATGACTAACAGCTCAGCCACCATGATTACCAGGTCTCCCTTTGCTGACAGTTATATGGGATTTTATGAATTTCTGAAAATACATTCTCCCCATCCTGTCATCTTTGATATTTACAAGTCCCTTGATTATAAAGCAGATTGCTTGAAAAAAAGGTCTGAGGATTTTAGTAGATTCTAAACCTAATAACTGACATAAATGAATGAGAGTTTCTGTGTAATTGTGTACCCAATATTAATATTTAGTTACTAATAGAAAAAGAATAATTTCCTCTCATAACAGTGAATATGATGATGTGGCAGCTCCCAAAAGCTAAAGTGATCTTAGGCCACACTGAGAGAGAAATAGTGTTATAGCGTCCATGATTAGGGAGGTGTCATGGAAAGAAATATGGAATCAGGGTTAGGAGAACTCAACTGGATTCCTAGCTCCAAGACTACATAGCTATCTGACTTTGGTCATACTGCTTCATGTTTTTTAGAATCAGTCTCCTTCTCTATATAATGGGGATAATAACACTAACATTATCTGTTTCAGAGTGTTACTGTGGAGAACATGCTTTGTGAACTTTGATGCTTTGATGAATCTAAGATTTCATTGATTTGATATTTGTTCCAGTGTTACAGATTGACATCTTTCTCATCCTGTGGGACTCTTTCCTTTGCTCTTGGTAAATCTTCTACATTGGAGATCCTTGACATTGAGTGGATAACAATAGAGCATGAAATTATCCATTTGTTCTTTTTTTTTTTTGGTGGGGCAATGAGGGTCAAGTGACTTGCCCAGGGTTACACAGCTAGTAAGTGTCAAATATCTGAGGCCGGGTTTGAACTCAGGTCCTCCTGAATCCAGGGCCATTGCTCTATCCATTGCGCCACCTAGCTTGTTCTTAAGTTACTAACTTGCTTTATTTTCTGGCCACACATTTCTCCCATGATTTTTTAAAAATGCAGCTTCTCTTTTGTTGGAATATATAGCAGCCTATTCAAAACCACCATGTGCCTCTCCCATTGCCCTTTGGGTGACCTACAACTGAGCTCCTTTGGAGATTGGTATTTCATAATTTGTAGTCATAAAGCATTATAGAAAGAATATTGAAGATAGGTCTTTGATTCATGGAAAAGCATGGGGTCATTAAAGGCAGATTTAAAAGGTAACCTAGAGGGGGCAGCTAGGTGGCAGCTAGGTGATGCAGTGGATAAAGCACTGGTCCTGGATTCAGGAGGATCTGAGTTCAAATCTGACCTCAGACACTTGACACTTACTAGCTGTGTGACCCTGGGAAAGTCACTTAATCCTCATTGCCCCACAAAAAAGAGGTAATCTAATTTTCTTTTCTCATAGTTGGTGCTGTGTTTATTGTTTACTGTTTTTTTTCTAAGCCATCTGATTCAGTAGAACAAAACACCCCCTTACTGGCTTTTTTTTTTCCCCAATAAGGTATCTCTCATATCTGTCAAAATCATACAATGCTCCTTGAAAGATGTAAAGATGGATTTTGGTGGATCTACTCTGGTGTAGCTACTTTGATGGCTGGTGGGAATAAAGGCAAAGGTCAGCAATCCTGTTCAGTCTTTTTCATGTTGTCCTGAGATTTTTATAGAATACTAATGGGTAGGTTGGTGGGGCATATAGGGATGGGGAGAGGAGTTGGTGAAAGCCTCTTTACCATAACTTCACTTGGATCCTTTGCACTTGCCAAGTGAAGCTCCTAGGAATGATGTTCCCAGATCGGGAAAATGATAAAAAAGTAAGTTGAATTTTTCAGCCCCTAAATCATCTTTTTCCCTACCTCCAGAGAGCTCTATGTTGTGTACTTCAGGAAGATGTGACTCCTGATTCAATGAAAGATTTCTGGGATAGAAAAATGTAGAAACAAAGGGAGACAGCAATATTATTATTATTATTATTATATTTTAAAAATTTATTTATTTTTTCCATTACATGTAAAGATAGTTCTCAACTTTTGTTTATACAAGCTTTCCAATTTCAGATTTTTCTCCCTCCCTCCCCTCCCTCCCCCCTCCCCTAGACAGCAGGTAATCTGATATAGGTTTATATAACATTAAACATATTTCTGCATTAGTCATGTTATAAGAGAAAAATCAGAGCAATGAGGAAAAACCTCAAAATAGAAAAACAATAGCACCGAAAACAAAAGAAATAGTATGGTTCATTCAGCATCTATACTCCACAGTTCTTTTTTTTTTTTTTCCTGGATTTGGAGATCCTCCTCCATCATGAGTTCCCTGGAACCCTTCTGTACCTTTGCATTGGTGAGAAGAATATCGTCCATCACAGTAGGTCAACACACAATGTTGATGATACTGTGTATAATGTTCTTTTGGTTCTGCTCATCTCACTCATCATCAGTCCACGCAAGACCCTCCAGGTTTCTCTGAACTCTTCCTGCTCATCATTTCTTACAGCACAATAGTATTCCATTACATTCATATACCACAACTTGTCTAGCCATTCCCCAATTGATGGGCATCCCCTCAACTTCCAATTCCTTGCCACAACATAAAGAGCAGCTATAAATATCTTTGTACATGTGGATCCTTCTCCCCTTTCCATGATCTCTTTGGGAAAAAGACCCAAAAGTGGTATTGCTGGGTCAAAGGGTATGCACAGCTTCACAGCCCTTTGGGCATAATTCCAAATTGCTCTCCAGAATGGTTGGATCACTTCACAGCTCCACCAACAATGCATTAGTGTTCCAATTTTTCCATAGCTTCTCCAACATTTATTATTTTCCTTTTTTGTCATTTTAGCCAATCTAATAGGTGTCAGGTGGGTACCTCAGAGTTGTTTTAATTTGCATCTCTCTAATCATTAGTGATTTAGAGCATTTTTTCATATGGGAATAGATAGCTTTGATTTCTTCATCAGAAAACTGCCTGTTCATATCCTTTGACTATTTCTCAATTGGGGAATGACTTGGATTCTTATAAATTTGATTTAGTTCCCTATATATTTTAGAAATGAGGCCTTTATCAGAAGTACTGGTCATAAAAATTGTTTCCCAGCTTTCTGCCTCCCTTCTAATTTTGGATGCATTGCTTCTGTTTGTACAAAACCTTTTTAATTTAATGTAATCAAAATCATCCATTTTGCATTTTATAATATTCTCTATCTCTTGTTTCATCATAAACTGTTTTCCTTTCCAAAGATCTGAAAGGTAGACTATTCCTTTCTCTTCTAATTTTCCTATGGTATCACCTCTTATGTCTAAATCATGTATCCATTTTGACCTTATTTTAGTATAAGGTGTAAGATGTTGGTCTATGCCTAATTTCTGCCATACTATCTTCCAGTTTTCCCAGCAGTTTTTGTCAAATACTGAGTTCCTATCCCAGTAGCTGGAGTCTTTGGGTTTATCAAACACTACATTACTAGTGTCGTTTACTACTATGTTTCCTGTGCCTAGCCTATTCCATTGATCCTCCACTTTATTTCTTAGCCAAAAGATAGTTTTGATGACTGCCACTTTATAGTAAAACTCCAGGTTTGGTACCGCTAACCCACCTTCCTGTGCATTTTTTTCCATTATTTCCTTTGATATTCTTGATTTTTTGTTTTTCCAGATGAATTTTGTTATTATTTTTTCTAGCTCTATAAAATAATTTTTAGGTAGTCTGATTGGTATGGCACTGAATAAGTAAATTAATTTAGGTAGTATTGTCATTTTTACTATATTAGCTCTGCCTATCCATGAGCAATTGATATCTTTCCAATTATTTAGATCTGATTTGATTTGTGTGAAGAGTGTTTGGTAATTATATTCATAGAGTTCCTGGGTTTGTCTTGGCAAATAGACTCCCAAGGATTTTATATTATCTACCGTTACTTTAAATGGAATTTCTCTTTCTATCTCTTGCTGCTGGACTTTTATTTGTCATGTATAGAAATGCTGATGATTTATGTGGATTTATTTTATATCCTGCTACTTTGCTAAAGTTGTTAACTATTTCAAGTAATTTTTGAGTTGATTCTCTAGGATTCTTTAAGTATACCATCATATCATCTGCAAAGAGTGATAGTTTTGTTTCCTCCTTGCCTATTCTAATTCCTTTAATTCCTTTTTCTTCTCTGATTGCTAAAGCTAACATTTCTAGTACAATATTAAATAATAGGGGTGATAATGGACATCCCTGTTTCACCCCTGATCTTATTGGGAAGGCCTCTAATTTATCTCCATTGCATATAATGCTTGCTGATGGTTTTAGGTAGATACTGTTTATTATTTTTAAAGAAACTTAGCTCATTCTTTAGGGAAGTAAAAGGGGAAGGGAAAGGGGGGACTGATGGAAGGGAGGACAAAAGCAAGGGAGAAAAGGGTAAAGAAAAGGGAGGGGGTGATAAAAAGGGAGGGCAGATTGGGGGAGGCAGGGATAAGAAGTAAAACATCAGTGAGGAGGAATAGGGTGAAAGAAGGGGGAAAAAGTACAAAGGGGGTAAATAGAATGGAGGGGAATAGACAGTTAGTAATAATAACTGTGAATGTAAATGGAATGAACTCTGCTATAAAACGGAAGCGAATTGCAGAGTGGATTAAAAACCAGAATCCTACAATATGCTGTTTACAAGAAACACATTTGAAGCAGAGAGATACATACAGAGTAAAGGTAAAAGGCTGGAGCAGAATATATTATGCTTCAGCTAAAGTAAAAAAAGCAGGGGTAGCAATCCTTATCTCAGACAAAGCAGAGGCAAAAATAGATCTCATTAAAAGAGATAAGGAAGGAAACTACATCTTGCTAAAAGGTACTATAGATAATGAAGTAATATCAATATTAAATATGTATGCGCCAAGTGGTATAGCATCCAAATTCTTAGAGGAGAAGTTAAATGACTTATAAGAGGAATTAGACAGTAATACTATACTAGTGGGGGATTTGAATCTCCCCCTCTCAGAATTAGAGAAATTTAGCTGAAAAATAAATAAGAAAGAAGTGAAAAAGGTGAATAGATTGCTAGAAAAGTTAGACATGATAGATGTCTGAAGAAAATTGAATGGGGATAGAAAGGAATGTACCTTTTTCTCAGCAGTACATGGCACATTTTCAAAAATTGACCATGTATTAGGGCACAAAAACATCATAGTCAAATGTAGAAAGGCAGAAATAGTAAATGCATCCTTCTCAGATCATGATGCAATAAAAATTACATGTAAGAAAGAGCCATGGAAAAGTAGAATGAAAATCAATTGGAAACTAAATAATTTCATTCTAAAGAATGAATGGGTCAAACAACAAATCATAGAAACAATCAATAACTATATCCAAGACAATGACAATAATGAGACAACATACCAAAATCTATGGGATGCAGCCAAAGCAGTGCTTAGGGGAAAATTTATAGCTCTAAATGCTTACATGAATAAAAAAGAGAAAGAGGAGATAAATGAATTGGGCATGAAACTTAAAAAGCTAGAAAAACGGGGGCGGCTAGGTGGCGCAGTGGATAAAGCACCGGCCCTGGATTCAGGAGTTCCTGAGTTCAAATCCGGCCTCAGACACTTAACACTTACTAGCTGTGTGACCCTGGGCAAGTCACTTAACCCCAAATGCCTCACTAAAAAAAAAACCAAAAAAAAAAAAAAAAGCTAGAAAAAGAACAAATTAGAAATTCCCAATTAAATACTAAACTAGAGATCCTGAAAATTAAAGGAGAAATTAATAAGATTGAAAGCAAGAAAACTATAGAATTAATCAATAAAACTAAGAGCTGGTTTTATGGAAAAACCAATAAAATGGATAAAATATTGGTTAATTTGATTAAAAAAAGAAAGAAGAAAACCAAATTACCAGTATCAAAAATGAAAAGGGTGATGTTACCACCAATGAAGTGGAAATTAAATCAATAATTAGGAATTATTTTGCCCAACTGTATGCCAATAAATTTGACAATCTAATGAAATGGATGAATATTTACAAAAATACAAACTGCCCAGGTTAACTGAAGAGGAAATAAAATCCTTAAATAAACCCATATTAGAAAAAGAAATTGAACAAGCCATTAATGAACTCCCTAAGAAAAAATCCCCAGGGCCAGATGGGTTTACATGCCTGTAGGTGAATTTTAACAAACATTTAAAGAACAATTAATTCCAATATTACACAAATTATTTGGAAAAATAGCTGAAGAAGGAGTTCTACCAAATTCGTTTTATGATACAAATATGGTGGTGATACCAAAACCAGGCAAAGCAGAAACAGAGAAAGAAAATTATAGACCAATTTCCCTAATGAATATTAAAATCTTAAATAAGATATTAGCAAGGAGGTTACAGCAAGTGATCACCAGGATAGAAGGGAGGACAAAAGCAAGGGTGGGATTTATACCAGGAATGCAGGGCTGGTTCAACATTAGGAAAACTATTAACATAATCAACATAATCAACCACATCAATAAGAAAACCAACCAAAATCATATGATTATTTCAATAGATGCAGAGAAAGCTTTTGACAAAATACAGCACCCATTCCTAATAAAAACACTAGAGAGCTTAGGAATAGGTGGCGCTTTCCTTAAAATAATTAACAGTATCTACCTAAAACTGACAGCAATATTATTTGATGAAGAACTGTGAATGACTTGACTATTCTCAGAAATACAATGATTCAAGACAACCCCAAAGGACTATAAATAAAAATATTTATTACTTAAAAAAAGTTGACATGAGTGGAACTGGAAGTCTCTGTCATGTCCCTTTCTCCAGCTTGTTATACTACTAGACATTTTGGGGAATTTCCTTTTTGGGTGAGAGCTGGGATTCTCTTGGTTGAGTAGAGTGATGGTTCCCAGTGGGAAAGCTCCTCTGCTCTCTATTGTCTGGTATATATTCTCATGTGGATACTTTCTCTGATTTATGTTTTGCTATTGACTTGGATAAATGGGTTTCTTTGCTACTTACTGTGTATATGCATTATGTAGCTGGCACTTGGTGGGGAGAGTCAAGCCTTGTATATAAAGCTTAGGGCCCTCCTTTCCTCATTAAGAAACAAGTATCAGGGCAGCTAGGTGGCGTAGATAGAGCACTGACCCTGGATTCAGGAGGACCTGAGTTCAAATCCAGCCCAGACACTTGACACTTACTAGCTGTGTGACCCTGGGCAAGTCACTTAACCCCAATTGCCTCACTAAAAAAAAAAAAAAAAGAAACAAGTATCAGAAATTTGGCTTGAACTCGAAAACCATATCCAGACTAACTATATGTAAGGGAGCAGATATAATTCTAACTTGTTAATCCCCTTCTCTGAGGGGGACTGAGTGGCCAAACTGCTGGTCTCTACCTTCTACTTCCCCTCTTGATAGGAATGAAAGTCTCCGCTGAAGAAATATGGGGGGAGAGGAGACTAGAGATGTCTAATCTTTGCCCCTGTGCTACACTTAGGTGGCCTAAACTTTCACACAAGGCCTAGATTGATTTACATAGGTGCAGAGGCCCAGTTTTACACTCATTTCTCATTGTTTAAATCAAAAAGGTACCAGATGGGGCAGCTAGGTGGCGCAGTGGATAAAGCACCAGCCCTGGATTCAGGAGGATCTGAGTTCAAATATGACTTCAGACACTTGACACTTACTCATTGTGTGACCTTGGGCAAGTCACTTAACCCTCATTGCCCCTGAGGGTGGGGTAGAGGGTGGGGGAAGGCATCAGAGCCAAATGGGATGGGGTGTTTTCTATACCACTGAAGGTATTTTATCTCATTTGATCCTTACCACAAACTGGTGAGGTAGATGCTATTTTTATCCCCATCTTACAGGTGACTGGAAAACAGTCATGAAAACTGGAGTGAGACATCTTAAGTAGCTTGATGCCCAATTACAAAGCTGTTGGGTTAGTTATCTGAGGCAGGCTTTGAACTCAGGTCCATTTTGAATCTAAGTCCCCTCCCCTCTCTCTATTATACGAAGCAGTCACTAGCCCCAAACACCAGCAGTGGTAGCAAAAAGACCCAGCAGAGAGTGGCAATAGCAACATTAATTATTTCCTATTTATTCTGTATATAACTTGCACAACTTTGTTTGCTTGTTGTCTCTCCCATTGTATTGTGAGCTCTTCTGGAGCAGGGAACATATTTTGCCTTTCTTTGTATCCTCAGTGGCTTAGCACAGTGTCTTGTATAGAGTAGATATTTAATAAATGCTTATGGACTGCCTGAGTGGAGGTTTCTAGAAGAGATCAAGCTCAGCAAATGTATCTAGTAGCATGCAGTATGGCAAAGAACAAACAACAAAACCCCAGTTCATTTCTGGAACCCCCCAAACCCCCCACATTTTATGTCACCAGAAGACATATTCCTAGTGCTTAGCTCAATACCTGGTACATAGTAAGAGCTTGGTAAATGCTTTATGTAATCATTCAGAGGCATGAGTTGCCCTGAACTTGGGTCTGTATGTTCTGGCCACATGAATTTCCCAGGCAATAAATAGAGTTTGGGACTTGGAGTCAGAAAGACCTGGGTTTACTCTCACCTCAGACTCTCTTGAGCTATGCGATCCTGAGCAAGTCATTTATCCTTCAGTTTCCTTAAATGTAAAATAAGGCCATTAATAGCTGTAGCAATTCTTTTTTGTCTTTTTTAAATTATAAAAGTATTTCATTATTTTCCAGTTACACATAAAGATAGTTTTCAACATTTGTTTTCATAGGATTTTGAGTTCCAAAATTTTCTCCCTCCCTTCTTTCCCTTCCCCTTCCTCAAGACAGAAAGCAATCTGATATAGGTTATATATGTACAATAACATTAAACATATTTCTGCATTAGTCATGTTGTGAAAGAAGAATCAGAACAAAAGAGAAAAACCTCAAAAAAGAACAAAAACACACAAAAAAGTAGAAATAGTATGGTTCAATCTGAGTTCAGAATCCACAGTTCTTTTTTCTGGATGTGGAGAACATTGTCCATCATGACCTTTGGAACTGTCTTGAGAAAAGCTGAGAAAAGCTAAGTCTATCAGAGTTGATCATCAATGTGGCTGTTACTGTGTACAATGTTCTGGTTCTGCTCACTTCACTCAGCATCTGTCCACTTAAATATTTCTAGGTTTTTCTGAAATCTGCTTGCTCATCATTTCTTACAGCACAATAGTATTCCATTATATTCCTATACAACTTGTTCAGCCACATAGAATAGATTCTTTTTTATTTTTTGTGGGGCAATGAGGGTTAAGTGACTTGCCCAGGGTCACACAGCTAGTAAGTGTCAAGTATCTGAGGTCGGATTTGAACTCAGGTCCTCCTGAATCCAGGGCCAGTGCTTTATCCACTGCGCCACCTAGCTACCCCATCTTTTGTTTTGTTTTGTTTTATTTTTTGTTTAATAGATTCTTTTTTTTTTTTTGCAGGGCAATGAGGGTTAAGTGACTTGCCCAGGGTCACACAGCTAATAAGTGCCGTGTTTGAGACTGGATTTGAACTCAGGTCCTCCTGAATCCAGGGCCAGTGCTTTATCTGCTGTGCCACCTAGCTGCCCCCTGTATAATAGATTCTTTTTTTTTTTTTTTTTTGGCGGGGCAATTGGGGTTAAGTGACTTGCCCAGGGTCACACAGCTAGTAAGTGATAAGTGTCTGAGCCCAGATTTGAACTCAGGTCCTCCTGAATCCAGGGCCAGTGCTCTATGCCCTGTGCCACCTAGCTGCCCCCTGTATAATAGATTCTTAATAAATACTTGATTGATTAGAAAGCTCAGCCTACTATCAAAACATCTCACTGGACCCGGAACTTGGTACGTAAGGTAACTGACTTGGAATATTGTAGCAATTCTTCCCCAGGGTTGTGGTGAGGATTAAATGAAATTATGTAAATCTTCAGGTTTACACAGTTATTCTTATCCTCATTTCTCACATAGGTATCTCATGCTACTGTATATTCTCTGGTTACACATATTCCCTGAATGTATCTCTTCTCCCAATGCTGCCATGGTACCTGTGAAGTGTGGTACCTTGTGTATGTGTGTGTGTGTGTGTGTGTACAAAATCTTCCTTTTTTTTTTTTTTAGTGAGGCAATTGGGGTTAAGTGACTTGCCCAGGGTCAAACAGCTAGTAAGTATTAAGTGTCTGAGGCCGGATTTGAACTCAGGTACTCCTGACTCCAGGGCTGATACTCTATCCACTGCACCACCTACCTGCCCCCATGTTGTTTAATTAAATATTTTTTACTCTGAGCTAACGTGTCCTCTGAGATGGCAAAACAAACACATCAGTGATAGCTCGAGTTATGATTTCGATGCTGACTCAGTGCCCACAATGTGCCTCAAATTAGGGGCAGGATGGGGGGGGGGTCAAATACAAGGTGCTGCAGAAATAATTTTATTTGATGATTCTCTGTGCCTCATATCTTTCCTCCATACAGCGTCCTGGACAGAGTGCCAGGCCTGGAGTTAGAAAGACTCCTCTTCCTAAATTCAAATCTGGTCTCAGACACTCACTAGCTGAGTGATGCTGGGAAAGTCACTTCACTCTCTTTGCTTTAGTTTTCTCATCTGTAAAATGATCTGGAGAAGGAAATGGCAAATGACTCCAGTATCTCTGCCAAGAAAACCCCAAATGGGATCATGAAGAGTCAGACAGGATTGAAAGGACTGAACAAAGACAATAGCAGTCAAAGTGACTTTCCTCTAGTGCAGGGCTGAGCATGTTCCCCTCCCCCCAAACATTAGTGGTTCCTTATTATTTCAGATATGAACTTCTGTTTGGTCCCTCCTTTTTTTTTACAGACTTTATACATATTATTCCCCTCCACTTACTCTACTGTCCTGTTCTACAGAGGAGCCTCCATCTCCTATCTTCATGCCTTTTGTACTGTCTATCCTCCATGTCTAAAATGCTCTCCCTGATCACCTCTGCCTTAGAGTCTCTGAATTCACTTTATCCTATTAGGTTATTTGGTTCCTCTGATTGCTAGTTAACCTTTCATCCACTCTGTATGTAGGTAATATAAATTAGGGCCTCTGTTGGGAACTTCTGCGTTTCCTCATCTGGAAAATGGGAATAATAATAGCACTTCGCCCCCAGAATCACTGCTCAGGAAAGACTCAGGTCTTTCTGACCCCAGATCTCCAATGCTGTTCATTGCCTGGGAAACTGCCCTGGCCAGGGCACACCCACTTCAGGGCAGCTCATGACTCTGAATGATTTGTGTAACGATTAGAATGACGCCACCTGCTGGAGACTTACTGTAGAAAAGTTCCGCCATAAAAGGAAGGTCTTTGAGGGCAAGAACATGGTCTTTTCTTTGGGTCAGGAAGTGACATTTGCTAGTGGGAGGAAGAAGGAAGAGCCGGGAGCTCTGACTAGCTTTTTTCCTGGGGATGCTGGTGGAGAAGGGAGCTAGAAATGCGCTCTTCCTTTAATAGATAGGAATCTAGGCCTTTTCTTCTCTCTTTACCAAATTCTTATTCTCCTTAATAAATGCTTAAAAGCCTAACTTTTGCTAAAGCTTATAATTTATTGGCGACCACTCATTAGATATTTTAGACAGACTAGCTAGAATTTTAGCCCTTAACATTTGATTAGATAAAGCATGTATTAATTGTTGTGAGAGTAGGCTGAGATATTTATAAAGACACAAAAAATTACCCTGGTGCTTAGTACAATGCCCGGTTGATTGATGCTCTCAAATGAGATAATGTAAGCAAATCCTTAAACATAAATATGAACTGTGAAAGAGACGCTGAGGTTCACTACCTTTCTGACCTTGGGCAAGTCACTTCCTTGGGCCCCAGTAAATGAATGACTTTAATAAAAGAGGTATTATCATTTGCTTTGCATGCTCTATGGACCATGGGATTTTTTTCATTTGTTTTGCCTCCGAGACCTAAGTGTGTCATCTGTTAGAATGTGAACTCCTTGAGGGCAGAGGCTATCCATTTTCTATTTGTACCCTCAGTGCTTAGCACAGAGCTTTACACCTAGTAAGGTTTTTTTTTTTTTTTTGGTGAGGCAATGGGGTTAAGTGACTTGCCCAGGGTCACACAACTAGGAAGTATCAAGTGGCCTGAAGCCAAATTTGAACTCGGGTCCTCCTGAATCCAGGACCAGTGCTCTATCCACTGAACCACCTACCTGCCCCCACCTAGTAGGATTTTAACACCCCATCCACCCATCCAGCCCTTGACCATTTAGGATTCTCATTTCCAAAGAATGCAAGGGTTGGAAAAGACAGCCTTTAAGACTCCTTCCAGCTTCAAAAACTTTAGGTCGGCCTTCCTCGGAGTATCACCTTCCCTGCTAGGGGGCGGTCGGAACACTACTCTGATCTGCGGGGCCTCTCTAGCTGCTCCCAGCTTCTCCGTCCCCTCTCTCTGGGCCCTGCGCATAGGCCACGTGACAGGGGTTCCTGGAAGCCGCTGCCAGGCAGAGGCTCGAGGGACGCGGCGCAAGCGCAGAAGCTACTCCGCCGTTGCCCCGGCGCCGCTGCCGCTGCAGCCGCCGCCTGCTTCGCCTCGTCAGCTGCGCTCGGGGCGTCGTCTCCCCCTCCCGGCGCCTGGGCTGGGGGCCGGGTCATGTCCCGAAAGCAGGCAGTGAAGAGCCGGCCGGGCAGCGGCCGGAAGGCCGAGGCGGAGCGGAAGCGGGACGAGCGCGCGGCTCGGAGAGCCCTGGCCAAGGAGCGGCGGAACCGGACGGAGCCCGGCGCCGGAGGCGAGGAAGAGTTCGTCAGCTTCGCCAACCAGCTGCAGGCCCTGGGGCTCAAGCTGCGCGAGGTGCCGGGCGACGGGTGAGGAGGCAGGGAGAGGATGGATGAGGGAGGAGGCGCGCGCCGGAGGAGGATGGATGAGGGAGGAGGCGCGCGCCGGAGGAGGATGGATGGGGGGGGGCGCGCGCCGGGGGAGGGGCTAGGGGGAGGGGAGAGGGAGGAGGCGAGCGCCCGGGGTCCGACCGGTGTGGGAGGGGGGGAGGTGGCAGGGGGAAGGGGGGGAAAGGGAGGAAGCGCGAGCCTCCCGGACCGGGGAGGAGAGAGGGAGGAGGGAGGATGTGCACACTTCGAGGACCTGGGGAAATGGGAGGGGTCACGACGCAGGTGCGGAGGTGCGAGCTGGAGACCTGGACAGGTGGAGAGGTGAGGGCCCATCCATCAATCTGCAAGTACTTATTAAGCACTTTCTGGCGCAGTCGCTTAACCTTTCTCAGCCTCAGTTTCCGAATCTGTAAAAAGGGCACCTACCTTCCAGGGTTGCCCTGTGTATCTATATCTGTATGTGTGTGGAGCGGTGTCAAATGAGATAATCGCTTGGCCAACCTTAAAGCGCTAGGT
Organism: Dromiciops gliroides; assembly: GCF_019393635.1. Classification (NCBI taxonomy): domain Eukaryota; kingdom Metazoa; phylum Chordata; class Mammalia; order Microbiotheria; family Microbiotheriidae; genus Dromiciops; species Dromiciops gliroides. The sequence continues at coordinate 614,314,454 of NC_057863.1, read as the reverse complement.
AATCTGATAGCTATTGTGATTCATAGCAGGGGACGCACACCGAATTTAGGAAACCAAACGGCCTTTGCCCTCCAGGAGCTTACTGTCTGGGGAGGCTTCGGTAGAATATTAGCGTTGATTAAACACTTAACTGTGTAAGTATTCGTCGGGCACCGTGCTAAGCTCTAGTGGTACAAAGAAAGACAAAAACAACTACAAAAATAGTCTGTCCCTGCAGCTCCTGGAGCTCACGTTTAATTGGGTAGACAGCATGCAAACAACTGTGAATGTATAGAATATATACATCAAGCCAATGGAAGTCGTCAGCAGAGGAAAGGACGTGCCCCCAAAAGGCTTCTTTCAGAAAGTGGGATTTGCCATGAGTTTCGAAGGAATCTGGGGAAGTCATGAGGAAGGAGAGCATTCCTGTCATGAAGGATGGCTTGAGCAAAGACAGGGAGGTGTAGTATCTAGTTCAGGAACAGTAAGAAGGTCAGTTTGGACCATGGAGTTTGAGAAGGGGAGTCATGTATAGAAGGCTGGAAAGGTTAAGTTACAACCAGGGTTGTGATGGGTTTTGAATGCCACACAGGGGTTTATATATTTAATTCTAGAATCTAGAGGTAGTAGGGAACCATCGAAGTTTATTGAGTGACAGGGTCAGAAAGAACTTGGCTAGCTGACCAAGTATATTGGCCTTCTGGATAGGAATTTTGGAGATAGGAATTGTGGAGGGGAAGGGGTGACGATATTCCTCTTCCTTTCTGGATCCCCCTGGGGGTTATATCAGTAGGCTTCCACCCGTCATCGACAAAGACCTGGAAGAGTAGGCTGTAAACTCCCTGAGGCAGGTCCTCATTGATTTCTGTTTTTGTGTTCTCCAGGGCTTTGTCATTGTTTTTGTCTGAAATTGTGATTTCATTGGTGTAGGAGAATTCCTCTACCAATCTAGATTCACACTTGTTTTGCACCTTAGCACGATGAATTTAGAACCTGAAGGGACTTACGGATCTCTTAAGTCAAACCCCTTCTTTTTACAGATGAGAAAACTCAGACCCAGAGGGGTTAGGTCGCTTGCAAAAGATTATACAGGTAATAAATGTCAGGTGGATTCAAATACAGTTCTGCCAACTCAAAATCCAGCACTTTGTCCTATAATGCTCTTTCTCTCACTTTAGAATTACTTGGAGCACTGAAACATTTAGGTGATTTGCCTAGAGTCACACCGAAATATGCCACGGTGGGGATTTGAACCCAGGTTTTCCTAATTGCAAGGCCTATTCTTTGGGCCTCTGCTTATTAAATTGGACTGGCTGGGTGAGGTGAGCCCCAGGAAACAGGGACAGGATGAGTGAGAGTGGACTAGGGAGTTGAGTTAGGAAGAATGGGGCAGTGGTAAGAGGGGAGATGGGAGAAAGGATTGTGGATGGTGGGACGGATGAGCCTAGAGAAGTAGGATTATCCTACTTAATTAAGAAGGAGCCCTTTGGGAAAGGAGAGGGAAAAGAATCTTAGGTGCACCTAATTCCTCAGTTATAGCCACGCTTTTCCTCATCGTGTGGGTCATCATGCCTGTTTATAGGTGGAAAAGCTGAGGCCCAGAGAAGTGAGATCATTGCTAATGCTCTCGCAGCTACTAAGTTTCAGAGTCTGGAACTAAGCTTAGTTAGGTTTACTGCTTTGTGGTCCAGGGCTTGGTCTAGTCTTTTAGGGGGAGAGAGGATAGGGGAGGAATATGTGGAAAGTGGTTAAAGAATTGGGAATGGGAGATCTAGGGGATTGGGTGCAGTGGGAGAGAAGAGGAGAAGAAATGTGGGCACAAGGGCTCATAGAAGGGGAGGAAGGGTTACAGGGTTGGGGCAGGGAGAAACACAGAGGAGGGGGTTGGGAAACATAGCATGTCTCTGACAAGGAAGGATGGGATGAAAGAGAAGAAAATTCAGTGGAAACAGGGTTATGCACCTTGTCTCAAAGGTGAAGAAAGGGGCTTTCGGTTCATACTGTGCTGCCACCTGGTATTCAAGGCTTTCAGTGATGGAACTCCAGAATACCTTTCCAGCCTGTCTTCCTACCTTATAGTCCAGATACACTGGGTGGTTCTCCAAGAAAGGGCCTTCTTTCTTCCTTCCTTGTTTTTGTTCATATTCTTTTCTCTCATCTTTGCCTCTTAATGTCCTACTTATCTTCTAAACACTATGCTCTGTTCTGGGGATACAAAGACAGAGACAAAACCAAAACACCCCCTGCCCTCAAGAAACAGATTCTATTGTGTTATAGGTCATCCTGTGGGCTCTGCTAGTGGTCGCTTTAGAGTCAGTGATAGGTTCCTTCACCATATGAGTAAAGATATTCCCTTGGGGAAGTAACAGGTGTTGGCGTGAATTGTTTTGTCATTATCATGTGGTAGTGATTTAATAACTTGTTGACTTCTACTTTTGAGCACCCCCTAGCTAACACCCCCCAAAATTCAGAGTATAGAAAATCTAGCCACTGCTTTGAATTTTTTTAGACTTTGTTGTGTTTCACAAAATTATGCAACCTAAGGTAACATTTACATGAAAGCTGTGACTTCCAGTGAGCATAGTAGTGATGGGATAGTAAGGGGGAAGCAGCCAGAACTAACTTGTATACCCCAGGCTGGGTTGACAGTTGTGTTTTGTGTGTGTGTTACTGTTCCTTGGTGACTCTGAGCCATTGCTGAATTGATGTAACAACTAGCATTAAAAGTTATTTAGAAAGATATACTTAGAATACATATTTCGATTTATTTTGAATTTATTTAGAAAGTCTTAAAGTCATAATAAAAAATTTACCTGCATACTTTCCCTTAGCTTTTCAACTACTTATCTTGCTTACCTCTAGTTCTGACTCTGCTAGTTTGGGATTTTATAATACATGGATGTGGGTTAGCCAGCGGCTTTACAAAAAAAAAATTACTCTAAAAAAAATTAGCGAAAATCTGCCTTCTCTCTCTTACTTTTTTTGTCTTCTTTCTACCTTCCTCTCTGTCTTCTCCCCTATTCCCCCTTGTTATTAAACCTGTTATTAAAAAAATTATGTTGAGGCAAAACAAATTCCCATGTTAGCCATGTCCAGAAGTAATATATCTCAATATTCATTGATCAAGCCATCCCCTCTCTCTTAGGAGGTTAGTAATATTTCATTAGCCCTCTAGAATCATTGCTTGTTGTTGGTTTGATCAGTCTTTCAAAGTTGTTTGTCTTTACAGTAATGTTGTCATTGTATAAATTGTTCTGCTGTTTCTGCTCACTTCACTGCAAATCAGTTCATACAAGTCTTCTCAGGTTTCTGAAACCTTACTTTCATTATTACTATATTATCTTCTAAACTAGATACTTCCTGAGATGATTCTGTGTAACATAGTGTAAGTTGGGAGATAATTGTTTCTGTAATGAAACTTGCCTTTATGGTGTCTAGGTTTAATTCACATTTATTGGATTTTAAAAACAAGAAACAATTGAGCCTTAATTTTTTTTTGGTGGGGGGGGCAGGGCAATGGGTGACTTGCCCAGGGTCACACAGCTAGTGTCAAGTGTCTGAGGTAGGTTTTGAACTCAGGTCCTCCTGAATCCAGGGCCAATGCTTTATCCACTGTGCCACCACTTGGCCTCCAATATTCTTCTTCTTTTTTTGGTGAGGCAGTTGGGGTTAAGTGACTTGTCCTAGTAAGTGTTAAGTGTCTGAGGCCGGATTTGAACTCAGGTCCTCCTGACTCCAGGGCTCTATCCACTGTGCCACCTAGCTGCCCCTCCAATATCATTCTTAAAAGCTTTAATGCATCTTTTCAGTTCAAAGGTAGTCCTTGGCCTTAGACAGTACGGTATTAGCATCTCTCTGACCTGTAGGTATAACCCCATATTATCTTAGTAATTAAAATATATGCTAATTTAAAATCTGTCTCAAATTTTAAATTTTGACTTACTTTCTTACAGCATCCCTCTCTATAAATGCCTACTTGTGAACTCACTTTTTTGTACTTTCAACTCTAAGAATGCTTGACTTTGTTTTTGAGCAGCCTGGCAAACTAGTAAAGCATGTTTTAGAATGAGAATATTATAAGAACAGCATTTTGTGTAGAAAAGTAAGACTGTGTCACTCTTCGACTTCAGTATGCATGTCCTGATTCTACCCATTGCTATTACTTTACAATTCTGAGGTTGTGTTCCTGTCTTGTTTGGATCTCAGTAGTATTGGGCCTTCCCCCCCCCCCCCAATCAGTGATAAGATTGGAAAATAGATTAATCTTTAAGAGATCTTAAAGTTCAGATGTTCTTTATTTGGAAACTGGTGACCAAGGTGAGTGGTTTTCCTTTGACAAGAGTAAGTGTTGTTGATCCCCAGGTGATTGGTGAGGAGTCAAGGGAAAAAACACGTTCCATTTCTTAATGGAGTTGTTTGTTCAATGAAAGTTTGTTCCCGTAGGTTTCTTCACTATCACCTTAGGATTCAGACTGGATGCAAGAGCTTTTGTCTCTCAAGCTGCTTAGCTGGACAGACTCCTTCAGAGTCTAGCAAACACTTACCTTTGGACGCTTTATCTGAAATGAGTAATGAGATCGCTGTGATAGCTGTGTCACAGAACCTCTAGTGGAACTTGGTTCAGAAAGAGGACAGTGGATGTGGATTGCCACGTAGACTATCTATTTCTAAGGTCATATGGGGAAATCCTAGATCTTGGGTCTGGAAGGGACTTCAAGAAGTCATCTGGTCTAGGCCCTTCCCTCTGCTCTTGTAGGGTAAAGCATTATCCTTATTTTACAGATAAGGCAACCGAGGCACAGAGGGATCAAATGGTTTTTCCATGATTGTATAGCTATTAAGTAGGGACAAAGAACAGAGGTCTTGTGCTCCTAGTGCAGAGCTTTTCCTACTATGCCACACTTTTTCAAGGAGATACTGTTCTTTCAGGGGCTGAGGAACTCTAAACAACAGTACAGTGGCCAACTAAAATTATAAAGAACTCTTGATGAAACATGCTCTCTATTTCCAGGCAGAGAGCCGATGGATTTAGAGTACAGATCAAGACATAGCTGCTTCTTCTTCTTCTTCTTCTTCTTCTTCTTTTGAATTTTATTTTGGACATGGCTAGTGTGGAAATTTGTTTTGACTCTACATATTTGTAATGGGTTTTGTTTTTCTTGCCTTCTCAATGGATAGGGTAGGGGGAGAGATTATTACTTTTATAGTGAAAAGATCACTCGCTTCGAAAAGCCAATAGGCCAAATTCTGCTTTCCCATTTGGTAGCCATGTGCCTGCAGGCAAGTACTTTCTGTCTCTGATCGTTACTTTCTTCATAAAATGCGAAGAATATTTGTATTTTATACCTCAAAGGGTTGTTGGGAAGAAATTGCTTTGTAAACCTTAGAGCATTAGATAAGTGTGGGGGAATCTGTGAAGGTAGTGTGGGCACTTGTTCTCATGCATATTTACCCTGATTGGTTGTCTGAGCCTTTCTCTAAATCCACTTGTGAGGATTTCTGACAATATGGTGTAATGCAAAGAAGAGTGGGTTTGCAGTCAAAAAACCAATAATGCTCTGAAGTCAGGGTTATGATGCTTATGACCTTGAACAGATTTATTGAACCTCCTCGAGCTCAGTTTCCTCTTATGTAAAATGGAAGCGATAATCCTTGTGCTGCCTACTTCATCCATTGGGCTGTCATGAGGAAATCGGTTTGTCAGTGAATTGTTATTAGTCAGCATCCTGGAGGCTTTCCTCAGATTTGTTTTATAAGAATTAATTTGTTAGCTATTTTTCTTGCTTTATTAAAATGAAAATATTGTTAATTGAAACTTCTTTCCTTGTAGCAATTGTCTGTTCCGAGCTCTTGGTGATCAATTAGAGGGACATTCACGAAATCATCTCAAACACAGACAGGAAACTGTTGACTATATGATAAGACAGCGGGATGATTTTGAACCCTTTGTGGAGGATGATGTTCCCTTTGAGAAACATGGTAGGTCAGTGGGATACTGTATCCTTTTGGAGAAATGCATTAGGTAATGATACTTATTAGCAGCCTCCTCTGTATTGTCACAAAGTGATTCACACCCCCCCCCCCCCACCGGGGCAGTGGGGCTTAAGTGACTTGGCCAGAATCACGCAGCTAGTAAGTGTCAAGTGTCTGAGGCCGGACATGAACTCAGGTCCTCCTGAATCCAGGGCTGGTGCTTTATCCACTGCGCCACCTAGCTGCCCCCTACAAAGTGATTCTTTAAAAGCGATTTTTTAATGAATGTCCGTTAAGTAATATCAAGATAATCCTCAAATGGGCCCTTCTTTGTGATTTATAACTTTGATTTTTTTATAATTTAAAATGAGAAAAAATGCAGGTCTTCTGGCTTTGTTTTCACTTAAAGCCTGTTCCAACTTGAAAGGTAGAAAGTAATCCTTTAAATGAACAGTTAGTATTGTTCAATGAACTGAAGTACTCCCTCCTAAGATCAATTTAGAATGGGAAAGGACCTTAGAGATAATAAACTCCCAACTCCCTCCTTTTACAGAGCCTACTCTCTGACAGCCTCTGAAAGGTGGTGACTTACCCAGGGTTACACTGTAAACCTAGAACAGTGTTGGTGGTCAACTCAGTCCCCTTACAACTAAATGCTTTGTTGTTTGAGCTCCCTTTATTTTGAGGAGATCTCTGTAGTTTTGTTGGAATGTTTTGCTTTTTTACACATTAGACTGAGACACCTTAGTCAAAATTCTAGGGTCATTTTCTACCCAGATCAATTAAGTAATGTTTAGCCAAATTATATGCATTTCACAAAATGAGTTTACAGCTTCGCAAGCATAAATTGCATTTTGAATGTTTTGAATGTTGAATGTTGAATTTGGTGTTGTAGCCCTAAAGAGAATCGAAACTTTCAATTATTTAATTTCCTGAAAAACTTATATGTAGATTAAGAAATGATTTTTAGAAAAAAAAAGCTACCAAAAAATGCTACTAAACATGCCTGATATTCCTGGAGGCAGATAAGAATGAGAATGAAATGACTGAGGGAGAGACTCTTATAGCAGAGATGAAAGAATTCTGCATGTATACATCTTCTCTCTGTGTCAGATTAAAGGTTTGGAAGCCAGTCTTTTCATATGTCATAGAAAAATTATAAGACATTTTTAAAAAATGTGACTTTTTTCACAAGAGTGGAACACTCCTGAAAATTAGGGTGAATAATCTTTTCTTTGAATATTAACTTAAGAGCTATTCAGTTATATTGTGATTTTAAAACTTTGCAGTTAGTTTAGAAGATAGTAAAATGAGTTAGCATTTTTAGAATGACTTGTTAATTTCACTTTTCTGTGGATACCATGTACCTCACTGGTTTTAAGACTTCAGTCTCAGTGTCTTGCTCCCTGCTAGGGAACCCATAACTCTTGAGTCTGGATTCCCTAGTTCTTTTTTAGAGGTTACAACCTTTTTATGACCACATCGAATCTCCATCTTTTCTGTAAGAATTTAAGGCAAGGTATCCAAGGTTGGTGTAGGTATTTCTCACCAGAAATGTACTTTATAGCAATTGATGATGAACCCTATATACTCCTACATATCTTTGTGTGTAGAAGAATAATTATACCGAAGCCTTGTTTGCATTTTTCTCCCATTTTCCTTTTAGTTGCCAGTTTGGCAAAAGCTGGTACTTTTGCTGGAAACGATGCAATTGTAGCCTTTGCAAGAAATCATCAAATGAATGTTGTTATTCATCAGCTCAATGCCCCTTTGTGGCAGGTAAGTCATCTATTAGAGAATTCACAGCAAAGCCTTAAATAAGTAAATTAGCTTTAGGGCTCCTTTAAGTGGAGGATAGGGACTGGAACTGTGATTCCATTGGTAAAGGGAACTGTCAGATGAGAAAATTCCCTCAAACAGTACAGGTCAGCACATTCCTTGTAACTTCATCTCAGAGCTACCTAAAGCAACAAGAGGTCAAATGACTTGTCCTGGGGTCTTAAGTAAAGTGGCCAGAAATATAATTGGTGGCTTATGCAGGAAAAACTTGCAGTAATTAATGTGGGTGCCATTGAGGGGTAATGTATTTGTGCACAGGAATGGGATTGTAATATCATAAAATTATACATTGATACACTGAAGTTTGTAGAAAGACAATCAACCAGAAAGCATTTGGTAAATGCCTATTTTGGGTTAAGACCTATCAAAGCCAGGAGTGTTTGAATAAGATAATTAGTTCCTTGGGAACAAAGAGAGGCATATCACGTGGAGTAGTTTAGAAATGCCGTTTCAGAAATTTATTTGATAATTTTAAGGAGAATTTTTTTAGAAATGAGGATTTTAAGGTAAAACATGACTATTATAATTCTGGGTTGGGGTATGTGGAAATAATAACAAGAAGTAACATTTTTATAGTGCTTACTTATGTGTTAGACACTGTCCTAAGCACTTTATAATTATTATTTTATATTTTTCATATGTCCTTCTGATAGCATCCTGCTCATCATTTCTTTCCCAGTTACTCTTGCTAACTGTATTGCCCTCCATCTTATTCCCTCCCCTTAATATTTACTCCATTTTCTATCTTCCTTCACCCTATCCCTCCTTGAAAGTGTTTTTCTTCTTACTGCCCCCCTTCCTTTGTCTCTCCCTTATTATTTTGTTTGATCCTCACAACAGCCCTGGAGATAGGTGCTGTTGTTATCCCCATTTTACAGATGAGGGGGTTGAAGCAAGCCATAACTTGCCCAGGGTCACACATCTGGCAGGTGTTTGAGCGGACTCTAGGCCTGGTGCTCCTTCCACAGTGCCACCTTACTGTACCTAATGGTGTATAAAATTCCAGTTCTGTTTCATTTTTTAAATGGTGAGTAGGAAAAAGAGAAGGCTCTCTGTACACTAAAAAAGAGAAGGTTTTTCTAAAAACAAATACCATTGATAAGCATAGCGCCTCACATTTGTATCAGACAGTCTAAAGGTGTGGAAGCTGAAGTGCTTCAGGTTGGGGCTTGACTGGGTCACACAGCCCAGAAGCCTCAGTTCAGCAAGCAGTGATTAAGTACTTGCTGTGTAATAGTGTTAGGGACTGGGGACTTGGAGACATTTTGGTGTCTGGGACCTTTTTCTTCTTTCACTGACCTCCTTGAAATATATCCCTAGCAGTGGGATCTCTGGCTCAGAGAGTATGAACAGCATAATCAGTAGCTGCAAGCTGGCCTGATTTCTACTTCTAAAGGCCATATGTGATATGAAGTTCTTGTGGCCGTCCTGAGGTAGTTCATACAGGCATGAATTCCTCATAGAAAAGCAGTGTCACTGGAAGGGTATTGGGTGTGGAGCAGGGTTTCAGGGTTTGTTGTTGGCACACATTTCTTCCTGCTTTGCTTTCAGATTCGTGGTACGGACAAAGCCAACGTCAGGGAGCTGCACATTGCATATCGCTATGGCGAGCACTATGACAGCGTTCGGAGAATCAATGATAATTCAGAAGCACCTGCCCATCTTCAGACAGACGTGAGCATGGTCTTCCTCCCAAATTTCTTAGCCTTGTAACAGTAGCCCTTGAGAGAAGCAGAGGGTACCCTTAGAGTTCAATAGCTTGTACGGATGTTTTCATAGAGAGCTGCAGGGTTGGTTTGTTTCTCGTTCAGCTCAAGTAGCTGAAACAGGAATGTTTTCTTGCCAGAGTGCTTTCTGCTTTCTTATAGAAGCACTTGGTATTTAAGCTGGTCTCCTTTCACTGAAGTTTCCACTCAGCCACTTATTCTTTTGCTTTCACCTTTGGTTTTCATATGAAGTAGCATTTTCCTTGCCTTATTCCCACCATAGACTAAGGCAGAGATGGTGATTCAGTGCCTCCTTTTCTTCCTTACAAACTAAGGCATGATATCACTTATGGGTGAGTTAGGTTACAGGAAGGGGTCATAGGGATCCAGGAGTGGGGTTTTTTTTTGCGATTATGGAAATTGAACTTGGTATTAATTGAGTGTGATAGAGACATCATTATGGAATTTAGGTATGTGAGATTAGATAAATTATGTCAGATGAGGTTGATTAACTGGCATGGAAACTATATTAGGTCATAACTTGTTGATTTTTAGTCAAAACCCAGGGAACCAGGTAAAAGATATATACTTGTGATTTTGTACCATCATCTGTGTCTTCAAACAGTGTCTGAAAGTAGACAAGCCCTCTCTTGTTGCAATAATTCAGCCGGGGCTAGAGCAATGCAGAGTGTGTGTGGGGATAGGTTCTTTTATTAGTGCCTTTGGCACTTCCCTGGAGATGGATTTGCCTATAATGTTAAAAAATTACTATCGATATTATGGTTTCTAGGGCCATAAAGAGCAGCTATGGCTGTTGTCTATTTGGTGTAGACTGGGCTAATGCTTCTCCATATCTAAGACAATTCAATAAATGTCTTAGGGGACAGCTGGGTGGCACCGTGGATAGAGCACTAGCCCTGGAGTCAGGAGGACCTGAGTTCAAATTTGGCTTCAGACACTTACCAGTTGTGTGACCCTGGTCAAGTCACTTAATCCTGATTGCCCTCCCTCCCCTTTTTATATTGAGGCCTTCTGCCCATACATCACAGTGGCTTCTAGAAGAAAACACCTCCTTCCTCATTGTAACAAAGAAAAACAGTTCGGCATTTTAATGTGGTGACTATATTTAGATACCTTTTTGTGTGTGTATGTGTGTGTGGGGGGGGAAGGGGAGAGTGTCAATCTCCTTACCCAAATGAAATGTTGATCTACTTATTGACATGATAAGTCTTGAAATATCTTAGTGTTTTTTTCATCATTTTTCTTTCATGCATTTTATTTTGTTTGAGATCAGAATATCTGCCTCCAATGAAGACAATAAAGACAGTAAGTTCAAATCCGTAATTCTTGTCTCCAAATTTAAATTTTTTTAGTTTCAGATGCTTAATAAAGATGAATCAAATAAGAGAGAGAAGATTAAGCCAAAGGAGGATGACTTTGAAGATGACTTGAAAGATGAAGTAGAAGATGCTGTACAGAAAGTTTGTAATGCAACTGGATGTTCAGTTAGTATCTACATAGTTGAAAACTACTTTGTAATCAATATTCTTTAGTGCACATAGCTCCCATTGGCCGCAGTTTGCAATGTTAGTACACTGAGAATATCTGCCCCTCTCAGTGATAAAAGTCTGCTTCTTGTGCCAAACTAGTTTCATGAGAATTTTGATTTCCTGTCTGATGATACCGTACTTACTGGGTAGCATTGGGTAATTATATATGGTGTGTTTTTTTCCCTAACTTTAATGAACACTGATTATTCATTTCCCTTTCATTTTGTAGATTTTCCTGGTATTGCTCTCATTATAAAAATAGCATATGTGGGTTTTTAAATTATTGTTTGGTATTGGTAAAAATCTATTAAAAAGAAGGGAACATTTTCCATTAAAAGTAGGGAACTAAACTAGTATTTAGCTCTGCCCCAAAGTTATTTGAAAGACTTTATTGATCATTCTTGATGCATACTCTGAGGTAGTGCTATTGTTGAAATGAAGGAATTCTCTATAAAGAGTAAAGTATATGGAAATTTTTAACTAGGATAGTTGCCATATGTTATTAAGTTGATGCAGTGTAATTGGATAGGCACATGGAAATAGAATATTGACACATCTTTCTGTTTTTTGGGTAGGATGTTAATTTAATAGTTCAGAACCTAGAAGCTGAGAATTACAATATTGAATCTGCAATACTAGCAATGGTACAGATGAACCAGGGGAAGAGAAACCGTAAGTAGATCACATATTGTTTATGAAACTGCAAAATGAATTAGCATTAATGGAAAGTGGGGTCTATAGTCTTCTGTTCTCTAACTATAGACGTTATGGTTTTTGTTAGCATTAGCTCCTTGAGGTAGAGTTCTTTGGCTTCATAGTTGTGAGAACCATTGCAGTTAAAATAGAATGGAAGGACAGAGCACCTAATTATATTATTTAGAATCCTTAGCTAGAATCTACCATGTTTATCTAAATCACCAACATCTGTCAAATGATAGCTTTTCAAATCTGGATCATCTTGAACTGTAGATCTTTACTGGTGCTGCAGAGATGAAGGGTTTAATATTACCTCATCAATTATTTGAGCCATATAGTTTTCCAGGTACTTTTGTTTGTCAAATTTTTACGTATTCTATATATTATACTTTATCTACCCCAAAGGGTTTAGTTACAGTATCTTCGATTTTGTGACTGGTGATATTCTTTCTTTAGTTAGTTAAATGAAAATGAGGATATGTTCTTAAAAGCTTATGTTGGAAATTGAAGCACCTTACTTAATTTCTATGAAGGTTGATTATGGGAAAGAGCATCAGGGTTTTTTTGGGGGTGGGGTGGGGTAGGGTGGGTGTCCACTTAACTAAAATCTTTCAGTCTATTTGGGTCCTTTATTGGCTGCTGTGATCAATTGATATTTGTGGCTTGGTAGGAGAATACCTCAAGAAAACTGGCTTCCTAAATGATAATATTCTTGGGACTCAATGAGCCCTGGAGTCATTTAACATGGCAGATGTAGTCTTTGAACATCTCGGGTTCTCAATTTATTTCAGCACAATACCTTTCTTTGGATGAAGCAGAGGAGAAACCGGAGATCTATGGAAGAGCTCAGAAACAGCGTGGCTCCATATGGGAGGAGGGTGGCAGTGGAAACAGAATCTTTGGAAGTCAAAGCTTAAGTGAAAGTGGAAATGAAAACAATAAAACACAGACCAGTCCTGTTGGAGAAAACAAAACAAGTAAAAGCCAGCCTCTAAAGGTATAGAGGAGGGGAGCAGAAAGGCTGATGGTGGGGTGCTGTTCATTAAAGTGGTTTGGAATTGAAGGCTCAGAGTTAGAAGGAACCCCAAACAAGTGCCTTCCCCTCCATACAGCCGAGTTGTCAAACTCAAGGGCTACACCAGATTACAATTTAATTGGGAAGTGTTTAACAAAAATACAATACAGCATAGATAATGTATATTTGTGATTTTCCAGGTCAGTATGTAGCCACAGGGATCCTATTCTCTTTGAGTTTGACACCAGTGCTCTACAGCATCCCTGACAATTGGTTATTAGTCTCCACTAGAACATTTATAATGAAGGAGAATGCACTAAGACAGTCCATTCCACGTTTGGACAGTTTTGGTTGTTAGAAAGTCTCTCCTTGTGTTAATCCAAAATCTTTTCTTCCTGTAACTTCCATCCTTTAGTTTTAATTACACCCTCTGGGGTGACACAGAATAATAAAGGAATAATAATTCCTCTTTCATGTGACAACTCACTAGGTATTTGAAAAGAGTTATTATATTTCCTCAATCTTTTTTCCTGGACTGAATATAAATTTTTTTTTTTTTTAGTGAGGCGATTGGGGTTAAGCGACTTGCCCAGGGTCACACAGCTAGCTATTAAGTGTCTGAGGCTGGATTTGAACTCAGGTACTCCTGAATCCAGGGCCAGTGCTCTATCCACTGCGCCATCTAGCTGCCCCTGAATATAAAATTTGATATAATTACTGGGATTCATTTTAAAAACTCAAATTTACTTAAAAAAAAGATCAGAGTAGCACAAGATAAGACCACATATAGAGACTTTCCTTGTCATTAGATTTGTGGAAAGGAACTTGTCATATAGTATGTTATATTTTGAGTGGTGGATGAGTGAAGATGAATGAAAGAGTAAGTGCCTACTGTGTCCAGTTTACTGGGTTTTGTGAGAGGCTAACCTATGTGTCCTACTTCTTGGGTGTGCATGCCTGTGTGCACTTTCCTGTGCTATTGTAGGAGTTTCCCTGCTTCAGATCTCTTCTCTTTCCAATCCATCTTTCACACAGCTGCCAAATCAAGGGTCCTGAAGCACAGGTCTGGCCATGACATTTCCCTTCCCACTTAACTCCACTGGTATCTCTTTAGGATCAAATACAAACTCCTTAAGCCCCTAGCAACCTAGCTCCAAACTGCCTTTCTAGCTTTACTCATCATTACCCCTCATGTACTCTGATGTTCTAGCCTCACATCCTTCACCTCCACTCCTAACCCCTAACCTCCACCTCTCCAGTTCCTCATTTTTCCTTCAAAGCTTAATTCATGTGTCACTTTCTTGCTGCCTTCCCCTGGTTATTAGTGCCACGGTATTTAGTTTTACATACCCATTTCCGATCAGACTTATTCTCCTCCGATAGAATGTAAGCTCCTTAAGGGCTTGGACGGTTCCATTTTTGTTTTTGTACTTTTGCTGAAGTAGAGTAACTGGGACATAAGTAGGTACTTAATGCTCAACAGATTGCTGTCCAAAAAGCTCTCACCATTTTACAGTGCATCAGCATTTTAATAGGGTGCCCATTTCTACAATACCAACCACCATTGAATTTTATTGTTTTTAGCAGTTTTTAAAAAATTGGGCTTGATGTTCCCTTAAAATTATTTTAATTCTCATTTTTTAGGTTATTAGATAATTTGAGAAGTAACAGAACTTTCACCGAGTATTGGGTCATGAAGGGAAGACTAGAGAGTGGAGAATGAAACTTAGTTATTTTGTTTTCTTACATCAAAGGTTATTTCTTTTCTGTGGAAAGTTTTCTGAATTCCTATGGAAAAGCTAAAGTGTGTGTGCACATGGGCATGTGTGCGTGCGCGTGTGCGCGTGCACACGAGCATGTGCATTTCTTGTTGGCAGCAGTGGTCTGTGTCAGAGCTGCATACACTGATATGGACGGTCTTCTTTTTCAGGTAACAAATAAACAAAAGAAAGAGCAGCAGCGCCTGGAAAAGAAGAGGCGCCAGGAGGAGCGACACCGTCAGAAAGCACAGGAGAACAGGAGTAACAACACTGATAACAATCGCAGTGAGGCAGATGCTAGTGCCCAGGTCACCTTGGTGAAGACCTTTGCTGCCCTCAACATCTGACTGGTCTTGGTGTCTTTTAAAACAATAAGCTGATGGAAAATGGATTGCTGAATAGGAAATAGACTAAGCTTTCTGATAAGGCCATCATTAAAAAACACACACACAAAGAAAGGAAAAAGCTTACAGAACATATACAAACACATTAGTTTGTCCCTAGCTCTTTTTAATTTAGCATTTCATCAGTGATGTGTTCTTTTGTTGTTTTGACCACATGTGCAGTAAAAATCACCTGTAAAACTCAAGAACTTAGGAATGGTTAATTAGGTCAGTGGAACATTTTAAGTGTGGCTCTGCTCTCCCTGATAGTGAGTTCAAAGGTTATGGACTCTTTCCTTAATATTTGGGGTGAGTTTTGCTGTATTGTTCACAAATTAATTCAAGTTGGTAGTTTCAGTTTTAGAATGACAAGCCTGTTTTCCTCCCCTTGTTTTTATGCAGACATTAATATACAGGGTAGTTTGCAAATGATCTCCAACTCAGGAACAAGTTTAGACTTTTATTTTCTTCTGATCCTAATTGCATAGACAAAAATTCAGGAACTGTTTTTCCAAAGCTGTATAATATAGGGACAGATGGGGCCTATAGTCAGGGTGAAAAATCAGATAATTTAGATTTCTCCCCCTCTTGGATTTTAATATTGAGTTTCAACCTGAACCAGGTGCTTTTCACGTCTAGTTGTACTCAAGCCATATGCTAGCTAATGCTTCTGACTGTTAAAGAGGGAAGAAAGAAAAAGCAGAAGTGTTGACTTCATGGGTACCCATTTCTTTGAAATGGAAAAGATTGCCTTATTGTTTACAAGACATTTCTGAAACTTTGGACATGACTGGAACAGGGTTTTCTTCTCTTTCATAGTAATGAAGGGGATATCAAGAAATTCCTGACCTGATGTCTGAGAAGAACCTGCCTTCAAAGGGATTCTTTATGTGTAGGACTGTTTTTATAAAGGGAGAACCATACTTGTTAGGAAGAATGATTTTTGTTTTTGTTTTTTCCCCTAAGTTGACATTCTAAACATCTCAGATTTCTTCCCTTCCATTTTAGATTTGGAAAGCTGCTATCAAAGATGTCAAGGAAACTTAACTGTGTTGGTCCATGAATTAAAATTTCTTTAGTGTCATGGAAATCAAATTCCTTGTAATAATGAACTTATTTCTCATTCTTGGGATTTTGATAGTAGAAAAAACTCACTGC
This sequence comes from Dromiciops gliroides, assembly GCF_019393635.1. Taxonomy (NCBI): domain Eukaryota; kingdom Metazoa; phylum Chordata; class Mammalia; order Microbiotheria; family Microbiotheriidae; genus Dromiciops; species Dromiciops gliroides. The sequence continues at coordinate 614,298,395 of NC_057863.1, read as the reverse complement.
ACTTGTCATTGTGGATCATGGGTCAGAACAGATATCTCAGCTAAGGTCCTTAAACTCTGATTCTGAAATTGCATAGCAGGGTTTGAGCAATTTGAGCATGTTTTCTCAGGATTCTTAGCTTGTGTGAAAGAACACTTTCCTATTTGGGAATGTTTGTGTGTATGGTGTCTAATCTTCAAATTTTGACTGGTTTGTGTGAAAACAATACTTGATGAGTCATAAGTTATATTATGAATTGATTTCCCATTTAAAAAAGTGATCCCAGTTGTAAAGATTCCCAGAAAGGAGACCTATAAAAGCAATATTTGAATTGTATAGCTATTGTTGTCTGGGCTGGCCCTGGATTCATGAAATTATCTTTTTAGCAGCAGCATTTATGCTTTCTTTGGTTTGAATGATGTATTTTGATTTTTTTGTCTCCATTTTGATGACCTTTTGATTGGAACATTAACATTTTTCTGGGATTGTTCCCAGGACATTGTGGTTTGGGATTTTTCCAGAGTACAGATTGTAATATTTATCAGGTTTCTTAAACAGCTAGGTGGAGACAGACCATGCATACTGGTCAGTAGTTTTTTTTTCTCTTCTGCATATTGTAGAATCCTTTGGGTTGAGATAGTCTCCATTATTTAGCAAATGATTCCTTTTGTCTTGGAGAGCTACCTTTGAGTGCTTCTGAACACTTTTATAAACATAATTTAGGATGGTTACTCTATTGGTGTTCATCTCCGGGCACGTTCCTAATTGGGACCAAGCTTTTTCTGAATGAGCTGTCTTTCTGTTCTGTTGGGTTTGTGCTTCTCCGTGACAGCAGACAAAGGAGAATGGGCCCCATCAGAAAGAATGAGAAGAATGACGTGAACATGAAATTCAGCATTCTTAATCAGAGGTAACTGAAGGGACCCATCGTAGGAAATGTTGGAGGATACTACCTCTTGCTTCATTGGTCACTGTTAGTGGTCAAGAGGAGCTTGTCTATCTCTAGGAATTTGGGAGGCACTATAAAGATTAAAGAGCATTTATTTTGTCATATCTTCTTGTTTTTAGGATTGAGTAATTTATAATCCACAAAATTTCTGGGATTAAATGATAGTGGCTCTGTTCATCAACTAGCTACTTAATTGATTGGTGTCATTGTTTTCTTTCACATCTTCAGTTCTAAATTGATGCTGTTTCCGTGCTAACTTTTAGGAATTGGGGATATGGATTTTTATCTTAGTCGTCATCATTTAGTTTAAGATTTGATTTAAGAATTTATTGCCTCAGTTACCCATAAAGCAGGATAAATGAAATCCATGGATGTACCTTGAAAGGGCTTTTATATTGGTATGCAGTCACAATTTGGAAAGCTCTGTATTTTTAATATCTGATAAGACCACATTGGTGGCTGCTAGCCTAGTCAGGGTCACCTATTTGAATCATGATTAGGAATTGAATCTCTTTTAAACTTCCATGTCATTGGGACATTTAGTGTTAAATGGACTTTTCCCTGAATACTCTTACTGCAGAGAAAAGAAGGGAGCACTCAAAAGCTCTGTGGTAGTTTAATTAGTAGCACTACATTTATAAAGTTTTAAAGTAATTTTTCATATTAGGATAGGAGGGTGAAAAAACCCTCATTGGTGGCTGCTGAATCAGGGAGAAATGTTTAGGTCAGACCATTTCTATTTAGTACCCCTAGAAGCCACCAGAATGGATTGTGGAATTCAATTTTCTGTGTGTGTGTGTGTGTGTGTGTGTGTGTGTGTGTGTGTGTGTGTGTAAAAGCGTAATACTCTTTTGACAAACTGAATCTATGCTTTCAGGTATGATCTCTGGGTGAGGAAGTTGTGGCAAAAACCCTTAACCGCTAGTTGAGGACCATCTAGAGTTTCTTCCATAAGCACAGAAAACATTTCCATAGCTCTCTTGGCATCTGTCACTGTGTGACCTCTCCTGTGGAGCAGCTAGACCTGGGCTCAGGAGAAGCTGGAATGTAGGTAATTGCTAATGCTCTGTTAATGCTACTCTAGGGAAGCCGTTACCTGTGAAAGTGCAGTTGAAGAGGGGAAACCTTTTGTGAATGAGTTAAATGGGCTGTGTTGCTGTCCTGGGCATTCAGCAAGCAAGCCCCCATTGTAAATATGCCCTAACATCCCCTTTGAACTAATATGGTAGATCTTGATGCCACTACTGCAGCATTTCTAGTTTAGGGGAACCTCCCTAGGCCTTGCCTGGGTTTTACCAGGTCAACAATAGTGATCTCAGTTCACCATTCCTGAAATGCTAAATTCTAATGAAACTTTTGATCATTTTCAAAACAGTAAGTAAAGAAATATACATGTGGATCCTGAGGCAGAAGTAACCTCAGAAAGGCATGCTTGCCAACTAGAGATGAATAGTGCATTCTAATAGAGATGAATAGTGCAGTTCATTGCATATATAGTCTTAGTTCTTCCCCATTTTTGGAGTAGAAGTACAGGTGTGCACATTTTGGCCTCGGGGCACCGTTCATTTCAAAGTTTTTAACTACAGAAACTATACAGTTTGCCTATGTATTGTTGGCCTTAGTCATTTCCTAGTGTTATTCATCTCAGACTTCCTAGTAGATATCATTCCAAATCAGAGAGCTTCATACAGCCATGCTGACACGGATGGCATCATTGATTAATAGACATCACTTTTTATAGAGATGTCTTCCTGCAAAGTTGAATTTTTTTTACTGACAATTCTAAAATTTAAGTTTTGTCCCTAAGTTGTGATAACAACTCACATTTATGTAATGCTTTAACAAAGTATTTTTCCCACAACAACCTTGTGAGCTTGGTAGTGCAGGTGTTAGCCATATTTTACAAATGAGGAACCTGAGGCTTGTTCACAGTCACATAGCTAATAATTGTCAGAGACAGGATTTGAACCCAGGTCTATTGACTCCAAAACCAGCACTCTTTCTATAACACCATGCTGCCTAATGCTGAAAATAATCAGAATCCCTTTACAATCATATGTTTAAATGAAAGATGGCGAATTTCTCAGAACATAAGAAGATTGAAAATAAGTCACAAAGTGCAAATATGGTTCTCTATCTCAAAATGTAAACCTTGAAGATAGAGCCAGATGAGAGATGTATGCTTTGTCTGTTTCCTGGATGTTTATGTTCAGATATTTAGTAGTGTGGGTACCAATTTTGGAAACTTGTTTCCACAGGCATAAACTTCTATATAACAAATTGCTTTTAAGCTGGTGATACACCAGTGATACCGAACCTTTTATCCTCCCTCTCACCACCTCCCCACGCCCCTGTTAGCTGACTTTGATCAGGGTTGGTAGGAGTAGAAGGTAATTTACCACTGGATGATGATTCAGTGGTCCACGTGAAGTAGATTGGCAGGTCTAATGCCAGTTCTTATTAGGGAGTATCCTAAAGATTACTTGTATGATTTCCTTACAATAATTTGAACTTGGACATGGAGACCAAACTACTGTTTGTTCCTCTGGCTGCTCTGTTTGTTAGAGCCTCTGATGTGGAAGTGTTTGGGTGTGAACCTTATGATGTTCTGCCCTTGCTTCCCCTTTTTCTGTGGATTAAAGGGCATCTGGTTTCCCTGGCTATCCATCTGGTATACTTCAACAGCCATACATTCACAAAAGAGAAAGGAGAGAGGTGAATTGTCATCTCAAGCCTGCCTGCCCTTGGGTCTCCAGCCATGGTGCTGGCGTACCAGCATGCCCTTTAAAAAGGGTGTGAATGCCTGTTGATGTACGAGGGGCCTTCTCTTTTTTCAGATTGCACTACACTTGTTCTAGCTTCAGTTTGGAGATATTTAAGACCTCCATGGGGTCATGATCCATAGACTTAGCAAGTCTTGCCTTATCTATGGAAATTGATGATGAGAAACATGTCCTAGAGTCTAATGTCTGTAGTTTACACCCCAAAGTGTTTTTTTCAGATTCTGTCGATCTAAGCCTTTTTTATTTTTAATTTACCAAAGTACTGTACTTGGCTATTTGCAGTGTTTTCAAACCAAATGTTTCTGTTTTGTGTTCTTACTTTTAAATTCTTGGTGCAATAGAAGCTGCAAAGATGTGCCACTTTATCTATGAAAATGGAGTTTTGTATTCTGATGAAATCTAGATTAAAAACCAACTTTAAAGTTGTTTTACCAATGTGTGACCACATTTTTGTGAGTGAGACTGAGAATGGCTGTTGTATGGCTGTTAGCACTGTTGGCTTTCTTTTCTTTTTTAAAAACGCTTTTTAATCACCTACACTTCCCAATATGTCACTCTCCCACTCCCTTCCAGAGAGTCATTCCCTATGACAAAAAAATAAAAACTACAGCAAAACCAAACAGTGTATGCAAAAAGTATATGCCCTTATATGTAGCATTCTTTACCACCCTATCTCTGTAAAGAATAGGGCCAAAATTTTTGGCTTTATTTTCACCAAGCCAAGTCATATATAAAAAATGGGTGCATATACCAAACTGCTTTGGGGTCCAACTCTACATCCATTTGGGGAATGAACTTGAAACGGTGTTTAACCTGGGCTAAAATAAGTGGTTGTGGTATTCAAATGACCTTCTTTTCTCCCTCCAAATAATTCTTAAGTTATTCAGAATTGTGTTGCCAGTAAGTATACAAATGTCCTTGTGTGGTCAGGAACATGAGAGTTTATTACATGTGTATCACTTCTAGGTCTGAGATAGTTCTTGCTCTGGGTGAGCAATTTATGATGATGCCAAAGATTAGTATTCAAATGGAAGAAAGATGGAAGGTCTATATCTCTTCCTTTCAAAACTACTAATGGTTACTTTGGAAGAAACAGGTGAAAATCCAAGTGTGAAGTTGTTACTTCACAGAACAATATGGTCAGCACCCCTTGCCTTTCTTTCACTCCCAATGTAGTCAGTTAGATGGTAAATTTGTAAACATATGAAAACAATTTTGGTATTTTGGGGAATCTGTGGTTACTTTGGTGTGGTTCTTTCTTCCACTGATGTAGATCATGACTTCTTCAGTATCTTTTTATCCTGTGCTGTTCTAGTCCTTACTACCTTAAATCATCAGGAAGGGTTTACCAAATGTACTAGGGGTCTTCCTCTTGTTCTCTTAAAATTTTGTGGAATTAGTCTACTGTTTTGGCTGTTGTTTCATTCTTGCTATTGTGAACATCTTTAACCTTCTTTTCTGGTAATGCATATCTTTTTATACCTCTTCTGACACATAAGTAATCATTAGTGACTTGCTAGTTGCTTAATAACCATCATTAATCTTTCCATTGCCTTTTGGGTTGTCATTTTAATTCTTCTGAAATCATGGTGTCCCATGATTTGTAGCTGAATGATAGATATTGTTGAAAGCCAATGGAAAAAAGTAGCATTGGTGCCACAGAGAAGGGCTTTTTTGCAGCACCAGGTAGTTTGGGATCATTGAAAGTACTGCACAGTTTCCCAGATACTATTGGATCCCATCTCCTTCTCCCTCTGGATCCAGCACACTGTGCCTCTGTAAAACCTATCTAAGATACATACAGTGAAGGAGTAATTCAGTAGGTTGCCTGTCAAGCTACATGTCACAGCTTGGACAATGTGTTTTTTATTCAGTTTTTTGGTGTTGATTAAATTGACCTCTTTAACATTGCTATGGGATTTCACTGATCAGGCTTGAATTAATTAAAATACAGTGAAATCTGAAAATAATATTTGGATTAATATCTATGTCAATTTGGAATAATTTTATTTGAATTTTATGCATATCCGTGGTACTGAAGGACGTATTTGTTGAACATATTTCCTGGTAAATACCTTTTGTAGCTTTTTACTCTTCCAGGAAGGTTGTCTTACAGAAGGTCCACAAGGAAGTAGGAGTCTTTACAGATGGTGAGATGCTGGAGATGCTCCTATTTGCAAATGATATTCTGATTTCATCAAACCCTGAAACTTTACAAGGTCATTTGGTGAATCCCGTAATCATCCACAGACATTCCTAGAAAGGATCACAGTTGTAGACCTGGGAGCAACCTTGGAGACCATCTCATTCATAGCTTTCATTTTACATGTGAGGAAACAGTCCCACTAAGTGGTTTGCCCAAAGTCATACAGGTGATGTGGCATTTGAACCTAGGTAGTCCCACTCCAGAGCTATCACTTTTATGTTGTGCCCTGCTACTCCCCTGACAGGTAAGATGAATACCAGTCAGGAATAGCTAAATGGATGAAGAATTCCTGTTGATCAGACTATGCCATGGAGTTGGATGGTCAATCTATTGAGTTAGCCATTTGGGCCCAGAATTGAATAGAAGGGAAAATGCCGATTGTGGTTTGTGTTTGGGATAAGAGCATTAGAAGTCTCTTAATTGTCTTCATTTGCTTAAGATGATACAAAGACCCATCTTTTTCAACACAAATGTTCTCCTGGTGATACTTTATGGCGAGAACAATGGTGCTAATGTTTCTAAGGAATCAGATTTGGAAGAGTCATCCAAAGGTCACTGGGAAGACACAGGGTAAGCACACACACATTACAGCATAAGTCCTTTGATGATTTAAAGGTATGGTATAAGGGAGGAAATATTATTGACTGATATCAGCAAAGAAAGTAGACCCATCGTAGCAAAAACAAAGAATAATGGATGGCTAAAGAATAATTTTGATGCCCACAAGACATAAAAATATCAAAAGAGAGGCTTCCAGCATGTTGGTTGAACCTCTGGTGAAGCATGAGCAAGAATCACAGAGGAGGAGGAGGGGTGCATGGGTTGGGATCTGTCTCTGCTGATTAAAATGTTGTGATTCAATTCCTAGCCTTACTCCAGACAGTTCAAATGCTATCTTCTGCCAGAGGCCTTTCATAGTCCTAGTTGTCAGATCCTTTCCTTCTAGGGTTAGATCTACTTTTGTCTACTCTTCATGTATCCTGCATATACCTATTATGGATATTTTTTTCTTTCATTAGGATGTCAGCTGTTTGAGAGACTATTTTTGCCATTTTTTTTTTGGTAGATACAGAACTTGACACAGTAGTACTGCTCATGGTGAATGCCTCATAAAAGCTCTTCGACTGGTAGCAATAGTGACAGGGAATACCCATACCAATGAGACACAGATCCATGGAATTATTTAAGAATATATACACACTTTACCATTCTTGCTGTAGTAAAGTGTGTCTTGTTCATCGTTGCATCCCTCCTAGCACCGGGGAGGGACAGGTAGAGGATTCTGTCAGTTCATAAAATCAATGAGAATGAGTCACCGAACCTCACCTCGGAGATCCCCAGTTAAGGGGAACTTAAATCCCTCCACTGAAACCCATTCTACATTTAGAAAGCTCACATTGCTTGAATAGCTTTGATTGCCCCTTTCTGAAGTTGAAATTGTCCCTTTTATAATTTCTCTCATCCCAACTGCTTTTTCAATATTTTCGGGTCAGGCAAAGCAAAGTAGTTCTTCCACGTTCCACACTGGGGATGGTTACAAAAACAATAAGATAAGTCCCTGTTCTCAACGAGCTTGCATTCTTCTTTGGGCAAACAGCATAGGACCATAGATTTACAGTGGGAAGGAACCTTGGAGATCGTCTTGTCCAACTCCCACATCTTTGGATGAAGAAATTGAAGGCAGGAGAGGTTAAGTGATTTGTCCAAGGTCACACAACTGGAATTCGAACCCAGGTCTGATTCTCAATCCAGTGCTCTTCTTATTGTGCCACACTGCCTCTCAGGTAGACAAATAAGGAGATACAACATACAAAGGAAATGAAGAGTTAAAAAAAAAAGATGTGGTGGTGGTGAGAAGCAAGCAGGAAAAAGTTCCTCAGGACTTTTCTTGATGGAAAAGTCTCATGTTGGAAGTGGCACTTAATCAGTCTGCCCTGAAGGGAGCTAGTAGTTTCAAGAGTCAGAAGTGAGACTGGAAAGCATTCCAGACATGGAGATCAGTCTTTGCAGGGATTCAAATAAAGGAAATGGCGAGTTTGGGGGAACAGCAAGTAGTCCAGTTTGAATGGAATACATCTTATATGAACGATCTGGAAAGGTGGGATGAGGTTAGGACTTTCGAGACCAAATGGAGGGGGCAGCTAGCTGGCGCAGTGGATAGAGCACCGGCCCTGGAGTCAGGAGGACCTGAATTCAAATCTGGGCTCAAACACTTGACACTTACTAGCTGTGTGACCTTGGGCAAGTCACTTAACCCCAGTTGCCTTTAAAAAAAAAAAAGAACAAATGGAGGAGGTTTAGAGGCAGTGGAGTGATGTGTTTAAAAAAAATGTTGAATAGATCAGGACCAGGGACTTTCCTGGGGTGGAAATTACTCAAGATTTGTACAGTAAATAGTAGGTGCCTGATAAATGCTTTTTCAGTTGCATTTAATGTGAAAAGTTAAAATACAAGGCAGTCTGTAGTAGGCGTCATGAAGGAGCTCAAATATAGGAAACAAAAGAATGAGGCTTGGGTGCTTTGTATATTACCAGTCATGCTTGTCAAAAGAAATAAAAGACGCATCCTTCACTCTGCAGGATAAGTGGGCAATATTTGGTTGGGTTAATAAGACTTTAATAGAATGGAAACCTCAGCGTAGACTCTCTCTGAACCTTGAATCCTTTGCTCCACTAATCTGCCATCACTCATCATCCTTTTCTAAATGTTAACACTAGATCTCTCTCACTATCTGCCTTCATACTTGCCCATGTGTTGCTGAGTGTTCTTGAATTCTCCTTTCTGTTATTTATTAAAAGGCATTTCTAAATTCGATGAAAACTTTCTATGGATGTTACATTAGATTTCATTTAAAAAATAATATTTCCCCCCAATTACTTGTAAAGATAATTTTTAGCATTCATTCATTTTTTGGTAAGATTTTGAGTTCCAAATTTTTCTCCCTCTCCCCAAGATGGCAAGCAATCTGATATAATCTAATATTAGACATGTGCAATCATGCAAACAGGTTTCCACATAAGTCATGTTCTGAAAGAAGAAACAGAACAAAAGGGAAAAAAGCCACAACCTCTCCCCCACCAAAAAAAAAAAAAAAAAAGAAAGAAAAGAAAAGAAAAAGGAAACAACAAAAAACAACCAAAGTGATAGTAGTATGCTTCAATCTTCATTCAGACTCCATAGTTCTTTCTCTGGATGTGGAGAGGATTTTCCATCATGAGTCTTTGGAAATGTCTTGAATCACTCTATTGCTGAGAAGAGCTGTCAATCATATTTGATCATTGCACAGTGTTGCTGTTACTGTTCCCCCGGTTCTGCTCACTTCACTCAGCATCAATTCATGTAAGTCTTTCCAGGTTTTTCGGAAATTTGCCTGCTTATCATTTCTTATAGCACAGTAGTATTCCATTACATTCATATAGCACAACTTGTAAATATCTCTTCTTAAATCATCTGTAGCAGCCTCTCCTCTTTCCTTCTCAGCAAAACAAAACAAAACAAAACAAAACCCAAAAACCGTGCTTCATATTTCACTGAGGCCGACCACCAACTGATACCATATTCTGCAATAAATTCAAACTAGATACATGACTCAAATATTAAAACTCATACCTTCCCCCCCCCCGTATGGGGAGAGTTAATTGGATGGCTTGCCGTAATATTGGGGTTCAGAAAATAATAGGAGACCTCTCTCAAAAAGCGCCCCTTGCTCCTTCCTCCTCCTAGAAGCTTCCTGTCAAACAGGAAACAGGGCCATCCACACACACAACTCCAAGCTAATTGGCTGGCAATTTTGATTGACAGGACCCACAAACAAACATCACTTCCTGATGCTGAAGCCGCATGGCTTTTCAAGATCACGTCTTTTCAGTCTGACTATAATAAAACAAAGATGGGGTCATGGAAACCCCAAATCACAATTCCTTACACCCCCCCCCCCCACACAACCCAGATCAGACACATTTCACAGCTATGCTAGGGGTAGATTAACCAAACAAAGGTTAGATAGAGGTGTTTGTAAAAGGTAAAATACGTGGAATTGAATACTTTTAATGCAGCTAGGATTAGAAGTGTTTGAATGCAAAAGAATCTTTGTATCAAATATTTCTGATAAGGGCTTCATATCCAAGATATATCGGCAATTTTTAACAAAGAATATGAACAAGCTATCCTCAAAAGAATTGCAAAAAAAAAAATAACAGTCCTGTGAAATAATGTTTCAGATAATTATTAAGAAGAGATTCAAATCAAAACAATTCTGGAGCTTTATCCAGCAAACTGACTTGGATGGCTAAAGACAGGAATGTAGTCAGTGTAGCAGGGGTTGTAGAAGGCTTTTCCCATTAATGCACAGTTAGTGGAGTTGTGAATTGACTCAATCATACTAGAGAGCAATTTGGAATATGTGAAGAAAATAGCAAAAAAATCTGTACCCTTTGACCTAGAGAAACTATTGCCAAGCATATGCTCCAAGGAGGTCAGTGACAAAGAAGAGCCCCATCTACACCAAAGTATTATAGCAGTACTTTTTATAGTAGAAAAGAAACAAATCGATGGTATCCATCAATTGGGCAATAGCTAAGTAAATAGTGATCTATTAATGTGATAGACTTATTATGTTGTAGAAAAACAATACGAGTGCAGAGAAGCATGAAAACAAAGATGAACTGATGTGAAGGGAAGTAAGCAAAACCAGGAAAACAATTTGCATGATGACTGCAGCCATGGAAATGGAAAGAACAACCCCCACAACTCAACTGAGATACGAGAAGGCACCACTCCAACCCTCATCTTTGGGGAGGGGGTTCTATTGATATAGAACACTGCACATCACGGTAGACTTTTGATGGGTTGCCTAGTTCTGTCGAACTGTTTTTCCCCCTCTCTTTTTGTTAAGGGATGGCTTCCAGAGAGGGAGAGGGGAGGACCACATTGGGAAATGTAGGTGATACAAAAACAAAAGATCAATAACATTTATTATTATTATTATTTTTTTTTTTAGTGAGGCAATTGGGGTTAAGTGACTTGCCCAGGGTCACACAGCTAGTAAGTGTTAAGTGTCTGAGGCCGGATTTGAACTCAGGTACTCCTGACTCCAGGGCCGGTGCTCTATCCACTGCGCCATCTAGCTGCCCCAATAACATTTATTATTAAAGTAAGTAAAAAGTGAGGCAATTGTAAGCATCCCCACCCCCTACTTCCCCACCTCAAATTACCTCAGCATCTTTCCCTGTCCTATCCTTTACTTTGAAAGGATGAGTTGGCTCTTTTTGCCAACCCCTCTACTTGTTCCTTTGAGCTCATCCCTTCCTATTTCTCTTAGGGACTTGCCACTTAGATTGTTTCTCTCACTTCTAATTTTCAGTAACTCTTTATCCTTTGGCTCCTTGTCCACTGCCTACAAACATGCTCAGATCTCCCCTATATTCATTCATTCATTCACTCACTCACTCATTTATCTATTTATCTGCTTTATTTAGTTAATTGTGCATTTATTTATTCATTCATTCATTTATTTTTTAAAAATCATAAAAGTATTTTATTACTTTCTGGTTACATGTAGAGATAATTTTCAACATTTGTTTTTATAAGATTTATAGTTCCGATTTTTTCTCCCTTACTCCCTTCCCTCCCCTGTCTCCAACACAGCAAGCAACCTGATATAGGTTTTATATATATATATATATACACAATCACATTGAACATATTTCTGCATTAGTCATGCTGTGAAAGAAGAATCAGAACAAAAGGGAAAAACTTCAAAAAAGAAAAAAAAAGTAGGAATAGTATGGTTTTCAACCTGTATCTAGATTCCACAGTTCTTTTTTTCTGCATTTGGAGAGCATTTTCCATCATGAGTCCTTTGGAACTATCTTGGACCATTGTATTGCTGAGAAGAGTCAAGTCTATCACAGTTGATCAATACACAATGTTGTTGATACTATGTACAATGCTCTCCTGGTTCTGATCATCTCAGTCAGCATCAATTCCTGTAAGTCCTTCCAGGTTTCTCTGAACTCTGCCTGCTCATTGTTTCTTACAGCACAATAGTATTCTATTACATTCATAAACCCCAGCTTGTCCAGCCATTCCCCAATTGATGGGCATCCCCTCAATTTCCAATTCCTTGCCACCACAGAAAGAGCAGCCATTAATATTTTTGTACATGTGGGTCCTTTTCCCTTTTTTATGATCTCTTTGGGAAAAACACCTAATATTGGTATTGCTGGGTCACAGGGTATACACAGCTTTATAGCCCTTTGGGTATAGTTCCAAATTGCTTTCCAGAATGGTTGGATCAGTTCACAGCTCTAGCAACAATGCATTAGTGTTCCAATTTTTCCACAGCTTCTCCAACATTAATTATTTCCCTTTTTTGTCATATTAGCCAGTGTGATAGGTGTCAGGTGGTACCTCAGAATTGTTTTAATTTGCATTTCTCTAATCAATAGTGATTTAGAGCATTTTTTTCATATGGCAACAGATAGCTTTGATTTCTTCATCTGAAAACTGCCTGTTCATATCCTTTGACTGTTTCTTAATTGGGGAATGACTTGCATTCTTATAAATTTGATTTAGTTCCCTATATATTTTAGAAATGAAGCTGTTATCAGAAATATGGGCTATAAAAATTGTTTCCTAGCTTTCTGCCTCTTAATTTTGGATGCATTGCTTCTGTTTGTACAAAACCTTTTTCTTCCCTATATTTAAAAACCATCTCTTCAGGTCCTCTCTTCCTATATCTCCTTCCTATTCATAGCCAAACTCCTAGGAAATAATACCACTCTTTATTTCTGCTTCTCACTTTCTACACACTTCTCAAACCCTTGCAATCCAGCTTCTATCTCTGATATTTGACTGAAACTCCTCTCAAGGCCACCAGTAGTCTTTTTATTGCTAAATCTAATTGTCTTTTTTTAGTTCTTATCTTTGACCTTTCTGCAGTATCTTACACTGTTGATCCTTGATATTGTCTCCTCCTAGAGTTTTCATGACAATGATCTTTATGGTTTTCTTTCTGCCTGTTGGACTGATTCTTCTTGGTTTTCTTTGTAGTTTCGTCATCCATATCTTGCTTCCTGGGCATCAGTGTACTCAGGGCTCTGTCCTGGGTCAACTTCTCTGTCTTTATATATTCTTTGTGATCTCATCAATTCCCATGGATTCAGCTCTCACCTCTATGTAGATGCCTCCCAAAATTTCATATCCAGCTCTCATCTTTCTCCTGAATTCTAGTCCTTCATCTCTCACTTACCTACCCAAAAATGTTCAACTGGATTCCTAATAGATGTCTCATACTGAAGATGTATAAAACAGACCTCACCTTTGCCCCTAAACGATTTCTACTACCTTGCTTTCCTATTACTTTTTTTTTTTTTTTTGCGGGGCATTGGGGAGTTAAGTGACTTACCCAGGGTCACACAGCTAGTACGTGTCAAGTGTCTGAGGCCAGATTTGAACTCAGGTCCTCCTGATTCCAGGGCCAGTGCTTTATCCACTGTGCCACCTAGCCGCCCCCCTTTCCTATTACTTTTGAGGCCACCATCAATACTTTCAGTCACTTACGCTTGAAGCCTGATGGTTATTTTTGAATTTTCACTCTCAATCATTTCCCTCCCCTCCCCAATCCAATTAGTTGCAAAATCTTGTTGATGTCATCCTTCAATATCTCATCTTTGTCCCTTTTTTCCCATTCACCATAACCATGCTATTTTAGCCCCTTGTCCCTTCTCACCTACCCTCTCTATAGCCTCCTAATTGGTTTCCCAGCATTCCAGTCTTTACCTTTTCCAATCTATCTTCCATAGCTGCCAAATTGATATTTCTTAAAGCATAGATCTGACCATGCCACTCCACTCTTCAAGAACACTCAATGATTCCTCATTGCCTTTGGGATAAAAGACAAACACAAATATATTTTAAAACCTGTTACAGCCTGACTACAGCTTACCTTTCTAGACTCATTGTCCACTACTTCCTGTTAGTATTCTACTTTGGTGCCAGACGTGCCCCTCTCCACATGACATTTCATCTCCCATCGACCATCCCTGATGGTTGTAATGCTTTCCCTGCTCTCTTCTTCCTCTTAAAACCTGTTTGATGCTCAATTCAAGTGCCACTTCCCTCAAGAGGCCTTTTCTGATTCTCAGAGTGCTTAGTCCTTCTTCCCAAATCATTGTGTATTTATGTTTACTTCTCTGTGAACATGTAATCTATCTAGGAGAATGTAAACTGAGGGCAAGTACTCTCCCACTTTTGTACAGCTAAATCCACTTAGTGCATATAATGAATTCCCCTAAATTCATACTGCATATTTTCATTGGACTAAAATCAATGACCCTATTTTACATAATTATAACTTTAGTGTGATTTCACTTCTGGGGCTTCCTTATTCACACCACTTGGTACCTAGTTATATTTGTATCCCTCGTACCTAGCACCTGACCCATAGTAGGCACTTGTTGACCCATTCATTGGTTATCAAATCTGCTGCCATGTCATGGGTGAGAATTTTGTCTGTAGCTATCCTAATACTCTTACTACTCTCTGCTCTGCCTCTGTCTAGAGTATTGTGGCCAGTTCTGGCTTCTTTGTTTTAGGAAAGACATTGGCAAACTGGAGAATGTTCAAAAGAATATGAAAAGGGGGAAGGAATTGTAATTTGTAGCATGTGAGGATCAGTTGAAGGTGTCAACAGGCAATCATGATGTCACCAGACTTAGGTGAAAAGGTTTATTACAAGAGAAATGAACATGCCTGTAGAATCCAAAGGGTTCCCACTCTACAGAAGTTTACATTTTTATAATAGCAGGACAAAAGGAGGAAGGGATACCAGGAAGGGCGTGACACGGAAGGAGGATGGTGCAGCAAAAGTGGGAAAAAAGACAAGACCACTCTCTGTGGGGAGGAGCAAGATGACTGCAAAATCCTTATTCTTTTCCCTTAGGAACTGCTAGACTATGAAGATAGGAGGGTATGCTTATCTGCAAAGGTTCTCAACTGCACAAACATTATCCCAGCCTGGCACAGACTGGCTGATGCCTGTTTGGCCTCTCAAGGACACAGAGAGTCCAGCTTGGGGTGCAACAACAAGTTATGTCAGCTCAGGGGGAGCTTCATCCTTGACATGTTCAGGGCCTCCTGCACACTCTGGGTCCAGTGTTTCTGGAAAATATGGCAACTCAAAAAGACAAGTTCAGGGGACCCCTTACCAGATGCCTTAACAAAGGCATTCAAATAACAGAGTTTAGACTGAACTTGAGAATTGTTAAGGAGTGGGGTGGTAGGCAAAGCATAATGTCATAGGATTTAGAATGGAGAGGGATCTATTCCAGTTCCTTCATTGGAAAATAGAAACCTGTGGAAATCAAGGTCCAGAGAAATGAGTCAGTAACCATTCACTGTGTGCTGGGCAGAGGGAATACTGAGATGAAATGAAGTAATTTTTGCTCTCAGTGAATTTACAAAGAAGGATTAGCCTAAGACCGAACAGAAAATGACAGAACTAGGCTTTGAACCTCAGTGTTCTGACCCTCAAACCAAATGCTCTTTTCACCAGCAGAGGGTTTTGGATTGATCTAAGGCAGTTAGGTGGCATATTGGTTATAGCACCAGTCCTGGAGTCAGGAAGACTCCTCTTCCTGAGTTCAAATCTGGCCTCAGACACTAGCTATGTGACCCTGGACAAGGCACTTCACTCTTTTTGCCTTAATTTCTGTAGTAGGGGGATGGATTTAATTGATCAGATTGATCGTGAGGCATCCCAAAGAATGACAAGACTCAGTGATTCAGTTTCCCAAGTTTTATTAGAAGACTGGTGGCCACAGGGAGAAGCACCCGTAGGACATAGGTATCTTGAATAGGGAGATGAAAATGGTAATATTTATAGTGAGAAAAGTAGGTTGTCTTTTTATTATCTTAATCTCCTCCTTAGGGAGGCTCACAGGAGGTTCGTATCCTAATTTGGACTTCCTGGGGTCCTAAGACGTCCTCCAAGGTGGTACCTTTCTCCCTAGGGGTGTGTTTTGGGGGTTTAAATAAACATCATAAGGTGAACCCAAGGACACATTTGGTCTTTTTGAACATGTTCATAAAGATATGTTCAAACTTCTCAGACCCCAAGGGTCTCTTCTGTTGATGATATCTCTTTACTTTAAGATCTGATTTCTAGGTACAGTTACTGTTTCCTGCCATCCAGGAATATTAATGGCTATTAATGGTTAATGGTCTCTGGTTACCATCCCTAAGCTTCTGTTGATATTGTTTGTTAATATGGACTTGAACCCTCTAGTTACAGTTTATAAAAACTCAAACCTTAGTTTCTCTGTTGTTGAATATTAAATATAGTTTTCGTACCCATCCTCCTACAAGATAACAAACAGGTCAGAGACCTCAATAATATCTTCTATAATTTGTTCACCCAGATCAAAGAAGGCTACTTCTGCCTCTCTTACCAGAAGTAGGTACCTCATAGAAACCAGATCAGAGAATGGATAGGAAAAACATAATAACAATTTATTATTTTGTCCCAAGAAGAAATATAGAACACATGAGTCATGTGGAGACTCTCCTCCTAAGAGGGAAGCTCAGAGACCCTCTCCTTCTCAGTTGTTTTTTTTTTTTTTTGGCGGGGCAATGAGGGGTTAAGTGACTTGCCCAGGGTCACACAGCTAGTAAGTGTCAAGTGTCTGAGGCCAGATTTGAACTCAGGTCCTCCTGAATCCAGGGCTGGTGCTTTATCCACTGCGCCACCTAGCTGCCCCTCTAAGAGTTTTTTAAGGTTTCTTTTCCCATGGTACAAGGCATTGTCAGTTACAGATCAACCCAAAAGCAAAAACTATAACAAGAATGGATGTAACAGAGGCATCATGATAAGATTACAGGATTCCAAAAAAGGGCTTGGCAAGGATGAGGATGCCCAGATGTCACCATAAGATAGGGACTTACTATCCTGAGGGAAAAGAAGTCACTAGGTAGGGTCTTTTATCTGCTAGCTATCTGGGTTCAGTTTTGGGGGTCAGTTTTGGAGTTCAGTTGAAGACATTTTGCTCCTATTAACCCAGGGTTTCATAAAAAAATACTTTTGAATAATAAGGCATCTCCATCAAATCCAGGTGATCCATATATTCATATTAACTCTGTTAACCTAAGATTTGATCAATAGTAAGTAAAAGAGTTATCTGTTAACCCCTTTTAGCTACAGTTGATAGGTTATCTGTTAACCTTTTTAGCCTCCTCTGCCAGTTTCCTCATCTGTAAAATGATCTGGAGAAGGAAATGGCAAATTACTCCAGTATCTCTGCCAAGAAAACCCCAAATGTGTCAAGAGGAATCAAATAAGACTGAAAAAAGACAAAGAGAAGCTTTCTAGCAATTAATTTAGTCCGAACGTGAATTCAATTGTTTCAGGAGACATTGGATTCCCTGTTACTGGAGGTCTTCAGGTGGAGCCTGATAACCACCTTTGAGGGATGTTGTAGGAGAAATTACTGTTTGGGTATAGGTTATACTAGATGACCTGTCAGGTCTCCTAATGTTGAGTTTCTGTGAAAATTCAAAGTGGAAAATTTGTTGTGTCCCATGACCATGTGGAGATCAGTCCTAGGAATCAACTTTAAGTCATTAAATCTTTACAACCTTAATTATGCTTGTGGGGACAGCTCCCAACTGTAGTAGTTGAAGTGGAAGTTTGGTGGTAGATGCTAGTCTTTGAGAACCACCAGAGATGAATAGACTGGCATTATTGTATGGGCACATGGTGGTTTTGAGATTCTGTCTGGGTGGCTCAACAGCCTCATTAGTGTCCGGGGCCCTTGGCCTCAGGTACCTTTGTTTTGTAAGCTTGATTAGAGCAGGGATTGCTTCACTCTTTGGTCTATTTCCGGTGGCTAGCAGAGTGCCTGCCACTTGGTAGGGAGGTATTGAGTGCTTGCTGGATTGATCTGACCTTTAGACCATTGTAGTCACAAAAGCAGCATAACTGTGGTATAATTACCTTTCTGTCCTCCACCCCACCTCACTCCATCCCACTCTGCCAGGCACTGGTAAAATGGAATTGGAGGAAGAAAACTTGCTTGGAATACAATGATCCAAGGCCATTTATGATGGAAAATGCTCTACACATGCAGAGAAAGAACTATGCAGATGAAAGCATACAGTTTCATTTTTGTTGTTATGTTTTCTTTCTTGTGGGTTTTCTCCTTTTCTGATTCTTCTCTCAAAACATGTCTAATGGGGAAATATGTTTAACATGATTGTAATGTATAACCTATTGCTTGCTGGCTTGGGGAAGGGGGAGGGAAGGAGAAAAATTGGGAACTCAAAACTTACAAAAATGAAAGTTGAAAACTCTCTTCACGTGTAATTGGAGAAAAAAAATAAAATACTATTAGACAGACAAAAAAGAACACCAACTTGGAGAAATTCTGACAGCCTATGGGAAGAAAGCTTAATTTACTGTAACTATGACTTTTTAAAAAAGGTATTTTATTTTTCTTCCCCATTACATGTTATTTTATTTCTTATTTATTTTATTTTATTTTTTTTAGTGAGGCAATTGGGGTTAAGTGACTTGCCCAGGGTCACACAGCTAGTAAGTATTAAGTGTCTGAGGCCGGATTTGAACTCAGGTACTCCTGACTCCAGGGCCGGTGCTCTATCCACTGCACCACCTAGCTGCGCTCCCCCCATTACATGTTAAAACAATATTTTAACATTAAAAAAAAGTTTTGAGTTCCAAATTCTATCCCTCCCTCCATTTCTCCCTTCTCTCCCAGTGGTAAGCAATCTGATATAGTTTATACATGTGCAGTCATGTAAAAAAATTTCCATGTTAGTCATTTTGTACAAGAAGACTCAAATAGAAAAGACAAAAAGGAAGAGTGAAAAATAGCATGACATTAGTCTGTATTCAGACAGTATTAGTTCTTTCTTTGGAGACAGCATGCTTCATCATGAGTCCTTTTGGATTGTCTCGAATCATTGTATTACTGAGAAAAGCTAAGTTATTCACAGTTCATCATCGTTACAGTATTGCTGTCACTGCAGTTTTCTCCTGGTTATGCTCATTTCACTTTGCATCAGTTCATATGTCTTTTGCATTTTTTTATATCATCCTGTTTGTCATTTCGTATAGCACAATAATATTCCATCACAATCAGATACCACGACTTGTTTAGCCATTCCCCGATTGATGGGCATTCCTTTGATTTCTAATTCTTAGCCACTACAAAAAGAGCTGCTATAAATATTTTTATACAAATAGGTCCCTTACTGCCACCCTCTCTTGCTCTTTTTCCATCCATGTCTTTGGGATTTAGACCTAGCAGTGGTATTGCTAGATCAAAGGATATGCATAGATTTATAGCCCTTTGGGCATTTAACTATGAAAAGTCAGTTCTCAACTCTAGGGTTTATTTAGGACACATAGTTTCTAGATGTATTAGCTTGAGAAGAAAGTGAAAGGAACCTGATGTTTTCAAATGCTGTTTGATTTGTGCCTTCTGCTTTTAGGAAGTTTCAAGGGATTTATCAGGTGAATCTTAAAGATTAAGTGCACCTAAGCTACGTTGGTTTCTTTTTAAAATAATTTTTATTTTATTCTTTTGTTTTTATATTGCATGCATTTCCCTTGTATTTCTCCCTGGCTTTGATCTCTTTTCAAATCAGTTTTTGAGTTTTGGCAGTGTCGGCATTTTGACTTTGAAACACATGACAGTAAACAACCCTTAAGGAAAAAATTCTGCATACTATTTCTCTGGCCAATTTTACTTCTCTCAGTTGCTGGGAGGACCTGTTCAGGGGCACTGCAGGTTAATGATTTTCCAACACTTGCCTGTTGAAGATAAATGAACTTAATTCAGGCAATTTTCAGCCATGGACCTATTTCTGAGAAGCAGCATGGCATAGTGGAAGTTCTTTCCACTGGATTTAGAATCAGGGCATCTGGGTTTGAAGCTCTGCTCTGATACTCTGACCTTTGCCTTGAAGAGCCTCAGTTTCTTGATCTGTGAAACGATAGTAATAAATACACCACAATACTATGGTACTCAAGGTGATTGTGAAGAAAATGCTTTATAAATTTTGAAGTGCTGTATAACTGCGAACCATTATTATTCATATAAATTGCTTTGTGTCTCCTGTCAGAAACAACACAACTTGCTGTAAATAATTATGAACCTCCAACTCATTCCCTCCTTCCCACCTCCCCTTCCTCATGACACACAAAGCTGAAGGATGCCTTTGGCATTTTCACAAAAGAGGAGATTTTCACAAAAAAGGAATGGAGAAATGGCTTCAATGGAGTCAGAACCAAATTCTCAGATTAACACGAAGGGAATCAGAAATGTAAGCCTAATTTTCATTCTAGTTTTCAACAGATACTTGTTGAATGCCTCCCGCTATGTAACTTATAGGATCCTTGTGCTACTACTTTGTTCCACCCTCTACCTTGAACTCTTACTGGCCTTCCAGCTCCTGTCCTGGGATCCTTCCTTCCTGGAGAGAGTTCTTCATCTTTAGTCTGAGCAGACTTCAGTAAGTTGCTCTGCAGCCATGCATCCCTCCCTGTGTCTCCACTTCCACTCTAGCTATGACTACATAATCATACCAGCACTAACATTCCTGGAAAGGATTTGTGAGTTAATTTCCCCATTGTTTGACTCACCATCCTTGTTACTTCTCAGGGCAAATCATCTTTCCTTGACCATACTTCCCCAGCACCTACTACTGTTTTCCCTTATTAGAAAGTAAGCTCCCTGAGGCCAGTGCCTGTCTTGCTTTATGTGTTTGTATCTCTAGTACATAGCCATGTCTAGCATGTTGCCAGTACTTAATAGATGCTTTCCCATTTATTCATTCCTTTACAGAATCACAGAATTTTAGAACTGGAAGGGAACAGGATCATCTAGTCCAATTCATATCTAAAAAGGATGTTATTACTGTGCTAACACTGAGGGGGGACACAAGTAAATTTAATACACTGTCTCTTCCCTCCAGGTGATTAAAAGATGATTTGTGAGAAGACATTGGAAATAGGGGGCAATCAAGGTATGACAAAAAGAACACTGGAGCTCAAGGCAAAAATCCATTATGTGACCTTGGCCAAGTCTCTCAAGCTCTCTAGGACTCAGTTTCCTTATCCGTAAAATATATTTAGACTAAGTGAACTCTGATGTGCCTTTCAGCTCTTGTGTTATTTGATTCTCAGTAATAGAAGAGAGTCTAGGCAGTCCCCAAACAACAGATGTTTATATGTAAGTCAGTTACTTGTAACTTGGGCTACATTTTCCCATTGAAACAATGGTGATATACATGATGGTTCAGTTGCTCTCTTTCTAATTCCCTCTCCCTTTTCTCTCCTATTTTCTTGAGTGAAATGTATTTCTATACCTAACCCTGTGTGTATGTGAATGTATGTGTGTGTATGTGGATTTTCCATCTTTTGACAAGGTCACATAAGTGAGGTTCATGTCAGATGCACTCCTCACTCCTCTCTCCTTGCTTGTATCGATGTCTGTTTGTACTTTCTCTTCATGAATTCTCAAAATGTTTTATAAAGACTTATTTAATCCAAAATATGTTCAAAACACTATACATTTGCAATTGAAGATAATTGTTCAAATTCTAGTAGTTAAAGCAGAAAATCTAAAGTTGAATAAGAAATAGAAACATAGGATTTAGAATCGGAAGAGGTCACCACATCCTATCCAGTCACTTCACAGATTAACAAATTGAGGCCCAGAGAGGTTAATTGACTTGTTTATAGTTCTACTACAAATAATAGAGTGAGGTTTTGAACCCAGGGTCTCTGAAGCTAAATCCAGTGCTCTTTCCACTATACCAAATAGTTTTCTTGAATGAGGATGCTTGAGGAAAAGCAGACTTAATTTGAAGAGATTGAAGAAGTAGATGAAAATTTGTGGAGAATCTAGTAGGGAATTCTGGAAACTTTGAGGGACGTTAGAGGAGAATGGTACTATTTCTTTATTATGTCTAATTTCACTTCAAGGTTTATGACTTTACTTCTACCTCCAATATATATGTATGACAAACACTAAATTTGTGCTTTTTACCCACAATTTACATGGTTTCTTTGCTTCTTATATAGAACAAAGGAAGTGAGAGAAAAAAGATCAAGGTAGATTTTTTAAAAAATAAGAAATATTTTTATTTATAGGTTTGTTTTTTTTTTGCAGGGCAGTGAGGGTTAAGTGGTTCGCCCAGGGTCACACAGCTAGTAAGTGCCAAGTGTCTGAGACCGGATTTGAACTCAGGTCTTCCTGAATCCAGGGCTGGTGCTTTATCCACTATGCCACCTAGCTGCCCCCCCTATTTATAGTTTTGAGTTCTAAATTTTAACCCTCTTTTCCTCCTCTCCTCGAAGCGATAAGCAATCAAATATGGGTTATACATGTGCAGTTACATAAAACATGACCATATTAGTCATTTTGCACTAGAAAACTTGAATAAAAGAAAAAATGAAAGTGAAAAATATCATGCTTCAGTCTTTGTTCAATTAATATCGGTTCTTTCTTTGGAGGTGGATAGTATATTACATCAATAGTCCTTTGGGATTGTCTCGGATCATTGTATTGCTAAGACTAGTTAAGTCATTCACAATTCTTCATCAAACAATATTGCTGTCTTTTTGCATCTTGGTTCTGCTCAGTTCACTACACATCAGTTCATACAAATCTTTCCAGGCCTTTCTGAAACAAGATAGATTTTTGTGAGGCAAATGGACATCTGTTGGAAGAGAAGAAAAAAGGATGTGTGTATACTTGGTTCATTTAAACACGAAAATTACTGTAGAATTACTGTATGCAGGAAAAGACAGAGAAAAGGGGGACACGGTATGTGTGTATTGCCTCCCTGAAGAGAAGAAAGGTGGTGGTAGGGAAGATTGGGATTAGTTCTCTGTAACAACCACTAGGTGGTCCCATTAGCTCACGATATTCTTCTGGTTGCTGTGAAGCAGTTCGAAGATGGTTTGGAGACAGAGACAGTGTGCAGACCTTGTCTTCACTTAGGAAGGACTTTATGTAATGAAGTAACAGGCCAGGGGGAGTTCTTGAGCAAGGTAGTGATATGATGAGAGGAATCACAACTATACCTGCATGGCTTTTCTGCTCCTTCTCTTCTCCCTCCAACAAGTGGTCGTTGCTTCTGGATGTAAACATCTACAAATAGCCTGGCTTGGTTATACAAGAAGCCTTTGTGGAACCCCAGAGAGAGCCTCAGGATTAAGTTTCTCCACGGCGACATCAGCTTTTTCCCTTCTGCATTCAGTATTCAGTAGAAGGGACCTTTGGGATCATCTTAACCAACTCTTTTATTTTATAGATGATGAAATTGAGAGCTAGAGAAGTGATTGGTTCAAGGTTGCAGAGCTGACTAGTGTCAGAACTGACTTGACCTTTTCATTGAGGACGTGGCTGAAGACTTGATTCCATTGGAAGAACAAAGTTAAATTTCTTAACCTTTTATTAGATCACCAGTTGTTTATGGGAAGGATACATAGCTTTTTTTTGGGGGGGAGTCATAGACCCTTTTGGTTGTCTCAAAATAATATCTTAAAATAATTGAAGGAAATGCTAAATTTCAGTTAGAAGTTAGTGAAAATAAAGATGTATTTTTCCCCCATCTAAATGTTCATGAGGCCCCTTAATCGAGGCACAGATCTCAGGGAGTCCATGGACCCCGGATTAAGACTCTCAGCTTTAGGGCTTGTGACATGCTGATGGGATCTTTGGGAAAGAGTAGATCCCATTGGGTAGTGGAGGATACGCTATTTGGTGAAGCTTGACCTTCAGGGTATACAGTTATGAGTCCTTTGTCCCGTTTGTCTTGATTGATAGCTACCTTCCCTGAGAATGAACTGAGAGAGTCTGGAGCAGGTATGAAGAATGCTGAGGTTGATGGGGTTTGATGGAACATGGTCAGGTAAAAATGGTGTGGAGGAAGGAACTATTTTAAAGTGAGGACAGAGGGGATATCTCCTAGGAAAAGGCAAGCAGGACTTTTGTCAGCATTAACTACAGTGTTGTCTCTGTGAGGAGGGGCCTAGCAGTATCACTAGCTGGTCTTCTTAGTTGCTGGTGCCTACTTGGCTTTGCCAGATCGTTGATCTAGGCATTGTGGGGACACTGGGATCAATGTGGCTAGGGTCGACAGGAGAAGAATTGTTAGGATCTGCTCAGTATGCTAAATTGCTGTGACAAAATAGCCTTTGAACCTCTAGGCCTGGACATAGTCATGTCCTAGGTAGAATGTTATTGGTTCCTGTGACAAGAGGCTTCCTGTATGAGGTAGGCTTTGCTTCAGCTTTTTATGACATGCATCATATTTAGTGGTGGCTTTTTCTTGACCACTGATTCCTGGCCACCCCGCTGTTGGTACATCCTTGACTCACTTTTCCATTTCAGTGGTTAGCTTTTCTGTGGTCAGGCATGCTGCAGAGACTTAAAGAAAAGAAAGGGTTGAAGAGAGGGCAGGCTCTTCTTCCACAGTTCCCCTTTTAGACTACATTATACTTTTGTTACCTCTCAGCCTCCTACAGCCCCAAATCTGGGTTTTTTCATCAAAAACCAAAGTTCTTTTTCATGGCTATCCCTGTTGTAATAGGCAATAGGTGAGATGAGCTGAGAGACAGGGTTGTAAGCCAGAATTAGTAGAACTAAAGGCAAAGACTGGGAGGGTAGGAATAAGTAGAGAGGATGGTTGAAATTCAGAGAGATGGGTAGAATAGTTTTTAGGATCATTAGATTTATTTATTTTTTGTGTTTTTTTTTTTTTTTTTTGCAGGGCAATGAGGGTTAAGTGACTTGCCCAGGGTCACACAGCTAGTTGTGTCAAGTGTCTGAGGCTGGATTTGAACTCAGGTCCTCCTGAATCCAAGGCCAGTGCTTTATCCACTGCACCACCTAGCTGCCCCTTAGATTTTTTTTTTTTTTTTTTTTGGTGAGGCAAATGGGGTTAAGTGACTTGCCCAGGGTCACACAGCTAGTAAGTGTTAAGTGTCTGAGGTCCGATTTGAACTCAGGTACTCCTGACTCCAGGGCCGGAGCTCTATCCACTGCGCCACCTAGCTGCCCCCTAGATTTATTTTTAATGGCAATTTTTTCCTCTTTTTCTCTTTTAGATTTAATTTTATTTTTATTTCCAAATTCTTTTTTCCCCACCTCTTTCCTTACGCACTGAGAAGGCTAGAAAACAAAGACCATTACAAATATGTATAGTCGTGGAAAACAAATTCCCAAATTAACCATGAGCATAAACAAAAGAGGAAGAAAGAAAAGAAAATATGCTTTGATCTGTCCTCTTGAGTCCATCAGCACCTCTTGATAGAGCATTTATGAAGTACACATAGTGTCAGACACTGTCCCGCACACTGGAAGTACAGATACAAACCAAAAAGCTGCTCTCTAGACTTGTTCATCCTAATGGGGGGAGCTAGAAAACAGAGGAAGAGCTCTGCTCTGGGGCCATGTGGAGGAGTGTGGAGAATGATGAGTAGAGCTGGCAGTGAAGCGTGCACACCTCATGAAATGGTCTGGACCAGGGACTCAGAGGAGAAGGCCATGGGGAGGAGCACGGAGCCCAGCATACAGTAATGGCTTTGTCAACGTTTGTTTGATTGATTGGCCTGTGATTTGGGCACTGTGCGTTTGCCTCCCGTGGATGTGGGTCTCAATCCAGTTCTACTTTCTTTCTTTTTTTTTTTTTTTTAGGCAATGGGGGTTAAGTGACTTGCCCATGGTCACACAGCTAGTAAGTGTCAAGTGTCTGAGGCCGGATTTGAACTCAGGTCCTCCTGAATCCAGGGCTGGCATTTTATCCACTTCGCCACCTAGCTGCCCCCCAGTTCTACTTTCAGTGGACTGTTTTCATCATCCTCAGGCTAACATGAACAGCTCCATCTCTACATTTCCCTTCTTTGCTTGGTGAGTTTATCCCTGAACCTCTATTTGAGGAAGTACTTGTGCCAGCCTTGCTGACTCCAAACCTGGTTCAGCCCATGATACCCAGGACCCCAGTGGCCATCTTCACACTAGCAACACCTCTACCTCCGTGGTCTCCTCTGATTGGTGAGTTCATCCTCAAACCCCTATTTGAGGTAGCACCCACATCATCTGAGCCCTTGACTCCTCAGTCTCCTTCTGAAACTCGCCCCCGTCTGAATACCTCCTTCCATCCCGCTGCCCACCCTTCATGCTTTCCAGCTCCCTTGTGTGTTGTCTTTCCCCATTGGAATATAAGCTTCTTGAGGTCAGGAAATGTCTTGCTTGAATTTACACACTTAGCACATAGCCTGGCACATAATAAGTGTATAATAAATGCTTTATCTGCCAATCTAGGATCATGGGCCCCCTGTTTAGAGCTGGAAGAGACCTTAGATGTAGTTTATATGTTAACCCTTTTATGTTACAGATGAGGAAAATGAGGCCTGAAGCAGTGAAGCTCAAAGTCACACACTTCGTAAGGGAGCTGGGATTTGTGCCTGTTTGCTGTCTTCTAAGTCCAGTTCTCTTCCCTCTACTTAGGGAGGCTGGTCCTCACATGACAGACATAGAGTCCTTGTTCAAAGCCTTTCCAGCCTGACTGAATCTGCCAGAGATTGTGCTCTGCTGCATAGCCTTCATGCCACATGGTGACATTGAAGGAACTCTGCAGTAGAGGCCTACTAGCAAATGGAATATATATTTTTGGGGGTGTTGTCTTTTTTTTTCATTGAGCTGGGGGCTATGGGGGGATGGGGTAGCATAGCCCATATTCCTCTCTAGTATACAGAGCTCACGAGTCACTGACTAGGGATGATGCTTGAAGCATAAAAATGAAATATGTGGCAACAAGGTTCTCCATTCGACAGAGTTGCTGAAGCTTTGTTATCTTCCTAGTGGAGCCAGAGCCAAAAGTGCAGGTAGAACTGATGGGACTGAAGCAGATCTCTCCCAGATTCTCCATCCTTGAGCAATTTATGGTGGATACCCTATTTCTTCTTTTTATTTAATCATGTCGAGGTAATTAGATGAACTAAAACAAAGATTTCTGAATTGTTTGTGACTTCCCTGACACCTTGAAATCTGAAGGTGGAGTTAGGGGAGCTGGCAGTGATGTACTTGAGTATAAGTAAGTTAATAATATGTTAATAATATATATTATATAATAATATATGTTAATAATAATTTTTGTTGTTGTTGAGTCATTTCAGTCATTTCTGACTCTTCATGACCCCATTTAGGATTTTCTTGTCAAAGACACCAAAGCGATTTGCCATTTCCATCTGCAGCTCACTTTATAGATAAGGAAACTGAGGTAAACAGGTTTAAGTGACTTGCCCAGGATCACACAGCTAGTAAGTGTCAGATACTTATTAGTTATGTGAACACAGGCAACTTATTTAATGTTTCAGAGGCCAGGTTTCCTTGTGTGTAAATTAAGGATGATAATGATGTGTAAGACTTGCCCTGCATATCTCAGAGTTGTGAGGAAAGCACTTTGAAAACCTTCAATTGGCCTTGAAATGTGAATTATTTCATTTACACATGAGGAAACCTGGCCTCTGAAACATTAAATAAGTTGCCTGTGTTCACATAACTAATAAGTATCTGAGGCAGGATTTGAGCCCAGGTCCCCTGTCCAGCATTCAGTCTACTACACCACACTCCCTCTCAATTTATATCTCACTTTCCCCTTTTATTTTTAGTCAGGCAATTGGGGTTAAATGACTTGCCCAGGGTCACACAGCTACTAAGTGTTGAGTGTCTGAGGCCAGGTTTGAACTCAGGTACTCCTGACTCCAGGGCTGGTGCTGTATCTACTGTGCCACCTAACTGCCCCTCACTTTACCCTTTCTAAAGCAGCTAGTGCCCACTGAATAAAATATAAACTCCTGACCTTGACCTGTCATTATTTAGCTCTCACCAAACTGTCCAGCCTCATCTAATATTGCTCTTCCTGTCTTTGTGCATTAGCTCATATATCTGCCATGCTTGGAATGGACTCCTGTCTCCCATCTCCTGCTGTGAGCTCCCTTCCCTTCCTTACTTCAGGGCCCAGGGCAGATGCCACTTTCTGCATTAAGCCTTCTCTGACACAAATGCCCCACTTTGTATGCATCACATTTTATCTTTTTATTGTTGTAACCCTTGGCCCCAAAGCACACTGGTATGGGATTCCCCTTATTGATGGGAGTCATTGCCCCACATCTGTGGGAGGGGCAGTGAGGAGTCAGTGACTCTGGGAAAAAGATGTGGTCTCTGCAGGCTCTGCAGTCTCTTCTGTTTCGTTTCCATTGTTGAGAGAGAGGATAGTGGGATTCCAGCCTCTTTTCTGGGATGTGAAGGGCGAAGGACTCTGGGAAGAAGT
This sequence comes from Dromiciops gliroides, assembly GCF_019393635.1. NCBI lineage: Eukaryota > Metazoa > Chordata > Mammalia > Microbiotheria > Microbiotheriidae > Dromiciops > Dromiciops gliroides. The sequence continues at coordinate 614,270,113 of NC_057863.1, read as the reverse complement.
CAGCTGGTGGAACTTGGGTCATGTCCTTATTCTCAGCTTGTGACACCAGAGAATTTGGGGAATTTTCTTTGGGTGAGATCAGGGATGCCTTCACTGGGAGAGCTTGTTCACTCTGTATTACCTTCTTGGATGTTTGCTTGGCTATTGACTTAGATAAATGGTTTACTTTGCTACCAGCTATGTGTGTTCATTGTGGAACTGGCATTAAGATAAAGTGACCAGGGGGCAGCTAGGTGGTGCAGTGGATAGAGCACCGGCCCTGGAGTCAGGAGTACCTGAGTTCAAATCCGGCCTCAGACACTTAACACTTACTAGCTGTGTGACCCTTGGCAAGTCACTTAACCCCAATTGCCTCACTAAAAAAAAATAGTGACCAGAAGTTTAATTTTAATTTAAAAAAATTTTAAAGTATTTTATTATTTTCCAGTTACATATAAGGATGGTTTTCAACATTTGTTTTCATAGGATCTTTAGTTTCAAATTTTTCTCTCACCCTCCTTTCCCTCCCTCCTCCCCAAGACAGAAAGCAGTCTGATATAGGTTATATATGTACAATCACATTAAACATATTTCTACATTAGTCATCTTGTGAAAGAAGAATCAGAGCACAAGGAAAGAACCTCAAAAAAAGAAGTATAAAACAGTCCAAAAGTAGGAACAGTATGGTTCAATCTGCATTCATAATCCACAGTTCTTTTTTCTGGATGTTGAGAACATTTTCTATCATGAGTTCTTTGAAACTGTTTTGGATTGTTGCACTGCTGAGAAGAACCAACTCTATCACCATTGTTCATCACACAATAGTTTAACTTGAATTTTAAAGTTACTTCCCTTAGCCTAACAATATTTAAGGGAGCAGATAGATACTCCAGTACTCCTTCTCTCTGAGAAGAGCAGAAGGGTCCAGCTCTGCCCCCAATGCCCTGCAGGAATTAGAGTCTCCTTTGGAGAAAGTTGTAGGGAGGGTAGAGATATACCTATTCCTGCCTCCCTGTAAGCCATACCTGGCACACTGTGTGTTACATTTTCTTATTTGTATCCATATCATTCTTCCCTCATTAGACTGGAAGCTCTTTGTATAATATGTAGAAACAGCTAGGTGGTGCGGGGGGTACAGCACTGAACCTGGAGGCAGGAAGACCTGCATTCAAATCTTATGTCAGATCCTTACTGGCTGTGTAACCCTGGGCAGATCATCCTGAGCCACAGGTTTGCTTCACTGTAGAATGGGGATAGCACCATCCTTCTAGGGTTGTTGAGAGGTTAAAATGAGATAATATTTGCCAAGTAAGTGCTATGGAAATGCTAGTTTTGATACTCATTATCGCTGTTAATGTTATCATTATTATTACCTTGCACATGGTATTGTTTGTTGAATTCTTCACAACCACCTTAGTGAGGTAGGTAGTCCATATATCCAGACACAAAGGAAACAACTCTGTTGAGAAAAAACGAGACTTATCTGAAGAGACTGATGTGGACATACAGAGAACATGCGTTAAAAAAGGAACAAAATTTGGAAGCAAGAAAAGGTAATGGAGAATGAATTAAAATACATGCTATCTTCAAGAAGAATGTCAGAAGGTAAAGGTGGTTAATTAATGTTGGAGGGGTTGTGGGACAGGCACGCTTATAGACTGTTGGTTGGGCTGTGAACTGGTCCAGCTATTTTGAAGAGTAGTTTGGAATTAGGCTATGAAAATAACTGGCATGCCCATACCCTTTGACCTAGAGACCCTATTAACAAACATATATGTTAGGAGGTCCAAGATAGAAAGAAAGGTCCCATATACATATAACAATATTTTAGAATATTTATAGTAACATTTTTTTGTAATAGTGAAAAGTATAAACAAAGTAGATGTCATTTGATTGGGGAATAGTTAAAATAAATTTTGTTATGCAAATATAATGAAATAAATTACTTTGTCATAAGAAAATGAATATGAAGAATTCAGAGAAGCATGGGAAAATTTCTTTGATTGATGCAAAATGAAGTCAGTAGAATCAAGAAAAAATATACATAATAAGAACACCTGAGTAAATGCAAAGAGCAGAAACCTCTAACTGAATACTGTGCTGAATACTGTGTATTTCAGCCCCAAGGAAGAGAGGGGAAAATGTACTTCTCTTCCTTCTTCACAGAGGTAGAAAATACTTGGTATACCACCAGACTCAGTTGATGGGTTGATTAGTTTTGCTGAAACTGCTTTTTTTCATTTTTTTTTGTTTCTAGAGATGACTTATGGAGTAGGGAGAGAGATATTTGGAAAAGATATAAATAAGGGGCAGCTAGGTGGTGCAGTGGATAGAGCAGTGGCCCTGGGGTCAGGAGGACCTGGGTTCAAATCCGGCCTCAGACACTTAACGCTTACTAGCTATGTGACCCTGGGTAAGTCACTTAACCCCAGTTGCCTCACCAAAAAAAAAAAAAAAGATATAAATAAAATCTTCTAAAATGAACAACACTTATATACACATACATTTAAAGCAGTGATTGGAAAGCCAAAGCTCAGAATGAATTTAGGTGAGAACAAAAAGCCAAGCTCAAAAGGTTTTAAAATTTTTTTTAGGGGCAGCTAGGTGGCGCAGTAGATAGAGCACCGGCCCTGGAGTCAGGAGTACCTGAGTTCAAATCCGGCCTCAGACACTTAACACTTACTAACTGTGTGACCTTGGGCAAGTCACTTAACCCCAATTGCCTCACTTAAAAAAAAAAAGATTAAAAAAATTTTTTTTAAAAGCTATATTGGAAGAACAGCGAGGTGGCACAGTGGATAAAGCACCGGCCCTGGATTCAGGAGGATCTGAGTTCAAATCTAGCCTCAGACACTTGACACTAGCTGTGTGGCCCCGAGCAAGTCACTTAACCCTCATTGCCCTGCAAAAAAAACCCCAAAACAAACAAAAACCAAAAAACCAAAAAAAAGCTATATTGGAAAAAGGAAGATCAAAGAAGGCATAGAATTTGTGTCTATGGATGGGATGGCAATAAATGTCGGATGAGCTAAGTTCTTATTTTGTTTCTATTCTCTCGGCAAAGGAGTGACCTTTGGATTGGAAAGAACCTTACAGAAATTACTAATAGGGAATTGATATAAAAAGTGAATTAGGAGACAGTAAGAGAGCAGGCACTTGTCCTGATGAATGTAAGTCACCTGCTTCAGATCTATATGAGCATGTGTATATTTTTATATCAATATCTCTATCATCTATATGCCTTTGAGTATGAAATGAATGAAATGAAGCAAATGTGATTGCTAAACCAGTATCAGTGATATTTGAAAGATCATGGAGATTTGCAGAGGTAGCACAGGATTGGAGAAGGGCAAAAGAACATGGTCTACAAGTTTGACTGATAACTGGCAAGAATTTAAAACAGATGAATAAAGAGATCATTAGTGAACGTCTAGGAAAGAAGCCAATAATTACAAAGAACCAAAGTGGCCTCATCAAGAACAGTTCATATCAGATCAACTATATTTAACTTTTTGATATGGTTGTTAAACTGTTTAGAGGCATCTTGGCATAGTGGCTAGAGAGTTGGCCTCACAGTCAGCCAAGACCTGAGCACGAGTTTTGCTTTTGACACATAGTAAATGTGTGATTCTGTGCAAATCACTTCAGCCCTTAGTTCTCCAAGCAATTCTCTAATTTTATATGTTGCAGAAAAGGTTCTGATCTGCACTGGTGGAGGAAATTCATCATTGGGAACTCCCTATACTAATGAAAACACAGGTCTGGTAAAAACCACAAATACCCTAAACTGGTAGGTCAGGGTAATATGATATAGAGTTTATTTAGATGTTAGCAAAGCATTTAACAAGATTTCCCCTGATACTCTTGTAGAAAAGATGGAGAAATGTGAAATAGATGATAGTGCAATTAGATGAATTCAGAATTGGTTGACTAGCTGGACTCAAAGGGTAGTCAGTTAAGTTGTCATGTCAACTTGTTGACAGTTCTCCAGTGGAATACCCCACAGAACAAAAGCTTTGTCCTGTAGTGTTTAATATTTTTATCAGTTACTTGGATAGATGGCATTCTTTTTTAATCTGCAAGTGACACATGGGATGACAGCTAGGATCTAAAAAGATCTGGATGGGCTAGAACATTGGGCTGTATTTAGTAGATGAACTTTAATAGTGATAAATGTGATCTTACTCTTGGATTTAAAAAGCAACAGGTACAAGATGGGAGAGGCATAGTTAGAGAGCAGTTTATATGAAAAAGATCTAGGGGTTTTGCTACAATGCAAGCTCAACATGAGTCAATAGATATGAATCTCAAATACTCAAATATATTTAGTATCTCATTAATCTGGATATTTTCTCCAAAAATGCAGATTGGAGCCTATCTGTAGCTGTCCATTCACATTATGTCCTTGAGGCTTTCTTCATACCAATGGAGTATTTTTCTTTTTTATTTCTTTCTTTCTTTTTTTTTTTGGTGGGGCAGTGAGGGTTAAGTGACTTGCCCAGGGTCACACAGCTAGTAAGTGCCAAGTGTCTGAGGCTGGATTTGAACTCAGGTCCTCCTGAATCCAGGGCTGGTGCTTTATCCACTGTGTCACCTAGCTGCCCCCAAGTATTTTTCTTAATATCAGTGGGATACTTAAGCTGTTCACCTTCAGTCTCATCACTTAAATATCTTCCCATCTTCTCTTCCCAGCACACGTTTCAGTGATGACATCTTTTACTACTGTTCTTCGGTTATATACAGCAGCTTGCTCAACAACTGTGCACTTCTTCATTGTCCTGAGCGAGATCCATTTTCAATTTGTCATGAACACTTGGGTCTCATGTCTTATAGCCATTCAACCACAGTGGCAGAACATTGATATTAAAAAGACTGGCCTTTGTTTTTCTGGGGAGTCGTCAAAGGATTTTTGAAATTTCATGAAAGCAATTCAGGCTGCTTTTCTGTTTAATTCTGAGCCTAACTTGCCTTATTGGGGTTTGTCAATTGTTCTTTTTCTAGTTTTCTTTGCTGCATGCTCAGTTCTTTGATCTGCTCTTTGTCCCTTTGCTGATATAAGCATTTAAAGATATAAAGTTTCCCCTATGTACTTCTTTGGCAGTATCTCACAGATTTTGGTCTGTCATCTTGTTGTCATTTTCTTTAATGAAATTATTGATGGTTTCTGGGATTTGTTCTTTGACCCACTCATTCTTTGGGATGAAATTATTTAGTTTCTAATTAATCTTTAATCTATGTGTCCAAGACCCTTTATTGAATTTAATTTTTTTGTATTATCATACAAAAAGGTACATTTAATATTTCTGCTTTTCTACATATACTTTTTCAAAATGAACAAATATTAAACACAACTGAATCAACTATCTCTGTACAGTTGGATCACCAACATGTTAGAGCCGAGATGAACAAATAGTAAAAGGCTAGAAAAAAATTCATTTTTATTTTACCTGTGATTTTATCAGTATCAGGAGCACCTATGAAGGAACATTCTTTACCAATGCAGATGGGCACCTTCTCTATGCCTTACAGGCTGAGAAAACTGCTTAGGGGAGTGAGAGGTCCCTGGCAACTATGACAAGGCAGAGGTGGGGCTGGAACCCAGATCTTCCTTATTTCTCTCTCTTTTTAAAGCTTTAATAATAGGTTTTGTTTTTACATTTCAGACTTTTATGTATTACTTCCACCCTGTGTGAGGTCTCATGACAAAACAAAACAATTAAGCAAAAACTAAAAATATAGTGACATCACCTGAAAGTTAGGCAATGAAATAAAATTCTACTCCCCTTACCTTCCATTTGTTTTGTTCATTTTAAAATTTCATCTTCTGTGTTTTTCCTCATCTTCATTATTTATCATTCCTTTCTGTCTATTCTAGACATTTATTCCTTAACTCTTGACCTTTATACTGATTTAATCCTTCTTTAATCTCTTTATACCTTATGGAATTAAAGCTTCTAAGGTACCTATTTTAGGTTCCTTCTCTCTTCTTCTTTTTTTTTTTTTTTTTTTGGTGAGGCAGATGGGGTTAAGTGACTTGCCCACGGTAACACAGCCAGCAAGTGTCAAGTGTCTGAGGCTGGATTTGAACTCAGGTCCTCCTGATTCCAGGGCCGGTTCTCTATCCACTAGCTGCCCCTGGGTTCCTTCTTCTAAACATTTTCCAAGTTATTGCCCTGTAGATGTTGCCCCCTGGACTTTTTTTCTCACTCATTAAAAAAACCCAACACCACCAAAAACCAAAACAAACCAAAACCAATTCCTGCAGGTGATAGGGAGGATATTGTCCCATGATAATAATTTTCCTATGTCCCTAATTGTGCTGTTCATTATTAATTTTTGCCTTCCTCATGGTCATTTTTGCCCATTTGCCTTGAGATTTCCTTTCTGTGTCCATACCCTCCCATTTTTTTTGGTGTCAGTTAATCCCAGTAGCTCTGGTTTCCGTTTTTCTAAGTGGGTTCTCTAAGCACCAAGTTCTTGGAGATTGTAATGTCCCCATCTCCTTTATAGGACATCTCTCTTCTCCTCTGAGAATATTCCTCAATGGTATACTCCCTCCTACCTCTGAATCAAGATTTTCTTCTTTCTTTCCCCCTTTCTTTTCTTTTCTTTTTTTTTTTTCTTTCTGGGCAGTGAGGGTTAAGTGACTTGCCCAGGATCACACAGCTAGTAAGTGTCAAGTATCTGAGGCCGAATTTGAACTCAGGTTCTCCTGAATCCAGGGCTGGTGCTTTATCCACTGCACTACCTAGCTGCCCCCTCTTTCCCCCTTTTAAACCCTCCCTTTGCATCTTTGCCCAATCCCCTGTAGGTTTTCTATTTTCCTAGAGACTACAGGAGTTAAATTTTCTTCAATGGTAACCTTTGACTTGATTAGGATACATCATTTATTCCCCTCTATCTTCTTCCTTCCCTCCTCCCTTTTATGTATCTTTCCATTTGGTAATTCCATTCTGCAAAAAAACGTTTATTCGCCTGTAGGTGAGTTTTAGTCCATGATGTTTCAGGTTTATTTCTCAACCATCACTTCTGTTTGGCTTCTGTGTCACCTCATGTATGTTTAGAAAGAAACTTCTTAATGGTCTTAATGGCTGTTTTTCTTGGTTGCTGTATTTGTTCACCCTTCTTATATTTCTGTTTCTTGGGGTGTTTGAAAAGAAAACAATTTCTTCAGGTCTGGTTTTCTTCCCCCTAGGAATGTTTTAAATGCTTCCTTTTTATTGAATGCCCGTCCATCTTTTTTAGTTAATGGTGAGGCTTAGATTTGTAAGGTTAAGTCACCTTGGATTTTCTTCTCTGCTTTTAGAAACACATTCGCTTCTCTTCTGAAGTATGTGGTGGGAGCAGAATAATATTTCATTATTCAAATTTATTTTATTTTTGATGGCCTTTTCCCCAGTCACTTGCTGAATTTGTTGTTTTTCAGTGGAATTGTTAAATTTAACCACTATCTATCTTGGAATTTACAGGTTAAGATTTTTTTTTCCCCTGGAGATGATTATATATTTATTTGGTTGGCATTCAGTTTTCTGTGTTCAGAAGTTCTGGGTAGTCTTCTTGTATTATTTTTTGTGTTAGGGTGTTCAGATTTTTTTGACTTCTCATGTTCTTTTGGGAGATTTATAATCCTTACATTGTCTCTATACATTCTGTCCCTCAAGGATACTTTGCTTATATGGAGATAATGCTTTCTCTCTCTCTTTCTTTCTCTCTTTCTCTCTTTCTCTCTTTCTCTCTTTCTCTCTTTCTTTCTTTCTTTCTTTCTTTCTTTCTTTCTTTCTTTCTTTCTTTCTTTCTTTCTTTCTTTCTTTCTTTCTTTCTTTCTTTCTTTCTTTCTTTCTTTCTTTCTTTCTTTCTTTCTTTCTTCCTTTCTTTCTTCCTTTCTTTCTTCCTTTCTTTCTTCCTTTCTTTCTTTCTTTCTTCCTTTCTTCCTTTCTTCCTTTCTTCCTTTCTTCCTTTCTTCCTTCCTTCCTTCCTTCCTTCCTTCCTTCCTTCCTTCCTTCCTTCCTTCCTTCCTTCCTTCCTTCCTTCCTTCCTTCCTTCCTTCCTTCCTTCCTTCCTTCCTTCCTTCCTTCCTTTCTTTTTTTTGGTGAGGCAATTGGGGTTAAGTGACTTGCCCAAGGTCACACAGCTACTAAGGGTCAAGTGTCTGAGACCGGATTTGAACTCAGGTCCTCCTGACTCCAGGGCCCGTGCTCTATCCACTGCGCCACCTAGCTGCCCCGATGCTTTCTTTTAATGTTACTGCTTTTTACTTCTCTTCTGACATATTGTCCTTTGCTTTTGTGTATTTGTATTTTCATTGTTTTTTGTTTGTTTGTTTTGTTCCTTTGGTGAGACTTGTGAATATGGATATAAGTGTTTATATTCTCCTGATTACTTCTGCTGTGTGGGCCACAAATTCTGCTTTTATAATTCTTATTTCTCTTTTAAACCATTCAGGAACATCCTGTGTTGCTCCTGTTCTCTCTTTGGGAATCCACTGGGCCTTCTACCTTATTGTTGTTGTTGTTGCTGCTGCTGCTGTTGTTGAGTTGTTTCAGTCACATCTGACTCTCCGTGACCTCATTAGGGGTTTTCTTGCAAAGATACTTGAGTAGTTTGTCATTTTCTTCTTCACTTCATTTTATAGATGAGAAAATTGAGGCAAATAAAGGTGAAGTGACTTGCCCAGGGTCACCTAGCTAGTAAGTGTCTGAGGCTGGAGAGTGGAGTCTTCTTGACTCCAGATCTTGCACCCTATCCACTGGGCCACCTACCTGTCTGCTACTTATCAAGTGTTGATTCATTTTCCTTTTTCTTGCAATATTTGTAAATGTTTGAACTCTTTTTACCTGTTCTGGAGCCCAAATTCCTTTCAGTTGTTAATATCTTCCTTGTTGGTTTATCTGCATATACTCGACATCTTTAATTGTATTTTCTTACTCCTAAAATTTTTGGTAATTTCAGTCTTTTTTTCTCTTTATAGTCTCCTCTTGCTTACTTTCTGATTTCTTCCTCTCTGAGTGTGGTTTCCTCAGGGACCAGAGCTCAAAGCTATCTTGGCTGCCTCCCATGCCAGGCAATTCACAGTTCACTGGCCCCAATTTCTGTCCCAAGTAAACACTGGCCCTAACTGCATGCTGAGGCTCTTTCCTTCAGGCTTAGTGGAGTGCCATGTATGAGTTCTGCCCTAGTTCCTCTGTTCCTCAGTTCTTTGACTGAGCTCTGTTATGGTATTGGGTTCTATGATGCTGTTGTCCTAGTTGGAGCAAGCTTCCTCTGCCTTTTAACTTTCTGAGACTTGGGATGGAGGGATAAGAGTGTAGAGTTGGTCAGCTTGTGTAGCTCTGCTGCTAGGGCATGGTGAGTAGTGTGGGAGAGGGTGCTGAAGGAGCACATCAGGGGGTTATGATTAACTTTCTTGGCTGTCGATTTGTTGACTTGTTATCTCTTTTGTTTTCTTGGTGTCCTAGGCCATGGAGGCAGCTGAAATTGCCTTATGTCTGGTCCATAAATCCTATTTTAGAGAGGTTTGAGAGATCTTGAAGATCAGGAAAAATGTCTAGTCCCATTGCCCTCATCATTTCTTATAACTCATCAACAGTATTTTATCAACTGTTATATGCCACAATTTATTCAACCATTCCCCAATTGATGGGCATTTCTTTAGTTTCAAGGTTTTCACCACCACAAAGAGTTGCTATAAATATTTTTGTATATACAGGATCTTTTCATCTTTCTTTGATCTCTTTTGGGTATAGACCCAGAGGTGGTATAACTGGGTCAAAGGGCATTAACAGTTTAGTAACTTTTTGTATAGTTCTGAATTGTTTTCCAGACTAGTTGAATCCATTTCCAGAATGGGACCATCAATGTGCCTGTTTTCTCACAGCTGCTCCAACATTTATAATTTCTTTTTTTGGTCATTACGAAGGGCATGAAGTAAAATATCAGAATTGCCTTAATTTGCATTTCTCTAATTAGTAGTGAATTGGGACATTTTTCTTTTCTTTTCTTTTTTTTTTGCAGGGCAATGAGGATTAAGTGACTTGCCCAGGGTCACACAACTAGTATGTGTCAAGTGTCTTGAGACTGAATCTGAACTCACATCTTCCTGAATTCAAGGCTGGTGTTTTATCCACTGTGCCACCTAGCTGCCCCCTGGAACATTTTTTCATATAGTTATAGATAACCTAGGTTTCTTCCCTTGAGCACTGATTTTATATCCTTTAATCATTTATCAATTGGAGAATGACTCTTCTTTTTATGAATTTGAATCAGTTCTTTATATATTGTATATAGCTTTCTAGTCATTATGTCACATAACCTCTAGAAAAATAAGAAAATAGAAAAAAATTACATGTTAGGAAAAGCATTTATTTTATTTTGGCTAGAATGATTTCCCTTTAAAAAGGCTATCCTTGGAATTTGATTGGTCCAGAACACTACAGGCATAAAAAGGACAATCTATGGGGAGTTAGTATTTTTTTTTTTTTGGCGAGGCAATTGGGGTTAAGTGACTTGCCCAGAGTCACACAGCTAGTAAGTGTCAAGTGTCTGAGGTCGGATTTGAACTCAGGTCCTCCTGACTCCAGGGCTGGTGCTCTATCCACTGCGACACCTAGGGGCCCTGAGAGTTAGTATTCTTTTTTTTTTTTTTTTTAGTGAGGCAATTGGGGTTAAGTGACTTGTCCTGGTCACTAGCTGCCCCCGAGAGTTAGTATTCTTGAAGTTCCTGAAATCTTGGTGGTACAATGGATAGACTGTTGAATTTAAGAGTCAGAAATATCTGAGTTCAAATTCTGCTTTAGATACTTACTAAGAGTGTGCCTCCAGACAAGTGATTTAACCTCTGTGAGCCTCAGTTTACTCCTCTCTAGAATGGGGATAATAATAGCATCTACCTCCCAGGGCTGTTGTGAAGATTTAATGAAGTAACATGTAAAATGCTTTGACAACTTTAAAATGTTACATAAAATGTTAATTGTTTGTTGTTTATTGTGACATAGTTCCCACTGTCCTGCAAAACATCTTACTGAAGGGGGCAGCTAGGTGGCACAGTGGATAAAGCACTGGCCTGGGATTAAGGAGGACCTGAGTTCAAATCCAGCCTCAGACACTTGACACTTACTAGCTGTGTGACCCTGGGCAAATCACTTAACCCTCATTGCCCTGCAAAAATGATAAACAAACAAAAAAACAACATCTTACTGACTCAGCATTGCTTCCCTGGAGAATATAGAGGCCAAGGATTGCAACCTTTCTTTTTAGTGAATTGTATCCTTTTAGTCCTATTTTAAGCACAGTTATTTTTCTTAAATCTTATGGTCTGTTAGCATTTTATTGTGTTGTAACCTGCCTGAATCACTGACAGGCCTGAGTGAGAGGGATGACCCAGAGAGCATTTGGAACAACTGAATTCTCAACAAGTATTTTTAAACAAATATAATGCAAAAGTACATTTAAGTATGTTTTAAGCATAATGAAAAATGTATAACAGAAATGACATCTACACCATTATAATGACTTTTTGTCAAAGTTTAACCTATATAAATCAGTTGCCATAACATGGGGACCAAAAGAACCTAAAAATCACTGATTCATCTTTCCAGGGGGTGTTATGTGTGTGTGTGTGTGTGTGACATTTATTGCCAGACAACACTGACTTAGAACATAAACTCATCCGTAAAATCTTAGAAGAAGGATGATTGATGATTATGCTTTGCCTTAACAGAGAGAATTGGAGGAGAGTAGAACCAGTTTAAAGGCAGTTTGGCCAGAACTCTATCTAACAAGGTCATCCTGAGGGCATTTAAGGGTGAAGATGGAAGGAAGACAACAGGCAGGAGAATGGACAGTATTGCAGCTGTCACTGGCAGTAGAGCACTTGCCTTGGATTTTAGCATCATAATCCTGGTTGTACTTATAGAAGATGTATGAATGACTCCGAAGGGGAGAGAAATAAGAAAAGCAGACTGAGTTTTCACAGAGACTCTCTGTGTTGGGGGTGACACAGTTTGGAGCATGCTGAGGGAAGGATTCACACGGTATCTGAAAGAGGGGAAGGTACTAAAGCCATGGAAAAGTTCTGAGACATTATTAATAATGAAAAATTGTGACTGGGAGAGCATCAACAGGTGCCACCCTATATGCTTACTCTGCTAAGTACACAGAATCACTCTGTGAGTCATCTGCTCAGTCATCGAGGGCATCCTCGGTGAAGACATTAGTGGGGAGCGGGCAATCACAGATCTAAAGCTGGGGGGGACCTCAGGGGCCATCAGGGCCAATCCCTTCATTTGAAGATGAGGAAACAGGCCAAGCAAATCAGGTGACTCGCTCAGGACATACAAGTAATAGTCCTTAACGTTAGGAACAATATGGATAAGCTGGAGAGCGTCCAGAGGACGACACGGAAAAAGCCTAGAATCGAGCCCATATAAGGATCGGTAGGGATGTTTAGCCTGGAAAAGAGGAGCAGGCTCGCTTTTGAAAGGTTGTCCTGTGGAGGAGGAATAAGCCTTGTTCTATTGAGTGCTGGAGGGCAGAACCAGGAGCCCCGGGGCAAGCTACCAAGAGGCAAAATTAGTCTTGATATAGGAAGAACTCATTAGCTTTCCAACCTTTCCACCAGTGGAATGGGCTGCCTTGGAAGGGGATGGGGGCCCCTTCCTTTGAGGTCTTCAAGCAGGGTGCAGTGACTCACTAGGTACCTTGTATTGGGTTTGACCTGGACTGATTGGTCTTGGAAGTCCCTTCTGACCTGAAAATCTTGGGATTCTGGTTCTGGGATTCTCATGTGACTAACATAAACAGTTTAGAGAGCTAAAGGGACTTGTCTATAGTCATGTGGTTACCAGGGCGTGGCCAGAACTGGAATCCAGGCCTTGTGATTCCAAGTTCAAGTCTTTCTTCTATATCCTGTGATACGGATATTTGGGCAAAGGAAGGAATTACCTCCTTGCATCTGTGCACCTCCTGACAATTCTGGCAGAGCCCCAGGGCAAGAGGGGATGGGAGTGGAAGGAAAGGTAGAGACACTGAGTTTGTCTCTGGGAATGGGTTGTGTTGGTAGAGCTCAGCCTACTGATTAGGGACCTGCCTTCATAGGACCCTCAAAGAGGCGAGGGGATGGTGGTCACCATTCTAGGGATCTCCAGGTACTCAGTGACTACTTTTTGAATATAGGACCCCACTGATCACCTTTTTACTTTGGGGCCCCAAGTGACAAATTTTTGTTGTTGTCCTCCCTCCCCCCGAGAAAAAGTCACATAGAATTAAAAAGCCCGGGAGCCTATTGTCTGGCCTTTTTTTTTTTTTTTAGCCCAGTCAATGAAAGGATGAATGTGGGCAGTGTGTGCAGTCCATAGCCTGCAGTGCCTTTTGCAAATCTAATTCCCTTCTAATTTCTTTTGTCAGCACTATCCAAGACTTTCTAGGTAGATGGGCTGTGAGTGTGTATTTGTGCAACCTGAAACTGGCAGTCAGCTCTATGCATGGTTAGACCAGCCGTACAGAGTTTACTTCCCAAACTCGTCCTCTTGGCTTGCCATTCACATCAGGAAACAAGGAGCAGCTGGTGCTGGGCCTGAATTCATCGCCCAGGACAGCCAAGTGAGGGCAGTAAGAGAAAGCCCAGACAGGCATCCTCAACGGTGGTGACTGCAGTGCTTGGTTTGCCCAGAGAAGAGGCACACATCCAGACATCCTTCTCATCACCTTTCCTCTTAGTGAAGAGACGGGAGAGAGCATCTATTTATTCCATCCATCTGGGATCCAATCTAGCATCAGAAAGAGGAGATCTTGGAATGGTACCAGGAGATGTACAATTATTGGCTGCAGTGAGGTTCAGTGAGAAGAGACTATATTTGGAGTTAGAGGTTATGGGTTTGAATCCCACCTGTGTCACTTAACTGCTTGTGTGACCCTGCAAAAGTCACTGTTCCTGTGGGGCCTTCCTTTTTTTAGTTGTAAGGTGAGAGTGTGTTCTTCTAGGGTCCCTTCCAGCAGAGGTTTGTGCCTTGGACAAGTATCTCGCTTTTTGGGCCTCGGTTTCTTTATCTGTTACTCTCTTTCTGAGCTTGGCTTAATTTCCAAGGTCTTTCATGGTATGGCTCCAACATTTCTGTGGGGCTGTATTTCATTTTTCCATTTCCATACATTTACTGTATAGCATAGAAAGAGGACTGGACTTGAAGTCAGCAGGGCCCAGGTCTGAACTTTCTGACTTGTACAAGGTGTGTGACGGGTGGGTGAGACAACCTCTCTGAGCCTTTCTTTCCTCATCTGTAAAATGGGGCTGAGAATAGCATCCACTCACAGGGTTATTGTGAAGCTCAAACATGATGATGTATGTCACGCGCTTTGCAAAGCTTAAAGTTCCACATTAGAGGCAGCCATTAGCTTGTCTGCAGTCTAATCAAACCGCTCAGTATTGCCCAGTTTCATTCTTCCCTTTCCCTCTTCCCTCTTCCTTCATCTGGACTGTTGAGATTCTTTCCTTTAAGGTGGCTGGGCAGGCCACAAGCTTTTATCAAGGGCATCCTGCATACCAGGCATGGTGCTATGTGATGGGGATGCAAAGCCATGCCCTCAGGAGAGGAGATTGGGGTAGAGTAGGAGAAGGTGAAGGGGTCTGCCTGGAGGGGGGGAGTGAAGCAGTTTAAGGAGAGGATGGGAGATGGTGGGATAAACAGTGGAGTATGCTTTGGGAAAAGGTTTGGGGAAATGATAGATGGGGGGATGGTATACATGAGGTGATTAGGGACACGTTGGGGGTGGCAATTGAGGAGAGAGATTTGGGGATAACAATTAAGGATCCCAGATAGAAGCATCCAGGTGCTGAGGGAAAGTACAGGTGCAAAGGCACCTGAGACCTGGCCAAGCCAGAGAAGCAGAAGTCTGGAGAGTTGGGCTTAGTTGAGGCAGCATCTCCTTTGTGAAACCCCCTTGAGAAAGACGGAAGGAAGCCCTCTTGCATCCTCTTGGTTTCTCACTTTGATCCCTCTGTGCTTACTGTGTTTGAACTTGGGTTAAACTTATTTGCATACCTCTCTCACCCTGCTTACTAGACTGTATGATCCTGGCAGGTCAAGGCCAGGATCAAGCAGATTTTTCTTTTTATCCTCAGCTTCTTGCACAAGAGTTTGCCCTTTGTGGCATCTGTAATGTCCTTGGCATTGCTACTCTTCCCTGATGGCCAAAAATTAAAAAAAAAATTAAAAAACATATACTAAGTGTGGATCTGGTGATGTGTCTGATGTTCAAGGATCAGCCTGTTTGGGTAGAGGCTTCGCATGGTGTTGGCTCTAGGGCAATGAATTTTTGGGCCACAGCAACTCTTTGGGTTTTTTTTTTTTTGGTGGGGCAATGAGGGTTAAGTGACTTGCCCAGGGTCACACAGCTAGTAAGTGTCAAGTGTCTGAGGTCTGACTTGAACTCAGATCCTCCTGACTCCAGGGCTGGTGCTCTATCTACTGTGCCACCTAGCTGCCCCTTACAGCAACTCTTGAAGACCATATATAGGGTGGGACAAAAGTCACAGTCATGAAGGGTTTTCAATATTTAATAACTCATTTAGTTTTAGTTTTTATTTTACAATACCATAGCATCATACACAGTATTTATAGGATATATTGTGTATGTGTATTGTGAAATAAATAAAAAATAATTTTCAGTTATAAAAACATCAGACCCCTTTGTGACTTTTGGCCCACCCCATATAAAGGTATAGAGGGAGGAGCTGTGATATGTGTCAGTTGAGGGAATGCTCCTATTGATGAAATATAGATCCTTGATATATTGAATACATTCATATTTTTTAAGGTATGTGGAGTTTCTGTTCTCCCTAAGCTCTATAAAGTAAGGGGTGTATGTCTACTAATCCCAATTTTATGGGAGAAGGATCTGAGGCTTAAAGAGACTGAGAGATTCACTGAGGGTGACACACACAGCTGGGAAATGCTAGAATTTGAATTTGAACCAGGGGAATCCTGGTAAATATTGAGCACCTGGCCCTCTGAAACTCACCACATACAAGTTTAATTTGATTTATTAACATTTTCCTCTTATCGTTTAGGTCTAGATGAGCAACAAAATAATAAATCAAGCCCTTGTTTGTATCTTTTTGTGGATTTCTGAGGTTTAAATGCTCACACTGAAAGTTTAACCATAAGCTCTTGTGAGCTGGTCTGAGCTGGCTTTTCTTTTTGGGGCAGGGCAATGGGGGTTAAGTGACTTGCCCAGGGTCACACAGCTAGTAAATGTCAAGTGTCTGAGGCTGGATTTGAACTCAGGTACTCCTGGATCCAGGGCCGGTGCTTTATCCACAACACCACCTAACTGCCCCCTCCATCACACTTCTAACTTTAACCTAGGACCTTCTGTTTCTAAATCCAGAATGCTTTCTGTTCTACAGTATGGAGCACCAACACTTCTCATTCCATGTTCTTCTTTCCTGGGTTGTGCAGAGTAGGCCCTGAGGTATCCGTCGAATTGGATCTGTAAAAGGAGGAGGTGGGTCTTGATGCTCTCTGATTCTGCAATGGGAAAGATTTTGGATTACAGGGGGTGGGAAACACCTCTTTGGCCAAAGGGACTTTTCAGTGCCACCTCTTCTCATGTAACTAGCCAGTTCTTACTGTGAGATTTAAAATTGGATATTAGATCATAAATCTCCCCTACTTAACCTTTCCCTTAATTTATCTCCCAAACTAGTAAATGGAAGAAGCTTTTGGTTTTCTAGATAGACCTTTTTATTTATAGTTATGATAGTCACAAGGTGATGTTGATTAAAAGGATAGGAAAGTAGAAACACAATACAAATCATCTTAAGTCTAAGCTTAGTCTATATTCCTTATAAAAACTCACCAAACCGAAAAGGCCACCTTTGGAGAGAGAGAGTCTGTGCCGCGCCGTCAGGAGTCCCGCCAAGCAGGCAAAAGGCTACTCTCGTTCTCTCCACCCCGGAAGTCAAAAACCCGGCAGGCAGTCTGACATGCGCAGCAGGCGGACTGTTCATCTCCTCCCCAAAAGGGTGGTCCTTGAAAAACTGGCGTCTTTCAGTTATCCTAACCGACTGTTAAAAACTTTCATATTTTACCACATTACCCTGCTCTAGGCCAGAGCTTCTTAAACTTGTTCCACTTGCAACCTCTTTTCGCCTGAGAAACTTTTATGCAACCCTGGAGGTATATAAGTTCTAGGTGTTTATAACCTTTTACTGTTGCCAAATCTTTTGCCACCCCTACATTCATTTACGTGACCCCATGTTGGGTCTTAAACTATGGTTTAAGAAACTGGGCTCTAGACTGCCACTCTTTGTCTCCAAGTCCCTTAGATTATGAATTGAGAGGGGAATTTCAGATCCATGAGGTTCCTCCCTCCTCTAACATTCTCCATTCTAAGGCCACTTCTAGCCTGACGTTTGAGGGCATCTTGTTCAGTACTGAAGTTGGGAGTCAGGACCATCTGAGTTCAACTCTTGCCTCAGATACTCAGTAGCTTCGTGGCCCTAAGCAAGTAGCTTAACCTCTGCCTGCCCCAGTTTCCTTATCTGTAGAGTGAGAATAATAGTACCTTACAGGGTCACTGGGAGGGTAAAATGAGAATGTTTGTAAAGCCTTTTATAATCCTTGAAATGCTATATAAATGTTAGTTATTATTATTATTCCTAAAGTGGAGCTCTGAACTTAGAGTCTGGAAGAGTTGGGTTAGAACCCATCCCAAGACACTTATTATCTGTGTGACCCTGGGGAAGTCACTAGGCCTCTCAGCCTCAGTTTCCTCATCTGTAAAACGGAGCTAATAGTACCTACTCAGAGGATCAAATGATATCATGCAAATAAAGTACTATATAAATGTTAGTTATTATAATTGTCAATCATTTTGACAAAGTCCCTTCCAGTTTTGGCATTCTCTGCTCTGATGTCTTTTCTAATTCATATAGAATTAGAGGCCTGGAGTCAGGAAGATCTGCGTTCAAACCTGGCCGCAGACATTCCCTAACTGTATGACCCTAGACAAGTCTTGTCTGTTTGCCTCAGTTCCATCATCTGTGAAATGGGAATAAAAATAGCACCTCCCCCCTAGATTTGTGACAAGGATCCAATGAGATAAGGATTATAAAGTGCATAACACAGTGCCTGGCACATTTTAAGTCCTACTTAAATGTTAGCTATAATTATTATTAAATATTCTTTTGGTCTGAGGTAAAAGGAATGGATTAGCTCAGGGTGATTTGGCTGATACTTCCAAGAAACAGGGGAGTGTTACCCAAGGGGGACATGGGCCAGAGCAACTGACATTTATTAACAAAGCCATGGTCCAGAAGCTTCCCCAAAGGGAAACTAATGCAGGGAAAGGAAGAGTCCAGAGATGGCCAAATCAGTATTTATTGAGTGTTTGAGAGGAAATTCTGGTCATGAATGTCTAGAGGGACAGGAAGAGCATTTTGTGGGGAGACATCGGAGGCTTGGAAGGTGTAAGTGGCTTGGACCCAGCTGGAGGCTGCCCAGGGTTTCAGCATGGTGGAGTGGGGCCCGTACACAGCTTGTTGGGGTAGTGAGCGTACTTGTGGTTGTAGGTGCTGAGATTGTCTCGGAAGCACAGGGTGGCATTCTTGTCACACTCACAAGTCAGCCTTTGGCAGGAAGTTCTGCCCCCTGAAAGGGGAAAGGAAAGGGTCAGGGCAACAGAAGGGAGAGAAGACCCAATGCCCTTGGACTCTGACCTTCCCAGGCAGTTACAAGAGGCGTCAGCCTGCCCTTGTAGAAGGCTTTCATCTGCCAGGTCTATCTCGTGGCATCCCTCCTGACTCCCTTCCCTTCTCCCCTTTCTCCACCTACCGCAGATGATGTTATTCTCTGTAATAGAGAAGTTGTACTTTTCCATTTTGGGATCACAGCCTAGCTTATTCATCCTTCCATAGCAGCAGTCGTGGGCATGGCAGCACCTGGTGGGGATAGCACCAACCTATGGGGAGTGTGTAGGGGCTAGGGGAAGAGGGGTTTGGGTCCAGGGGCCTTCTCAGGGGACCCTGGCTTAGAGGAACTCCCAGTTCCTGAGAGGCCCTTCAAGGAAGACAGTGGAATTGAAGGGATTTTGGTAAGAAGAGAGGGGGGGGTCCTAAGTTTTTCTTCCCAGACCTCCTCATACCTGTCTCCTTACCAGTCTGTCTCATCCACAGGCCATTTGGAACCACCGATGCCACAGTAGCAGCCGTAGTCATTGTAGTCCAGTGCCGACTTCCCCGTCAGCTTCTCAATCATGAACCCAAACTGTAGTAGGTTCCCACTGGCCAGGGGCACCGCTAGGGAGGGAAAGCTGAGGACAGCTAAACCTGCCATAGGTCCCCAGCCAGCTGCCCTGGCCCTACTTATTCCGATAAGCAGGGCCATGCATTTGGATTTTGTTGGGCATAGTCCAGACATCTCCTTAGTATCATCCTGGCCACTCCCACTTTTCAGTCATCATCTCTCCAAATATGACCCCAGCCAGCTTTCCAAATACCACCCAACCATCTCCTGCTAGATACCCCCATCTCCTAAATGCGATCCCAGTATATTCATGACCCATTTCCTTAATTGTTATCCCCAAATCTCTCCTGTCTCCTCAATTGCACCCCCACCATGTCCCTAATCACCTCACTAGACCATCCCCACATCCATAATTCCCCCAAACCTGTTCCCAAGCATGCTCCACTGTTTATCCCACCACCTCCCGTCCTCTCCTCAAACGGCTTTTCATGCAGTGGGTGCTAGTGATCAGGATGGTTTTTCTAGGGCAGAGGGTGGGGAGAAGGTGAAGGTGCATGAAGCAAAAATTGATGCTAGAAATAGATTTAGAGTTCCATTCCAGAACCCACCCACAACTTTGGAGGCTATGTTGCCTCCCCAGTTTAACCCGACCTTCCCTTCTGGCACAGGAGAGCAGATCTACTGGTGCAAGGTCTTATGCTACTTCCCACCCCTGATCATTTAGTCCAAACCTAGAAGGAGTGGCGTCAGACCTCAGGAATAAAAGATGTTTTCAGGAGGCCTTGTGACTCTCCTTGGTGGGGTGATGTGTGTGGAGGTTCTCCTCGCCTCTTTTTTACATATATACATATATATATATATTTTACATATATACATATATATATATATATATATCTCCTGGCTCATATATTCAAAAGAAGTTAGAACCGGAGGGAGCCTTAGAGGTCATTTAGTTAGAGAGCATAAGTTAGTGATCTTAGACAAAGAATAGTAAACCTTCATGAAGGACCATAAACTTAGACTGTCAGAATTAGAATGTCATCTAGTCCAGATGCCTCGTTTTATAGATGGGAAGCAGGCTTGAGGAAGTAGCATGTATTGGTCCAAATGACACAGCCAGTTGAGGAGCTAACATTAGAATGTAGAATTAGAATGAATATAAGACTCTATAGTATAGTACAGTAACTGCAGTGTCTGAGCCCACATAGACTGGACTTTCCTTTGGTAAACCATTGAGGGAGCTCTGGCTTCTCCAGGGGGATGGAGGGTAGTGTGTGTTGAGAACCACCCCCCCCCAAGGGGTTTAGGGAAGAGAGAGTCACTTACCTAGGAGGCAAAGGAAGAGCAGGATGGGTGGAGGCTTCATTCCAGTGGAAGAGTGAAGATGAGAGGGGAAGGGGAGCCAAACAGGAGAAGAAGGAAAGGAAGTCTGTGACCTTTCTTCTGCTGTCTCAGGCTCCTGGCTGATTAGTTAAGTACCCAGATCCCGTCCACTCCCTGTCATTAATCCCTAAATCCTGAGTGATGCAACGATACTTCCAGCTCTCACGCCTGGGAGTCAGGCCTGTTATCAGAGGGGAGTCGGGGTGTGGCCAGTGGCCCTGTGGCTCTGTTTTCCACCAGCAGATTCTCTCCTTTTTCAGAAGATTTTCATCCTGTACCCTCCTACCCCTTCTCCAAGGTACTGGAAATTCTCTCCACCCTATTTCCATTGATTAATCATAAGCTCTCCAAGGTGCTGATTGGGGTTGAATTGAAAGGTTGTGTGGTTTGACCCAGGTTCACCAGCCAGATGGGTCAGTCCAGTGTTGGTCTCACTAGAATTCTTTCTCCCTAACAGATATGAGGTGAAGGTGGAAGACTCTGAGTTCACCCTGATGGGTTTCTTTATTGCTCTCTCCCAAACACACTCTTTAACCCGACAGCAAAAGCCCCAAGGTGTTACATCAAGGGTGATCTCCAAACATCCATAGGGTCTAGCTTCTTAAGAAAGGCTATCAGTCCCCTTGTGGAAGCTGGAAAATTCATCTGGGCCAGAAGCAGTCTCACCCATCTTGCGGCTCCTTGTCCTCAATGATGTCAAGTATATGAGTACTGGCAGAGGGAACCCTTTGCCTGGATGCCAGGAGGTTGGGAGGAGGGTCATCCCATAAATTTCTTGGTTTGTCATTTTCCCCTTCCTCAGTCCCACCTTCCACCAAACTCAAGCACGGACAAGAATAAAAGGGACACTGTGAGGATGGTCAGTAGTAGCGACTGTAGCTGTGCTGCTGGTCCCATCCACATGTGCCTCACACATGCTTTGCCGGGGCCTCTTTCCCCTTCCCCTGATCTTCTGGCCAAGGCCCTGTTCCATCCGATTCACTCTATTTTGCAAGAATCTGGAATCAAAGTACAATCATTGTCATCAGCCCCATTGAGCTTATGGAGTGTCTCCTCCATCGAGAGGCCAGAGAGATGATTAGTGAAGGGATGGCTTGTTTTTCACCATCCACATTCTCCTCCCTTGGCCTTCTTGGGATTCAGGAGCACAGGAGGAATAGACAAGCTGTGGGGAAGGTTGAGGCCCGCCAAGGTCTATGCATAGAAACATTTTCAAGGACAGGCAATCGGATTAGACTTCTCAGAGCAGATGAGTTCCATAAATTCTGTTCAACCTGGCAGACTGTTATTGTTCCTAGTTGAAGTTGGGCCTTGGAAGGAGCTGTTGAAGACTCTTGCTCAGCTAAGTAGTACTGGCCTTATGGAAGTTCTAACCCTCAGGTTAATGGTTTGAATCCAATACTGTATCTTCAGCAAAGCACTGACACATAGTCTAGAGCCCTCCCACAGCCTGCTAATAATGCCTTATGGTCTTGGATCTCCTTTTATCTCAGTCATTCCATTTTACTGGACCAGGGGTAGAATGGGGCTAAGAGATCACACAGCCAGAGACTGAGTCAGAGACTCTGGAGCTGGGCTCTAGCTATTGCTCACCATTTGCTTTTTAATGTTAATGAGGACACCTCACCCTATACCCTGCTACAAACAAGGGATAACAATGGCCCAAACTGTGAATCATCCTGGAAATATCTTCTTAACAATTTGCTGCCCTTGAAGCTCAGCCTCCCATTGGGGGTGTCCCATCCAGCCCTGCTGTGTACCTTAAGCTTCACTGAGTGCTCAGGCCAGAGCTAAAATGGTGGCGAGAGGGAATATATTACTTGGAAACAGTGATGGGTTGGGGGTGGCAGTTGCTTATCTCTCTAGTTTTACGGGCATATAAAAGTTTTCCATCAAATGCGAAGTCCTGTGAGCATTCCAGGGATGCAGAGGAATAGAGGGATTAGAGTTAGGTAAGGTAAATCAAGGAAGACTTCTCAGAAGATTTTTTTTACATTTAAATTTTTAATTTTTCTCAATTACATGTAAAGATATTTTTTGAATTCCAAATTTTTCCTCCCACATTCCCTGCCCCCATCCTGAGGCCAGCAAGCTATTCGATATAGGCTATATATTACTATCATGTTAAACATTAATGTGGAAATCCACATTAATCATAGCAAAAGGAAAAAAAAACCAGGAAAGATTAAACAAGAACAATAACAAAAAAGCAACAACAGAAGTGAAAAGTCTGCATTCAGACTCCATAGTTCTTTTTCTGAATGTGGAGAGCATTTTCCACCATAAGTCTTTTGGCATTGTCTTGGATCATTGTATTGCTGAGAAGAGTTAAGTCTTTCACAGTTGATCATCACACAATGTTTTTGATACTGTGTACAATGTTCTCGATTCTGCTCATTTCGCTTAGCATCAATTCATGTAAGTCTTCCCAGGTTTTTCTGAAATCCATCCACTTATCATTTCTTACAGCACAATAGTATTCCATTACATTCATATACTACAACTTGTTTAGCCATTCCCCAGTGCATCCCTTTCATTTCCATTTCTTTGCTACCACAAAAAGAGCAGCTATGAATATTTTTGTACATGTGGGTCCTTTTCCCTTTTTGATGATTTCTTTGGGGTATAGACCAGTAGTGGTATTGCTGGGTCAAAGGGTATGCACAGTTTTTTGTTTTTTTTTTTGTGGGGCAATGGGGGTTAAGTGATTTGCCCAGGGTCACACAGCTAGTAAGTGTCAAGTGTCTGAGGCCGGATTTGAACTTAGGTACTCCTGAATCCAGGGCCGGTGCTTTATCTACTGCGCCACCTAGCTGCCCCCTGTATGCACAGTTTTTGTTTGTTTTCTTTTGTTTTTGTGGGGCAATGGGGGTTAAGAGACTTGCCCAGGGTCACACAGCTAGTAAGTGTAGTAAGCTGTGTGACCCTGGGCAAGTCACTTAACCCCAATTGCCTCACCAAAAAAAAAAAACAAAACCCAAAAAGGGAGGACTGGGTTAGATAATCTTCTCTGTGCCTTCCAGTTGTTGGTCTGTGACTTCTGAACTTGTCCTAAGACTGTCATGATGAAGACTATCGACTGGAAAAGAGGTGGTCAGGAGGAATTAAGATGATAATGTCAGGGGCAGAGAAGAAGGTGGGCATTGTTGGGATGGGAGGGATGCAAATGGTTGAGGGAAGTGCTAGTTATGGTAGGGCTCCCTGCCAATCCACTGAATTGGCAAATCCCTGAGCTAGCAAAAGGCCCCTCAGGTCATTCAGTCTGTTTTCAAACTATTTTTTACTCAAATAATTTCTGGTGGATGGAGGGTCTCAACCTCTTTTAGGGAAGGCAATCCAGGAGGTTAGTATTTTTTGTTTTGTTTTTATCATCCCTTCCTCTCCTTAACCACCTTAGCTAATAATTGGATAATAACACTACTCTTCAGCACACACCCTTGGATGTCACCTGCCAATAACCATCCCTGGATGGAAGCACTAATCCTGAAGTTGGAAAAGTGGAGAGAGATAGATCATTTTATAACTAATGCCTGACTTTATTGAACCTTAGAATTCTATTCTCCCCCACTTAGCCGGAGTCCCTGGGCAAAACCTTTCGTGAAGTACTTGACATCAGGATCACAGGATTATAAACCTACAGCTGGAAGGGATGTCAGAGGTCTTTTAGTCTAACCGCCTTAATTTACAGGTGAGCAAGCCGAGGCTCAGGGAGGGAACCGACTTGCTTAAGCTCACAGAGCAACAAGAGGTGGATTTAAAACCTAGTTTTCCGGATTCCTTATTTTTCCATTTCTTAGTCTTGGGAAATGAGTAGTAACAGTTTTGGGCATGGCATCACTTGGGCCATAGTGAGAGGTATAGACTCCAGGGACATAGTTCACAGGCGATCAGTCTTTTTCTAAATGGGTCAATTGGAAAACAAAAGGATATTGGAGCTCAGTTGAATAAGAGAATGTCAGAACTGGAGGGCACTTCAGAAGTCATCTTGTCTATTTTCTACCTGAATCAGGAAACAGTATGCTCATGTTCCTAAATATTAGGCTTGAATTTGGGCAAAATACTCTTTTATAATGCATGGTAAATGCTGAAGCAGATAAAACGTAAACTCTCCCACCTTAAAATGAAGTCATTGTGTTAAAAATGAACAAGAAATGAAGTTCCATTGACTATCAGAGAAGCTTTGTGTCTCAGGTCATCATCTCTCTGAGGGTATCACTCCTCCCACTTTTGTACAACTTCCTACAGAGTGCTCACTTTCCCTGGGGGGGGAGGGAATTGAAGCTTGAATACTGTACTT
Source organism: Dromiciops gliroides (assembly GCF_019393635.1). Taxonomy (NCBI): domain Eukaryota; kingdom Metazoa; phylum Chordata; class Mammalia; order Microbiotheria; family Microbiotheriidae; genus Dromiciops; species Dromiciops gliroides. The sequence continues at coordinate 614,245,216 of NC_057863.1, read as the reverse complement.
GCTGCTTATGTATTCCATCTGGTCCCTCCTTCTGAATAAATTTAGTTCTCTGGGGAACACCCTGGACCTCAGACTTTCATATACATTGAGGGGTAGAGGGAGGATACCTGACTAAGAGACTGAGACTTAGGTTCTAGTTCTAATGGAAGCTAACCAGCTCTGTGACCTTAGGCAAACTGCTTTCCCTTTCAGAGCTTCCCCAACTCCTGCTCACATTGGTGGTCAGAAGACTTAAGAGGGCGGTTGACTTCTCAGGATTTTAGGGGTAGCTCAGAGGCTTGGAGTTTCTGGTAGTGTTACTCATGAGCTCCCACCAGTGTACTTCCCATTGATTATCAGACTTAATAATCTTTTAGAAGGGGTATCTAATAAGCAGGTATAGCAAAAACAATTGTTACAAAAACACTCCTTTCCCTCACACACCCCCCTACTCCAATCAGTCTAGTGCCACACTTTCCCTTTGCACACACAAAATTCCTAGGAGAAGGGCTTAAACATAATAAAATGATTGTAAGACATGTAAAATGTATGTATGTATTATGTATGTATGTCTATATCCATCTATCATCCACTCATCCACCCACCCACCCATCCATCCATCCATCCATCCATAAAGCATCCTGGTTATTGGGAGTCCTTTTTTAGAATCCTTATGAAGTTCTCCTTAGGTGTAACTTTCTATTGGGTTTTGAGGTCCTGAAGCTGCCTTTCCTCAGTGGGCATAATTTGTCTTCATTGTTTCTGTCAGTGCTGATGCTGCTACTAACCTTTGCTTTTCCAGTGGTGTTGCTGCTGACTTGGGTGGATACTGCTACCGATACCAGAGGAATCTCCAGGTCTTCTGAATTTCCGAAGTTTACAAAATTGTAACTTGTTAACTGCATTGGCCATTGCCTCTTCTCAGGTGACCTTCTGTTGCCCATAGGATGTCTCTCCCCACTTCCAGCTGGAGGAATTGTCTCCTACTAGCCCAGGCTCTCTGGTCAGTGGAGAGGGGGAAAAGAAAGAAGGAGACACTCTCTCATCACCTCTCCCCACCAAGGTGATTCTCAGGGGCCTGAAATGTTTAGCTTCCAGATTTAGAGTCTTCTTCCACTTGACTGACTGATTCTGGACCAGCTTGTTGCTTTTATATACATCTTGTGACTTGGTCTTTTCAACCAGTCACAAGATTCTTTCATACAATGACCCCAAAATTCTTTGATCCTTTCAAATTGATTAAAGATGTATCCACATCCAGTTTATACTTTTGATGAACAGATTCAAACAAGTGTCTACATCTTTTTGTTTGTTTTTGCTTTTTTGGTAAGGCAATTGGGGTTAAGTGACTTGCCCAGGGTCATACAGCTAGTAAGTGTTAAATCTCTGAGGTCAGATTTGAACTCAGGTCCTCCTGACTCCAGGGCCAGTGCTCTATCCACTGTGTCACCTAGCTGCCCCAAGGTGTCTACATCTAATGTAATTTATATTAATTAATAAAGTATTAAATAAATACAAATAAAAATTAATAAAATCTGTTAAGATGGAAAGGCTGGGCTAGATGGAATGATGATTTTCTATCCTGCTAAAATGAATCTTTGAGTTAGCTGTTTATCCCTCTTTCCACAGTGCCTGCTTCAAATCTTTTGGTCTACACTCATTCCAGGCAAAGTCTCCATGTCTAGGTAAAATATCACTCTCTTGTCAGTGCCATCTTGGTATAAAAATAAAAAGTGAGGCAAGATTAAACCCAGGCTCTTCCAGGTAGACTTCCAGGAGAACAGTTGAGCGTCCACATGGCCATTACCCATGTACTGAAAGTACATGTACAAAGAAGTGCCTGCTTGGGGGTATTTGGGGCACTCTGCTAATCTACGTATGTGTATTTGTGGATGTGGATGGGGGAAGGATTGATTCCACCAGATTGGTGGGGCTATAAAATGTACATAAAACAAGTATGATAAAAGAGAAAACCTAAGAGACAATGTGCTATAAGAAATATGAAAGGGGAGAAATAATTTTAATTTTATTTATCTACTTGTTTATTTATTGATTGATTTATTCATCTGTCTATCAATTTTTTTGTGGGGCAATGAGGATTAAGTGACCTGCCCAGGATCACACAGCTAGTACGTGTCAAGTGTTTGAGGCTGTATTTCAACTCAGGTCCTCCTGATTCCTAGGCTGGTGGTGGCACTGTGCCACCTAGCTACCCAAGAAATCATTTTTAGCTGAGTTACTAAGATATATCAAGGATGGAAGTCCAACAACTCCCCAGACCAGGAGTACTCTTTCCTCTCCTCACTCAGTCTCTGGGGAGATTGGACTCAGACACTCAGAGTGGTGGTCACAAACATCCTTCCCACCATGATAATATTTGTGTGCCATAGCTGGTAGATGAGCTGCTCCCTCTTGGTTGCTGGGTTGATTCACTTCTGGGCTGGGTCATGAAGGTGTCTCCTCAGGAGGTCAATCTTCATGAGGCTTGTCTGCTGCAGCCACAGACAGACTTTGCTATGGACTCTAGTTGCTGGACCTCTGATGGCTCTTCTGTCTTTTCAAGGCTCACAAGGTTGTAACCTTGTCCCTTCTGTATCCAACACTCATTCACTGAAGATCAGAAAATAATAGACCCAATAGAGACAGAAACAGAGGTGACATGTTCACTGGCTACATGTTAGCTAGGTGAGAGAGGGGGCCTGGGCTCCATCTTCCACCCAGTGTCCACAGCAGTTCTTACCACCAGAAAAAGAGAAATTTCATCTGCTTTAGCTTTTTGTCTGTATGCACACTCAGTCCCACCTCAGGAGACTATTAAAAGGCTTTTTCATCATCACTAAACTGACAAGACACAATTCAGTATATGTTCTCACATTCCATGAGTGGACCACTTGGCAGACCTCTATGTAAAGATTTTTATGTAACGAGAATTTGTCTGCTGACATGGGGAAGTGAAGGAGGGAGGGAGGCAGAAAGGGATCTGCAGATCTATGCTGGGAGGAGACCAGTCCTGAGCTCAAAGACACCTGGGGGCCTGTGACAGAGAAGTGAGAGCAGGAGGAGGAACATGTGGGTCTGGGGCCAGCCACGGGGGCCTGAACCAAAAGGAAGAACGTGCAAGGGGCAGATATGGGGGCTGGACACAGACACATACAGGAGAGGACACATGGGGACAGGGATAGATGCACTGTACCTGAGCATGAATGGATCAAAGACAGACCCACAGGGGCCCACGCTGAGATGGATGGGCAGAGTGGGGTAAAGATCTCCTGAGTGCTGGAAGTCTGGCAGTGGTGGTGGCCATCTCTATACTTGAAGATTTTTTGGGGGGGCAGGGGTGTTGGGAGGCTGTGGAGAACTGAGCTGAGAGGGAGAGAGAGAGATAGAGAGACAGAGACAGAGAGAGTGAAAGAGCACAGTATTGTATGGTAAAGTTAGCATAGGTGTTTTCTTGGAATGTGGGTTTCTTTCATCATTCTTTATGTAAAGTTGAATTTGCATAATACAAATTTACATAAAGCAGGAGCTGGCTGTACTTAGACATGCTCTGAATCAGAGAGGGTAGGGGGCTCTTCTGTTGTGAATTTCCATAAGCAAGTTCAATCAAACCTCCATATGGATTGGCTGCAGGTTGATATTATGGTTGCTCTAAGGACTCAACCCTTATTGTCCAGGCCACTCATTCCATAAAAAGAAAAGTTCAAAGTAATTTTAGAGAGGGGTGGAGAACACTAACAGCCTGGAGAATCAGGAAAAGTCTCTCATGGAATGTGGCACTTGAACTGAAATGTGAAGGGAGGCAGAGGCTCAGAGAGGCAGTGGTAAAGGAGAACATTACAGGTATGAGGGGATAGTCTATACAAAGATAGTGTACGGAAGTCATATATTGTGGGACAGCTAGGTGGTGCAGTGGATAGAATGCCAGGCCTGAAGTCAGGAAGACTTTAAATCTGGACTCAGACACTGGCTAGCTGTGTGATCCTGGCAAGTCACTTAACCCTTTTTGCCTCAGTTTCCTCATCAGTAAAATGAGCTGGAGAAAGAAATGACAAACCACTGCAGTATCTCTGCCAAGAAAACCCCAAATGGGGTCAAGAAGAGTCAGACATGACTGAAACGACTCAATAACAACAACAGAAACATAGTGATCAGCGGGTAGCCACTTTGGTTAGAAAGTGAAGTTCGTGATGGGGAGTATTGTGAAGTCAGCTTGGAAAGATGGGCTGGAATCATCTTGTGAGGAGCTTTAAATGCCATAGGAGTTTATATTTTATCCTAAACCTTTAGCTCAAGGTCGGCAGGCAGGAAATCCCTTTGTATCCTACTGGGGAGCCTTTTAGCTGTGAAAGATAAACAATAGGTTTACTGTGATTGAGTCTGATTGAGGTAATAACATGCATCATGTTAAGTACCATTTTGGACATAAATAGACTCCAGACAAAACAAATACTCTCCTGTACTATTCCCATTTTGGTCTCCTCGGTGAAATGGAGGAAAAAATCGATTTTCTTCCAGTGGAGATTTTCTTGCAGAGCTTAAATGACCACCTGTCATAGAAAGAATTTCTACTCAGTTATGAGTTGGAGTGGATGGCCTGTAAGGTACCTTTCACCTCTAATTCTATGATTCTTCCCATTGCTATTATGTCAAAGCCTTCCAGAGTTTGCTGTTTACCCTAGTAAGATGATAAGAGCCACTAAGGGAAAGAGAATACTACTCCACCCTCCCCCCATCCCCTTTTTGAGGCAATCAGGGTTAAGTGACTTGTCCAGGGTTGCATAGCTAGTAGATTTGAACTCAGGTCCTCCTGACTCTAGGCCTGGCACTCTACCTCTAGTACCACCTAGCTGCCCCAAGAAAAATGCTTAATAATTGTTAGGCTGCTCTAGAGTGGGCTCTAAAGCAGAGTTGGACCGATCAAGGTCCCTACCCTTTCATGTTGACAAGATCAGTCCTAAGGAGCTTTTCCTACTCATAGAAAACTGACAGATATATTCCATCACCCAATGGAGCATAGGGAAGCCAATAAATAATCTCCCCTGGCCAAGAGGATTGAACACAAGAGAATTTGGGCAGCTGAACCTGGGACTCCAGAAGAAATATCTAATTAGAGATCTCTATTTCCTAAAGTTCTGACCTTGAAGACTGTGGGGTTTGAATCCATTGGAGCCATTGAATAGGAATAAGTATAGGAGGAAGCTTTGGATGAATGATTACAAATAAGAATTTTGGGGAGCCTTCGGCCCTGGCCAACAGCACTCCCTGTGAATGATATTAATTTTTGTGCTTTGGAGTCAAGCGTGAGGTTTCATTCAGCCACAGGCATACCCCAAAGCTCTCTCATTCATGACCCTCTGCTCATCCCTGGCATGAACTCCCTCTCATCTCCAGCTCTCTTTCCTGATCTCCTTACTTATTAGTGATGTATTTCCCCTTTCTTTTCATTATATTACCTCGTGTTATGCCCCTTGAAGGCAGGGACTATTGCAGAATTTATCTTTCTATTCCCAGATCCTTGATACATTTTTGGTTGCATTCAAAATAATACAAGGACACGGTGTTAACCCCAACTGTTCCTGTTGGCAAGGAGAGTACTTGGGGAGCAAACTTATACCTGGGTTTAGAATTTACCCCAGTAATTATGGTAATTAGGTTTCTACCCATTGAGGGGAAAGGGTGAAAACACCCAGTAATAATGATGGAGGTGCCTCTAAGTCCTGGTCTATCCTGCCCCACCTGGCACCACCCTGGGTTTGGTCAGGGGAACTGGCTCCTCTTCATGGCAGGGTCTGCCTCAAGATGGATGATGGGAGGAGCTGGAGCCGAGGTGCAGAGACAGAAGCTTGAGGAAGTGTACAGTAGAGCTGGACATGGAGCCAGGCTCAGAACCTGCCTATCATCACATGTCACCTCTCTGCCTCTTGGCAGGTCACTTAACCTTTCTTAGGTCTCCGTTTTCTCATCTGTGATATGAAGGGATTGGACTCAGTGGCTTCCATGTTCCCTTCCACATCCAAATCTATGAGCTAATGGCTTGTCTTTATCCAGAGCTGGGGTCAAAGCCATCATAAACCAACCAATGTCCTAAGGAGAGAATTTCCTGTTAGGTCTGAGGCAGCAAACAAACCTTCTACCTTGCTTGGGCTAAATAAAAGTCAAGTACAAGTGCCAAGCACTTTGAGCTCAATGCCATTTCATGTAGACATGAAACCTTTTCTGATCTTCCAGCTGTTAGCATGTCCCCCATCTTCCTGCCCCCCATTACTTTGTATTTATTTTCTATATAACTGTCTATGTTATTTCCAGCTAGACTGTGAGTTCTTTGAGGGAAGAGATTTTAATTCTTGTTTTTATGTTCCTAGTACCTGATCTGATTGATGCCTGGCTCATGGGTGGTTTTTTTGTTTTTGTTTTTGCGTGGCAATGAGGGTTAAGTGACTTGCCCAGAGTCACACAGCTAGTTTCCAGTGTCTGAGGCTGAATTTGAACTCAGGTCCTCCTGAATCCAAGGCCAGTGCTCTGTCCACTGCGCCACCTAGCTGCCCATGGGTGTTTAATAAACATTTATTGACTGGTTGTTTGGTTGACCAATCAAGAAGATCCCAAGTGAGGATTACTGATTTTCTTGGTCACTGGGCACTGTCATGTATCTCCTTGGCTGACCTTGTTGTTTTCTTGAGTTAGAAGCATGGCACTAGCAATTGGCTCCCCACTACAGTTGTAGTCATCACTGTTACTTCAGGCAGTGTCAGGCATACTTACGTCTACCCCATAGATAAAGGGGGCTTGAGATGAGAGGATGGTGTAATAGCCTCCGCTGAGGCTTATCCCTGCCCCCGCAGCTCTCTGAACATACATATGGATGAAAATACATAAATATGAATGAAAAAATGCATACAGAAGAGGTTAACTAGAAAAAAGAAAAGCCAGGTTAAAAAAATGCTAGTTTTTATAACCTTGACTTTGCTGTCAGGAGAGCTGGGTTCACAACTTGGCTTTGCTACTTTTGTTGTTCAGTCATGTCCAACTCTCTGTGACCCCATTTGGGGTTTTTTTTGGTGGAGTGATTTGCCATTTCCTTCTCCAACTCATTTTACAGATGAGGACACTGAGGCAAACAGGGTGAAGTGACTTGCTCAGGGTCACATAGCTAATAAATGTCTGAGGCTAGATTTGAAGTAAGGAAGATGAGTCTTCCAGGAAGATCTGAGTTCAAATCTGGCCTCAGACACTACTGCTTGTGTGACCCTGAGCAAGTCAGCTGTTTCAAGACCAAAGTAAATTGGTTTTGGAGGCCCTGACACTCTCTTGAAGGGGCACATCCTGACTGGTAAATAAAACTATACCAGAAATTTCATCATGAAGGGCTCAAATCAGTGCCCCTGAATGTTTCAAATAGAGAAGGAGTGAAATGAAGGCAGTTAATAAGTGCTAGGTGCAGCATGAACAGTCACCACACTCTGGTAAAACTCCTTTGGCAGATGAGCTAAACCAAGTTGAGGGTAACCAACAAGCCATACATCTGTGGTGAGTTAGGGGGATGTGTACCCCAAACATGTGAAGACTTCTTCTGGTGGAATGGGTGGATGAGAACAATTTGTTACAATGGCCATGAAGGTGACTGAATCAGTGCTGTGGGGCACTTAGAGCTTGCTCAGGCATTGTGGAAGCCAAGGTCTTCTTCATTGCATCCTGGGCCATCACCAGTCATCTTGATTTTTGTTCTGCTGCTGGTCTTCAGTGACTCTGGAAGAGAGAGTGAGGCTGATAACTTTGTGCACCTCTGCCTCACTTAAATTCAATTCACTCAAAAGTCAAGACATCACTTGTGATGTCATTGGTCCTCTTGAAAAGTTAGTATGAACAACAATATCAAATAGCAGCAACTATCAAGTTCTGGAGATGAAAAGACAAGAATTAAACTCATTCCTTTCAAAGAGCTTTCTTTTTATCGGGGGAAATAACATGAACATATTTAAGTATATCCAAAATACATACATTAATAAGACATTTAATCCCTCTGTGCTTCAAACTCTTCATCTGTAAAATGAAAGGATTGGGTGATCTCTAATGTGCCTTCTAGATCTAAATCCTTTGATTCTATGAATCACCACTGCTCAGGGAAGAGAATACTCTGACTGACAGTATTCCAGTCTACTTGGCAAGGCTATCCTTGTAGTGCCCTACCCATTAAGGTTACCCACCTTGCTTTACTCTGACTTTCATTAAGCTTTTCATTGTTACTAATCTTTGAAAGCTCATGGAGAATTGGAAAGGTAATAATGGTTGGAGAAAGGCATATGTCTTTGGTTTTCAAAAGAAGAAAGAAAATAGGAGCCACTAAGTCTTGGCAAAAACTATAGGCTAATGAATTTGGCTTTTATTGCTAGCAAAGCTCTAGAACTTTTAAACATCCCATTGAAGGGATGGTTAGTGAATAAATAGAAAAGGAAGCAGTGATCATAAGGAGCCAACATGGCTTCATCAAGATCAAATTATGCCAGATAAACGTTATTTGATAGGAATCAATCTATCTTATCTATCTCTCTATCTCTTTCTATCATCTATTTAATCTATCCATATATAGATGTACATATCTGTATATATATAAATAGATATACGGGTAGGTAGATATAGGTATATATACATACAGCGCTATTTATACACTTTTGTCTTATGTATACACACATGCACACACATACATATATACATGTACATGTATGTGTGAATGTATACACACACACACACACACACACACATATATATATATATATAAAATTTTTTTTTAGGTCATTTCAAAACTAGTTGAATGGCTGGACCCAAAGCCTAATCGTTAACAGTTTTATTTCATTTTGGAAGGACTTCTCCAGAAGATTGTCCTATTTATCAAGAAGCATTTACAAAGCACCTCTTAGGTGCTGGGCTCTAAGAGGCTTTGGGGGTACAAAGAAAAATAAAATCACTGAGGAGCTTACACTCCATTGGGGTATTATTTACATACATATGTATGTATGTATTTGCATAAGTAAATAAAACATATTTCAAATTGATACGAGGTGATGGAGGGTGAGGAAACAGGAGGTCCCTCCTTAGGTGCTGCCACATGGGCTGAGCTTTGAAGGGACTAGAGATTCTGAGAGGCAGAGAAGAGGAGCAAGGGCATTTAGAGAATGGTGATGGCAGAGACCGTCATGAAAAAGGCATGGCGATGTAATGTTGTATGAGAGGGATGTAATGATTGGAATGACGCCACCTACTGGAGACTTGCTGTGGAGAGCTCCACCATGAGAGAATTTTCAGAGAACCAGTGGAACCCAACCTGCCTGGGAAGGACCTTTTCAGGTATTATTGACAACTCCTACTGCCATTAAAATTGGTGAAAAAGACTCATGGATTCATTGCTCTCATATAAAGCCTGCACCATTCATAGGTGAAGAGATTTCAGATAGACCTGAGGTAGATGCTAAAAAGCTAAAAACCCTAACGATAGCAACTGTTAAAGAGCAAAGAGAGTTCAGAGGAAATAGGCAGTTCCCATTTGATAATCCCACTGATCAGTTAAATGTTTTGGGACTCAGTCTTCGTAAAGTATCAGGAGACGGAAATTGCCTTTTTAGGGCTTTAGCAGACCAGCTAGAAGGTCACTGTAGAAATCATCTCAGACACAGACAAGAAGCTGCTTCTTATATGATTAACCATAGACAAGAGTTTGAGTCTTTTATAGTAAATGACTCCCCTTTTGAAGAATATGTTGATGAATTAAAGAAATTTGGAAAGTGGGGAGGAAATGATACAATTGTAGCATTTGCTAAGCAGCATCAGCTGAATGTTGTGGTTCATCAATTAAATCAGCCTTTATTGAAAATCAGTGGCACAGACAAACCTGATGCTAGAGAACTCCACATTTTCTACCATAAAGAACATTATGACAGCATTAGAAAGATCAATGACAATTCAGAAACCCCTGCCACTTTGGCTTGCAGAGAATTGGGGAACCAGTTAAAACAATGTGGCATACCCCAAACTCTAGCAGCTTAAATACCTTATAATTTAACAAGCATTTCCTTCTACAGGCAAAAGCACTGAAGCACATGGCCTAGTTTTCTGGCCCACCTCAACTATTTTTTAAAATTCTTTTGTTTTGACTTTTGAAAGGCACTAAAAAAACCTGGAATTCACCACACCTTTAAGTTCTTTAAAAGCACAAAAGGGTGCTTAGCGAATCTTTTGTTTTTTATTTTTATTTTTGGATTTGCTTTGTTTCTTGACTTTTGTTTCTTTTGCTTTTCTTTAAAACTAAATTTTATAAACTAAGTGATTATTCAAAGACATTTTAAGTATATGCTGTGGGTGAGGCTATCGGGCCTCAGAAGCTACCAGAATTCTTTTTTTTTACTCTTTCTTTTTGAGAGAACCATGAGTTCTAATGAGTTTTGTTTTATTTATTTATTTTTTCTCCTTTCTCTTTTATGTTGTTCTGTTTAACTAAAAAAGACCAGAAAGGGTTATTGAACCCTATTGCTTGATACCTCACTGAAAACATTGAATATTGAAATCTTATTTCTTTTTGAAAAATTAATCACCACTTTAAGTATCTGCTACTGTTATACTAGAGAATTCATGTATAAGATGATGTGGTTTACTAGCTAAAAGAAGATTATGTGATAATGTCTAATGTAATCAGCTATTTACATTCGTTTATTATTTATATGTCATCATACTCTGGGTATGGTTTGGAATTATTGTATATATCACTAATATATTCTCAGTTATGCAGCATAGCACGCATTTTTACCATCATACTGTCTTTGGTGAAATTAATGAGATTTTGGAAGTATGGAAACTTATCATTTCAGAGACTAATTTGCTGTGAACTCTGATGCAGGCCCTGTAGAGAATATATGTGCAACAAAAGGAGAGACAGGTATATGTAAGTCCATGGTTTGCTTATGATGGTGACTATGTAGAGCACAATTACTAGGCACAGTCCAGTATTCATCCTCTCTCCCTCCTAATTTAACCTAATTTAACTGAACTTAATTATCTTTTTATCTCACTCAGTTGAACTCACCTGTGGCCTAGCACAATCACTGGCTGTCTCGGAACCATGAGATATGGTATGATAACCTTTCCATAACATTTTCAGGTGTCATGAACACATACTAAATTTGGCTTTGATCCAGACACATGGTGGTAAAAAGTGTTACACATTGCATAACTACCTCAACCCTCTATTACAAGTCTAACCATATAAAGGAAGGAATGTAATGGAATTTATTAATTTGATCATTGACAATGCTATGCTAAGGTTTAGTAAAAATACAGCAATTCAAACAGTTAAAGAAGAGAATCCAGCTTTCCAGACCAGAGTCCAGTTTCCTCCTGATGACATCTTACCACTTCAAGAAGACAAGAGAACTCAGAGACTTTATATGAACTGTTTTGCTTTGTTAGTTTTTACTATCTCCTTTCTGTTATAATATACATCATCTGTAACATGTACCCTCTGCAGAGGCCCTCCCTTTGCAAGACTAATGTCAAAGCGTCGGTTCATGAGGACAAAAAAAAAAAAATCGCCCCTCTGGACAAAACTTTTCTCTCTTCCTTTTCTATATTATTGTTCACATATTATTAGTTAGCAATAGTTATTATATTCTTTTTACTGTTCCGTCAAGGAAACATTTTGTTTCTTGAGGAACAACAGGGGGGACTGTAATGATTGGAATGACGCCACCTACTGGAGACTTGCTGTGGAGAGCTCCACCATGAGGAAAATGCCTCAGAGGCATTGTGGCTTTTCCTTGGCGTCAGGAAATGACGCTTGCTCATGGGTGCTGTCTATCAAGTCTACCAGCCAATCAACTGGAGGAGCCTCCTATGGTCTGGGAGGAGACAGGAAGGAGGAAAGGGAGCCTGCGCAGAGAGCGCGGGCCCTTTTGGCTTCCGGACTTGATGGTGGTGGCGGCAGAGGACTTCACAGGAGATTTGAGGAAAGATAGGAATGCCAGACTGTTAGAATTCTGTTCTCAATCTTTTTCTTTCTATTTTCCAATAAACCCTTAAAAACCTAAACTCGTTTTATCAGTGATTTTTAGTCAGTTTCCCCCAAACTGGGGGAACACATTAGAATCCACATTTAGAATCTTAAATTACACAGGGATGTAGAGTTAATGAAATGGGGTAATGTGTAATACGCTTAGAAAAGTAGTGCGGAGCCACGTTATCAAGGTGAAGCATGTAGGTTATCTTAGAGGCAAAAGGTAGCCTTGGAGCTTTTGGAGAGGGGAGTAACCGGATTAAGGCGCTAGGGGGCGCCATAAAGCATGGAGCGCTGGGCTTGGAATCAGGAAAACTCAGGAAGAGTTCAAATCTGGCCTCAGACACTTCCCTAGCTAGGTGACCCTGGGCAAGTCATCTAACCCCATTTGCCTCAGTTTCCTCATCTATAAAATGAGCTGGAGAAGGAAATGGCAAACCACTCCAGTATCTTTGCCAAGAAAACCTCAAACGGGGTTGCAGAGAGTCAGATATGACTGAATAACTAGTTTTGTATGGAAAATAGGATGGGGCATTTGGTGCGGTGGTTAGAGCACCAGCCCCGGGGTCAGTAGGATCTGAGTTCAAATCTTGTCTCAGCCACTAGCTGGGCAACTCTTGGCAAGTGACTTAACTCTGATTGCCTCCAAAATTAAAGAGAGAGAGAGAGAGAGAGAGAGAGAGAGAGAGAGAGAGAGAGAGAGAGTGGATTGAAGAAGGAGAGACTTAAATCAGGGGGATCAATTAAGGGGCAATATCGCAGTAGTCCAGGTGAGGGGTGGAGGGGGCCTGAGATAAGGTGGTATCTGGGAGTGGAGAGATAATAATATAGGCAAAAGATGTGGAGAGAAACAGTAAGAGTAAATTATTGTATACGTGGAGTGAATGAGGAGGCGATGATGGCCCTGAGGTTATGATCCTGAGTGATTAGGAGTATGGTAGAACCACTGAGGACAAGAAAGTTTGGAAAAGGGGTGGGTTTTGGTGAAAAGATAGTGAATTCTATCTTGGGCATGGCAAGTTTGAGTTGCCTATGGTACATCCAGTTTGAAATGTCTGATGGGTAGTTTGAGATGTAGGTCTGGAGCGTGGGAGATGCTAACGCTGTATAACTAGATCTGGCAGTCATCAGCATAGAAATGATAACCAAACTGGTTGGGAGCTAATGAGGTCATCAAATGGGAGAGTGTAAAGAGAGAAGAGAAGAGGGCTCTATGCTCACAGGGGGCATGAGATGAAAAAGCAAAAGAGATAGGGGTGGTCAAACAGACAGAAGGAGAAGCCAGAGAGAACAGCATCATGAAAACCCAGAGAAGTGCTGTAAGGAGAGGGTGGTCAGCAGTATCCAGTGCTAATGGAACAGAGAAGCCAAGAAGGTAGAGGACAGAAGAGAAAAAACTCCATCATATCCGGCAAGTAAAAGGTCATCGGTAACTCTGGAAAGAGCTGGGTCCTTTGAGTGATGAGATCAGAAGACAAATTGTCTTGGGTTTGGAAGTGGAGACGCTGAGTGTAGATGGTGTTTTCAAGAGGTTTGGCCAAGATTGGGAGAAGAAATATAGGATGATGGCTAGTAAAGATGGTGGGAACCAGTGAGGGCCTGTCAAGGTTAGGGGAGGTTTGGGAATGTTTGTAGATCACAGAGAAGGAACTGGTAGGTAGAGATTGAAGGTTATAGAGAGGGGATGATAGTGAGGGAAATATTGTGGAGAAGTAAGGAGAAGATGGGATCAAGGGTCCACATAATGGGGTTGACTTGGGGTGGACAAAGGCCACCTCTTTGTAAGATACTGCTAGAGTGAAGGAGGAAACAGTGCATGGTGATGTCAGAGGAATGGGAGAACCATGGATGGGGAAAAGAGGGAACTTGAGACTAGTGACTTAGATTGACTTGGGGAAGTATGAAGTTCGATCTTCATCGGAGAGAGGTCAAGAGCAAGGGATGTTGTGGGAGTCTTGAGAAGGGGAGATAAAGTTTGGAACAGCCGGTGCGATGAGACAGAGACTAAATTAGGGAGCAGTTTAATTACCCTCATGTAGTAAGGACTATCAGCTGGATCAAACCGGCCTCTATCCTGAGGATGGCTGGGGAGAACTGAGCAGGCTAGAGAAAACAGAGTCAGGAAGCAAATGGAAGTTTAATTTCAAAGTGAGAGAAACAGCTTGCAAGCCAGGAGGGATCTAGACACATGTGCTGCTCTCCTCCCTGCAGTGCGGAACCCGCTTTAGTGTGGGCAGATCTCAGTTCTTATGCCAATGGCTACTCAGTGGGCTGTAGCCCTGACAGCAACAATGAGACAAGTTTGACTCATAGCTGGACATCATGACCAGAACACAGGTACTACAGGTGTTTGTCCAAGCTTGGAGAACACCTTGTGCTGCTCAAAGAAATACTGTAATTATGTGAAACAATTCTGGGATTTTGCTTTGGCTGAGATCATCCAGAGGGTGAGCGCAAAGGATTGTTGTTATGCCAAGGTCAGGACACAGCTTGCTTGCTGGGCCTTAGCTCAGGAAAACAGGGCTTCTCCCAGATCAGATAATAGATTTATAGTGGACCCAATCAACATGGTTGTGTTACCTTTCCTAGCTCTGTTTAGCAATATGTAAGTAGGAGCAAAGGATCCAGATAAGTAAGGGAAGTCATTCACCAATGGTGGGTTGGGGTTTGGCAAGCGATGAGTGGCCTGGGTTGCCAAGGGAGCAAGGGAATTGGTTCATTAAGGAGTCAAGGTTGAGAAGGAGTGATCTAGGTAGAGAAAGTGCTGAAGGAGGAATGAACTGGAAGCCAAATTGAGGATGAAGTGTGAGTCTGGGATGGAAGGAAGAGTTCTAACATGAAGCTGGTTAAGTATATAGTGAGAATTTCAAAGGGTCTAGTAGGAGTGGGTAGGTCTTGAATTAGTGGGGCAGGGCTTAGATAGATTGAATAAGGAAGTGGATAGTGAGAATTGGGGAGGGAGGTTTGCTCTTCAGCAGCTGAGGGATGGAAGGACTTCAAGTGGGTGGGAATAGCTAGAAGGAGCTGTACTGATAAAGGCAGGTGATTAGAAGGTTCAGGGTCTTGGCATGGCTTTCAACTGCCTGAGGTCCTACCCTAACCCTGTTGGCATCATGTCCCTGGCAATGTCCAGGGGGTATTGTGGTTTCATGTCTGAAGTTGTAAGAAAATTACAAGGAATAGTAAGGAAAAATTTCCCACCAGTTAGAGCTACTCAAGAGTCTAATGTATGGCTTCTCAATAAGTGAGTTCCCCTTATGTAGAGAGCTTCACTCAAAGGTGTGATGGCTACTTGTGGGCTGTTTTAGAGGATTCTTATTCAAGTATGGACTGGGTTACAGTGCCTCTGAGAGCCTTCCAGCCCTGGGAGTTTGTGATTATGTCTGACTAACATGTTCTTTTCATCTTTAAGGTGGGTTTTCCTACAGGAAGAACATGTACTGACCAACACAAGAATTTTGGTCTTGTTAGAACTTATGTTTCTCAGTATAAACCAATACTTTGGGTTTATCCATAAAGCAGGGTGTCCTCTGCCCGAGGCTAGAATTGACACCAGAAAATGTGCTCAGAGGTAGCTATACCAAACTCTTTGGAAATGGTAAGGTGTAGGTGGAGATCTCATTATACTGGTCAAAGCTGGCATTTCCTTGAGTAGTTTGCTTTCCAAATCCCTGCCTCAGTTAGAATGGATCCTGATGGGGAATAAGAAATACTTTCTTGGGGAACGGCTAAACAAGTTGTAGTATATGAATGTAATGGAATGCTGTTGTGCTATAAGAAATGGTAAGCAGATGGATTTCAGAAAAACCTGGAAAGACTTACATGAATTGGTGCTGAATGAAATGAGCAGAACCAAGAGAACATTGGACACAGTATCAACAACATTGTATGATGATCAACTGTGATAGACTTAACTCTTCTCAGCAATACAATGGTCTAAGACAATGCCAACAGACTCATAATGGAAAATGCTCTCCACATCCAGAAAAAGAACTATGGAGTCTGAATGCAGATTGAAGCATACTATTTTCACTTTTGTTGTTGCTTTTTTGTTTTTGTTTTTTATTCTTGTATTTTTTTCTTTTGTTCTGATTCTTCTCTTACAACATGACTAATGTGGAAATGTTTAACATGATTATAATATATTAAAAATACTTTCCCACCAATACTTTAGTGACCATGGGAGCTTTCTGTTTCCTTTTTGGGTAAGCCTGTGCGTATTTGGTGAAATGATTGGTCACCACTAAGGTAAGGCTTAAGTTCTTGCTGTCTCCTCCCAGAGATAAGAGTCAATACCTGGGGCAGCTAGGTGGTGCAGTGGATAGAGCACTGGCCCTGGATTCAGGAGTACCTGAGTTCAAATCTGGCCTGAGACACTTAACACTTACTAGCTGTGTGACCCTGGGCAAGTCACTTAATCCCAATTGCCTCACCAAAAAAAAATAAAAAAGAGAGAGTCAGTACCAACAAGTTTCAAATGTTTGCTAGTACTTATATTTTCCCTGTATACAGCATGAGTTGGCAGTACTTTTCTTGCTACTTTTTCTGGCCTCAGACACTTACTAGCTGTGTGACCCTGGACGAGTCACTTAACTTCTGTTTGCCTCAGTTTCCTTATCTATAAAATGGGAATAATAACAGCACCAATCTTCCAGGGTTGTTGTGAGGATCAAATGAGACATTTCTAAGGCGCTTACCACCATGCCTGGCACTGGTGTCTTCTTGTCTAGTTAACCTTGTTTCTGCTTTCTATGTGTAAAAAGTGTTTGGAGTGAGGATTGGGGAAGTGGGGTAGTGCCCCAGTGAGACTTCAGCCAATGCTGAAAGTCTTCAGCATCTAAAGGACAGAGACATTATAAAGTAAAGATATAAAATAAACATTTCCCACCCTAGGAAGTAAATACTTAAATTAAATACTTTAGTTCAGAGGTTCCCAAACTATCCTCTGTCGAAACCTCAAGAACTACTAGAAAGATGTGATTCACAGTCTCACCATTAGATCAGCTACATTCATACACTTTCGAATAGAAGAGATAATTTTTTGTTTACTTGTACTTTCTTCTATGCCAGCAACTTCTTGAACTTCCTCATTTTTGAGGTCACATCTTTGCAAAGCTGGGTTTTGGCAGTTGCTGTGATAAAAAGAAGGTGGGGAAAATGAGGCTGGTGATGTCCAAGATTTGGGAAGTTGTACAGTACCTCAAAGATGCTCATATTCCATTAGTAAGTAGTTGTAGTTACTTAAGAGTGAAATAAAAATGTTATTTTTTTCTTTGTCAGTTTTATATGCATTTTAAAATTTGTTTTTGTTTTGCTTTGTTTTGTTTTTTGCAGGGCAATGAGGGTTAAGTAACTTGCCCAGGGTCACACAGCTAGTAAGTGTCAAAGGTCGGATTTGAACTCAGGTCCTCCTGAATCCAGGGCTGGTGCTCTATCCACTGCGCCACCTAGCTGCCCCTCTTTTGTTTTTGTTTTGCAGGGCAATGAGGGTTAAGTGACTTGCCCAGGGTATGTGCATTTTTAAAAATGACCACTAAATTGTTAGGACACAATATTTTTTTGGGGGGTGGGGTGGGGCAATGAGGGTTCAGTGACTTGCCCAGGGTCACACACCTAGTGAGATCGGATTTGAAGTTAGGTCCTCCTGATCCAGGGCTGGTGCTTTATCCACTGCACCACCTAGCTACCCCTCTTCCTTGAGAATGAAGGACAAACAACAACCTACCCACAGGATGAACCCTAGAATCCTGGGAGTAGTACTAACTCACTCTCTGGAGATCCAACCTGCCAGGGTTGATGAGTTGAGTGAGTCCCAAGGGAATGTTACATATAGATCTTGTTTGTACCTGTATATGTACATGTTGTCTCCCTGATTAAAATATGAAAGCAAGGTTTGTTTTATTATTGTCTTATATCCCTGAGGAATTAGATCAAGTCCCTGAAGTCTTGTTCACATTTGTCTGCCCAATGATTTCCAAATGATTTTATGGGATTTAGAACAAATTGACCTTTTCAGTTTCTGTTATTGTTCAGGCCCTTCTATCCTCTACTATTCCTTGAGGTTGTTCAGGTTAATGTTCATTGTTTCCATGACGCTATTCATCTGTCTCATCCTCTGCCATCCTTTCCCATTTGCCTTCAATCTTTCCCAACATCAGGGTCTTTTCCAATGAGTCCCATCTTCTCATTATGTAGGCAAAATATTTAAGCTTCAGCTTCAGTATTTGATCTTCCAGTGAACAGCCTGAGTTAATTTCTTTAAGTATTGGCTGATTTCATCTCCTTGCTGTCCAAGGGACTCTCAAAAGTCTTCTCCAGCACCACAGTTCAAAAGTGTCAATTCTGTAGCTCTCAACTTTCCGTATAATCCAACTCTCAGAGCCATATGTCGCTACTGGAAAAACCACAGCTTTGACTATATGGACCTTTGTTGGCAAGGTACTGTCTCCGCTTTTTCGTCTACTGTCCAGATTCGCCATAGCTTTCCTTCCAAGGAGCAAATGTCTTCTAATTTCATGGCTGCAGTTGTCATCAGCAGTGATCTTTGAGCCCAAGAATATAAAACATGACACTGACTTCCACTTCTTCTCTATTTGCCAGGAAGTGATGGGACCAATTGCCAAGATCTTATTAATTTAAAATATATATATATATATATTAAGCTTAAAGCTGGCTTTTACATTCTCCTCTTTCACCCTCATCAAGAGGTTTCTTAATTCCTTTTCACTTTTCTGCCATCAGGGTAGCATGGTCTGCAGATCCGAAACTGCTGATATTTCTTCTGGCAGCCTTCATTCTGGCTTTTGATGCATCCAGCCTGGCATCTCGCATAATGTACTCAGCATGTAAGTTAAGTAAATAAGGTGACCATATACAGTGTGGTCTTTCTCCTTTTTCAATCTTAAACCAATCAGTCGTTCCACGTTCGGTTCTAATTGTTGCTTTTTGGCCTGTATACAGGTTCCTCAGGAGATAAGTAAGATGATCTGGTGATCCCATCTCTTTAGAGACTTGCCACATTTTGTGATCTACACAGTCAAAGGCTTTAGTGTAGTCAGTGAAGCAGAAGTAGATGCTTTTCTGGAACTCCCTTGCTTTCTCCATAATCCAGCGAATGTTGGTGGTCTCTAGTTCCTCTGCCTCTTCAAAAACCAGCCTGCTTGGGGCAGCTAGGTGGTGCAGTGGATAGAGCACCGGCCCTGGATTCAGGAGGACCTCAGTTCAAATCTGGCCTTAGACACTTAACACTTACTAGCTGTGTGACCCTGGGCAAGTCACTTAACCCCAATTGTCTCACCAAAAAAAACCAAAAACCAAAAAACAGCCTGCTTTTCTGGTAATTCTCAGTTCACAGATTGCTGAAACCTGGCTTATAGAATCTTAAGCATAACCTTGCTGGTGTATGAAATGGGCACAATTTTTTGGTAACTGGAACATTCCAAGGCATTGCCCTCTTTTAAGACTGGGACATAAACTGATCTTTTCCAATCCAGTGGCCACTGTTGAATTTTCTAGATTTGCTGGCCTACTGAGTGCAGCACTTTAAATCCATCCTCTTTTAGGGTTTTAAATAACTCAGCTGGAATTCCTTCACTTCCACTAGCCTTAGTGTTAGCAGTCCTTCCCAAGGCCCACTTGACTTCTATCCTCAGGATGTCTGCTCTAGATCAGTAGCTATGGCATCGCGGTTATGGGTGATGTGAAGATCTTTCTCATCCAGTTCTTCTGTGTTTCTGCTTCTTGGGTCTCCTCAATCATCTATCTGCAAGTGCGTGGTTTAGCAAGATGATCATAGTTCTTGTGTGTGTGAGGGTGTGGCAATACTAACCACCAAATCTTTTTTAAAAAATTTTTATTTAATTGTTTTTTTTGGTGAGGCAATTGGGGTTAAGTGACTTGCCCAGGGTCACACAGCTAGTAAGTGTCAAGGGTCTGAGGCCAGATTTGAACTCAGGTCCTCCTGACTTCAGGGCTGGTTCTCTATCCACTGTACCACCTAGCTGCCCCTACCAAATCTTTTTACATCTCTTTTCAATGCTTCCATAACACCCTTAATTTTACACTCAGGATCTGCTTTTAATTTTATGGGATCTTTTTTTGTGTCCTTATGCAGATTACACAATACATTTCAGACATGCCATCCTCCTCTTTATGCCCAAATATCAGTGAAAAGAGTTACATTCATCAGTCCAATAATACTAGGATTAAACATGTAGCATCCTGTAGTAATAAACAATGTGACAATAGTTAACTTTGATCAAGATAGAGCCAGTAAAACAGTAAGACAGGCGGGCCAACTGGTGTCATAGCCAAGTGCCCTGCACAGAATCCTGTGAAGGTAGCTGCCACGACTGTACACATGTACCAACAATTAATATTTGAATAAGCAAACAGCAGCCACTAAACCAGCATCATATAAACACAAGTGATGGACCCTAATGCATTCATCAATAGCAGCAGTATCAATCACCTTCTTATCATCCTATGAAGTAGAGTAGACCAATTGCAATGGAGGAAATTGTTGTAGTTTGTCCTTTGTTCTGGTAGAGGATCATGACAGGAATAATGTCATGACTTGCATTGCATTGGATTTAAATGAGGGAGGGCTGTGCATGGTCACCAACCTCACTCTCTCCTCCAGAGCCATCTGGGTCCAGTGGCAAGATATACATCAGGATGACTGGAGATGGCTCCAGATGTTTAAGGCAATTAGGGTTAAGTGACTTGCCCAGGGTCACGCAGTTAGTGTCAGAGGTAAGATTTGAACTCAGGCCCTCCCAACTTCAGGGCCAGTGCTCTATCTACTGCACCGCCTAGTTGCCCCAAGGGAGGAAATACTTATGGGGTGGGAGGAGACCAAAAAACAAAGCAAAATAAGAAATCAGAATTTAAAAATAATTCAAGACTGTCATGGAAGTAATAGCTGTCCCATGGAAGGTAGGCTAGTTTTACCTTGAAAGGCAGGGGAACTGTATTGGAGACTTGATGGACTCAGGGTACTAGGGCACAAGTTATTGACATGGCTTCCAGATGACTGGCTCCAGGTATTGGGGGTGCCTCAGGCCTATGCACCACCATGGCCAATGCTGAAGCAGGGATGCTCAATTTGTAGCCTCATGAAATATATTTTTCATGCTATGATAAGAAGATCTTCTTTTATTAACCTCTAGGTTGCCCACTAAGCTTGAATCACCAGACCAGCCAGTTTCAAGTCTGGACCTAAACAAATAGAAAAAAAATTGAATGGAAAAACAAGAAAATGTTTCAAAAACGAGCACCTAAAAGAAATAATCAGGGAAAGGGAAGAGCCTTCTTTTAGAAAACAGAAACTAGTCCAACTCAAAACTCAAAATCACCAAGAACAAATTTCCAGAATGATTGTATTCAGTTATCGATTACTTCATATGTTGCACACTACAATTTAAGAAAAATATTGGGGGGCAGCTAGATGGCACAGTGAATAAAGTACTGGCCCTGGATTCAGGAGGACCTGAGTTCAAATCTGGCCTCAGACACTTGACACTTACTGGCTGTGTGACCCTGGGCAAGTCACTTAACCCTCCCTCATGGCTTTGGGGCCATGCCATGAGAGGATTGGTTTGAAATAATTGGGGATATTTAGTCTGGAGAAGATGGGGGAATGTGAGCTGTCTTTGAGTATTGGAAAGTCTGCCATGTTGGGGAAAGATAGGATATGCTCTGCCCCAGAGGGTGGAACCAGGAGAAATGCACAGATGTGCACTTGGGCTTAATTTCCAATTTCAACTCCCTCTCTCCCTTCCCCCACCCCAAGGTTTTCATGAGCACTTGAGTATGTTATAGTCTGCTATAAGTAGAGTGGGGATTCCTTTGGCGTATGGACTGGACTAAATGACTGTTGTGTCATCACCACACCTGTGTGGGGTCCTATGGCTCAATAAGCAGCTGAGGATGAGGTGATGCTTCCTGCTTCCAGAGTGCAGGGTGATTTCTATCCTTGTCTCTGTCTTTGTTTCTGGATGTTTGGTCCTTGAAACTCAGCCTCTCCCACACCAACTGTGCATTCTCCTTTGTGGGTGCAGGCATCACTCCTGTGCCCATCCAGGCCCCAGTCATAGTAGGTGATAGTTCTAGGGCAGATCTATTCTAAAAGAAATAAAATAACCAGAGAAAGAAAGAAAAAAAAAGCTTGCCTAAGGTCACATGAGTCATAAATCAGGAATTTCAACCAAAGTCTTCTTATTGAAAATCTAGTTCTTTTTCCACAATCAAAATTGAGCCCCTGAATTTGAAAAGCACTGGATTCATGGGAACCTCCACTTCCTCCATGATTTAGCTGCCCCATGAGACCCTACTTCTCTTCACTGTCTATTGACTCTAGTACCTTTTAGCTCTGAAATGAAATCCTTTTGTGTTCTGTGCAAGAGAAAGAGGTGAAAAGAACCAGACTTTGTCAAGTCCTTCCACAGGTTCATTACTCATACCCTACCGCACTATGTGTGGGTAAACTTCAGTGCTCTGTCCTCCCTCTCTCTGTCTCTCTGTCTCTGTCTCATTATATCATTCTAATTCTTTCTTTAATGAGTGTAGTGCCTGGCTCACAGTCTTTTTCTTCAACTCCTTCTCTTTTATTAGGGGACATCAACATACCAATTGCCACTTCCTTAAACACCCTAATTTCCCAGTTCCTCAATTTACTTATTTCACATGACCTGCTCCTCCACCCCACCTCAGCTACACACAGAAATTGTCATAAATTTAATCTTGCCATCACCTACAACTGTTCCATTTCCATGTTCAGGAACTTTGAAATTTATCCGATCATAATCTTTTATTATTTCTTCTTTCCCTTTGCCTTACAATTTCTAACCCGATTGTTTGTCTTCACCATGAGCTCCAGAACACTCACTCACCCCTCAGTTCTTTCCCAGGCCATCACCTCCGTCCTGGTTACACTGTCTTCCCTTTCTCATCTTGATCCCTTAGTGAACCAGTTTGACTCTACCCTGTCCTCTTCTTTCAGTTTATATGATTCTCTCAAGTTTCTTGCCCCCCTCATCCTGTTATTGATCTTCCCCTACCAAGTCCCAGCCCTGGATTGTTCTCACCACCTACTTCCTTCCCTTTTATACCTGTACTACTGAATGAAAGTAGAGAAAATAGATTTATCATTTAACTGAAACTGCTCTCTCCAAAGTTCCTTGTCATCTCTTCATTGCCAAATGCAAAGGCCATTTCTCAATCCTCACCCAACATTGTCAATACTACTAATGCCTATTATATGGGTAATATTATTAAGTCAATTCCCAGTGCACCTAACTGTACCATCATCTATCTGACATCTTTCTGTCTTATCCATAAACAGAGCATGAACAATTTTGTCAAATGCCTTGCTGAAATGTAGGCAAACTTTGTCTATGACATTTCCCAGATCAACCAGTCCAGTAACCCTGTCAAAAAGAGGAAATGAAGTTATTCTGCTAGGACCTGTTCTCTTGCTCACAAATCATCACTTTAATAACATGCTGTAGACTTTTGTCAATAATTAAAGGCATTCTCATTCATCTTTAGTTGATAAACTCCACCCTCTTCCATTTTTTTGGTGATTGATATTTAGTATTCTTCACTCTTATGACTCCTCATGTGTTCTTGTTTTAATTTTAATTTTTTCTTATTCTGAACATGACAAACACCAACAAACCTGAACATTTCAATATACAAAGAAGGACAGAAAGAGTATTGTATCAGAAACTACAAATATCGTTGCACATAGCTTGTTTTCTTTAAAGTATATACTAAATTATTCAATTAGTTGCAAAATAAGTTCTACTTTGTTTCCTGATAAGCCGTCTGTAAAGTTTAAAAATGTTCTATGGATGGACTCCTCTCTCTCTCTCTCTCTCTGCTTCCCCCTCTCCTCCTCTCTCTTTTGTTCCTCTCCTCTCTCTCTCTCTCTTCCTCTCTCTCGCTCGCTCTCGCTCTCTCCTCTCCTCTCTTTCAATTAAAAAAAGCAAACAAACAAAAAATTTCTCCCTTGCATCAAGTTGGTATAGTCACATATATTAGAGCCACATATTGGCCATGCTTGAATATGTATGTATTATTCTCACCAACTTTTTGTCAAAAAATGGGAAGCATACTTATTCTCTCCTCTGGAAATATGGTTGGTTATTGATGAGAGCTCCTAAGCCTTTCAGAGTTATTTGTTTTTACAAGGTTGTAGTCATAAAAATTGTTCCTCCAGTTCTGTTCACTTCCACCTGCCTTAGTTCATATAAGTCTTCTCAGGTTTCTCTGAATCCGTCCCTTTCACCATTTCTTATTTTGCAATAATATTCCATTGCAGTTGTATACCATGGTATCTTTAGTCATTACCCAATTGATGCACAGTGCCTTGGTTTCCAGTTTTTTCCTACAACAACAACAACAACAACAACAAAATGCTGCTATGCATATTTTTGTACCCATGGGTTCTTTCTTTTTTCCTTTGACATCTTTGGAATATATGTGTATGTCTATACATATTAAGGGTATTGCTGAATTGAAGGGTATGCACAGTGTATTTCCAGATAGCTTTCCATTCCAATTTACAGCTTCACCAATAGAGTATTAGTGGGCCTGTCCCAGCACATTTCCTCCAACAATTATGGTTTTTTATTTTTAAATTTGTAAATCTGATGGATGTGAAATGAAACATAAGATTTGTTTAAATTATTATTTCTCTATTTGGGATTCATAGCTTTTTCATATGGTTATTGATATCTTGCTTTCTGTCTTTTCAGAACTGTCTATTCATATCTATTAACCATTTATCTACTGGATAAGAACTCTTGTTCTTATCTATTTGAATCAGTTCCTTATCTATCTTGGATATCAGACTCTTTTTAGAGAAACACATTTTTTTCTAGTTAACTAGTTCTTTTTAGCTACATTGATTTTGTATAACAGCATTTCAGTTTTATATAATCAACATTATCCATTTTATCTCTTGTGGTCTTCTTTGTCCCTTGTTTGAAGAATTATAGTAGTATTTGAGTTTTCAAGAGAAAAAAAAATAATGAACTTATTAAAAAAAAACCCTCAGAAATTCCAGGATGAGATTCTCATTTGTAACCAGCAGGTGTCACTGTAGTTTGACTGAAGTGGGTGATTATTCCTCTCAGAACATGCCTTTTCCTTCCCATTAGAATCCACTCTGAGACTTTCCCTTCCCTTTGATCACTGCCTTCTGTACTGCTTCCTTCCTGTTGGAAACTGGAAATTTTGCCTGAAGCTCCCTGTACAGTAAACTAGGAGTTCTTTTTCCCCCCCTAGGGCTTTTGTTGTCAAGTACTTTCAGTCCTGTCTAACACTTCATGACCACATTTGGGGTTTTCTTGGCAGAGATCCTGGAGAGGTTTGCCATTTCCTTCTCCAGCTCATTTTACAGATGAGGAAACTGAAGCAAACAGGGTTAAGTGACTTGCCCAGGGTCACCCAGCTAGTAAGTGTCTGAAGCTGGATTTGAACTCAGGAAGATGAGTCTCCCTGACTTCAAGCCTGTTGCTCTGTGCACCATGGTGCCCCCTAGCTGCATAGGGCAGGGACTTAGAATAGATGTTTGTGGCTCATCTTCTCCTAAGGCTGGGGATTCCCTTAGGTGCAATGAATCTATGGACACTCAACTTGGATACAATTTTTGGCCCTTAGTTCTGTGGGGATCCCTCTCTTTGCATTTTTGAGAGTGTAGGGATTCATGTTTTAAATCATCCTCACCATAAGATCTCCTTCTGTCCACATAGTCCATCCCCCAGGGAATTTCCTAACATCTAGCCAGAGATGTAGATCTGTGACTGTTTAAATTGTGCCTATTCGGGGGCAGCTAGGTGGCTCAGTGGATAAAGCACTGGCCCTGGAGTCAGGAGGACCTGAGTTCAAATCTGGCCTCAGACACTTAACACTTACTAGCTGTGTGACCCTGGGCAAGTCACTTAACCCTAATTGACTCACCAAAAATAAAATAAAATAAAAGTTGTACCTATTCAAACTAGCCATTCACAACCCTCTCCATTTGTTGTCCCCATATGCAATTAAAGACATTCATGACTAAAAAAAATTAAGATCACTTTCATTTTCAATCTAGACATGGCTGGTTTTAAAGTACCACTGAAGACAACAAATACACATTTGACAGAGCACAGAGAATGTGAGAAGAAGCTGTGCTTTCTGACCGAGCTGAAGGAGGAAAGAGATGACAGCTTTGTCAGCCGCCCATGATCCGGCACGCTCTGTTCCTCACCGTCCTGACCACCCCCACTGCAGGAATGTGCTCACTGTGCTGGTGGGGCCTAGATACACACAACACCATTCTTCTCCACCTTTTCCATCCTTCCTTGTATGTCATGATAGCAAATCTAAGATTCCTGCTGGGGAGGAAACTGTTTCCTGAGGTCCAAAGTCTGGCATAATCATTCCCCAGTTTTCTAGGACCACAGAGAGTAAACCCCCTTGTAACAGTTCAGAAACTATTTCATCCACCTGTGGGGGAATTAGTCTAATCCTTTCAAGTTTTCTGTTACTCCGGGATATGGTGATGGGCAGCTTAAAATAATGTGCAATATGTAAAACAACTTGTAATTGCAGACAGGTGTGGCTCACACCTGTCATCCCTTCTACCTGGGAGGCTGAGGCTGGCTGATCTCTTAGGGAAGAGAGTTCTGAGCTGCAGTGGGCTAAGCTAATTGGTAGCCTGTGCAGTTTGGTATTTATATTAATGCTCCCTGTATTGTGAATCCTCAGAGCAAGGCCCCTCTAGGATGCCTAAGGAATGGTGCATTGGTCCAGGTAGAAAATGGAGTAGGTCAGAGCTCTTGTTTATTAGAGTGAGAATGAGTCCATGACAGTGCTTTCAGCTCCAGGGACCCAGTCTTTATAAAACAAAGCAAAACCAAAACACGTCCTTGTAAGATACTATGAGAAGAGGCACTATTATTATTGGACAGTTAGGTGGCAGATAGAACACTGGGCCTGGAGTCAGGAGGACCAGACTTCAAATCTGGCCTCAGACATTTATTAACTGTGTGACCCTGGACAAGTTACTCAGCCTCTGTCTCAGTTTCCTCAACAGCAAAAGGGGGATCATAAAAAGACCTACCTCACAAGGGTCAAATGAGATCATATTTAAAAAGCCCTTAGTACAGGGCTAAGTACTTTTAATAAATGCTCATTCCTTTCTCCTGTTGTCATTAGGAAATTCTGCAGCATTGTATATTGTTGGTGCTTAATAAATGATTGTCAAATTGAACTGACTTAGGGAAGAAGTTGGAGAAAGCTTAAAGGAAAGTACAGGTTTCTTAGATAGTCATAAAGAAATGCACCTGAAAGTGTTAGACTAACTAGGTTGGATAGAGAGGAGACATCAAGATGCATCCTAGTTGGGCAGAGCTAGACTCTGTACCTGTTCATTGTACTCATGGCTTCCAATGCTTGAATCACTTGTGTCCTGATCAATACTCACTTTGTAGATAAAGTAGTTTTGTTTGGGCAGGTGCTTTACCAAGGTTTACCCAAGCCTCAATCAGGTAACAGTAACAGAATTGTCAGAGACAGAGAGATGGGGAAAGAGAGGAAGAAGGGAGAAAGGAAGAAAGCATGAATATAGGTTCACGGTTAAGTATAGGGGTAAATTTTGTCCTCCATTCCATGGTCTATTCTGTTGTAGGAAATACTTTTTTAAAAAAATGAAAATCACTAGTTCATATTTATCTGGAGACAAAAGCTATTATAAAAACAGATCATAAAGGCAATATTTGGCTTTTTTCTCCCCCTATTTCACCAAAGAGAGATGGAAGTCATCAAGGGTAAGTGATACCAATTCACTGGGTAGTGATGAGGCAAAGGAGGGAGAGATATGGAGAGGGGATAAACTCACCAGGTCCCAGCAATGGTGACATTCAGGGAAATAGAACAATTTAGTAGAGGAATATCAGATCACTCTTTATTGTTGTTGTTTGTCCTTTTTTTTTTTTTTTTTTTGCAGGGCAGTGAGGGTTAAGTGACTTGCCCAGGGTCACACAGCTAGTAAGTGTCAAGTATCTGATCCCGGATTTGAACTCAGGTCCTCCTGAATCCAGGGCCAGTGCTTTATCCACTGCACCACCTAGCTGCCCCCGAGGAAATACTGTTAAAAAGGTTTTACAAAAGAAATAGCTTTCATTAGTCATAGTTTGGTGTTCAGAAAGTATTTAACCAGAGAACCTGCCCTTTCCTCCAATTTATGTATGGTAATCACCCTTCTTGTGGTCTACCATTTCATGTTTGGGAAGCTTCCCTAATAAAAGAAATGGAATTTTTAAGCCAAATGCATTAACTGCCAGAAAAGGTGATTGTTGTTCATCCTTCATTTTCAAGGAGAACCAGTGACATGATGGGATGATATCTTGACTTGTGCATGAATTGGATTTGTGAGGTAGAATTGTACAAAGTTATCATAACCTCTCCAGAGACATCAAAGTGCAGTGGCAAGACAACAATTAAGATGACTGGCATTTTCAGATGAAGAAATCAAAACCATATGAAAAATGCTCTAAATCACTATTGATTAGAGAAATGCAAATTAAAACAACTCTGAGGTACCACCTCACACCTATCAGATTGGCTGAATATGACCAAAAAAAAAAAGACCCAATCATTCTGGAGAGCAATTTGGAACTATGCCCAAAGGGCTATGGGACTGTTCGTACCCCTTGACCCAGTAATACCACTACTAGTTCTGTATCCCGAAGAGATCATAGAAGAGGGAAAAAGAGCCACATGTACAAAAATATTTATAGTAGCACTCTTTATGGTGGCAAAGAATTGGAAATCAAGGGAATGCCCATCAATTGGGGAATGGCTAAACAAGTTGTGGTATATGAATGTAATGGAATACTATTATTGTGCTTTAAGAAATGATGAGCAGGAGGAGTTCAGAGAAACCTGGAAGGACTTACATGAACTGATGCTGAGTGAGAGGAGCAGAACCAGGAGAACATTGTACACAGTAACAGCAACATTGTGTGATGAACAATGGTGATAGACTTGGCTCTTCTCAGCAGGGCAATGGTCCAAAACAATTTCAAAGGACTCATGATAGAAAATGTTCTCCACATCCAGAAAAAAGAACTGTGGATCTTGAATGCAGATTGAACCATACTGTTTCTGCTTTGGGGCTGTTTTTTTTTCTTTTTTGAGGTTTCCCTTATGTTCTGATTCTTCTTTCACAATATGATGAATGCAGAAATATGCTTAATGCAATTGTACATATATAACCTATATCAGATTGCTTTTTGTCTTGGGGAGGGGGAAGGAAGGGAGGGTGGGAGAAAAATTTGGAATTAAAATCCTATGAAAAACAAATGTTGAAAACTGGTTTTACATGTAACTGGAAAATAATAAAATACTTAAAAAGATGACTGGCGATGGCCTGGGATGCAGATCTTGGTGTCTTTGATGTCTGACCAAGCTCTAAGCATTGCACAACACCTGCTTCAGCTTCCTTCATGGCTATTGGAACAACAATCAAAACTGCTCTCTCCAAAAATAACCAGCGATCTCTTATTTATCAAATCCAGTGGCCTTTTCTTATTCCTCATCCTCCTTGACTTTGACACTGTCGTTGACACTGTTAACAGTCCTCTCCTCCTTAATACTGTCCAGCAGTAGCCAAATGCTGTTTTCATTCATCCATTCTGCAGGGGAAAGTCTTCACATGCTGGGGGATAGACATCCCCCTAACTCACTGATCGGTTTGAGGTCTGTTGGTTTCCCTCATCTGGTTTAGTTCATCTGCCTGGATGGTTTTATTTGGGTGTGGCCACAACTTCTTGGAGCAGGTGAAAGTTGGATGCTAAAGGCGGATGAGCAGCCCTGAAAAGGACTTGGAAAGCCCTCACACCAGAGGTGCTAGTCCTCCTTGAACACACATACACAGGCTTAATAAATACTTATTTCCAAAAGCTAATTTAATCTGCCTGACTAATTGATATCAATTGATACTTGGGAAGCCCACTGGTAGGGCCTGTGAGCTATAGAAACAACTTCCACAATAGCCCTGAGTTATGTCTAGAACTCTGAGGGGAAGAATAGTCAGTCACTCTCTAGCTTTGTCACCGGGCCATCCCAGTGGGAGTTGGAAGGCTCAATAAGGTTCTATGACTTAACCATGATCACAAAGCTGGTTAGTACGAAGGGCAGGATTCGAACCCAAGTTATAAGAGCAGCACACTACGATTCATGGTCTCTCTTTTGTGCCAGATGTCCATCACACTGAGTGTCCATTCTCCCCCAGCTCCACCCCTATCCCTTCTAATTCTTCCTTAACCTGATGCCAGAGGTATCTTCCTCATTGCTTGACTTGGTCACCTCACTCTTCTGTTAAAAAAAAAACCTCCAGGTTTTCTTATTGACTAGTTCAGATGTTTATCCTAGGCATTCAAGACCCTCACCAATCCATCACCATCTTACTTTGCCAGTCTTATCTCCTATGAATCCCTTCTGTGCTCCAGCCACACTGATTTTTCCCATCTCCACTCCCTTACTCATGACCTTCTCTATGCCTAGAATGTCCTCCTTTCTTTTTTCCTGGTGTGGGTAAAGGAGCCATCCTTTGAAAACAAACTCAAATGCTGCTTTAAAAGGTAATTAATAGGGGCGGCTAGGTGGTGCAGTGGATAGAGCACCGGCCCTGGAGTCAGGAGTACCTGAGTTCAAATCCGGCCTCAGACACTTAACACTTACTAGCTGTATGACCCTGGGCAAGTCACTTAACCCTAATTGCCTCACTTTAAAAAAAAACATTTATATAAAAAAAAAAAGGTAATTAATAGCAGTGGAATAAAGCACTGGCCTTGGATTCAGGAGGAACCTGAGTTCAAACCCAGCCTTAGACACTTGATACTTACTAGCTGTGTGACCCTGGGCAAGTCACTTAACCCTTATTGCCCTGGAAATTTTTTTTTAAAAAGACATGGACAAGGGGCAGCTAGGTGGCGCAGTGGATAAAGCACCGGCCCTGGATTCAGGACTCCCTGAGTTCAAATCTGGCCTCAGACACTTGACACTTAACCAGCTGTGTGACCTCGGGCAGTCACTTAACCCTCACTGCCCTGCAAAAAAAAAAAAAAAGGCATGGACAGGAAAAGGTAATTAATAGAAACATGTTTGGGATATGCATGTTGGCATCAGGTTAACACTGGATTATGAGAGGCATGTATGGGAAAGAGCCCTGGATTTGGAGTCAGAAAAAGGGAGTTTGAACCTCATCTTTGCTACTTTACTTTTACTATTGCTAATGCTACTACAGCTACTGTTACTACCATCATCACCACCTGCTAACTTGTCTTCCTCCTCCTGCTTTTTCCTTCTACTACAGCTGCTACTACGACCACTACCACTACAACCACCACCACCACCACTGCCATTCCTGTTGCTTCTGCTGCTACTCTTCATCCTCTTTCTTTTAATTTAATCCTTATAACAATCCCGGCAGATCTATTTTACAGATGAGGAAACTGAGGCAAACAGAAATTAAGTGACTTGCCTAGGGTCACATACTTCATAAGTATCTGATGCCAGTTCTGAACTCAGGTCTTCCTGACTCCAAGTCCAGCATTCTCTTCACTGCCCGCATAGCTACTACCTGGGTAACTTTAGTCAAATCATTGTCCCTCCTTAGCCCTCAGTCTCCTCACATGTAAAATGAAGGATCACAGAATTAGAGCTGGAGGGAACTTATAGGTTATCAAATCCAATACCCTCATTTTACAGAGGAAAAGCCTGTGGTCCAGAGAGGACCAGTGATTGATCTTCACTGAAACAGGTAGTTAGTTAACTATCAGAGATGAGATTTGAACCCATGTCCTTGGGCCCCAGAGCCAGGGCTCTTTTCTCTGCATCCCACTGTCTCCTTAGGAGATCAGACTCAATGGCCTGTGTGTGAGGTCTCTTCCAGATCTTAGTTTAAGGTGGCATTATCTATACTTTGTTTGTTGTCTTCCACCGTTAGATTGTAAGCACCTCAAGGGCAAGGATTCTTTTACTTCTTCTTTTTTGTATCCCCAGTGCCTAGCACAGTGCTTAGCACAGAGCAGGCACTTGTTAAATGTCCAATATGCAAAGGAAAGGAATAAATCGAAACAGATTTGGGCATGGACAGTCTCCAACTGCTCTATTTGGAATTTTATAACATCCTACCATAGTGGACAGAGCACTGGACTGGGAAGTCCAGGAAGACCTGGATTTGAATCTTGTCTTTGACACCTGCTAATCATTTAACCTCCATAAGCCTTGGACAATTTCCCACAACTCCAAGTTCTAGACAGGATTGATGGTGTAGTTTCCATCACCGATGATATCACTCTACTTGGAATGCACTACACACATATTTGGCTGAAAGGCTGGCCTTTTAACTTTGGTGTGATGCTGGCTGATAGTACTATAGCTGTGCCCCTTAAAGTGTGTAGTTTAGAGACATGTGGAAACTGAGACCCTCACGACTGCAGGGGATCCTGGAGACTGCTCACAGAGAAGGTCAGTCAGCCCAGCGGGAAGCAGGGCTTGGGGGGTTGGGGAAGGGTAATCTGGCCTATACCTTTTTTTCTATTCCCCCATTTGCCCTCCCAGCCCCATGGTCAGTGATGCGATGAGCATTTATTAAGCACCCACTGTGAGAAGTCAGAAGGTGGCCTTGAGATATGAAGCTTCTCTAGGCAGGCTTATACTGAATGACTGCTAGCAGAACCCACTTCCAACTCTGAGATTCTGTGTTTCTGAGCCTTCAGGGGAATAGCGACAAGTCAGAGGAGTTGGGGTCTGCAGGCACGAGAGGACGGAACCAGGATTTCCCCTTCGGCTTCCCTTCCTCCTCTCTTCCCCATCCTATTTGATCCATACAGAGCAAATTTCCTTGATGCAAACAACACAGGACTGATGGGGAAACCCCACCCCAACATTTTATTGATACTTTTTTTCATATCACTAGCTACCTGCCCCCCTCCTTGGAACAAAGAGGAGCAGTAGAACAAACTCAATGAAATGTCCCGACAGCATCAGACAACGTGTGGGATTCCATATCCCTCCCTTTTTACCTTTCTTTTGAGAGAAGGGAGATGGGTTTCATCATTAGCCCTCTGGAATTGAGGTTGGTCATTACATTAGAAAGCTTGACCCATAGCAAGCAACAAATAAGGTTTGTCAATGGATTCATTAATCTAAATCCCAATGTCAAAGCAATATTGTTCAGAAAAGGCAGCGTGAACAGCTGTGGATTGTGGGGTGATGGCTTGGTAATTGGAATTTTGAGGCTCCTTCTTGTCAATTCTTGCTGAGGAAGGGAAAAAGAAGCTCTCAGCAACGATGTGTTTTCCCTTTGCATAAGAAATTGGGGAAGTTGCGATATTTCGCTTTGTAACTGT